>NW_028227264.1:96460000-97115000 GCF_978045245.1 Mus caroli
GGAAATGAACATTCAGATGCCACAGAACATGTTCCCCATACATAACTATCCACCTTAGGTAAGGGAATTGTCTCTAAAACTCTCTAATACTGACTATGGTATATCCTATCTCTTGCTTCCTTGGTGATGTTAAGCAGATTGTCTATGAACAATTCATAACCCCTTTTTAATGAGTAATTTTGCAGGCTTGAGTTGCTCTTGGGAACCAATACATTATTGTTTGCTTTTTGACAATTAGGACACAGACTTGTAGGGAAAAAACTATTGATTTATAGATTCCTCTCAAGGTCTTCAGCTTGACAGTCAGCATGTTCTAACAATCTAGGTGGAGTCTAAGAGGAGGTCGGCATATTAGATACATTCACCCAGAGATGGCTGACAGCCCAGTCTAGGAATAAGTCACAATATGTATGAATGTAGAGGGTACAGGATAGAGATAAGGTGACAGTATGTGTGTGCATGTGGACAATTGCAGTATAGTAAAAGTGGATGTGGCTTTTGGCTCCTATATAACTTCATTTCGATAAAAGAAATACCCACTTTTTTGTAACTCTGCAGAGAGTATCCATATGATGCACCCAATGACATGTTGTAGAAATCCATTAATGTGACAGCAAGCAGATGAAAGAGTTCCTGCTTTGAATCCTGATGCTGCAGTCTACCAGTTTCAAGAATATTAGTGGTTGCTGGATTTTACTGAGCTTTCATTTCTTCATGCATGAAATAGGATTGCAAATGCTACTCTTCAGGTTTTCTGTAGGGCTAAAGTCAGCACAGGGTGTAAAATGTTTAAAAACTCAACCTATAGCATAGAATAGAGTCATTTAGAAGGCCTTGTAACACAGATAGATGGGAACCAATAGCCAGTTTCTGATTCTATAGAACTTGCTGTCTAGAAAAATCACTCCATGAGAGTTTTGCTGCACTTCCTCTGGGGCCCCCCATGTTGAGAACCACTGCTCATAGCAAGTGTCTTAGTAAAGTTAAAAAGGATAACTCCCATCTGCCTGTAAGAGAATGTGTGAAGTCACACATTCTAATATCAAAGACACAGACAAACAAGAAACAAAGAAATGTAGGCCAGTGAATATTTTTACTAGTAAAAGTGAGACCTTGGCTACATGAAGAAAATAACAAAATTGCTATTAAGCCAACCATTAGCTTCACACAAACTAAAGCCAAGAATTATTTTTCAAGCTTAATTTCAACTTTATAATGATTTTTTTAATTACTGTATGAGGCTGAACATGAAGATACAGCAGTGTGAAATTAATAGTGACAACGCAGGGCTTGCCTGTGCACTGCAGATTAACCAGTATTTTACCCCATCAATAAAGGAATGAGGAAATAAAATTAAAAACTGATAGTGAATGGAATTACTTATTGGAAGCCAGTGATTATGTCAAGCTGTCACTCCCACCGACGGATTAAACAGAAAAAGACAAGCAGATACATTATAAACCACTCTGAAGCCTCTATCCATCTAGTCCACACACTTGACAACAATGGAAATCTGAAATCGACTTCGTCATGGCAGATTTGGGCTGCATGTTTAGCATTTCATAGCTTGAGCATCTTGAAGAAGAGAAATCAAAAAGACCTTGGAGGTCATGTGAGTTTAGATTTTACTTTCTGAAGCATTATGCTGAATTATTCAATCTAATGGGTTTCCTTCCCTTCTAGGTAAAACAAAAAAATAATTACCACAAACTATTAAGATGAGAATTTATGTTAAACAGCAGACTTGACTCATATGGAACAGAGATTTGCCTTAGAACACAAAAGGTAGTTGTTTGTACTTTTGAATAGGCAGAATTTAGTTTATAGGGTACCCCCTTAACCCTCTTCCTTTTCTTTCACCAGTCTTTGCCACTATTCTTACAATTTAGACTTGGAAATTACTTAGAAATTTCCTTGAAGAGTAAGGAACCTACAACAAGCCTTGGCTCTGGCAGAAATAATGTAAAATAATGTAAAATCACAGCATAACAAAATTAATCTAAACTTCTAGTTTTCTTTCATTTTTTAGACTCTTACAATGTAGCCCAACCCTCATTTGAATGCATCAACTTCCTGCCTCAGTCTCTCAAGTACTAGGATTACTGATATGCACTTTTATATCCAGCTAAGTTTTCTTATTTCTTTACCCAGTTGTGGCCTAGTCTCCCATCATCCTTCCATTGCATTTTTATTGCTACAATGGTAACAGTCATTTAATTCTTCAAAGCAAGTGTGAGTAGTTTTATACAGACTTAATATAGCATAAACAAGCAGACCTGTCTAGTGTATATGTGGTTCTTTCTGAAGAACAAAAGGATGCAGCATTAAATTCACTTGGTTATGATTTGAATTATGAAATCTCCTTCACAGACTTGGCAACTGGAACTTCATCAGCATCAATCTAAATAATCCAACAATTAAAACTGAGCCCTCAGAATCCAATCACATCCCGAAGTTACCAACTGACAAACCATTCTTCAATATAAGCTGTTTTCCATGTATTTGTTACAGCGATGAAATATCTGATGGATACAGGATTTTAATCTTCTCATAAGGCATCGAAACAGGGTGCAATATGACTCTTGCAAAGGAAAAAGAAAAAAATTTCTAGAATCAGGACACCAAACAATCAACCAATAATTCTTTGTGGTTTGTGAAATAACTTGTGTGTCATGTTGAGCAAGAAGCAAAACTTATTTTTTTGTTGCTGTTGTTTGTTTTGTTTTTTAGATAATGAAGGTGCTGGTATTGGCAGCTACTGTCAAAGTCCATTGCTACATGGAATCTAATTTTGATCTATGATGGAAAGAACCTTTGAATGTATATCTGCTGGATTAATGGTGGGATTAATTAGGCAGATAATGCTGTCTTTTTAGTCTGTTGCATATGAAGCTTGTTATTAGTACATTATGTCAATATTTCCCATTAACATTCAATTAATTAGTTTTAATACAACTAAAACACTTCTTAGTGTAATAAAGAATAGATAAATGAAAGTCACTGAAAGATACACTTGGTAGACCAGGCAGCATTGAAGATCAGAGGTTATGTAAGAACAGATTCTTATTTAATGTCATTTTAAGAAATTGTTCTCAGACACAGGAGAAAAGAGCTGTGTATGGAAATCCCAGTCTTGCCCATACTCTAGTACATACATACATACAAGACTGTCGCAGTTCTTTCCTGCCAATCTCTCACTTCAGTCAGAGTAGTAAGAAACATGTGAATGAAGAAGAAATGCGTTAGCATTTCCAGAGTACTTTAACTGAGGAAGCCACATGCTTTGTAATACTTCTAACCTACATTCTCGATGTAATCTAATGGTGTAGAGGTCAACTTTCCTTAGGAAAGATATACCTTCTATCTATCTATCTATCTATCTATCTATCTATCTATCTATCTATCTATCCATCTATTGAGACAGGGTCTTCCTAAATAATTAAGGGTGGTCTTATGCTCATCATGTACACCACGTAGTCCTCAAATTTGAAATTCCTTACCTCTGCCTCTGGAGTACTGACTCATGCATACCACAATGCCTGGCAGGAAAGAGTTAGTGCATGTTACTCTTTGTCTTTTACTCTTTCTTTGTAGAATGTTTAACTCATTGTTAAGTATGGTGATCTTTAATAATCTCAAATGTATTCTAAAACAGAACATTTGGTACAATATGTTAGGAAATGAAATTAGGACCAAGAGCAATCAGATAAAACAAACCAGATGGTAAATATTTAAAAAATAGCAACATTAATTTTCATTCAGATCCAAAGGAGTTAGAATAATAAAAGTGGCTCCTTAAGAGTCGGTAAGTAAATATTAACATGTCTATGATTCAAGAGATCATTATTTTTTTTTATTAAGCTAAGTGACAATTACAGGGGATATGGGTGCTCCATTCTTATTTATTTGCAGGACAAGCTCTAAGTGAGAGAGAGAAATAAGAACAGTATTGACTGAGTGCATTAGCCTCTGTCCGAGCTACCTTGTATCATAAGGTGTCTATCTTCAGGCTACATTTAATAAAATATTCTACATTTTCTATCTAGTTCTGAGAATCCCTAAGACTAAAATGGAAGGCCATCTAGAAAGAGTTATAAGACAAGACCCCTGAGACATTAAGATAAAGCAGTGCCTTGAAATCTAGAGCCCAATCTCATACCTTTCAGAGTACCAAATGGAATCTCACGCACATCGCATAAGTGTGCCTTGTTCAGTGGGTCATTGTAAATGTGCCTTGTTTAGTTGATCTTGCCCTAAAGTCTAGTGAGGATAAACTAAGTGTGGCAAATGCTCACATTCTTGGCTCATCATAGTTAATTAAGTACTGGAGAGGAGTTAGAGATTGATAGCCAGTGTCACCTCTTGATGCACACATCCTACCAGATGCGTTAAAGATAGATTTTTATATTAAATATTTTCCAGAGGGAAAGGGGAAAAAATTGAGAGCCCGCAACATGAAAATTGAGAAGACATCTGTCACAGTGACCAAACCTCCAGTAGGCTGAATAATGATTATGAATCTATTACTGTTGATATATTACACAAAGCTGTGGGAATACAGAGCTTTGCAAATTACACAGAGAGTAATCAACGGCCAGCAGCAATCGCCGTGGGCTCTTACACCTGCTGCATGCCTCCCTAGAGAAGACACACACACATATCCAGGCCTAGTGTTACTGACAAGATGGAAAAAAAAAATCTTTCACCTTTAGTTTGGCTTTCAGATTATAAAATAAGCCATTGATTTAGCCAATCTCATAATGGGGTGATGGAAATCATAGAAAAAGCCTTATTACCCCAGCTGGTCCTTGGCATTGTTTTCCCGGGTCTATAGCCAGATGGGGAAACATTGGATACTTGCTATCTCGCTCTTCTTAGTTTTTCTCTGCAATACAAACCATGCATCTTAGATAATTTCTGAAAACTTACAGGATGTCCAATTTACTTCCAAGAAATGAGGAGGTAGAGAAAAGTTTAAGCACAATTTGTGTGTGTGATGATTGTATGCATGTGTGTGTGTGTGTGTGTGTGTGTGTGTGTGTGTGAGTTAAAGGTTAATATTGGATACCTTCCTCGATCATTCACCATCTTATGTATGGAAGTAGTGCATGCATTTGAATCAAGAGCCCATTACCTTATCAAGTCCAGTTAATCAGTTTGCCTTGAGGATACTCGGCTAGGATTATAAGCACTATACTATGCCCATCTAGAATTTGTAGAGGTTCTGAGGATTTGAACTCGGGTCCTTACATATGCATGGTAAATGCTTTTTCCAGTGGTGAACCACCTCTCTATATCCTGAGAGTGTTTGTTTATTATTGTTAATTTAAATTGAAATATTTTTTAAATATTTTTTTATTATGTATTTTCCTCAATTACATTTCCAATGCTATCCCAAAAGTCCCCCATACCATGCCCCCCACTCCCCTACCCACCCATTCCCGCTTTTTGGCCCTGGCGTTCCCCTGTACTGGGGCATATAAAGTTTGCATGACCAATGGGCCTCTCTTTCCAGTGATGGCCAACTAGCCCATCTTTTGATACATATGCAGCTAGAGTCAAGAGCTCCGGGGTAGGAACTAAATTGAAATATTTTAAATCATATATGTGTGTGTGTGTGTGTGTGTGTGTGTGTGTGTGTGTGCGTGTGTGCATGTGTGTGTGTGTGTGTTCCATATATGCCAGAATCCAAGGGCAACAGAGGAGTGAGTTGTCCTCTAGGACTGGCATTACAGGATGTTCTAAGCTACCCAATGTAGTTTCTAGTAACCGAACCCAGATCCTATATAAGAGCACTGGGCGCTCTTAACCACTCTCCTGTCTTCAAAGCTTCTTCCCCTTGTATTTAAAGATGAAAGTAGAAATGTGCATCCAATTGCGGACTTGGGATCTCCTTCCTTAACAAAACCTGGGAGATGCTCAGTGTTGATTATAACAGTTAGGAGTCCATGACTGGGAACAAAAGACTAAATGCTCAATTTCCCAATGTATCAGTGCCTTTCTTCAGAAGATGCATTTGTTAACATAGAAGGGAAGTTTTGTTTGTAGCTTATCTCAGTTGCCTCTGATGTACTGGGAAATGACAACTGCTATTATTTTACCCTGGATAGCTTCTTTGCATCAATTTGAAAAGGGCATCTTTTATTCCTTAAGATTTGTCATTATCTGTTACACATTTGCAACAATATGAAAATTTGTTATGACTGACCCGGGAAGTACTTTCTAGGTCTGTAGGGTGTACTACTTGCTCAACCACATGCAATTACTTTAGTAAGCTGTGTCTGATTGCTTCCTCAGAGGTGATAGGTTGGTTCTTGGTAAGCCCTTACTGTGCTGAATTTACACAGGTACATTCTGTGTTTTTATGTCTGACATTGGCAGACATAGAAGGTCATACCTGAGGGGACAGCTCTGACACCAGTATTTGCCTCACACGACTTACACCATCATTGCTATTATTATCCTGTTCTGGTATTTTATGATCCCACTCAGTCCCTCCATTTCTTGCATAGGTTTCTGTCTGCAGAATACTTCTGACACCAACGAAGCTGTAGTTTATACTTCACTGATACACACCTAAACATGTACACACAGAAATGTGATAGGTTACTTTCTCATGATAAAACTACCCAAAGCCAGCATAGTGAAGTTGAGATGATCTCTGTGTAAAATTACACAATGAAACATTTGCAAGTGCTTGATTGGGCAAGTTTAGGAAACACTAAGAGGCTCACAATGGCATCCTTCAACCAGGGCTAACACAAATAACTATTCAGGAAAAGCTGCAGGCGGCAGAGGCAGGAAGAGTTTTCAGTATCTGTCTTGGGTGGAGAATGCTCCGTGTTCCTAGGGATCTGGCTTCACAGAGCATGCATGGGTTTGAGCCAGGCCCTCTGCATGTATGCTATGGTTGTTTAGCTTAAGGTGTTAGGGGGTTCCTAACAGGGAGATTGGGGTTGTCTCTGACTCCTTTGCTTGCTCTTGGAACCTTTTTCATCCTACTGGTTTGTCTAGTCCAGTCTCAATATGAAAGTTTGTGCCTAGCCTTACTGTAACTCATTGCACCAGTTTAGGCTGACATCCCTGCGAAGCCAACTCTTCTCTGAAGGGAAATGAAAGATTAGGAGTGAATCTGAGGAAGAGAGGAGTGAGAAGAACTGGAGGAGTGGAGGTGCGGGAAAAACCACATTTAGGGTGTAACGTATGATTAGAAGGATTGAAGTAATAAAAGAAAACGTTCTCTCAGAGAGGAGAAGCATGAATCAGGTGGTGCTGATCATCTGATGTGGCATAAACTGCTGTTATCAGACAACTGATATACAACTTGGCCTCCCAAGAGGTATTTCATCCAGCATCTGCCATGGTCTCACACTTCTTTTTCACTATATCAAATGGGGCTTATTTTGTCATTGTTGTTCAAACCTTTCATCTAACGGTTCAGTAGTTGAAAACACAAGAGATAAACAGGAGAAAACCAAGCTCTCAATTAATGTGTGCATGAGAATCATACAAACCATGACATTCAAAGGGGGATAAGGTTGAAGCTTAAATGCCTCTTCACAGGAGGAAGGGAATGTAGTGCAGTAGGGGCTGTAAGGCACTCTTAGAGGGGGAAGAAAATGGGTTTTAAAGGCAATAAACTCAAGGAATGAGGTGCTCGGACAAAATTCCTCAGACTCTCTGTGTGGCGTTCAGTATTCTGTCTCTGTGTGATCTGAGCTTAATCCTCCCTGGTTAATGCCAGTTCAGTAAAAAGAGTCAAGGCAGCTGTGTTTTTCTCTGGAGATTCTGTCTTTAAGTTGATCAAGTAACTGGAGAAATCTCTTCCCGTGTCTTCTACTTTCAATTTCAAGTCCAAAGCAGGCCATTTGGGGGTTTTTACTTTCTACACCTGTGTATTGCTTCAAAGCTGCATCTTTTGAGTTAGTTTAATTCTAATGTCCAGAAGCTTTCAACATTGTGTGGGGATGCACTGTCCAGTTTCTGATTAGAAGACCTGATTACTTGGCCAGATGGTCTTAGATGTTATGATACACTATTGACCACTGAGGATGAGACTGGAGGGCATCTGCTCTCTAGAGGGTGAGTAAATCTCTCTGCAAAACTAAATGCACAGTTAGTTCTGGATGTAGCTGTCCAAGAAATTATCAATTTGGAGACCATTGCTCCACATGAATATAAGAAGGTGTTCCCCAGCAGTCATGATGGTCAGTGTGACTGACTGTTGTTGTCTGAGTCAGAAGACAGGAAGGCCTCACAAATGCCCACTGCTGAGAGGTTCCATTACTCTGTACTACAGAAATGTAAGATTTTAAAGGAGAGCATAGTAATTGTTCTTTGTGGCTGGAATAGCAAGCCAGGAACAATGATCACAGCCATTAGAAAGCAGGGAAAGATAAAGAGGAGCAGTTCTTCGAGGCAGGAGCCACCCTTAACAGCTCCCACATAACTTCATCTTGCTTCTTCCTGAGTCCTGGCTTTTGGTTCTCCATGATTCTGTGAAATCCCTGTAGTATTTTTGTTCATCTTGTTCACCCTTGACTATTACAAGCTGGGAACTCTGAACTTTTACTCACACACTTGAGCTTTTGGCTCATTGGCTCAATCAGTCACCATTTTTATGTTAACTTCATTCCAAATTCATGTGAGCTACGACAAGTCACTCACAGAACTTAGTCACTCAACGGAACAGTGACCTCACTGAGTGAGAATCTTTAAGAATGAAATGAGGTAATATAAATGGAACGGGAGTGACAGATCCCAACACATCCAGAACACACCAAGTGCACTTAAGCATATTATATTTATTTACATCAACATCATTAATTGCAATCTTTATATGAGCAAAATCGTATTTAGAACACTCTGTTTTAGATGGGCTCATATCTCTGAAATGGAATTTTAATCAGCATTTCCAAACATTATAGAGACATACTCATTTATTAATCATAGCCCTCATTTTCTTCAAAAAACAACTTAGTGAACATTTCATATGTTCATGCTTATTTTCGTGTGTAAAGAGACTGAGCTACTATCTTGAACCAATCTAATTTATGCTGCTCAATTTAGGATTTTAATTAATAAGATGCTTTCTCTTGATTTACATTTTCCTTCATTAATCATCCTTTGGCTTTAAAGAAAAAAATAACTGATATTCTTTGAAGATAGCTCTGTACTGTAGCTAGCTTGACTACATTTATGTAAGAAGAAAAGAAGGCATAGAGGTGAGCACAATTTAGGTTTTATAATTACACAGGTGATTGAATTATTAAGAAGATGGACAGAATCCTACTGGGATAGTTACACTCGCCTTCATCTTTATCTTTCTCTAAAAAGATGGTTCTTTGATGCTCTTGAACGTTTGTTCCAACTGGCCCACTGAGCAGTTTGAAGCTTATTCAAAGGTCACAGTTTTTGGGCAAGACTTCATTCATCCAACCCAGATGGGCTAAAATACAATGGAATGTAAATACTTCCAAGTTAGAGCTGAGCTGTGAGAGCCAAGATTTCCAGCCTGCTTCTCTCAGGCATTGTTTTAGCCTTGGGGAGCTCTGTTTGGAAATGAGAGTGATCCTCCAGAGAGCCTGGAGAGGAAACAGAGTCGCTGCCCTCTACAACACAACAGAAACTTGGCCCTGGCATCAATGGAAAACTTTCCAAAGTGTTCTCTTAGATGCCGTTGAGAAAAATTGCTGAACTCAACACTTTCCTCCTGGCTTCAATAAGAGCTAAGAAGGTTAAGCTATTTAACCAAAGCTTGGTTTTAGAATATTACGTCAGCTACTTTCATCCTTCAGGAGCTACCGTATTAGCTCTTGCTTGGACATATTCTACCGCGAGAGCTTCCAAAAGGAACTCTTGTGTGTTCTATCCAATTATGTCTTCATTTTCCCTTTGTTGATTTCAGCTTTAGCGGATAAAAAGAAAAATCTTCCAGTAGCCAAGAGTTTATAGCGTATTCTCTCTACTTTGGGAAGTGAAATAAGAAGTGATGAGACTAACATCTGTGCAAGTTTTAAAAATCAGTACTATTACTCAAGCTTAATAATGTTATATGATACTAAATTTTAAGTAAAAAAATGTGTAATAAGAATATAGCATTTTCCCCTGCAAGTATCTAAAATCACATTTATAGGTTATTTGGGACAAGCTGAGCCTGTGTTGGACACTGAGTATAGAGTTTTCACTCATGAATTCCTCACTGGGGTAAATCAACAAAAGTGTTCCCCATAAAATTCTGAGACTAGTCCACGTAGGTAGTATCACCTATCTTCGTTGTGATTATTTCTGTCTGAAAGACCAGTAAGCCATAATTCTAAAGTACATTATTTATCAGCATGTATAGTACATATTGTTTACTAATATCATGGCTATTGTTGCTTCAAAAACAAACTTACTCAACTTAAAATTTTTTAGTTTACTTTGAAACAGTGTAAATGTGTTCAGAAGAAGTCATCCATTGACCTTTCAATGTTGCTCCTTTACCAGGCTAATACTATCTCATAGGGTGTCGGTGGAAGTAGCCAGAGGCTTCCAGTCACCAAATGATCAGGATGTAGATGTTCATTGCTCACCAGAGAACTCAATTGTTACCCACACTATTTGATAAGATAGAAATATGTATATGTATTTATATATATTGATATATAAATATATAAAATATATAATATATTATATATATAAATATATATTTCTGATGGTTAATCTTTTTTTCTTAGATATTTTCTTCATTTACATTTCAAATGCTATCCCGAATGTCCTCTATACCTTCTCTCTGTCCTGCTTCCCAACCCACCCACTCCTGCTTCCTGGCCCTGGCATTCCCCTGTACTGAGGCATATAATCTTCACAAGAGCAAGGGCTTCTAATCTCATTGGTGGCTGACTAGTCCATCCTCTGCTATATATGCAACTAGAGACACAAGCTCTGAAGGGTACTAGTTAGTTCATATTATTGTTCCTCCTATAGGGTTGCAGACTCCTTTAGCTCCTTGGGTACTTTCTCTAGCTCCTTCATTGGGGGCCTGGTGTTCCATCCAATAGATGACTGTGAGCATCCACTTCTGTATTTGCCAGGCACTGGCATAGCCTCACAAGAGATAGCTATATCAGGGTTCTGTCAGCAAAATTTTCCTGACATATGCAATAGTGTCTGGGTTTGGTGGTTGTTTATGGGATGGATTCCCGTGTAGGGTAGTCTCTGGATGGTCCTTCCTTCCATCTCAGCTCCAAACTTTGTCTCTGTAACTCCTTCCAGGGGTATTTTGTTCCTCATTCTAAGAAGAAACGAAGTAGCCACACTTTGGTCCTCCTTTTTCTTGAGTTTCATGTGTTTTGCAAATTGTATCTGTTAAATCCATTTGTTTCATAACTTCTGTTAGTTTCAATGTGTCTCTGTTTTGTTTCTGATTCCAGGATCTGTCCATTGATGAGAGTGGGGTTTGAAGTCTCCCACTATTATTGTGTGAGGTGCAGTGTGTGCTTTGAGCTTTACTAAAGTTTCTTTAATGAATGTGGATGCCCTTGCATTTGGAATATAGACATTCAGAATTGAGAGTTGATCTTGGAAGATTTTACCTTTGATGAGTATGAAGTGCCTCTACTTGTCTTTTTTGATAACTTTGGGTTATAAGTAGATTTTATTTGATATTAGAATGTCTATTCCAGCTTGTTTCTTTGGACCATTTGCTTGGAAAATTGTTTTCCAGTCTTTTACTCTGAGGTAATGTCTGTGTTTGTCCCTGGTAGGTTTCCTGTATGCAGCAAAATGTTGGGTCCTGTTTATGTAGCCAGTCTGTTAGTCTATGTCTTTGTATTGGGAAATTGAGTCCATTGATATTAAGAGATATTAAGGAAAAGTAATTGGTGCTTTGTGTTATTTTTGATGTTAGAGTTGGGATTCTGTTCTTGAGTCTGTCTTCTTTTAGGTTTGTTGAAGGATTACTTTCTTGCTTTTTCTAGGGCATAATT
Source organism: Mus caroli (assembly GCF_978045245.1). Classification (NCBI taxonomy): domain Eukaryota; kingdom Metazoa; phylum Chordata; class Mammalia; order Rodentia; family Muridae; genus Mus; species Mus caroli. The sequence goes on from NW_028227264.1 coordinate 96,471,970, forward strand.
TCTGTCCTTGTGCTGGTGTTTTCCCTTTATTATCCTTTGGAGGGCTGGATTTGTGGAAAGTTATTGTATGAATTTGGTTTTGTCATGGAATACTTTGCTTTCTCCATCTATGGTAATTGAGAGTTATGTTGGGTATAGTAGCCTGGGCTGGTATTTGTGTTTTCTTAGGGTCTGTATAACATCTGTCCAGGATCTTCTGGCTTTCATAGTCTCTGGTGAGAAGTCTAGTGTAATTCTAATAATGCCTTTATATGTTACTTGTCCTTTTTCCCTTACTGCTTTTAATATTCTATCTTTATTTACTGCATTTGTTGTTCTGATTATTATGTTTCAGGAGGAATTTCTTTTCTGGACCAGTCTGTTTGGAGTTCTGTACCTTCTTGTATGTTCATGGCTATCTCTTTCTTTAGGTCTATAATTTTGTTGAAGATATTTACTGGCCCTTTAAGTTGAAAATCTTCATTCTCATCTATACCTAATATCCTTAGGCTTGGTCTTCTCATTGTGTCCTGGATGTCCTGGATGTTTTGAGTTAGGATCTTTTTGCATTTTGCATTTTCTTTGGTTGTTGTGTCTATGTTCTCTATGGAATCTACTGCACCTGAGATTCTCTCTTCCATCTCTTGTATTTTGTTGCTGATGCTCGCATCTATAGTTCCTGATTTCTTTCCTAGGATTTCTATATCTAGAGTTGTCTCCCTTTGGGTTTTCTTTATTGTTTCTACTTCCCTTTTTAGATCATGGATGGTTTTGTTCAATTCCATCACCTGTTTTGTTGTGTTTTCCTGTAATTCTTTAAGGGATTTTTGTGTTTCCTTTTTAAGGACTTTTACTTGTTTAGCAGTGTTTTCCTGTAAGTCATTAAGGGACATTTGTGCTTCCTCTTCAAGTACTTCAACCTGTTTAGCAGTGTTCTCCTTTATTTCTTTAAGTGAGTTATTAATGCCTTTCTTAAAATCCTCTACCAGCATCATGAGATATGATTTTAAATTTGAATCTTACTTTTTGGGTGTGTTGGGGTATCCAGGACTCACTGTGGTGGGAGTACTGGGTTCCGATGATGCTGAGTGGTCTTGGTTTCTGTTAGTAAGATTCTTATGTTTTGCCATCTGGTAATCTCTGGTGTTAGATGTTCTAGCTGTCTCTGGTTGGAGCTTGTTCCTCCTGTGATTCTGTTAGCCTCTGTCAGCACTCCTGGGAGTCTAACTCTCTTCTGAGTCCCAGTGATCAGAGAACTCTCTGCAGACAAGCTCTCCTCTGGCAGGGAAGATGCACATTGGTCTGGGTCTCAGCTCTGCCTCCTGGCTGAGGATGAAGGCCCAAAGGGACCCTGTCCAAGAAGCTTTGTTGCTTCTGTGGCCCTCGAGCTCTTCTGTGCGCAGTGGTCTCTGAGAGACCCAAGATACAAGATCTACTTTGACATTTTTAATTTCTTGAAGGGAGTGGGTCTTGGGACATAATTTCACTGTGAGTTGAAGAGCATCTGCATACCAACTGCTTCCAACACAGACAATTATTTCCAGAGTTGGTCATTGACTCTATTATCCTTCAGCAATTGGAAATGATTTCAATAGAAACAGGGATAATAGAAGATAAGTCATAATTTCCAGGAAACGCTCATCTGTCTTGCAGGATTCTTGAGGGAGTTTTGATGTCTTGTTATGAAGAGTAATGTCTGAAGGACCATAACTATTCAATGGAAGCACAGATTCCCACTGACAGTTCATGTGAATTAATTTTCTGCCTCCAGATAACCTTGATGCACAAGGGAAGTCACACACTTCCCTAGCCTTCAGTGGGCAGAACCCGAATGTTAGAGGAAGAGTCCTGCTCACCATGTCAAAACAATTATGAAATAGGACCAAAACCAATACATGTATTAACAAAAGATATATGTCCATTTAAAAAAGACTCTGATTTATGTAATAAGAGAAATTTCCCATCTTACAGTTTAAATGATTTATCTAACTTCTACACAGGCAATTATAGCAATAGCTCTGTGTCTATTTCAGGTTATCATCCTGTTTCTTGTCTTGTGGCAACCCACAGGATCTTCTGGTTCCTGAAATGCAAAAGGAATACAGTTGTTGTACTGAGTCCTGTGGCTTCACTCTCCTTTCACCAACCTTGTACAGAGACTTTTGTAACTAACATAATTTTTTTTTTTTAACGGAAAAATCAGTTAGAGTCTTGAAAGGCCTTGGAGAGTTAACTGTATGGGTCAGTTAATGTGATAGACATTAGTGAATAATAGACAAAATGAGAAAGGGTGGGGGAAGAGGAAGAAGAATTAAGGGATGACCATTAATAGCTGAGCCAACATGAATGAAAAGTGGGTCTTCAAGGCTTGGCTTTATCTGATGCAGGAATATAGAAATATTTCCTCGGTAAGTGAAATCATGCTGTAAGAGAATCCACATGTGAAGCTCTTAAAATGAACCTCTTACAGGACAGAGATTGTTATTAGTATCCTGAGCCACATGATAGCCCTTCAGTCAATGCCAGCCATAAATGATCTTAATTCTATAGATGGCAGGGGAGCTACCATATCCCATTGCTTTGTGACTTCATAGCCACCATCATGCTTTAGTGCAGTGAGTTACTAAGCTGTGGTCAGCACACCTACTGTGATGTCAGGCATATGGGTATCTGGCTCTGACAGTTGCAAATGATATATAATACTAGAAGGTTTTGTAACAGTCATTACTGACTTGGGTATTTAATGTTATGTAAGTTTTATCTTATTTTAGAGTGTTCTCCTTCTCTTCATTATTAAAAAAAAAAAAAAAAAAAAAAGCAGCTATGGAATGATGTTGCTGTGTTCTGGCCAGAGTAAGCCTCGAGCATCTTGTGATTGTCTCCTGATTGCATTAGGGACACACTGAGTGGACCATATCCTCTACTTTTCCCTACTTTCATTTAAGTTCATTCTTGATATCTGCACGCTGGTAAACCTGTAAATCTCTAAGTGTCCCTGTCATTAAGTGGCACATGTGTTAATATTCTCAGTTGGTACTTCAGTCTCATCAGTTTTTTTAAAATATTTTTTTATTACGTATTTTCCTCAACTACATTTCCAATGCTATCCCAAAAGTCCCCCATACCCTCCCCCCCACTCCCCTACCCACCCATTCCCATTTTTTGGCCCTGGCGTTCCCCTGTACTGGGGCATATAAAGTTTGCATGTCCAATGGGCCTCTCTTTCCAGTGATGGCCGACTAGGCCATCTTTTGATACATATACAGCTAGAGTCAAGAGCTCCGGGGTATTGGTTAGTTCATAATGTTGTTGCACCTACAGGGTTGCAGATCTCTTTAGCTCCTTGAATACTTTCTCTAGCTCCTCCATTGGGGGCCCTGTGATCCATCCAATAGCTGACTGTGAGCATCCACTTATGTGTTTGCTAGGCCCTGGCCTAGTCTCACAAGAGACAGCTATATTAGGGTCCTTTCAGCAAACGCTTGCTAAGGTATGCAATGGTGTCATCGTTTGGAGGCTAATTATGGGATGGATCCCTGGATATGGCAGTCTCTAGATGGTTCATCCTTTTGTCTCAGCTCCAAACTTTGTCTCTGTAGGATACTCATCAGTTTTTATATTGAGAGAGATCAGGGCTAATCATCGCACAGGACTTGAAGGATACTCTTTCAGACTAGTTTGCCACCATATTGGTTTCATTCCCGTGGGAATGTGCAGCTGATGCTGACTCTCAATTCTAAGTTAACCAAAGAATGTAAGTATAAAACCATTTTACCCCCTCAGAAATGTTTTGTAGTTTCTTTAGGGACATGTGCTACAACTTAAGTCTGAGCCTACCAAGAGCAGCACAGAGTAAAATCAGTTCAAAGATCAAGCTGATTTTGGATCCCATGTGGTGAACATACCTCACAGGTCCAAGATAGTATCACCTCTGGCTTCCTAGTCCCTAAATCACAACTTCTTCATTGCTACTTGAGACATTTGTCTCAACAAATGAATATTCTAACATTCTACATAAATTGGGATAGCTCAAGCCACTTAGAGCAGATAATAAAATATAAACAGCTTCAGTTTTTCAACTTCGTGAAAGCATATAGTTTTGAAAGAATGTGTGTGTACTTTAATGTGGAAAATTTTACGGATATTATTTGAGGAAATCAGTTATTTATTGGTGGTTATAGTTCCATGAGATCCATACATCAAAAATAAGTAGCAAAAATAGCTTCCTTTTCAACTTCAACCAAATGAGTTTAATTTGCATGCACCCAAAGTCCCGAGGACCTTGTTGCAGGCAGCAGCAATTCTGCCCAACATCAAAGACCCCAGAGATCAAAACAGAATCTAGCTCTGAAGCAGGGAGCCTCTCACTTCCAGCCTTAACAGGCATATTTGTTTCCTCTTTTGCTGTTGGTCAGTTCAAGGCACTATCAAAGTCCATAGATGCTACTGATGTCTGAATGGCTCCGTTTTAACCTTGGAAGCAGCGAGCACGTGGAGAGCCTGACAGGAGAGGGAAAACCTGTGGTCTCTGGAAACTTGAAGCCATATTGTGTGCAGTTAAGGATGTCCATAGTGCCTCATTTTCTCTCTGGAAGGGACTACAATTGCTGGCACAGGACTGGATTTATGTGGTCATGTTCTCCCTTTCCTTTCAATTTGTTTTTAGCATGTGATCAACATGAAAATCTCAAACGTCCTTGCTGGAGCTGCCTGAGGCAAAAGGGGGGAGGGGGGCGGAGGGGGGTTTGCTTTTGCAGGGTTCTATCATCTGTTAGGCAGGCTTATTTGACTCTCCTTGTTTTGTTTTCACAGAGGGGGAAGCCAGAGCCAATCAAACAGTAAGCTTCCGGCTGTCTTAAAAGCAGGCCAGGGTAGCTTAAGGGACGCTAACACTTTCAAAGATCATTTTTGTGTGCGAGACAATGATTGAAGGCAGCATAGAAAAGAACACAACGGGATTCAATTCACGTGACAAAAGGAAATTGTACAAAGTCTAATCCATTCCCATTACAGTCTCAAGATTGTAATCTTCCTTGGATGCTAAGCCTAGGAGTGATTTCCAACCCGCCCCCCGCCCCCCCCCCCCCGACAATATGCATCATCAAGTTGCTTTCGAAGTGGTTCTGTGGGCTGGAGGGAGGCAGCTCGAGTTATATAACATGCAATTTAAGATAATGGCCTTTGAAAGGGAGAAATTAATATAAACAGAGGAGGCCAACAAAGCCTCAGTCATCTAGAAGGTGGTTTCAGTCACCACTGACATTAAACAATATCCCCCCCACCGAGCCCACACGATGTTTATTATCATTTAATTTCTCGCTTTCTTATCTTAGTGTCGCAGGGATCGCAAGCTCCGTTATGACTACAATTGGTAGAAAAACGCATTCATCGAAGTGAGTAAGGAGATTCAGAAAGGAAGCGCTCTCTCCTAACCTTTTGAGGCTTTTAAACATTCTACCACAAGCATTAGCAGAAAAACGGAGCTATAGCGTTTCCATAATTATCCCAGCAATGTCTTTGTTCTTGTAATGATAGAACCCATACTTTGAATTTGCAGTGCTTAATAATAGCAGCTGTCTTGTCTGCTCAACTGTGGGGTTTTAGGGCTCCCGTAATTATTCATTTTCACGCACTTGACAGTGGGTGTTTCCTTGAAATATTTCAGGCCACATCCCAAGGAGGAATTACAAAAATCCTTTTTAAAGATTCTGCTATACATAACAATATTGAATTATGCATTAATAAAACAAAGTTAATTGACTCAGAGGTGCATAAACCCTAATTAACAGTATACCTCGGTACCGAGACCATTGGACGCACGCACGGAGGCAAGCATAATGACTGTATCATTAATGCATGAGGGTGGGCTGTCTCTCAGGCCCTAAAACTACCCACTTTGTTCTTCATTGCTTCCACACTTTTTCCTCATCAAACCTCCTCTCCCACTTTTCATTTTCTTCTTTCGTTTTTAGACATGTGTTGGAATCATTTCAATAGATGTGTACTCATACTCCAGTAATACTGTTTTCTTTGTCCCTTTCCTCATAATTCTAAATAAAAGTTATTAACGACTACTTGAAAAGTATTTTTTTGGGGGGGAATCTATCCATTCTGCAGACAATGCAGTGGGCACTCCCCCTTCTGATATGCATGGAACTAATTGCAATGATAAATAAAATATGAATATGTGGAGTAAGCAGGGTAAATCACTTTCCACTGCTGTTTGTTCTCAATGGAAGAATTGTTTCATAGCGAGAATCCAACCCACGCTCTGTGTCACCACTGACAGTGATGGGCTTTAGTTTATGTGCACAAATTGCTTTTTTTCTGGCTGTGTTTATATGTGCCAAGAGAGTGGTTCTAAAGACAAGGGAGGTGGTTTTATGGACAAGCCTAGAGAGATGCTGCAGGAGGTAATTGAAAGAGAGAGGGTTTTATTACATAACTGGGGCTGCTGCATATGTGTGTGGTGTGGGAGAGAAGGGTAGGTGGTGTTGTCAGACATTTACGGGATATGCACAGGATATTCCACTAGAATATGAACTTCTTTGGTCCTTTTATTAAAGGATTTGTCTCAATAGTAGGATAGAGGAAAGATGTTACATGTGGATCATACTCCACAATTATAAATAATTCATTCTAATTTTAAACAAAGATGGATTATATATTTTCTATCAGCATAAAATTAACACATAATTTAATTAATTTATTATTAAAAACTTTTAAAAAGGGCTGGAGAGATGGCTCAGCAGTTAAGAGCATCGACTGTTCTTCCAGAGGTCCCAAGTTCAATTCCCAGCAACCACATGGTGGCTTACAACCATCTGTAATTAGGTCTGATGCCCTCTTCTAGTGTGTCTGAAGAGAGCAACAGTGTACTCATATATATAGAATAAATAAATCTTTAAAAAACTTTTTAAAAAATGTATATGTCCTTGTTACTCTTATATGGATTTTATTAATTCACAATAGTATGATAAGACTTATACTCTTATTTATTGATGGTCCCTGAACAATTAGTTAAATTTATTTTTGATCTATTCATTCTTTTTAAAGACTGTTATGCATTTTTGCTAAATTCGGGTTTGCTATTTTTTGTTTGAGTAAGTAAGTTTAATTCTTTTCCTCATCTAGTTCTGCAATTGGGGCTTAAAATAGTCCCACAGACAATACTGCTTATTTCTCTAAGTACTATTAAATGACCTAGAAAATACTCCTCATTATATATAAACAGGAGTGGGACTAATTTCTGGAACACATCAGAGTCCACCTGAGAAAGGTAGATGTGCATGACCCTCCACCTAGTGGATGGCTTCATTCCTCAAAAGATGGAGTGAGCATGGCTCTGTGGTCATATCTGAAGGACTCTGGTTGCAGGTACCATGTCTCTTCACTCATCACTGTGACCTCTAGCCATATCATTTATTTTACAATTTCTACATCCATCTACCCCTCTAACAGATGGGTAAGCAGTATATTTGTAGCCCTGGCTTCATGATGAGCAAGTTCTCAAGACGATTGAATGGTTTATTTATGAAATAGGTCAATGTCAAATATGACCCATAAAAACTGATGTGTCCTGACAGATTATGGAGGATGCAGGTATGTCTGAACAAACCTTTCCAAGAATAAGACTGGTCAGGATATGAGCTATGCATGGTTCTTGGATGTAGTGGTCACAAATGTTCTTGTGCCCACAGATTACAAAGGAAACCAGGAATGTTAATCACGTAGGATTGTCTCCTCAATGGAGGAAATGCTTGTTTTCCACCCAGAAGGCTGTTAGTAGATATTCTTACTACTTGTTGACTTGTGCTACCCATATCGGCTTACCTAAAATTTCCACAATATTTATCCCAGACTTTCCCTCTCTAGACCTTTATTTTTAGCTCCCAGCCAATAGAACCCATTTTTAGGGGACATGGTATATGTACCTTGTGGCCTGCTAATCTTTAGACTCTCTCAGTCGGAGAACACACTAGATTCTAAGTCTTTAAGCTATCGAATCTGTCTTCAAGGCCACCAGTACTTTGCAAAGGATTTTTTACATAGTCACACCTTAAGCTTTATTGCGTACCCAGAATTGGAATGATTGTTGCCTGGAAACCTGGAATGGGAATGACTGTTGCCTGGAAACCTTTCCCCAAATTCTACTGTGTTTAAATATGCTGGCAATAAACTACCTGGCATCAGATTTCTGAAGTTTGATCCAGTCTGACTAAGTCAGATCGGACCTAGCTTTCATTCTCTTCTCTTTTCAGTTCATTCCCCTGCTTGCCATGATGCTTACAGAGACCCCTGAACTTGGGTATTAAAGTTACCACCAGCCCAGATCTGCTGAGTCTGAAGTATCTGCTGGGCAGCTGATACTGAATGCTCACACAGTGCGACATACAAATGAGGAGAACCACCTCCAGAATTTGTTGGGGAGACACATCACATTTGGGAACGACATGGAATAAAATAGAATGTTCAAATTCCTGGACTCTGAAGAGTCAGGCTTCAACTAGTGAACTTGAAGATATACACAAAGATAGGACAGTAAAAAATAAGGAAAGTCATTAATCTGGCCTCCTATAACCCACTCAGGTCAATTATGAGTATGAGTCAATTTTAAGCTAAAAGTCTGTAAAAAATTTGCTGTCACACCATGCTTGAAAATGTTTATTTCAGTTTACTAAAAATGTATGTTTATCATTTATATGGTCCAAAAGTTGTGTGAAATGCTGGAATGTATATATTGAGAAAAAGGGCAGAATGTAGGAGCTTATGGTTGGACAGGAAAATGAAACCATTAAGCACAATTATAACCATGGGTGATTTAAAGTGTGCTGGAGCCAGATTCAGTGGAGAACAAAAACTCAGGTGTGTTTAACGGCATGTCTGGGCAAACTTCCCAAGCAAAATTATACCTATGGTATGACTTGGACCATAGGTCATGCATAGCCTACAAAAGTTAGGATTGAGGAAAAAGAGGGAATAAAACCAAATGCAAAAAAGAAACCAGTATGTGATATATATATATACATATATATATGTATATATATATGAATATATATATATACATATACATACACACATATATTATGTGTATATAACATATATACATATATACATATATTTTCAGAGACCTGTATATGACCTTACAAAGTGTGAAATAGTGAGAAAAATGAGTCTGGAGTGATAGTTAGGCTTCCTCTCCCTGTGTTCTGTTGAAAGTGAGCACGGGATACAGATAACAGCTATGACAACTACTTTGGGGACTATACCACTTGCATAGGACTTCTCTAAGAATTTGCAACACTGTCCTTAGGTGCTCAGAGTTCTTGATCTAAATTGCTGACCCTTGCTCTTCCAGATGTTCTTGGAAAGTGAGAATTCTTGGCAGTACTCAATTCTTCTTGACCCTAGGGAAATTATGATGGGAGGTGATGGGCTCTGGTGTAGGTGGGGGTATAGGCTTTCTTGGTATGTTTCTACTGGACAACTGTTATGTGAGACACCAACATTCAGTCATTCCAAACTGTATGTTTTAAAGTCAGCTACTTTCACTAAAGTTAGGGATTTTGACGTATCCCCCTGTTGAGCCTGTGAGCAAGGACCCATCAGCCAGCATTGCCTATATTAGTCATCCTAAAGGAGGGTTTCCCCATGTTAGGCACACAATGAAGATTTTGAAATTCCACTGCTTTAAAATCTTATTGTGTTTGTTAGGCAACAGTTGCCCCACCACAAAATAAATGAATAACTAAACACATATATAAATCCATGCAAGGGCTGACAGCCTGCTTCTAGAGTTCTACAACTGTTGACAGAAAAATCAATATATAGTGGTTCTGGAAATCAAGACCACTGAGCTAAACTTTTCTTTACCTTCCAGATAACTTGAGTTTCTGCTGTCATGGGGACGGCGAAAAGAGATATTCTCACCTCGTAAATCCCTCCATGGGTCAAGAACATATGTGCCATATGTTCACTCAAATGCTAAATCCTGCCCCGATGCATTTGACAGACTGAAGACAGCTAACTGACAGGGAATGGCACAAATAAATTCCTTGTATGGTGATTATTTATCCATCTTCAAAATGCACTCTATTTAGAATTATATTGGAACAAATGCATCAATGTGTTGAAAGTTGATAACATGCATACACAGCAAGGAAAGGAAGATCCCTCAGCACACATCAGGGTTCAAGTACTTCTTTTAGGACACAAAGACTCCCTTTTGTTTAAATTTAATATGTGGTTTAAATATTTGTGGTTTCTAGTCTTCCACTCCAGATTCAAGAAATATCCTTTTAAATATTTATTACTACCTTGGCTACTGTACCAAATCCTATTATTGGTTTTTAAATTTTATTCATTTATAAATTAAGATTATAAATTTATTGACACTAAAAAAAATCCCCAATGGCTTGATTTTAAAAAATTAGCCTACGTTTCATTACAGTGGAGAGCTCTTTGATCCTTCCAATTGTTTTGGATATGGAGACCTGACTTATGGCAAACAAGGTGGTTTTTTCAATGGTTGTTGAAATATACAGACTCACGGTGTTTGCTGGTGAATGGTATAAATTCTATGAAGTAGGTATTTTATAGTTCCCCTCAGGTACTTTTACCTACAGGAGAAGACCATGTAATGTTCTTGTTTCCTCTCAGTCCAGTCTTGGTTGTGTGGATTCATCTGAGAAGTCTATGCTAGGAGCCTCAGGTACTGAAACCCCCTCTTAGAAGGTCTGAGCTTGGTTACAAGCAGTTTCCTTTATAGCTTCACTTGGTTTCCTCCAAGAGTTGCTGAAGGGTGGAGGTGTTTCTGTCTTTCTAGCTATGTCACGAAACACTGTGCTTGGCACACGCATCAATAAAACTCATGTTTAATCAAACTACTTACTTAGTTAATCTTAAAGTTATATTTTTATTGATGATTATTTGTGTATGTATGTGGGGGTGGATGGGTATGTACACATGAGTGCAGGGGCTCCCAAAGACCAGAGATGCCATATTCCTCTGGAGCTGGAGTGACAGGTGGTTGGGAGGTGCCCAGTGCAGGTGTTAAGAGGCTGAGTTAGAATGACCAGTACTTTCAGCTGTTACCAGGGAGAAGGGAGGCTTTGCTTCAGGTCCGAAAGCCATTTTTAAGAGGATACAGATTCCTTGGTAACCTTAACTAGAAAAGACACAGGTCTTGTTATTTCAAGACTTAGGAATGTTTGGAGGTGGCAGAGAAGTGACTTTGAAGAGCAGGCTATGCAGTTAGCTCAGCTCATTCTCTCTCTGTCTCTCATTCTCTCTCTGTCTCTGTCTCTCTCTCTGTCTCTGTGTATGTGTGTGTGTCTCTCTGTCTCTCTCTCTGTCTTTCTCTGTCTCTCTGTCTCTGTCTCTGTCTCTGTCTCTGTCTCTGTCTCTCTCTCTCTCTCTCTCTTGCTTCCAACATGGTTTAAAGACAGGGTAAGGCTGGCACACACTTACAATTTTTAGTCTCTATGAAAACAAACTTGCCATTTTCTGCTTTACTTTTGGATCTGGGTTAATTACTGTTTTAAATTTGAGTCTCATTAGAGAGTAAAGTCTACAACTGTCCTTAGAATGAATCTAAAATGTAGTATTCTTATTTTACGGTAAATATTACTATAGGCAAACTTGAAGTCTAAACAAAATATGACTAGTGGAAATTTTACCAGGCATGTGTATGTATGTGTGTGTGTGTGTGTGTGTGTGTGTGTTATAGATGTCTCATTTAGAGTTGAATACTCCCTCTTATTGTATCTTCACATTGAGCAACTGTGGGCTTCTGAATCAATTGCTGTCTCTTGAATAGGAAGTATCGAAGATGACAGGTGTCCTTGTGCTACCAATGAGAGTAGCCATTGCTACTCCAAGTTTAGAGAAGCCCTAACAGAAGGAATGAGAAGATAAAACTCAAACTCTTTAAGAGTGTCCCAATGATTCAAGCAGGATCTGAACTTGGTTTTACCTAAAGTCATAGCCTTTTCAGGAATCAGGTCTTTGTCTTTACCTAGTGGATTATGCAGAACACCCCCAATTTCTGCTGTCATTACAGGTTTACTTATGGGATGAGCCACCCTGATGTCTTAACCAGCAGACTTTACACAACGCCAAAAAGCACAGAAGGATGTCACACGCTGTGGGTGATCATATCACAGGAGCTCAACATGTTCACCAACTAAAAGGTCAAGATCTGAAAACAATTCTTACAATGGTAGCTTTCTTTTTATGTACAATCTCTGTCAACCTACATATAATTGTTTAACTTTTAAAATTCTTTCTATGAGTAAGAGATTCCATCATTTCTTCCCTACATATGATTGTGCTTCATCCTCACAACACCATTTTCGATATGAGAGAACTCAGGTCTAGAGATATTGAGTAGAACCTGTGACTATAGGTATCACCATGTATGTTAAATCTTGGCTGCTGGATCCCCATAACCATTTAGGGAAGGGACCTCCTGAAGCATGTGGTCAGGGTAGTGAGTGATCCACCAGAAGGGGAGAATGAATGATTCGATAGAGCTGGGAGGCCAGGAAGATGATCATTCCTGGACCTCTAAGGAGGACAACCCAGAATCATCACACAGTAGGTAACAACTCCACCATCACTGATAACTGCCCAGAACCCAGGGCCAAGAGTACATAGATGCCATGGCTATACAGTATATCCTTCCAGATAGGTGAGTGACGAAAATACTCAGGGTCTGAAAGGACTCCTAGTGTCCTTACACACGGCAAGCAGCCAGCAAAGGATGGAAAAGGGAGACTATTGGCCACTACTGTGTATCTCTGAATACAACCAGATATTGCTGACAGAAAGCCAGTCATCAAGAAGACATATGTGGTGTGATAGAAAGTTTTTCATTTAAAACCATTTATCTGAAAGCCTCGGTACTTGATCTGCTAAGTTTCATGAACCTGATCAGAGAGTGTACTTTTATACAGGATTCTCATTTTCTGACAACCCTGGATAGATATGGCAGAGCTGTGATAATGTTCATCTCTGTGTATTATAATGAAGCTGCCATGGTAACTCCAGAAGTCACTAAAAATGCACAATTTTGAAAAGTTCATTTCTTTGAAAAAAAGATTAACAGTGCTGTAACACACATAATGATCTAATGAGACTTGAAAAGAACACCCAGATTAAAAGGAAATGGAAAGAGACTGCCCAGACTTCACAGTTACACTGTCTTCCTGAGAATGACATGGTCCACTCGTGACTTCCCTAATCAATGAAGCCAGGGGGACATTAGGTCAGAAACTTAATTAAATTTTGATGTGTGTAACTCAGCAATGGCACTCACTCAGCTGCTGCTCAGCTCAGGATGCTCTCTAAGTAAATCACAGAAAGACTCGTGTAGGTTTTATGTCCTTGTCATTTCCATAATTTAAGGAGCCAGGTCTATGAAATGCTCTCATCATTGATTATTTAAGATGGCTTTGATGTTACCTTGATAGTAGCCTCTTCCTGGATTGTAGATTGGGAAGGAAAAAAAAGATAGTGGGGAGCTGGGTATATCTTAAAATTTGAATCCAATTTTCAGTCCTCTGTAGCCCAGTGAAGATGAAAGAGGAGTAAAACCAACACCACCAATATCTTTGGGTTCTTTGTATTGTTATGGACAGCACTTATCCTTCTTTTTATAAAGAAGAATGTACCTTAAAAGTAGTTTTGAGACTGCAACACAAGTGGAGAGATAAGGAAAGGTATGGGGGTATTCTGAAAGTTCCTCTTGCTGCTCAGATGCCATGGGCACCAGAAGCAAGCATCCCCTGGGGAGCAAGGGATCTTGGAGTGGCATGTTCAATTGCAATGTCTTTCCCAGGGCATTCCTTTAAAACTTATATAATCTAGGTTCAATGTCATGGCTACAATTTAGAAGAGTACAAGGTAATAAAAACATAGAGCAGAAGGCTCTTTATGCCCAAATACTAATAAGTGAATGTCAGTCAACATGCAGAACCCCACCATTCGCAGAAAACCATACTTCACAAAGTCTGATCAGCTCCTGACCTCATGGTTGTCTATTAATGGAACTGAGCTGTCTAGCCAGGATGTCCATGCCCCTGCTTAGCTTCCTTTAAATACCCAGCGTAGTATGTTAACCAATTCCATGATTTAGCTGAAGAAAGTAATAAAATCACCTAAACGACCCCCTATGTTCCCACTCTTGCTTTATGCTCCATTCCTGTCACATTCAGTTGAGATAGCAGCATGACTACATGTGGATAAAAAAAAGGAAAGATTTTCAGTCATAGCTTTAGACTTCATGTCAGCCTCACCATCAGAAATATGAGGCTCTTTACAAACTCTAGACAAGCTAGTGGCAATAGGTTCAGATAGAGCTTATCAGATTTCCTGGAAACGGATTCTGAGACACATAGACAATTAAATTAGGCTGTTCAGGCACCTTGTGAACAGGATAAAAAACCTATTTAGTTACCAACTACTACAAAATACTTGCTCAGTCTCCTAACCCTTAGAGTGACAGAGTTCACTCTGTCATTATGTGAAATTTAATACAGACATTTCCTAAGCATCTGGCTTACTTTCTTGGGGCATTGTATGGCTCCCCTAACTTAAATAGTAAGTTCTATGTAGCAGTTGAAGACAAGAGCCCGGGGACATGGAGTCAAGAATTGCTGTAGATCCTGTTTTGAGCACTGAGACCTCAGGGATGAAGAACATAGAATTTCTGTGTTGAAGAAATTCATGGTCCAGTGCAAGGAAGCAGAGCACCCAATAAAAGCGAGGGGCCCTCTGCTGCTCCACCACAGCCTTCAAGTGCCCAGGCCTCTTGAATGATTCCTTCTCCCACTGGAAGGTTTTTGTTCTCTCATGGACCTTCAAGCACTCACTCCATATCCTCCATCATTTCATGAGAGTATCTTAACATTTTTTTCATATATCAAATAAACCATACCTGTGTGTAGGATTAATTGCTAGGTCCCTTCTTTTGAAGCTGCCCCTGTTCATTGACACAGTGCCTTTCATACACATCCTTCTGCATCTGAATTCTGCCAACACAGCCTAGAATGTTCTTTCACATTGGTTGTGCAGAAACACTATACTGAAATATAGAAAGCTATCTTTGTTGGGGATTGGTTCTAATGTTTTGAATTAATTCAGCCCCTCCCCCCATATTGGGAATCTACATACCCAAATGCTGAAGGTCCTTGTCCCCAGTTGGATTTTGATAGGTAAGTAAAGAGCCAATGGTCAATGGCTAGGGAGATAGACTATGGTGGAACTTGGGGATTTGCATGGGCTAGGAACTGGAAGAATAGAAGGGAGAATCACCATGATTTGGAGGGAGATAAATCAGATTTAGAGCTGCAGAAGGAAAGCCATCCAAAGTGTAGGTGAGATGAATGTGGCACCCTGAGAAGGGCTGCTCAGAAGCATCTTGGGCTCCAGAAGGAGCCAGAGCAACAAAGATAAAATATAGAATTAGAGGGTGTTAAGCCAGGAGTACCAGAGAAAAATGAGTGCTAGCCATAGAGAGGATTAGAACTGCTCAGCCTTTGGGTTAGTCAAGGCATATTAAAATTAACTGGTGTGTGTGTGTGTGTGTGTGTGTGTGTGTGTCTTTCATTTGCGAATCCAGACAGCTCTGGGGCAGGTGCACACGTGAGACTCATCAGAAGCACAATGTGGTTTAGCCAAACTACTGCTACATGCCTTTTATCTTCTCTTCCATGTCTCTTTAAGTTCTTTTCTTCATTAGCAGTGTATATCCGTTTAGCCTTCAAGTAAACTCACCCATCCTTTAGTAAAAAGTGAAACAAACCAATAGTTTTTCTTTAGATTATTCACCCTTCAAATTGTTCCAGAAGTGTCTTCCCCACAAATTATGGGAAGTTTGTGCCTTTGGCAGCTCTATTTTCCTCAAATACCTGTTACTTGTAATTGTAATTTTACTTTTTCGGAGACAAGTTTTTCACTCTGTAACCCAGACTGGCCTCAAACTCAAGATCCTCCTGCCTCAGCTGTCTGAGTTGGGGATTCACAGGTATGTGTTTCCATCCTAAGCTTGAATATTTTCCTCAGAAATTGAATATTAGAAATTTGTCAAAATGCTTAAGGACTATCAAAAGAGTGAGCAAGAGACACTATCCACAGTACTGCCAGAGACAGAAAAGCATCGGGAATGATGGTCTTATCTGAACAACCTTTGGTGTTAGACTCTACTCTTCTATTCTGACTACCACTCTATGCCACTTTTCTGACACGGACCAAGAAAACATCACCTGGCTAGGCCTTTGTTACACTTTATGCAAACTACATGCTAACATAGCATTGTTCCCAGAGTTGTAAGGGGTAATTTAAGAACAGAAACAGTGCTTGTTAAGGACTAGTACTACCAAGCAGTACAAAATCTAAGTCTATTGGTCAGTTTAGTTGTTACTGTATATATGGTTCTAGACTTTCCTGTGCATGGAATACTTAGAGATGCTTTCATTTGGGACCATGCTGTATCAATTGTTTTAGTAACTTGCTAAGGCACTTGGCAGTTGTGTGTCTATGCTTCTTGTCTTTGCCTATTCTTCTTCTGCAGCTTGGTACTGGCATCAAGGAGGTTAGGCAACACTTTGCCATGGGCAAACAACAGTCACCAGTTGTATCCAATGAGTTGTTCCCAGTGGTTGTCTATGTTGGAGTCTTATTAATTAATTAATTAATTAATTTACTTTTCACTTTACATTTTGACTGCTACCCTTTTCCCTGTTCCCCCTCACAAGTCTCTTCCCACACCTTCTTCTCCTCCTCTGAGAATATAGCACTCCTTCCCAGGGTATCCCTCAACCCTGGCACATCAAGTCTCTTCACGGCTAGCTGCATCCTCTCCCACTTAGGCCGACAACCCAGACTGTAGTTCAGATAAGGGAACATATTCCAGAGACAGGTACCAGTTTTAGGGATAGCCCCTGCTCTTAAGGTTCAGTCTCTGTCTTTGATGCTGCTTGCTTTCCCTTATGGAACCTCTTCTCTTTGTTGACAATGTTCCCTCCATGCTCTTTTTGTCTGTATCTCAGTCTTCTATTTGCTGTATGCTCCCTGCTGTCAAATTGCTGAATATTAGCAGTTCCTTTTCCGAAACCCTAAATGCATATTTCCCACTTCATGCTCTGTCTCTTGCTATCTATTTCAACCATTTCAAATTCAACACTTTCAACAGTAACCCCTTTTGTCTCCCTCAGAGGTCTTTTTCTCATTGTTTCTTCATACAGTTTCAATTCATGGCTACCAAGCCCCACCCAACTAAGTCACTTCAAGTTTTCTTTTCTCTTTAGCCAGTGTACCCCACCTTTGGTTCAAATGAATGAATTTCTCACCTCCCCACCTTCTAATCTGTCCTCAGATCTTTTCTTATTCCTATAATTTCCACCTAAACTCATGGTACCCAACATCCACCCAGGTATTCTCTAGAAATATCGGATGTCCTCAGTTCTGAATTCTATTCTTTTCTTTTGGTCTCGTCCTCATCATCTTGCCTGTCCACTTTCTTTCCTCCTTCTGTTGTTCTCTCTCTCACTACACATCCCAGGGTGTAGTCTCCCAAGGGAATTGAGAGCATCCTTTTAGAATCCACCTGTATATCATCTTCACACATGGAACCTTTAGTAATTTCTCATTAGCTTGCTCATGAAGTTCAAATCTACAGTGTGAATTCTAGCTATTCCCATCCTTCTTGCTCTACTAGGCACATGGCTCTTCATTTCAGCTGGTTTCTTATAAATCCTGAGAGTTCTCTGTTATGTCTTTGTGTTCTTCTTCTTCAGCCTTCTTCTTCCAAAGGGAGTCATTTTTTTTTTTTTTTTTTTTTTTTTTTTTTACTAAAGGGAGCCTAAATGCTGCTACCTTTTCTATAGGACTCTTCCCAGCTTCTGCATGGACATGATGAAGCACTTCTGTCTCTTATCTCCTCGTACAGCCATGTCTCAAGGTTAGACCTCAGTAAGGTGCACATAGTTGTGTCTATGTCTGTCTCTCTTGCTTTGACTGGTCATCCTCAGAGAGAGTGAGGTTTGAGTCACGAACACCTGAAACCCAGATAGGCAACAGTCTTAAACTATTTTGGTTTAGCTGTGAATGTCACTTCAGAGTCAATTAATTTTTTCCTCTTAAGAAGTTTGATAATTTGCTTCGGTCATAATATATGAATATGCAAATCTGTAACACGAATAGTTGTAATGTTTATTTGCATATTAATGGAACTGGGTCACAGTACCCAGATACATATTAGTTTTTACATGAAACATATAGTCCTCCATAATGTAGGTGGGTCTCATCTAATCAGCTGAACAGAGATGTATGAAAATGTGTTGAGTTTTGTGGAGGAAAAGAGGATTCTGCTAGTAGACTGCCTTTGAATGTGAGACAGCAGCCTGTTTGTTGGCTTATCTTGGAGTTTTAAGACCTGAAAGCCTCTAAATCTACTGAGCTAGGTACTTAGCCTAAACTTTCCTTTTAAATAGATGTAGGCTATTCCATTTCTCCAATGAATCTTGCATAATGTAATGACCAATATGTTTCTTCTTGCCCGAAACACATAAAGGATTCTTTGTTTATACAAAATCTTCTAAAATATGAATGGCAGGAAAGAACCTAAACAAAATAAAACAAAACAAAAAACCCCACCAAACCAAACAACAACATTCCCCCCAAAACTGTAGGCTTAAATCCAAATAGGTTTGTTTGTGAAGATGTACTTGTTGCCCAGTGGTACTGGAGTCCCCCTGACTAGCAACTATCTGGAGTAGACCATGTCATTCACCCTTTTATTTTTGAACTGGATTTATGCTTCCAATTGTGTGACACAACTGTGGTTGTGAAGAGGAAGTCATTGTAGACACTGAAGGGTTGACAATAGCTCCTAGCAGGAAGCAAGTATTCACTGTGCCAGTGCTGTCCTGCCCTGTAGCCCCCTCCATTTGACTGATTCATTCATCTTGCTCACATCCCTTTGCAAATCTACTACTGAGAAAAAATATGGATTTTGTTTTGTTTTATGGCCTTCATTTTTTTTTTTTTTTTTTTTTTGCTGTAAAAAAGTAGATGAAAAGAATGTACCATTACTGTAAAATTCAACTACTGGATTTTTTTGGATGGTTTCTGTTGCTTGATGTGGTGATCTTATGTATGGATTCCCAGGGTGGGGTTTTTTTAATTGCTGCTTATTATTTAAATAAACTGTTTCCTTGGAGTTTTGTATCTAAGGAATGTAGAAAGTTCAAATAGAGTGGTAAAAATGAAAGATATTTTCATTTACTAAAGCTATAATCAAGACAGAAGGCATTAATTAAGTAATTACTTAAGGAAATACAATGTTGTGTACTAACTATTCTTGCCTGCCAAGGTATGGCTTTAGCAGCAATATAGGGAAATGCATACATAATTAGAGAAAACTCTAGCTTTTCTTACTTCTGAAAGAACATAGTGGCTTAAGAATTAGATCTTCAAATAAATAATGTTTGATAGTGCTAAGTTATAGGTTTGTTGGATGAGGTAGAGTAAGTGGATTATTTTGTTAGTGTATGTGTGTGTGTTTGAAACAAGACAATCAGTTTGTGTTTCTTAACACGTTCTCTTCATTATTTAAGGAGTTATCAGAATTATGTTTAAATGGATCAGTGTGTTTGAGAGAGAGAGAGAGAGAGAAAGAGAGAGAGAGAGAGAGAGAGAGAGAGAGAGAGAGAGAGTGAGTTAGGGTTCTCTAGAGTAACAGAACCAGCAGGGTGAGTATATATTACAAATGATAGTTATCCTGATCACTCTACGTAGTCCAACAATGGCCATCATCACCCTGGAGAGCCTGAGAACCTGGAGCAATGAGTTCACGAGACTGGATGTCATAGTAGTTCCAATCTAGCAGGGAGGACCAGGAGGGTTCTGAAGTGTTCCAGTGTTTATCCAATAGTGGAAGAACAAAGAAGCTGAGTTATGACATCAGTAGAACATGGCAGGAAGCAACAACAATAGGACAGATACCTTTAGCAGGAGGAGATGAAGATATCCAAGCAATCGGCACTGATCTTCCTTCCAGAACTTTGTACTTTCCTTTTGTTACCAGAGCATGGCCATTCTAAGGGAGGGTATTCCTTTGAAATGCCCTCGAAGGCACATCTGTAGGTATGCCTCTTAGTTGATTCCAGACCTGATCAAACTTACACTTAAGAAGAACCCTCAAAGTGTGTTCTGCAAATCCCATTGCTTTTACCTTATAGTCTTGTGTTTTCCACTAGTGAATTAAAGTCCCTTTTCTTCCTCTCAAGAAAGCATCATCAATACAAGGCATCCATGAATATTGAAAGGAAGCATTCAATAGTGATGGAGCCTCTGTCCATTTTCCCTCTTAGACCATGAAATTGGTCATCAAAGACACATACAAGACATAGAGAAAATAATCTTTTCAATGGCAAATATTCAGGAAATAGATATACATTTCAGTGAAAAGTACTCAAAATTACCTAAGACACGTCTAAGTATAAATAATAAACGGAGCATAAAGCTCTATCAGCTAAAGAGACCCATTTGCTAGGAACCATTTAAATCATCAGTCATCTTCCAACCAAGCTTCATTAAGTCAATTTGGATTGATGAGTGTTAATCTCTTTCTTGTACATTTGAGGAAGGGAGATGCCTCATTTAAGTGGTAATGATTACCTATGCATAAACGTATATGCATATATATTGCATGCTATTTAAGCATATTCAAATGAACTTTTAACTTGATTTGATCTCTTGTTGACGATTTCCTTCTTTTTGCACTTCCAGCAGCATATCTTCACCATAGTCCCATGAAACCAGTGCTGTTAGCCCCAGTTTACATCGTTAGAAAAGAAAGAAAAATAATCACAATCTTTCTAATCTTATACAGAAAGTCCACAGAGTTATTTTTGAGGAGGGTGCTTATCTAATGCTGGGGCCCTCTTCTACCCATCTTGTACTTACAAGTCTAAATAATTTCTTACAAAGCTATTCCTAAAGAAAAAGAAACAAAAACAACCCTCAGATGGCATAGTTTTTCTTCTCTTATTTTTCCCATCAAAAAATGTAGTCTTGAGTATTTAATAAACTCTGATTACAACCACACTCCATCAGTCCAATGTGGTTAGTGCAGCTTAAATTTGATCCCCCTGTCCCTATGCATAGCTACTCATGCCAGCATGGCTTGAAATCTGGGCTTGGATGTTTCTTAGGATTGCTGGCTAATGTAGTTGTATTGGGTGGATTATCCCAGTGATTTGAGAAACAAACCCAGGCTATGCAGCAGCTGAACCTACTGCATTCTGAGATTGTAGTGTATCTGTTGTCCACAGTGAAATCTGCTTAGCTACTTTCTAGACCCTACAAGAATAAGAGACATTTCTGGAATGTTCTATCAAGCCCTGACTAAAAGTCTATCATTTCACCTTTAATTATGATTCTTCCCCACTAATGTCCTTGCTTTCTGTCCTTACCCCAGCACTGGCCCAGTTTTTGTCTCTCCTGAGCTGATAAGAACATACCTTGGTGTTCACAGTCACAGAATTTTGGCAAAGCTCTTTCTCTATGGCAGCTAAGCAGAACCTTCCTTCTTACCCTTGCCACCCATCAGACCTCTCTCTAATTGCACTTCTTCTTTTTTAAAAAATCTTTTTTAGTTAGATATTTTCTTTATTATTTACATTTTATACCCTTTCCTGGTTTCCCCTCTGAAAACCCCCTCCCCTTATCTTCTCCCCTCTCCTCCTGCTCACCAACCCACCAACTCCTGCTTCCTGGCTCTGGCATTTCTCTGCACTGGGGCATAGAGCCTGTATAGGACCAACATCCTCTCCTCCCATTGATGACTGACTAGGCCACTCTCTGCTACATATGCAACTGAAGCCATGAGTCCCACATGATGATGTGTACTCTTTGGCTGGTGGTTAGTCCTGGGAGCTCTGTGGGTACTGGTTAGTATATATTGTTGTTCCTCTTATGGGCTGCAAACCACTTCAGCTCCTTGGGTCCTTTCTCTAGCACCTTCATTGGGGGCCATGTACTCAGTCCAATGGATGGCTGTGAGCATCTATATTTGTCAGGCACTGGCAGAGACTCTCAGGAGACAGCTATATCAAAGTGTGGATGCATTTCTGTTCTAGCTCTTCCTTCAGTGCACAGGGGACTTTCCCCTAATATGTTTGACAGATGCTTGTTCCCAATGCCATCTTTACAGTTTGCCTGAAAGTACTCTGTTGTGGAGCCTAGCATATATGCTTCAACATACAAACACAGCACTTTTTCTCTTCTTTATTGACTTGACTGAAATCTGTGACTCTGCTAAATAAAACACTTCAATACCTAGATTCAGGCTGCCCATGTGCTAAGACATTTGTGTCTCCTTTAAATGCCCCAGGACTTCCCAGGTTCTTCTCCAACAATATTTTAAGAGAGAACACACTGCCAAAACCCAATCATGAGCTTTCCAAATCTTCTTGACAGCATTATTGATGACAGATGGTGAGCCTCTGCATTTCACCAACCATAGGACATTATTAGGACCAGAACTGCTTTGGTGACATTATGCAGTATACTACAATGTGTTTTTCCCATTCCCTTCTTGACCTAAGAACATAAATATTTAGAAGCATTTCAAGGTATCTAAAGGGCTGTAATTGTACGCAGTTTTATGTTTCCTTTCCATAGGAATTACAAGTGTCACTCCCCTATATTTATAATGGCCATTCTCAGAAGTTACTAAAGAACACCATTTACTTTTCCATGAGTAAAATTATTCTGAAAATATATGTAGATGGGGCTCCATAAAACTGATTTCTCAGAAGTTTGCTGTTTTTTTCCAGTTAGCATTAAAAAAAAAAAAACCAAACCAAACCAAACCAAACCAACCAACCAACCAACCAAAAAAGAAATGAAATAATTTTTTTTCTGATTAGTCTGTCACTCTTTGTGAATGCCAATTCTTGACTTACACATTTCAAAATGCATTTGGTATTATAAAAAGGATGCTAACAATAAAGCTGCTTAAGTAAAGAAGGAAAACTGTGGTACAATTCTAAACGTGAATACGTCTCTTGAGCACCAAGGTATCAAGATGAATAGCTTACTACAAATGCCTGAAATGATTGTAAGGCTCTAAATTTCCAAGTGTACCCAAACATGTTTTTCTTAGATTATAAACCTTTGCAAAGCAGGGACAATACCTGTTCTGTTCAATTTTGAAAACAAATAACAATAACAGCAAAATTGTTCCAATGGCTTATTATTTCTCTTTCTCATTGCCACAATAGGCTCTCAATAAGACATGATACCTGGCTGAGTTGATGGGCTGGTTCATAAGTAGATAGATGTACCTATAATGGAAACATCTTACAATGTTCTTTGCTTTCTTTTCTTTTCTTTTTCTTTTCTTTTCTTTTTGATGAGGGTTAATTTTAACTTATGAATTAAAGTGTGGAATTTACCTTTGATTATTTATTAGTTTAACAAAACTAAAGCTGTTAATATTGTTTTAAACATGTCTGATCTAAATTTGCCTTTTTTAAAGTTACTAATAACAACTGTATTTTCTATTACATTAAAAATTTATGGACAGTCTAGGGATGATAGTAAGCATGCTGACTTTCTAGTATTTGAATTTATGGTTGAACAAGGGAAATTTTGAGGCTTAGCCAAACAATTTCTGCCACAACTTTTTGCAAATCACTTAGAAGCACTCTCAGGGACTAGGAGCAATCAAATATCTTTTGCTTTGACTATACAATCTTTCCTTTCTTGAACAAATGAGTGGTTTTGGTGTCTCTCCCCACTAGGATTGTTTTCGAAGATAAAAATCAGTACTTGTAACTGCAGAGCAATATAGTATGAATTCAGCAGCCAAACGTCACATGTGCAGTAAAGGGACTTTTACTGCATATGAGAATATGAGAAGTAATGGAAAAAGCAGCTACAGATGTGACAGGGTTTTCAGTATAAAAAGTTAAATATGTGTCTTCTGCCTACTGTATTAATTCATTTCCTCAACATATTACTATTTGTAATATAATAAATCCCAACACTGTAAGAGGCACCAGTCTAGGGACAGTGAACAGAGGAGTCAGAGCAAGATGTGTAGAAATGGAAGCAGAAGGTCCTGGAGGAATGCTGCTTATTGGCTTGCTCTCTACAGCCAACCCCTTTTTTCTTGAGCCTAGGGATGGCATCACCCATAGTAACCTGAGTCCTTCTACACCAACTTGCACTCAAGCCAGTTTTTCATGGGCATAACCACAGGCCAGTGTGAAAGAAGTGATTCCTTAAGTGAGTTTTTCTCTTCTGAGGTGATTCTAGTCTATGTCAAGGTGACAATGAAACCTCACCAGAATAATCTGCTTGAGGAAAAGGATTGAGAGCTATTGAGGAAGACATCCTACATCAGCCTCAGGAAGCCACATGCATATATGGGCACTCAAATGCATACATGTCTCTCTCTCACACACACACACACACACACACACACACACACACACACACACACACACACACTCCAGTATCACATCTAAATATTATCATAAGTCTATAAACTTCATTGTAGGTACTGGGAATGACTAGGACTGAAAGTAGGCTCTGTTCAAATGAAAAACTGGTTTTCATCTGTGAACATGGGAAACTGAAAAATGAGTTACTTCCAATTATTATGGTGAGAAATTTCTGTGGTAGACGAAAACCTCTGATGACAGGTGGCATTGGAGGACTAAATAGTCTATTGGCTATGAGCCATCAGCACAAATTCTGGTTGTCTTTCATGGTCTGGGAGGTGTTCTCTGTGTCTGGACTCTGTGCTCTGGATCCTTGGCTCCATAGCCTGTGCTTCACCATCTGTGGTTGCTTTACTGTTCTTGTTATCTGTTTTCCATTGTTATTCTGTTACACATTTGCAGTTGGGCCATGCTCCAGAGGGTGGACTCACATCCAAGAGTATATGGGCACAAATTGGACTTCTGAATTATTAGGAAAATATAAGAGGAACAAAGTTGGATGGGTAGGGAAGGCAGGGGTGATCTAGTGGGAGCTATGGACTGATTATGATCAAATACATTGTATGAGATTCTCAGAGCATAAAACCAAAACATTACTAGTAGAGTACTGTCTTCTCTTCCTTTATCCTTATTAAAAATACAATTATCTTGTATGTTATTTGAACTAAGAATATAAAATCTATATTAAATAGAGCTAATAATTCTTCTACCTCCATCCAGAACATGGTGTTTACTGTTTCATGCCTCCTGATTATTTCTTGTTAACAAGATGGTAGAATAGAGTCTGTATTAGTGTTAGCTACCAGTTTGTAGTGACACCATGAAAATAACTATGACTTTTTGACCAGAAAATACATTTCTATGACTCAGAGTTCAGAATATAGCATTTCTATAGAATCAATCATTACTATGACATTTTCACAGTAAATTACAACCCTGCCATTTTTCAGTCTCTTAGTCAGCATGTATTGTAAAGACATCTTCATCCATGAAGACAATTCACTCATGTCTTCAATCCATGAAGACACCAAAGCCTTGTGCGTCTTTATTTTCCTTTCCCATTCTGCTGGCCCCATCCTCCTCCAAACAGCCTTCTATCACATTTCTCTTTCCCTCTTTTGAAATCTTGACTCTATAGTCTTTTTTCAGAAAACATTTGTCTTTTGTCTTTGTATTTGTCTTTTTGAGTCTGTCTTATTTTTCTTAAGATGTTAATCTCCAGTTCTGTCTATTTTCCTGCAAATGACATTGCTGTGTTCTTTGTGACCAAAATGCCACTCCATTTGGGTGTGTGATACACGTATCCATTCAGCAGTTAATGGGGATGTAGGTTGATTATTTGTGTGGTTTATTTCAACTCCTAATGTACTCTCTCATCTTCCTCACTTTCCTATCGACCCTGATCATTCACATTAACCAGTTCTTCCCCCTTATTCATCACCTTTGGTTTTGTAGGACCCCTTTGGTTTAATTGGGGCCACCCATGTAAAAATTAGATTGAAAATATTCTTTCAAGACTGATGGATGCATCCATCAGTGGATACACATCTGAAGGCAGTGGTTTCTTCTCTCTCAAAGTCTATTGGTAGCAAATAGTTCATCAGTGAGGAGTAAAGCTGACTGAGTCCTCCTCCACCAATGCCTGACTGCTGATGGGACTATTCTTGTGTAGACCCTGTACAGGCATCTGTAGCTGCTGTGAGTTCAATATTACAATATTATTTGTTGTAATTCGCACCCTCTACCATATGCCCGTGAGCCCCAGATAGAATGTTAATTAGGCCTTAGCACTCAGAGATAGTTTAAAAATATTTTAATATGTAAGTTTGTGTGTGTGTATGTGTGTGTATGTGTGTGTGTGTGTGTGTGCACATGCATGTGCATGTGTGTGCAATTACCCACAGAGGCCAGAGAGGGGATCTGACCCTCTGGAGCTGCAGCAATAAGAAGCTGTGAGCTGTCCTGTGTGGGTACAGGGCACTGAACTCTGTTCCTCTGCAAAAGAAACAAGCAATTTGAAAGTTTGAGCCCCACTCTCGCTTTTCTTTTGTTGTTCTACTCCCCCTTTTTTGTTTTATTTTAACAGATGCTAAACTGTAGTGTTTATGCCACAATCTATCTTTCTCTTGTGCAGCTTGAAATTTATTTATTTAGCTTTTACTTACTTGTTTTTGAAACAAGGTCTCTCTACATAGCCCTGGCTATCCAGAACCTTATAAACAACGTTCTGTAAGTAGAATAGGCTGGCCTCAAACCTATAGGCATCTGCCTACCTTTGTCTCCCTTGTGCTGGCATTAATGGCATGCACCACCACTCTCGGTGAAATTTATTCTTTGTTACTGAAATCATTTGATTTTTTTTCTCATGGGTTTAACTGAGTCTTTCCCTATCTTTTCTGTTTCCCATTGCTCTTACTTCTGCTTTGGAACTCTGTTGCCTCAGTCTTGATTTTCTGTTTGTGATCTTCCTCCATAGCTGCAAAATAACTCACTCTTGTTTTTCACTTCCCTATTGGATTATCTGATTATAATGTTTAGCTGCTGGCTAGTAAGGTAATTTTAATAAATATTACTTTATCGATGGAAATATCCCTATATCATTTTAATGACTACATTTGCATATTTTTTGTTTTTGTTTTTCCATTTTCCTTTCTTTGGGTCCTCAAATTTAAATGAGAACAACATATTCCTTCATGTGAGAGAACATGGATGGGATAAGAATCACCTCCCAGTCACAGGGCAATTTGAAAGGCCACAGATGCAAACTGATGTTATGATGTTCTTCAGCGAGCCATCAGTGATGTTCGAAAATAAATAATACCACCCAGGAGGTACTCTCAGCTGAAGGTCAGTCTTGTCTTCAGATTACTTCTTTGTGGTTGTGTCATTTCTGCATGAGCACAATGTCTTTGCTTCTCAGAACCTAACCAGGCTCTGGGCAGCCTCTTCTCAGTATGCTTGCTTACAGTTGGCTACTGCTCTGGAAGAATATAACTTTTCCATAGTGGTCCTGTTATTGTCAGATAGTACATTAAAAAATATTACTACTTTGAACTTGCCTATGAAGGTTTTATGTATTTCTCTGTCCCAAGCACTCATCCACAGATGGGTCTTAGCATCTTTAACAAGTTAGCACAGATGGGTTCATGGCAGTAAATCCTGTTTGGGACTCTCACCTTTCTGCGGAGCTATTCTCCTTTGAGAAATGATTCCTTTTATCTGTAGACTTGGTTCTTTCCTGTCTACTCCCTACTTCTGCCTCCGGATTGATGTGAGGACTCTTCACACACTGCTACCACTCCAATGCTCTCAGCAGCACAAATGCTCTCTTGATTTGCTTCTCTGTTGCTATGGTAAAACAGTGATGCACAAAATAGGGGAAGAAAGGATTTATTTAGCTTACAAGTTCCAGTCCATCATGGAGGGAAGCCAAGGCAAGAATTCAAGCAGGGCAGGAACCTGGAGGTACAAACTGAAGCAGGGACCATGGAAAGCCATTGCTTACTGACTTGCTCTTTCTCAACTCCTTTTTAAACGTAGAGCCCAAGCCCACCTGTCTAGGAATGTTACCATCAATAGTAGTGTGGGCACACCTTCATCAATCAGCCATCAAGAAAATATCCCATAGACATACTTAAAGGTCAAATAGATGAGGGCAATTTCTAAATTAAAGTTCTTCCCAGTTATCCTGGTCCATATTAAGTTGGCAGAAACATACTACAACACAACACAATACAACACACATGCACACAATGAAAAGCTGTGCATTTTCATTGTATTCTTTTGTAGTTGAAAACAGTTCCGTGGTTTTTGTACTGTTCTTTTTTTCTTTTGTTATCTTATTACTTATTCCAAGAGAAGCAAAAAGATTTAGAATTATGCTGCCACTAAGTTCTCCCAGAATCATCGTCAATGTGATACTTATTATTATTATTATTATTATTATTATTATTATTATTATTACTGTAGTAATATCTGAAGCTTTTTCCCACTTCAGTCGGGTAAACAAAGAGTGGACTTTTCATATGGAAATGGGAAGTGTCTCAAAGATGGGTCCCATGAGTAGAATGTATTCCCTACTGATGGCTTTTAAGATGTGCTTTCCACAGAACTGAGAGAGGGCAGCTTGGTAAGCTAGTTAGATAAGCCAATCTCTGCAGACAGTCTGTCACTCTTGGAGAAATGAAAACTGAGTAGAGGCAAGCAGTCGGATTTACATGCCACAAAAAAAGGCTTTTCTTTATTTTAATCGACAGAATTGGATTAGACTCCAGCACCAGCATGCACTTCCCATTGTTTGCTTTTGATATTAACTGCAGGAGACTCATTAGAATTTCATGGATGTAATTGTTTCTGGGTTACATCCTCAATTAATGACTATAATTGAAAGATGGGATAGGGCTGCCATGACGTGACTGTAATTTAAGTGCGAGATGTCTGGGCCTCTATTTGCAATGCATTTATTATTATTATATTTTTCCCCCTGCTGTGGAGGAGTATTTACGAGAGGCAGAAATAAATGCATTTCAAACAGCAATGTCTCAATCAAAACAATGAACGTATTGTGCACTGGGTGTTGTTTTCCCGGGCTGTTTTGTGACTCTGGAGTCCTCGGTATGATATGCATGCATAGCAAGAGCATGTGCTCAGATCTTTTGGGAGGACCTGGGGGCGGAGAACATGCTTCAACAATGGGGAGGTAGGAGAGAGGCTACCTCGGCCCCTCTTTGTGTCCTTTATTACAACTGTTTAAATCCCAGCAGCACAGGCTGCACTTGTTAAGTGTTTCCTAATCACTTTTGGCTTATGTCATGGAGGGAGAGGAGAGGCGCTCTCCCAATCCCTTTATTATGGGCCCCCTTCTGCCTGCCTCTTCTTGCATAACCTCACCCCCCACCTTCCACACAGGCGCACATTAACCTCATTAGCTTTTTGAACAGTGCACTGTTGATGGCCCACAAACCTTGAGGGTAGCCTGGAGCAGCAGCTGAACAATTATCCAGGTTTCACAGGATTTTGTCCAGACCCTGAGGAAAAAAGCTCACAGACCAGGAGTCCTGGTTCAGAGGAGTTTATCAGGATCTGAAGTGGACTTTGAGTTTATGAAATACAGTTTTCAGGGCGGGGGTGACCTTTGATTCCTTATGAGGCTCCTGTTGTGGATTGGCATGGCTCTGGTATCACCAGAACCAGGAAGGCCTACGCCTGGAACCTGAAGTTGCAGATTTAAAGACACCTTAATGACAACTGTGTGCCATTTCTCTGGATCCTAGGGATTTCCACAGACACTGGAGTATTCACTGGCTTAAAGGCATTGAGGAGTAGAACAAATAGCAGTGTAGTGTCAAGCTAGAGGTGGAGACTGGGGTAGATGGCAGTAAGCCAGTGAGGTTCAGGTACAGTAGGTTGGTTCATTCTATGTGTAGCACAAATGAGGCTGCCAAGCAGAGGCTATAAGTAGACGGCAGTCAGCCATGAACCATGGTTTTTACTTGTGGTTTTTTGACACCCCTCCCCCCCCATTCCTTCCTCTACCTCTTCCTCCTCAGGTACTAAGTCAATAGGAAAAGGAAACTGCTAAAATTTGCATGCCATGTTATAGGAGAAAGATCTCACAGCTTGAGATCCAGGCTTTGGGCTTATTATACCATCAAGAAAGGGTCATCTGTTGAACGAATTGTCTGGAAAGACAAATGCATTGCAGAGCTATTCTACACTTACGTTTGACTTGCTCTTTTCATGGGTTATTGTTTTCTGCTGCATTATTGTGCACCATTGGTATTATCTTGTGAAATTGATAAGTTTTAAAAAATATTTATCATGATCACAACCTATAATATCAAATCATTTTGCTATGTTTTTTTTTTTCTGGCACGCATAGCACATATTCAACTTATTTTTAAGAATTCATTTACATACTATGTACAATCATCTGTAGAGCGATAACCTAAATTTGATTTCTGAAACAGCGCTTTTTTCCTTCTGCTCCAATATGATGATTCGCCTCACCTCCCAGCCATCACTTTCTAGGGTCTCTCTCTGCATTACCTAAAACCCTCATGTTCATTTTGATCACCCTGCTCAGTATTGCTTTCCTAATGGTATAGTCCCCCCTCTCGTTCTTTTCCCCTGTCTTTTTGTAGTACCTCTATTTATTCGTTTCACTACTTCCGTTTCTGAATAAATTTTACCCACAGTTTAAAGATTTGACCCCACAGTCGTTTTTAACATCTCCTGTTCTTCATCTGTTGAACATGAAGTTCTTGTGAATGGCCCTAAGCCACCAATGGAGTGTCCTCTATTGACACAATATCAGTGAATATTTAATTAAAGATGACATAATAGTTATTTAAGACTACTGGTTAATATATATTTTTAAAGGATCTCTCAATGCTCAAGTGAAAGTTATTCAATTAAAATACAAACATGAATATTAGATATTTTGTATGAAAAATGTACAACAAAGTGTAAGAGATAGACAGGAGAGAAGTTATTATTCTCTATGTAGCATGGGCAAGGAAGATCCCTGGGCAGGGAAGAAGGTGATCTTGTGCAGTAGTCAACAAGGAGATTCAGTAGTGTGAATGGATCAAAAGTAGAGGCATCTATCGAACAAGATCCTGGAATGAACTTGAAGGCCTTGAAGAAAGAAAAACAAACAAATAAAAGAAAAAAAAAACAATATAAAGGAGCTCTAACCAAGGAATTTCAGGAGGAAGGCAGTTAGACAGCGTTCCAAGGCAAGAACATCTGGGCTCTTCTGGTTGTTGGTAGTAACTCTAGGAAAGTGAAGCCAATGGAGGGATTCTGAATGGGAAACATGCTCTAATTTCTCATGAAGGGTTCTAGAGACACAAAAGTAGCCATAGATTCCCACACTCACTGTGCTATTGTTAGCTATCATGTGTCATATTCTCCAGTTTTCACCACTCTACCCAACTCTACCAGTGTTTTAAAACTATCTTTAGTTTGGCTTGTTTCATATGGCTCTAGATTGCTACCGTAATGAAAATATGACTGTTTCAATTCACTTGTATGTGTGCACATGTTCAGGTTCATGTATGAGTGCATGTACATATGTGTGGAGGCCAGAGGATGACCTCAGGTGTCAGGTTCATGTGTGTGTGTGTGTGGGGTATGCATGCACATGTATGTCGAGGCCAGAGAATGACCTCAGATGTCAATTCTTTTGAGACAGTGTCAATCTCCTTTGAGACAGTGTCTCCTCTTGCCCTAGAACTGGCTAAATAGACTAGATTGTGGAGTTATCCAGTGTTTCCCTCTCCAGGGCTGTGACTTCAAGGGCCACCATAGATACTTTTCAACCCCAATTGCTTTTGTGTTCTGTAGACTGGACCTTTCTTTTTTTTTTAATTTTGATTTAATTGTTTCTTTTTTTAATTTATTTTTTTTAATTAGGTATTTTCTTCATTTACATTTCAAATGCTATCCCAGAAGTCCCCCAGACCCTCTCCCAGATTGGACCATTTTTGAACGGCAAACATTTCACTGTCTGAGCTAGGTTGCCCACTCCCCATTCCATGTCTCTTAAAATGTATTTGACTATAATTTTTAAAGATGTGGAGCACCAGTTGTCTTCTTTAGGAAAACCATACTGGAGCGTAGGGCTACGTAGACTCTCCAGTGTTGTAGCATGACACAGGCTTGTGTGTGTGTGTGTGTGTGTGTGTGTGTGTAGCCATCTAAGGAAACAGAACAATAACATGTTATGAAACAAGCTGTTTTGTGAGCAGAAGGAGGATAGTTTCATTTTTTTTGTTTAAAAAAAATTAGAAACGTAAGCTTGCACAGAAAAGCCTGGGGGGTTATATAACAAAAACATCAACAGTTTTCCGGGCTGTGATTAAATATTCCTTTGTTTGGTTTTCTGTAGATCTTCGAAACCACACTGTTTTTTCCTTTATATGGAACAAAGGAGTGATATTGAAGAGGAAAACAGCTATTAATGGGTGACAGTCAGGAATTCAGTTTCTCAGCCAGGTGCCTAGAAGCCAAGGTCTAACCCCACATGAGGTACAGCCAGAACAACAGTGGCCAAGGGTGGAGATGGAACATCCTTCCTTCTCTTTCCTGCTGGAATCCTCTTTATTCAGCTGTTTCCCTGAATTTGATGCCCCTTGTAATTTCGTTTAATGAGAGGCTGGATATTAACTGGCACAATAGC
Source organism: Mus caroli (assembly GCF_978045245.1). Taxonomy (NCBI): domain Eukaryota; kingdom Metazoa; phylum Chordata; class Mammalia; order Rodentia; family Muridae; genus Mus; species Mus caroli. The sequence goes on from NW_028227264.1 coordinate 96,504,652, forward strand.
AAAACAATGTGAGTAACTTTCGGTTCGAATTGCTGCAGAACCTACCCTACCACACAAAAAACTCCAAACCGAAGTGATGTACAACAACCACAAGCCCCTTGTCTCCGCCTCCTGCTACAGCTATTGCTCACCTGCTTCCACCTTCAATTTTCACCACAGATTGAGTTTGAGGTTGCATAGACCTATAAGGAATGATGTTTATTTTCTTACAAAGAAACTGAGACTAATGAATGGTAGCCACCGTGTCCTGACTTGGTGCCAATCTCGTCTTCTGTTCACTGTGTAGAGTTGTAATGGTTAACCAAACCATCCTGGCCATGAATCCATGGTGCAGCACCGTGTCCCACTTTTAATAAAAGGTCCTTGCTGTGTTACCAAATGGAAAAGAGAAGAAAGTTCTACAAAATACTTGTCTCCACAGAGTGAAGATTGCTAGGGGCAATTCATGCAAACAATGATAGTGAATAATCCTGATTTCTTGCTTTTCATTTAACAGACAAACAATGTCAAACAAGAAACAAGAAGGAATCCTTGTTTTTAAATCAGGACCAGATACAAGGGATGCTTCAATTTTTAGTACTTTTTCACTTTGCAGAAACCCTTCCCCTTTTATATTGTAGTATTTTCAGGGATGGCTTGCAATTTCTGGGAGACTTGCATCCCCAAATCTGAAAGATTGCATCTCTGACATCTGCTCCATATCAGAAGCAGTTTGTTTTATATAACAAATAAATATTATAATACGCATTGCAACATCTTCTGTGTACCAAAATGGAAAAGTACAAAAAAAGTTATGTTAAAACTATGACATAGCTTTTTTTCCATTAATTAATTTATTTATTCATTTTATACCCAGACTGCATCCCCTTCCCTCCTCTTCTTCCAGTTCCACCCACATAAATCCCTCCTCTCATTACCTACTTCCCTTCTATCAGAGAAAGGAAAACTCTTGGGCATCATCCTAGACTGGGACCTTTCATTACAACAGGACTAAGTGCATCCTCTCCCACTGAGGCCTGCCAGGCAGTCCAGCTGGCATCCAATGGCAGGGGAAGGGGCTCCAATGGCAGTTAACAGAATCAGAGAACCTCCCCCCCATCACCATGTGCTCCAGTTGTTAGGGAATCCATATGAAGCCCCAGCTACACATCCATTACAAATGTCTAAAGGGCCTAGGTCCAGCCTTAGCATGCTTCGGTTGGTGGTTCAGTCTCTGAGCCTCCACGGGCCCAGGTTAATTGTAGGTCTTCCTGTGCTATCCTTGACCACTCTGGCTCCCTCAGTTCTATCCCCTACTCTGGAATTCCACATGACTCTCTGAGCTCTACCTGATATTTGGTTGTAAGTCTTGACATCTGTTTTCATCAGCTACTGGATGAAACCTCTCCGAGGACAGTTATGCTAGGCTCCTGACTGCAAGTATATCATAGTATCATTAATAGTGTCAGGGGTTGGCTATCTCCCATGAGATGGGTCTCAAGTTGGACTGGTCATTGGTTGGCCATTCCTTCAACCTCTCCTCCATCTTTATCCCTGCACTTCTTGTAGTTATGACAAATTTTGGGTTGAAAGTTTTATGACTGGGTTGATATCCCCCTCCTTCCACTGAAAGTCCTGCCTTGCTATAGGAGGTGGCCACTTCAGTCTCCATATCCCCAGCTGCTAGGAGTCCCCCCCCCCCATAGACTCCCAGGAGCCTTCCCAGTCTCAGGCTAGTCACAGAGATGCACTTCTCCAACCGATTTCCAGTCTCTCTGCCATTCCCATTCTCTTTTCAGCCCTCTCCTGTCCCCACCTCTTTCCACACCTGATACCTATCCCCATTTTCCTCCTTCAGCTCCCTTCCACCAAGTTTCCTCCCTTCATACAATTCCAATGTGTACTTTATTTCCCCTTCTGAGTGAGTTTCAAGCCACCTCCTTGGACCCTCCTTATTACTTAGTTTATTTAGGTCTGTGAATTGTAGCATGGTTATCCTGTTCTTTATGGCTAAGGCCCACTTAGAAGTGAATACATACCACTGTGTCTTTCTGGGACTGGGTTATCTCACTCAGGATGGTATTTTCTAGTACCATCCATTTGCCTGCAAATTTCAAAATGGCAGCCTACAGAATGGGAAAAGATTTTCAACAACCCTACATCCAACAGGGACAAATATCCGAAATATATAAAGAATTCAAGAATTTACACACCAGCAAACCAAATACCCTAATTAAAAATGGGGTACAGAGCTAAACAGGAAATCTCAACTGCAGAATCTCAAATGGCAGAGAAGCACTTAAAGAAATGTTCAGTGTCCTTAGTCATGGGGAAATGCAAATCAAAAATGACCTTATAATCATTAGAATGGCTAAGATCAAAAACCTCAAATGACAGCACATGATGGTGAGGATATGAAGCAAGGGGAACACTCCTCCATTGCTAGTGGGAGTGCAAACTTGTACAACCACTTAGGAAATCAATTTGGATGTTTCTCTGAAAATTGGGAATAGTTTTCCCCAAAACCCAGCTATATCACTCCTGGGAATATACTCAAAAGATACACCAGTATGACACAAGGACACTTGATCAACTATGTTTATATGAGCTTTACTAATAATAGCCAGAAACTGTCAAAAACCTCGATGTCCTTCAACTGAAGTATAGATTAAGAAAATGTGGTACAGCTACACAATAGAGTATTACTTAGCTATTAAAAACTCTGACATGGTTTTAAAGAATTTTTTTAAATTAAAGCACTGTCACCAAAAAGAAAATACTATGTCATTAATACAAAGATGAAGAAGATTTTCAAGCTTGCATGTGTGTGCGCGCACACACACACACACACACACACACACATACACACACACACACACACATACACATACACATACACAAACACACACACACACATCTTTGTTATAGAAACTTCACTGAGAGATCTTTTACTCTCAGATGATTTATTGCAAATATCTTTAAATATTTTAGATTTCTGAGTTCATATGACGTCTCTGTCTCTCTCTCAGTGTGTATGTGGTATTGATGCATAAGCATATGAATATGCATCTTTGGGCTCAGAGAACAAATGAAGACTATTATTCTCTGCATTGTTTCTTTAACACAGGGTCACTCATTGAAAACCACAAAACTGGCTGGCCAGCAAATTAGCAATTCTCCTGTCTCTATCTCTGAGAGCCCCCTGAATTACTGGTGAGTCCACTATCAAGTCCAGCTTTTTCATGTGGGTGAACGCCTGATCTTATACTCACACATCAATTGCTCTTTCTCACTAAATCACTTCTACAGCTTCAACTTTTTGTTCTTCTGGAAGCCAACCCCCTCACCATTTTCTGTATTATATACTTTCCTTCACTACCATTCAGGTTCAGATTAACAAAAACTGCCACCTTAAAATTAAATGACTGAGCATCTAGACATTAAATGACTAAGATACACAGTGAAAATTTGAGTTAGTAATATCAAAGTTCACATTCAGAGGATCTAAATCACATGTTCACATATACGACATTATTTGGGGGCTGACTTCAAAAATAGTCATTTATTTGTATCAGTTTTCCAGTCTTAGACTGAATGTTTAAACTTTTAGGCCCAGAAACATTAAATTAATTTTTATGAGAATTTTTGTGTCAAGTACCTAAGGAACTTTAATGTTTTGGGGAACAAAAACGATCAACCCATGGAGGTTCCTATTTAGATTGCTTCATCCACATACTGTTACTATCTACTAGAGCCATCTGGAAGGCTGGATTCTGGCTTTAAGAAAACCCCATCCTCTTACTGCTAAGTCCCGAAAGGACAATACCTCTAGGTCTCATGAGAATCCTGGACAATGTTCTTCCTTTGATCTTGCCTTCCATGAATGGCCAAGGATAACAAATGTGTGCAGTTCACAAATCCATTCTAGGCTCTCAAATACTTATATGATAGAAAAAACAAAACAAAACCCTAGCTGTTTTTCACTTGATGTCTTTTAATGAATGAAAAGAATGAAAAGAGAATAAAGGCTTAGGAGATGGTTCGGTGGGGGAATTGCTGTCTATGCAATCCTAAGGACCTGAATTAAGCTTTTTGGCATGTACATTAGAGCTGTGTGCTGAGGTACACATCTGATACTCCATTACTGGGGGTGTCAATAGAGGTGGATCTCAGGGATTGACTGACCAGCCAATCTAGCTGAAATGTTGAGACTCAGGTCCAATGGAACACCTTGTTTCACAAACAAAACCAAAAACAACAATAAAATAAAAGATGCTAGGAGAAAATATCCAGTGTTAATTTCTGACCCCCACATGTGCACATGTAAGCAAGCACATGTGCATACACTCCCCACACATGTGCACACACACACACACACACACACACACACACACTGGATTTTTAAAGGATGAGAGTGGAGGAATTTATTTTAGAGGAGCAAATAAGAAATAGTATCTCTGCTCAAGACCATTCATGGTTGTTTTCTGATTATGATTGACAGGACTCATAGGCAATGGCTCCCTTTTCAACAAAGTGTGCCTTGTAAAACTCACTTGGCAGGATGGCATGGTCTTTTTCACAGAAGTTTTATATTTTGCTTAAATTCTTTTGCAGACTCATGATCTAACATGCAGCTAGCTCAAATTATAACCAGGTTTTGACATGAATCACGGGGTTCTCAGTATGGCCTGGTGTGGCCATAAAGTGCTAATCACTAGCAAATTTCTGTAACTTTCATGATCAACCCATATATGTGAGCACCATAGTAGACCATTAGCCACTTAGGAACACTAAGAGTCCTATAGCTGTTTCTCTAGTCGGAGATATAATAAAGACTTCTATTTAGTTTCGAGGCATAAACCATGACTTCACAATGAGTGCAGCCACAGGAATTGGAACTGTATCTTGTCTCTTGTGATGGTTAATCTCATTTGTCATTTGATGGCTTTAGAAACACCATGGAGAGAAGCCTCTGGGCATAACTGTGAAGAATTTTCTAAGTTTAGCTAACATAGAATGTGCCACTTTAAATATGGGTGCCATTCCATGGGCTGTGGTCCAAGACTTAACAGAAAGGAGAAAGGATGCTTAGCAGGAATGTTCACTTCTCTCTGTCTTGGTTTGCGAACCAAGATCAACCATGGGACCAACTGCTTTACTATCCTGTAGTCACGCCTCTGCTGCCATGTTGGACAGTATCCCTGGAACTGGAAGCCCCTCCTTATGTTGCTTTGTTTTAAATGTTTTGCTACAGTGATGCATGAAGTGGCAGATATATACCTGCTATTCTCCACATGCCAGAAAACCCCCTTCTACAAGTGGCTCCATACTTCAGTGTTGAATTGTAATCATGTTTGCAAGAGTAATTTTTTTATTAGTTTCAAATTTTTCTCACTGTGACTTGTTAGTAGAGAAGCAAATAAAATATTCTCCAAGGTTCTTGTAATTCCTAGAGGCAGCTGGGTATGTGGTTGTCTGTTTTCTGTTTCATCAAAGCATTGGTGCCATCTTCAGTTGCTGAACTTCTCTTCTATCTGACCCTGAGTCATCCACCATTTTTCTCATAGGAAATCGCATATTCAAAGAGACTAGCATCAATCCCTTCTGTGATTAATCACCCGTTGACCTAATTACCTTCCATTGGGTTATATCTTAAAGGTTCTGTCACCTCCGTGCCACTAGGTTTGAGATCAAATTTCTAGAGACATCAAACTTTGAGGGAAACACTCAAATGATATCCTAATCTTACTATGTATATGTGCATACATATATGTTTATACATATACATGTAACTATGTATGTCCACAATGTACATTTACATACTTTCATGTGTGTGAATGTATATAAACATATTTCATATATCTTTGAGTGTTTCCCTCAAAGTTTGGCACACATACACACACATACAGACACATACACACAAAATTTCTCTCTCTGACTCTGTCTCTGTCTGTCTGTCTGTCTGTCTGTCTGTCTGTCTGTCTGTCTCTGTCTCTGTCTCTGTCTCTGTCTCTGTCTCCCTCTCTCTCTCTGTCTCTCACACACACACACACACACACATACAAACACACATATACACACATATGGAAAGATTGGGGGAGTTAGAGATGGAGAGGGAGAAAGGAGAGATTGGCTCAGAAGATTCTGGAAGAGCTGGGCACTGTAGTGCATTCTACAATCCTTGTCCTCACAAATATCGTGAGTTCCATATCATCCTGTGCTACACTGAGCAACCTTGTCTCAACCAGATTGATTAGGGGGGATGGGCAAGTTCCAAATCGGCAGTGTTACCTGTCTGTCATGTGTGTCCATGTAGATACAAGTGACTAGTCATGATCATACATTTATGATACTATTAGCTAAGTAATAAAACAATGTTTTACCATGTAAGATTTAGTACCCTCTATGTTTCTGACAGGAAAATTTGGACATAAGCATTCTTGGCACTGCCAGGAAATCCCTTAGCCCACTGTAACAGCAACCTTCCTTCCAAAATATTCGTGATTATTGAAAAAGGTTTTTTTTTGTTTTTTTCTGAAATAAATGCTGAAGGCATAATAGTATGAGAGAAATAGTGAAGGGAAGGAAAATGGACATGAACTAGATCGGGCTAAAGGAACAGAGAAGAAACTCAGTAGAAATGAAACTTGACAGGGGATTCTCACATAAGAGGAACAGAGGCTCCTACTGTAACTCAGGCTTTGATGTCACGATGTGGAAGGAGCTGGGTGCCTAGTGGTAAAATTTTCCAGTGGGGAGGTTTAAATTCATGCAGATGAATAATGCAGGTGAAACTATCAGCACACTGGAAGCTAATAATTATTCAAATTACACAATGTCATTAAATCTGTGGAAATCAAAACAGAAAGAGCCATTAATTTCGATTCTGTCTTTCAGTCTTCTACTGTTTCACTTCGATGGGGATGAGACGACACTTCAACCTTGAAATAAAACAGAGAGTATGGCATGGCAGGTTAGTCATGTATTGGCCATGTAATTGTTTTAAAGGTGATCTAGGCAAATGCACAAGGCTGATGTGTGCCCATTTTTAACATATGGTACAATTCTATTTTGTGTCTTGCATGATGGATTTAGAATTTCAGATAATTGTACTTAATAGGAAACACCTTAAGATCAGTTCTGTAACTGTGGTTTTGAAGGACTAAATCTATTTTATCTGAGAGACGGCTCAGTGAGCAAAGTGCTTGCCACAGAAGCGTGAGGAACTGAGTTTGAATTGTAATATCTCATGTAAACGATAAAACTCACAGGAGTGTATGTTTATAACCCTAGTGCTCCACAGTGAGAGAGAAGGCAGAGACAGGAAATTCACCAAAAGTTACTGGGCTAGCCAACATGCCATATTTATCAGGGAATAGCAGAGTCTCTCTTGAAAACAAGGTGAGGCAAAAAAAACAAGGATTTTTTTTTCTAACCTAAAGCATACACTTTGCTATGGCCATATTGACACTGACACCCCAAATCCTGCCTAACACACCACACACACACACACACACACACACACACACACACACACACACCCCTCAAGCATGCATGAATGATTGCATGCATGTACTCATGCATGAAGTTTCCTATAAGACACACATTTCTATCCTGAAAAGTTAGGGTGGCTAAAAAGTCACTCTGTTGGTTAGGAAATATTTCCTTGGCAAATTTTCCTTCATAGTCTAAATATATGCATTTCTCGAATTTGAATCTATTTGCACTTTCATCAAAGAGCTGTCCTGATTCTTTTCTACCTTGCATATACCCAAGACAACAATGGTTTAAGATAGAGATTGCAGAATCCTACAGCATCATTGTAGAGGGGGCCCTGTATTCAAACTCTTCTCAACAGAGAAAGGGATATATTCACAGAAGGAAGTTTTATTACACTTCCTTCTGAGTTGGTTCTCATTACAATATGACTATTGAAACTACTTTCTTTGTCCTAATTTTGTTGCGTTTGAAGATTCAAGGACAATGGAACGATGACAATCTTTTTCACAAAATTGACACTAAGCTAAGGAGCAATATTGGGAAATTCACTGCCATATGCAGGATGCGTGGTCTTCTGAGGTCAGTTGTAGATTTTTTGTGCCCACATTTCTTCTTCTGTATGCTTCAAAGTTGTATTATATGTCCTCTAAATAATTTGCTCCATTTATTCTTCAATATCCTAAGTGGGAATAATTACATACTTATTATTTCCCGTCAGAGCACAAAACTGATAATTGATTATCATTATATTGTCCAATGTTACTCACGTCTCAAGGGCAGGGTTTGAAAGACTATTCTGTAGCAGCTGGCCTCAATGACCGCACTTTCAGTATGATAATTAGCTTCCACCTTATAATATTGCTTCTGAAGTGGATTTATGTAGTGCTTATAAACATGCAACAAAAACACTTGAAAACATTCTAGATTTAGCAATTGGATACAGCAAAAATAGCAAAGACTTTTCATCGTAATTTTTTATCAAATCTTTTCTGAAATTTCCCTCACCTTCCTTCAGTGATAATGAATCAGGAGTTAGTATCATTTAACAATTATCTATTCATTTGATTGACACCTTCTAATTATCTCTTAATTATATCATGAATGAATATATTGGCTCTGTAGTTTGGATTGGTTTAGGTGGTCTGAGTCAATGAGAAGAATGGTCTTGGCTAGAAAGCCAATGTGGATTCTTAGTTCTTCCATTGTACTTTGTGGGAAAAGTCAGATATTCAGATTTTTGAAGGAAGGAGTAATATTAATTGTTCTTTACCCTTGATACTAGAATAAAACTCAAATATAAGGAAAAATATAGAAGATTCTATAAATATCAAGGTGACTCAGAAAACATAAATGTGGTATTGCCAGGGTGATGCTATCATCTGTCCTTCTCCTCCTCCTCCTCCTCCTTCTTCTTCTTCCTCTTCTTCATCTTTTTTTAATATGTCTATCAACACAGCAGCCAATTAGTTTTCACTTGTGAAATTTATTCTCTAGACTCTACTGCTGAGTGACATATTGAAAGGACCATGTAGACATTTATTTTTGTGTGAATCAATTGTAGACATTCTTCTTAATAGTTATTCCTTCCTGGGATAAATCGCCTCAAGAAATTGAGTACCTGCAATGGAAGGTTAAATAGAAAGAATACTTTTAATTCATTGTAATGAGAAAAAAGTCTACTTCCTGAGGCTTGTGGGGTACACTGAGGGCAGGGAGTGAAGCATTTGCCTAGCATGTTAGCATGTTTGAGGCTCTGGGTTTAATCCCCAGCACCATAAAAACAACAACAACAACAACAAAAGACTTAAGGGGGAGAATTTCCTTAAAATTAGTTGAGATGTACTTTACATAACTGATATTTTATTGACTTTTCATTTCAAAGTTTGTCAAACTTTTGGGAAATACTGGTTCTGCAGAAATTCCATATATATATATGGAATTTATAAGCATATACATATGCTTATCTTTGGTGTTTTGAAGAACACTCTTGGTTTTTGTCACCTGAAATACAATGACTGCATATTATGTTACTTGGGAGTGTCTTGACAAATGGAGGGAACATTGGATGCTAGAATGTGTGTCTGACCCTCGTTAGTACACTTTGGCTTTAGGGAAATGTGGTGGTTTAAATGTTTGGCCCTCTCCCACCTCCCTTTTCCCTACACCTGATCTCCATCCTTGTTCCCTTCCCCAGCCCCCACCTAGTTCCCTCCCTTTATTCACCTCCAGTGTCTATTTTATTTCCCCTTCTGAGTGAGATTCAAGCCTCCTCTATCAATAGGACAAAACTGTAGCCTACAAAATGCAACAAAGTAGCAACAACAAAAACCTACCAAACAAACAATAAAAAAAACCCCTAAAACCAAAAACCTTCACCAACCCTACATCCAAGAGAGGACTAATATCCAAAATACATAAAGAACTCGAGAAACTAGAAACCAACAAACCCTATTGGAACCCAATTAAAAATGGAGTACAGAGATAATCAGAATTCTTAGGAAAGGAGTTTCAAATGGCCAAGAAACACTAAAAAAAATGTTCAATGTCTTAAGTCATGGACACACATGACATGCACTCACTTATAAGTGAATATTAGCCACGAAGTACAGGATAGCTATGCCACAATCCAGAGACCCAAAGAAGCTAAGTAATAAGGTGACTATCTGTTTTAAGTTCATTTCCCTGCTATAGCCTGCAATTGTGAGACAGAATAAATGTCTTTTCTGAGATGCTTTCCGTCAGGGTAGTTTATGTTCATCATCATAAAAGAAATGAAAGTAGCACATTATTCTTATTCTTCCCAAATCACACTGAAGCTTCCTATAGTGTGGACATATGTAACTTTATACATATTTAACCAGGTACTGCCCGTGCTTACGTCATGTGATTTCTCCAATACGGGACACTTACCTTGACCTTGATTTATTAGGGAGTTGGTCCTGGCTGCTCTTCTGTACCCGATTCCCTTTCTTTCTTGAGGAATTTTGATTCTGTGCCATCTCATCCAGTATTACCTTCCTAATAATGTGCTGCTAGGCTTTTATTTTCTTTCCTTCATCTTCTCAATAAACAATTTCCACAGACATTTTTGTAAGTGTCTGATTTGGTAGGAGAAGGAGATTATGCTAATATCTCAGGACAATATGCACAATCCTTTAAGCAGGTTGTGCCCCCTGGAAATCTGCCTCAAATCCGAATGAAGAATATGGTTTATTTTTATAGTGACTTAACTGTCATAATGCATCTTCTACTCAGATCGTGAAGCAAAGCTTCCCATCCTCACTTTCATAATTAGTGCTTTGCTGTAAACATAAAACTTCTAAGGGAGACAGGCATTCAGCATAAACCTTGGTAAAAGTAAGGAATAAAGACAAGAAAAAAAATGAAATTTGGCAAGTGTTAACGAGTTACAATAGGATACGTATAGGATTGGTTCACTTACTCGGGTCCCAAATAAATATACCACCCTTATCAATCTACCGCCTATTTATTTTTTATTCTCTAACCAGCTACTTATCTATCTATAATGTAACCCCAGAATTAATGTCCACATCTAGATGTCTACCATTTTCTCTCATAAACTGTTCTGTGATGGTCTTAAGAGCTAATGCTACTTAAAAGCATTAGTTTTACTTAGAGATAGATACTTAGCTCTTACTTGAGTAAAACATAGTGTTTTAGGATCTCAGTTCCTATGTCCTTATCAAACTATCTAAACCCTCTGTGCCCTCATTTGACTAGTGAAGTAGAAACTTAAGGGTTCTTTGGAAAGTTGGTCGGATGGGTTTTGCTGGGATAAACACGTGAAGGAATGCTTCATTAAAATGGACACAGGTGAAAGGCTAAGGCAGAATAGTGAAGGAACATTTTGCTGAAGTAGATACAGGAGAGAGGAGGTTCTGCTAAAGCAAGCATGTGAAAGGACACGTGATAAAGAATTCGCTGCTAGCAGCATGCAGGTATTGGTCTGACTTACTTTGCACAGTTGAGCTCCATTTGTACCAGTGCCATAGACAGAAATGCAACAAAAAACTTCTGGTGGTGTGCTGCAGTGTTTTGCTGCTTCCAAGGACTCGGGCTTGTTGGATGCACACGCTGAGGTAAGACCTGTGCTGAAGCAAGGCCTACTGGACTGGACTGCTGGTGTATCTGTGAGGTGTTTGTGAGTGAATCCAGCTGCCTCTGCCTGCTAACCTGTGAAATGAACTTATGATTTCCAGACACAGATGGGAGTTGCTCCAAAGAACCTTTCTAAACAGGTTTACTTCCCCTGGACCCTTTCCTTTCTACTATCTCTGGTGTGTGTGGGGGTTACAGGGAAGGTTTAAACATTTGAAAGCCATTATTAAAAATAGGATTTGAAAAAAGTTAAAGTTACAGACAAGGACAAAAATAACAGTCTGCAGAATTTTCTAGTAGGTGTGTTGATAAAAGGATTATTTAACAGTTTTTCCTTTTTAAGAACTAAAATCAGTTTTAAAATTTATGTTTTCAGTCTCAATTTCTTCAAAACTATTGTCAATTTTTATTATATAGCCCCGAAATATAACCATATACATACAAGAGACATTTTGGAGACTTCAGAAGGTTTTATATATATATATATATATATATATATATATATATATATATATTCCCAAAGGTCATGAATTTATGAGAGTGAGAGGCAAGGAGTGGTATGTGGGAGGAACTGGGAAAAGGAAAAGGAAAAAGAAAAAGAAAATGATGTAGTTATATTTTACTTTAAAAAATTATTAATTCTATGGATAGTGCTACTTATCAGGTGCTAGATTCTAAACTTTGATAGTTTCAGGGGATCCCAGGTACATCATACCTACTAGTTAAGTGAAGCTGGAACTTCCTAACCTCTGGCAATAACTGGTTTTCCCAGTCAAAGCAGTCCAGAATAAAGTCAAGAGCACCATTTCTCACTTAAAGAAACACACTCTATTTGCACTAGATCTTGGTGAATACAGGAGGAAGAAAGCAAAGTGGAGGAAAATTAAATGTTATGTGAGAAAACATGAAATTCCACTGTAGACATCACCGATGCTGAGTGGGAAAGAATTTCCACTATGGAATATATAGAAATTAAAGCAACAACATTTTTATGAGCAAGAAAACAGCAAAACATCAGATGTCTGAAGTGTTAGAATTATCTATAAACAATCAGGATAACTATTTTTGTTGATGGTGTTGTTTTATTTTTTTTCCAATGACTTTATACTGGCTTTTGATTTTGTTATAGACTAAAAGTGGTAAGCATTCATGAGAAACAGTCCTACAAATATGGAATGTTTATCTTCCCTGGCTGTTGGCTTCCTATATAACATAGCCTCGTGATGCTAGGTCAGAGCAGCAAGCCTCAGCTCCCCGTAGGTCATGAGATCCTGTGTTTTAATAGCCAATTTTCTGCAGTGCTCTGCATGGCTTACAGTATGCCCTTCTGTAGGCTAAGGGAAAGAAATGTCTCTTTGACTTAGGCTCTTTGGAAGTTACAATGGGTTTTTTAGGATCTCCCCATTGTGGAGAAGTTTCTCAGTGACACTTCAGTAAAAAGGCCTGCCCCAAAGCAAATGCAAACATCACCCCTGGCATCCATCTGCTGAATAGTGAAGGCTATGGTATGAGGTAGAAAAGTGGCAGTACAGAAGCAGGCGGGAGCTCTTTCAAAGCTGATGTGTAAATAATGGTAAATACCATTAAAAACAAGTCACTTGGGTCTTCTCGTCTGCTTTCCCAATAAACAAGATGTTAGACGTGATGTAATGTCTATTCTCTTTTGGAAAGGAATGGTGTTAAAATATTTTGATGGAGGAAGGAGATCATGGAGAAAAATGCTGTCAATTCATCAACCTTCTGGCAAATTCCAGAAGAAACACTGACTTGTATACTGCTGCCTTGCCTCATGCACTGCTATGTGCAATAGATGAATCTAAGTGTCTGTGAAATCAAACATTGCTACTCTACACATGAAATTTATCTTCACGGCAATGGATGCAGAGTAACCACAGTGCTTTCTAATATGGTTTACAGAACATGCCTATACATATTATGAATAATGATCATGTATTAATAGCATCATTTGGGAGAAAATATAGTAATTTTCCTACAATTAGAATATATCTGGTATGATTCACTTTCAAATAATACAATATTCCTTAGTTCTAAGAAACCTTGTAAGTCATAGTTAGTAAAAAATGCAGTCACTGTAGTGTATCACAGAATGGTTTATTGTGTTTTTCATGTGCTATCCATTTCCTCAGCATCGCTATGAATTTTGTTTAAAATGACTTGCAAATAAACCATCGAGGGACACATTAGGAATCATGGTGCCTTCTGGCATTTGGGCAGAAGTACACATCACTTTTTACTTCTTGTGTAATTTTCATTAGTTTAAGTGCTTCCAGAGCTTAGCAGTTTTTCGTTTATGTCACAAAACATTAATGAAAGATAGTGAGAATCTTTATGTCACAGGGAGGGTCTATCCTTCCATGATAATACTCAGGGGGCTTTAAAGCATTATTTAAAATGCGGAGTTCCTCATTGGAGAAAAGACATAGCTTTCCACATGAATTCAGTAAAAATTAGCAGCACTGCAGCAGAGTGGACAGACCAAGGGCTGGCTTGACACAGGCAGGCACTCTTCCCCTAAGCTACATCCCAGGCGGAAGAAATTATAATACATGTCTTCTTCCTTTCATTTACCAATATTATATGCCAATAACTATGTACAATCACAGCGCTCCTTATAGATTTTGATTTTGTAAAACAAAGAAATAGGTGATTTTGGTGGGCTAGAGAGAGAAATTAAGGAGAAGGGAAAATTTGGTTTTGTAAGCCCTCTGGATTTTTATATAAGTGTCAGAATATATGATGCTGCTTTGATGACAAACACGGGGAATGCAGAGTGGAGAGACAAAACTTAGTCAATAATTGAAGAAAGGGTTGAATCAAAGAAAGGATTTTATGAGCAGTTATGTTCAAAATCTTGTACCTTTGACAGCTCAGGAAGGTAGAGCCCTGTGGTACTTTTGTTATCTGAGGGTGAGAGAATGAGCAGTCTACTGGCAGCATGCTCATATGCCTTTCAAAGGTGAGCCAGGAAGAAGCAAAGCATGGTGGTCAACCATGTAGGAGCACTACAGCTGGTAGCTGGGCTTCAAACACACCTGAAGCCAAAGTCTCCAGAGGTGAATTCCTGGAAAATACATGTGGACTATAGAGACTGGTAGTTATATAGATAACAGATGGAACAGAGATGTGGGGTCTGGCTTCCAGTGTGAGCATGAATTTATCAGGTGTTATGTCCCAATAGTCAAATCTACATTAATTTTTTATCCAATGGCTCTCGACATAGGAAGGATAAATCTTTTATTGATTCTCAACCTGTAGGTCACAACCCCTTTGTTGGGGTCAAATGACCCTTTCACAGGTGTCACCTAAGACCACCAGAAAACACAGATATTTACATTATGATTTGTAACTGTAATAGAATTACAGTTATAAAGCAGCAATGAAAGTAACTTTTTGGTTGGGGGTCACCATGACCTGAGGAACTGTATTAAAGGTTCCTAGCATTAAGAAGGCACCATCAAGTTTAATTGAGGCCTGAATATTGTGATACAATAGCTGAACCATTAAAATTCAAAGAGGGAGACCTAAAAAGCTATGAAAATCAACTTCCCCAAAGCTGGAATATCAAACATTTTAGTTTTTGGACCATAGTATGCAAATTTGACTTCAAGATTGATCTCAGGTTCTTTGCCAAAGTAAAATAAGCAAACAGAAACTTTGTATGCCACAGTCCCAGATGTCTCTTCTATTGATCTCCGTTCCCATGGCCTATTGATTGATCACCTCCTTGGAGACTCTCAGCCTCTTTCACAACAGAGCAGGCACTGTATGAATTAACCGTGAAACTATTCAGGGTTCACTTTTCAGGCTATTCAATAAACAGATTGAAAACCTGTAGACTCTGGTTTCATCTAGTCAATTTGGAAATGCAGATAGGCTTTCTACCCTTTGCCAAACATGCTTTTTGTTAGCAAAAAAAGTATGTTTGAATTAACACACACACACACACACATACACACTTAATTTTTCAGTTTAACTGCAGCAATCATCTTCTTTAAGACTTTTTCTATATATCAAAACATTGTTAGTTTTAGTCAATTAAATGAGATAATTAGACTGCATATTTGTCATCATGATGCCAAAAAAAAAGAAAAAAGAAAAAAGAAAAAGATAAAAAAGAAAAGACCTGCCCAAATTGATATTAGAGCTTAGCTTTTCTCTACCAACTTCTCCTAGTAACAAGGGCATATGACCTTGATCCCACTAACCTGAAGAGTAAAGATAGGGCTCATACAAGCTTAAATAAAGGTAGCTAGTGAGAATATTAAGTAGTCATTTGTTTCTAATTTGCTTTACATCATGTTGTTAAAGCAAATTCATAATTCACGTTTATTCTAAATACATTTGGTATTGTGAAGGCACTTACATAGGAATCTTGTGGGGATGTGTCATTGTGTGGTGTTTGGTGTCTAGTAAGACTTAAAGTTTGTCTGGAGGATGCGAAAAGAAAAGCACAATTACACACTGATTGTGGAAATGTAGAGTCCCACCGTTTAGTCCAATCAGTATAGAAATTAGTATAGACTATAGACTCAGTATAGAAACCAGCTGCTTACATATCTGAATGCAGAGTTGCATAACACCTAATTTTCCCACTCCTGGGAATATACACAGTGGTTGCTGCTCCACACACTACACAGATGGCTGCACATCCACCTTTATTATAACAATATTCATGATAGTCAAATTGTGAGATTAGTCTAGATGCCTGACAATGGATGAATGGATTGAAAAGTGCATAGTATATGCACATTTTAGCTTTATTCAGTCACAACAAAGAATGGAATTATGTCACTTGGAGGAAAGTGAGCAGAGCTGGGGAGCATCATATTATGCAAAATAGATCAAAATCAGAAGGACAGAAA
Source organism: Mus caroli (assembly GCF_978045245.1). NCBI lineage: Eukaryota > Metazoa > Chordata > Mammalia > Rodentia > Muridae > Mus > Mus caroli. Next base: position 96,521,133 of record NW_028227264.1, read on the forward strand.
GCACGCCTGCCTTCATATGTGAAACTAGATTATTTATGATTATATACATATTCATGTACATGTGAAATTAGAAGGCTGACTATTTGAAGAAGACAACCAGGAGAGAGGTAAGAAGACTGAAGAAGGTAAGAGAGTTGTATATGGTCAATGCAAATATGCCTGTGTAACAAAAATCTACCATTGTTTTACATTGTTTTACTCTAATAGAAAATAAAATAAAGGAAATAAGGTTAATTTGAGATGTGATGTAAATTCTAAATTCCTTTTTTCCTACGCAGCTTGTTGTTTTCTTTGACTCTCCTCTATCTTTATTTAGACCTTCATCTGAAATAATATGGTTGATACCACTATTTTTATAACAACACAAAATTTCCATCAGTATGTACAAGGGTCTGAGCAATTCTCTCATACTCTTCTTATCTCCTTTGATGTTTCTGATTCTTTCTTTAGATAGGATTTCTTGTGTTATTTTCTTTTCCACGATCAAAGAAATGTCACAAAGCCCAGGGATTTCATATCTTAGTTTAAAGAGAACTCAAGGTTACAGAGGTCAGAAAAGTTCAAAGGAAACATCATAGCAGTAGCGCATCTTTGTGAAGCCTCATGCCTTTTGCAACTTTACATTATCACAGAGAGATGATGGGAGAGGCTGGCTCTGAAATCCAGCATATTTGTTTTTGTTGTATAAGATAAACAAAACCTTCAACACTTACATGAATCAAACTGTGATATATTTAGAGCATCCTTGAAGAAGAGCCACATAGTCTAATGGTTATATTATCAATAATACGATCAGAGTTAAGATTTTAAAGTGCGGATTCTGGCAGGGGCAATGTGATCAGAAAGCATTTAATCTCACATATTTTGAACACAATATATTCAAATTCATAGAGTCAAGAAGGGGCAGAGATAGGATCTTGTCTCCCTGCTCAAAGTTCTTGAATAAGAACTAGAGGACCTAGACACATACATGTTCAAAAAATCTAGAGTAAGCTCAGAAATGGACAGTGTCGCACATGCTCAGGGTGGTCTGGAAATATGAAAGTGGCTCTAACACACACAGAATCCTGGGCCATTGTGGAAAGCTGAGGGTTGAGGAGTTGAAAATGTAGTGAGACCACACACAGGTCATGTTGGCAGAATCTGAATAGTTCATGCTGCCTGTCTGTATAGAATTTCTGGGATGTGACACAAAGGGAACTTGATGAAAGAAATGATTTGGGGATGAGAAGATAGTTCTGTTAGTCAAGTGGCCATTGCCTAAGCATGAGGATATGAGTTTAGATCCTTAGCCAGCCACATAAAAAGTCAGGATTTGTGTAACACTCCTTTTCTTGTCCAGAGTTTTATTGTTGAGAAGAGACACCATGGCCTCAGCAACTCTTATAAAAGAAATAATTTAATTGGGGCTTGCTTATCATTTCTTTGGTTTAATCCATTATCATCACAGTTGGGAGCATGGCAGTGTACAGGCAGACACTGTACTGGAGTAGTAGCTTAAAGTTCTACATCCAGATCTGCAGGCAGCAGGAAGGGTGGCACACTTCCTCCAGCAAGGCCATACTTCCCATCCCTCAAGTAGTGCTGCTTCCTGATGACAAAGCATGAGCCTATGGAGGACATTCCTATTCAAACTCCCACACTCCTGTAACCCCAGATCTGGGCTACAGACAGAGGAGCATCTGTGGGGCACACTGAGCAGCCATCCTTATACAATCAGTTAGTTCCAGGTTCAGTGAAAGAGCTTGTCAACAAACAAACAAACAAGCAAACAAAATAAAAAACAAAAACAACCCAAAACCAAAACCCAAAACCAAAACAACAAACAAATAAATAAACAAAACAAAAAACAAGAACAGAGTGAACTAGTAAGAATAGGTATACACTTAATTTTAAGCAAAAGGCTGACCAGAGCCCGGGAGGCTGAGCAACAAGGAAACCTCAAGAAAAGACACATTAGCCTCACTGGAAAAGGGGAATAGAATAGATATCTCATGGAATCCCTGAGCAGGTAGGGACTGGAGCAGGAGGGATATGATGCAGGGACAATGGAGGGAGAGAACACTGGGAAAGACAATTGGGATTAGGATGTATCTTGGTGACTAGCTAGAAATCTAGTGCTAACTCCCCAAAATTAACATGGATGACCCAAGCTGTGACTCCTAATAATGAGGGATGTAGAGCCTAAACCAGCCATCTCCTGTAACCAGGGGAGACTTCCAGTGGAGGGATTGGAGTACCAACCCAATCACAAAACCTTGGACTGCAAAGAAATTTGTCCTGGCTGAAAGCTGTGCTGGGAAAAAGGTGGTGCCGAAATTATGGGAGTGGCCAACCAATAACTGGTCTAGCTTGAGACCCATGCCATGAGAGGAAGTCCAATTCAGACTCTAACTAGAAAAACAGACCAAAGCCTGGATAGTCAGAAGCCCAGGATAGAACCAAACACAACTTCAATATCTTTTCTTTAAAAAGAAACTCAATGAAATGATCCCTAATGACATTCGGTTATACTTGCAGACAGGAACCTAGCTTAATCATCATCAGAGTGGCTTCATCAGCAGTTGATGCAAACAGATACAGAGACCAACAACTGAACATTAGAGGGAGCTTGGAGAATCCTGCATATGAGGGGGAGGAAGGATTGTAGAAGTCAGAGGGGTCAAGGACACCATAACAAAGCTCACAGAATCAACTAACCTGGGTTCATAGGGGCTCTCAGACACTGAACTGCCAACCAGAGAGCATGTTTGGGACTGACCTAGGCCCTCTGCACATATGTATCAGTTGTGTAGTTTGGTCTTCTTGTGGAACATCTAACTGTGGGAGCAGGGGCTTTCTCTGACTCTTGACTGCTTCTATGACATATTTCCTCCTGCTGAACTCATATTAAGGCCTTGTCCAGCCTTAATATGAGGGGTGGTGGCTAGTCTTACTGCAGCTGGATGCCAGGTTTGATAACCATGACGGGCCTGCCCTTTCTAAAGAGAAATGGAGGAGTGCATCAGGGGGTTAGGATAGTAGGGACTTGCAGGGGTGGTGGGAGGGGGAAAGTAATTGAGAAAGATAACTAATGCCAATTTGGGTTCCCTATGTCTGTGTGCATGTACACACACACACACAGACACACACAGACACACACACACACACAATTCATTTCATCAAAGAAGAAGTTTGACTGACTAAAGCTTTAAAAGATAACTGGGGATGGAGTAATAATGGTGACTCAGGAATAGAAATCTGTATAGAAAGTCAGAGCTGCTATGGGCTCAGAGAATAGATTAAGCACCAAGGCAGTGATCCACACTGATGGATGGAGCACTCGTCAATAACTCTGAGGAGATGACTTACAATGTATAACTGCATTGGAATACAGAGCTGCTTCGTAGTCTTACTCAGCAAACATATCTGGCACCAAAAGTGTGTGCAATGGTTTCATGCTCTTCTATGATCAGAGAGATACCAAGAAAATGTGCTCAAAGAAGACTTCAGTCCCACAGGATGGTCCTAGAGTTCACAAGCGCAGGTGAAGTATTGTGTGCACAGTCTACTCAGACCCTGTGCCAGACTTGGAAACAGGTCAGCTTCCAGTTTCTTTCCTATGTTCAGTGATTTGTTAGAATAGTTCATATAATCCAGAGAATGTGATATGTTGTGAATTTCAGTTTATTTCATATGGTGATTTAAAAGCTAAGAATGATCAGCCAGATGAAGAGAACCATGAAGCAAGGTCTGGAAATGTCCCAATCATAGGAAGTTAGTCTTCATGGAGTTGGAGCATGTTCTAGTTTGCTTTCTGTTGCTTCAATAAACACTATGGGAATGGAAAACTTGGCATTGGAAGGATTTTATTTCGGTTCACAAATTATTGACCATCATGGATGGAAGTTAGGGTAGAGACTCAAACAGGAACCTGGAGGCAGGAACCATGGAGGAATGATCCTTAATGGCTTTCGCTTTCACTTGCTCTCTGCTAACTCTGATACAGATCAGACCAACCTGCCTAGGATTGGACTGCCCATGGTAGGCTGGGCCCTACCACATCAATCAACAATTAAGACAACTCCCCTAAGACATGATCACAGGTCAACCTCTTCATTGAGAGTTCGTTCCAGATAACTCCTGGTACGTAGAGTTGATAGGAAAGATTAACCTGGATGGAATTCTTTCCTCTGTCACTTGGATGCACTTTGCTACCAAGATACTTCATAACCCTTTATAGTTTGACCATTTTATACATGATTTGTGATGTAGAAAACAATGTATTACATCATTATCTATGAGTGATTAAAATCACCATCTGCTTTCCTTTCACAGAAGTGAAGGATAGAGTGTGTTAAAGTTTCAGTCTTCAGTTTTCATTGTTGTCTCCCCTGGCAACTGGCTTCCTGTCTTAAGGAACATCCAGAAGACTTTTAGATTAGCATAACCTAAGGCTGAAAGGAGCTTGTTATGGAAAACTAAAGATGCTCATTTTACCTCTAATTCTGAGGCTACTTCAGGAATGATAATAACTGTTTAAACATAATGAAGCACACTCCCATTACACTCTGATGATCACTTGGAACGAAATGGGAATCATAGGATCCCTGGACTGGAACCAGATACAAATACTGATATATATATATATATATATATATATATATATATATATTCTTATTATTTTGTACTATCTCAGTGATCTTCAAAGAAACTGGCTACATGGGACATGGGGAGCATCATCATCATACCATTACCTCTGAACCAAATTTTAAAAAGTTCTTAGTTCATTTTCCATTGTAGCAATATCTTGGATAGGATAATTGATATAAAAAAAGTTTATTTTGCGTACACTGTTAGAGGCTCAAAGTCCAAACAGGTTTGTGTACTTGGGCATGCCTTTGCTTTTGCCCTGACAAGGCAGGGCAGTGGAACAGCTGGTGGGACAATGAACAAGAGACAGGAAGAGTAACTCAGCTCTATAACAACATATTTCCTAGTAACTTACTGAGCCCCAAAGACAGACATTAATCTCTGTATAGAAATTTTCAACTTGTAAAGGCACTACTTCTCCGTACCACAATGGCTGCCAGATTTTACCATGAGCTTCTGCTGGGTATATACATCCTTATTCTAACTGCTGCATCTATCGTTTATGGTTGCCAAATCTATGAGGCATAAGTGGACTGGACTTTGATTGAAGGCTGTGGGGTGGGCCTTGAGTACTGCACTGTCCTCTTCAGTGTATCCTGGAGTTCATTTCAGGGTCCCTGTGTTCTGCAAAGCATTGCTTGAAAAATGCTTGGGTTAGTTGATTTCTTTTCATATGCTAAAAGTTCTGGGAGACAGTTTTATGGATATAAGCACACTTTTACACTTGATAAATGAGGGTAGACAGGCTTTCTTCGTATTCTAGTTCATGATGTCTGCCTATCTCCATTATTCCTTTCTTACCAAGGAACATAATCTATTTCCACCTGGCTATTACTGAACTTTTAAGTTTGGAATGGCAGAGAATGATAAAAATCTATGCTCAAACTATGATTAATTTGCTCTTTGCACATGACTCGTTGCCTTCCACAGTTGTTCTATCCACTCCTCCTGACAGCTCCAGGAACCAATCACTGGTGACATGAACAGCACCTGCCATCACAGCAGGCTTCGTTTTCTGGGTGTGGCAAAGCTGAATGTATTATATGCTACAGCTATAATTGTTTCCCAATGCAGTCATATTCTGACTGCAGGGTCTGGGGTGCATCACATGACATATTGGTTGCTATGACCTCCAATGATACCTGGAGACTCAGGAAGCCTAGAATCTTCAGGTCAGCTGCAGCGGTGGCAGAAATGGGTAAGTAGCTCTACATTATCAGGTATATAAATGAAATCTGTGCATTAAAACCACTGGTAGCCACAGCACTAATACAATTTGTTCTCAGTGACTAGTCTTTTCAGAAGCAATTATAATATATAATAATAGTGATAATAATAATAATGGTAATAATAATGATGATGATAATGATAATAAGGCCTTTTCTGGGTGTGAGGAATCTTTATTTCTATCAAAGGAACTTTAGTGTTTCCCTAGAGTTAAAATCATCTACTGATTCCAGCATTTACTGGGATAGTGGGAGACATTGTTATGCCCAATCTCATGGGGTCTACATGTGTAGGGAAGGCATGGAATGACATATAAAATTCCGAGAGATGAATACTCTTTCCTGAGGTAGCAACATTTCTTGATTCTGATTGGAAGAATGCTTTCTTTGGTATTGACCTAATGACTGGTTAACACAAGGCTCCAGAAGACACACATTGTTATGTTACATTAATATTTTCTTGCCTTTGATGTTACAGAGAGGAAATATACAATTGGTCTTTCCCCATTCATGAAGCTGTTCATTTGCAACTTTTTTTTCACTTCAATAGTAAGACATTTGATTGATAAGGGGAAGTTAGGTTTTAAAGGAAATTCATCATAGGTCATCCATGATATGGAATCTTCCAGTACTCTCTAGCAAAAGATGATGTCATCTTATTAATAAAGCCAACCACAGAAGAAAGAGTACTAAGTAATGTTAACTATTGCAATGGAGTTGGGATCCTAAGGTTGATGGGTTATTTGTTTTGAGATGTTCCCAAGGGTTGTTTTATTGAGAATTTTACCATTAAGTGGTCTAATTGTGTCAGTGGATGGGGGCCTTTTCAATTTGCATAATTTCCTCAAGGGACCTCAGCTGCTAATTTGGTGATTAATTATCCATATTACACATTGTTTATTTGACCATGCCTAGATTAATTTCTTTTTCCCAGCAAATCACATTTGGAAATGAATTTGCATATCTTGATTACATTTTAATATCCTGGCTATCATTGTCTCTTCCCTGGACACCTCATGAGCTCATATAAGAGTGATCAAGCAGAGAATGATGGAATGGCTAAAATGACATTGCACATCAGTGAACAGAAAATGCACATGACTTATTTTTAATGAGAAATGTGTTATTTAATAATCAAGTGAATTATAATATCTGATGAACAATATATTTTGTGATTCTATTATTTACATTTTATTATCACCAACAAATGTTAAGATCTTAACTTTGTGAATATTATCATTATAAATATACATCATGTGCATATATAGGTACACACATACATATATATTTATGACTAAAAATTATATTTTATTTATCTATAATCTGGCATTCTGCTATCAAATACTAGCAAGTTTTGCAATCATTTCAAGCTTGAGAACCACCAAAGTTCTGGTTGTAGTTGCCCTATATTGGGAGCTGCTTAGAGTCATAGAGTGTGTCTAGACCTAATTTTATTCCATTTATCAACAATGTATCATTGGCATCATTTTATAAAGGTAAGTAATAAGTAATATGCCTAGGTATACTTTATGTAGTACTAGGCATATTAAATTCTCATTTGCTGAGAATTATTTCCTGTTCATCTTTATTTGTTGCTAAATTGTCTTTTGAGAAAAAGTCTATATTACTTGTCTTAAAATGAGATAATAAACTTCAGGACAGACAAAAAACTATTTATTCATGATGAAGTAAGTTGTGGAGACAAAGTTGAGATCCCTATGATTGAGTGTATGTTGCTTCCCAGTTGTATAAATGTAGAATACCAATGAGAAATGCTCTTAACTAGCACCAAATTGATGCTCTTGATTCATTGAATGAAAATAGAATGAGCGAACTGGTACTTTTCACTAGCTATGAATGAATGTTCTTCATCAACTTGATGGCCACAGACACTGAATCAGTGAATAAATGCATGAATGAATGAGTGAATGGATGCTTGCGCGGCTGTATTCTATACTAATGATACAAGGAAAAGAAATTCTATGCCAACTATCCACTCAAATGTCAAGATGAGAACAAAGAGAGTAGATCCAAGGCCTCCCAGACTTGAATTTGGCAGCTTGACATAATGATTAGGCGATTTTCAGTCTGTTGGGACAAGACAAAGGTGTTGTTCCTCCCTTCTTCTGAATTGAGTTCTTCCCAGCCCCACCAAATGGAACTCAGAAAATGAGTATTCAAGAATCCTGAATAAAATATTACGTCCAGCTAACCATTTGGTCTTGATACCTGCAAGTTAAGGATAGCAACAACCAAACAACATTGGTATTTAAATGGGGAAGAAAGTTAGAATCTGCTAACTACTGCATTTCTGTGATTTCTAGAAGTGAAGGCTAGGTTCTAAAGGCTTAGTCCTACCAGCTGAATAGGTCTATGGCTGCAGAAGTTGGCCTAAGAGCTGGATGCTTGTTTGATATTGTTGTCATATTTAAGACATGTCATCATATCCAAGACATGTTAGGCTATCCATCAGATTACTTCAGTTCCCTCACATATGAGAAGGATTAATACTATTACTGGTAATATAAATATATATAAAATATTAATGTTATATAATATATATTCCTATCAGATTTACTTTCTCTGCTTTCTAGACTCTGTTTCCTCTTTTTTTTTTCCATGAAAAACTTTCCTGAAAGTCATCCTGCTATTAGCCATTTTAATATAGGACAGAACTTCAATGCTGAACTGAAAATTGGGAATAAAAAATGCAGAATGTATGAAGTTTGAGTGCATGTGTGTGAATGCATGTGTGTATGTATACATGTGTATGCATGTGTGTGAGAGTTTGTGTGTGTGTGTTTGTGTTTGTGTGTGTGTAATCCAGAGACCAATATGGCATATCTTTCTCTATAGCTCAGCACCTCTATTTTTTGAGTCAGGGTCTCTCACTGAACCCAGAGTTCACCAATCTGGCAAAACTAATTTAATTGGTTGGGCAGTCATATATCCTTCCCAGTGTTAGGAGGATGGGTGTGCATCACCACGCCTCGAATTTTACAGGCACTGTGAATATGAATGGAATCCCTTTGGCCTAAACAGCAAATACTGTGTTAAGTAAATCATCGCCCCAGCCCAGAATGAGAGTTTATTGGCCTGAGGGATGCTCAGGTGAGAAATTATTTCTGGATCCATCTGTGAGGATCTTCCTGCAATTTGCTTGTCAACTGGTGAAGGAAGATCTTTTGTCCCCAGTGTGGGCATGTGTCTATTCCATCTATTACCTAGTTATAAGCAGAGGAGGAAGAAACTAACTTGATTTTCTTCACTGGGGTATTCATATGTTCCTGGTGTTGAACACCAGATTCTCTGGGTCCTGGGACTGTGGATTCCAGTGTGATATCAATATTTTCTCAGGCTTTCTGACTAATCCTGGAAGGCGATCCATCATGTTCAGCTTGAGTTCAGTCACACATCTTCTTGGTTTTCCAGTTTATAGGAATATAGTGTGTATTTTTGACCTTATAGGCATGCTAATTCTCATTTCATAGACACTACTAACTGTACATTCATCATTTTCATATATTCAATCAACTAACTGACATATTTTTAAAAGTGTACAACTGCCATTAACATGTATGAATAGATACTATATTATACATATATATTTACCTTTTTCATTTTGATACATGCTGAATAGTATAATACTCTAAAGACTGGTAGAAAGGAGTTAGAGAGTTCTATGGGAGCTCAAGAAGAAAAGAGCAAGTGCTACTTAGAAAACTGGAAAACGCTTTACCAAATAAAGCATTATAGATAAAAGATCAAGAGGTGGGTGGATATTGCCAGATGTGCACTGTAAAAGTTTTGGTATTAAAGTTCCAGTGGAGTCTAAATAAATATCAAGTTTTTGTGCTTCTGGGAAATTTCTATGTTCCAGCTTTGAAAACATCCTGGATTCTGAATTTAACTCTCAGGTACAGGTTATTGAAACGATTCCACCATGACGGTGGAATCTCTTAAGCATCTTGCCAGTAGGAGTTTTACTAGGTTTCTGCTACTACTGTTCTTTGCTTCCTAGGCACACTGGAGATTTGCATCCAGTTGATATAGTGGAAGCAACAGATTCTCTGAGCCATCTAACAAGTGGAAAAACAAGCTTCACAGCTCCGCAGTGGACTTATTAATATTCTAAAGGAATTTCTCAAGGTTCACTGACTTACTAAATGTATGCAAAAGATGATTATTTGAGAATAAGTCACTTATGTAGGGTCTCTCCCTCCATCTGTTTGTTCTTTCATTTTTCCTTCTCACCTTTCCTCCCTCCCTCCTTCCCTCCCTCCCTCCCTCCCTCCCTCCCTGCCTCCCTCCCTCCCTCCCTCCCTCCCTCCCTCCCTCCCTCCCTTCTTTCTTTCTTTCTTTCTTTCTTTCTCTCTGTTTGTTTGGAGAGACGTTTTACAATATAGACAAGGTAGCTTGCTAGGGGCTGGGATTACCAACGTGCAACACCATACAAGCTCAAAGCATGTCCAAATAAAATAGTACTGTTTTTTATGTTTGGGGACTTTTCTCCCATGTCTGTTTCTGGGTTTCTGTATTCTCTGTTCTGCATAGAGGGCTATGAAACATCTGTGCCTAAGAGCTTCCTCCCAGAGGATGTTCTATGAAGATGCAGATGTGGGTGAGCCTAGCAGGATTCTGGTGTTGGGTGAATGTGCTGTATGCTGCCTAATGGGTTTTTTTTTAATCACATATTAATATACAAAGATATTTTGAGATTTCTTGTCTAAATAAAATAAAAGCAAAACAGGTAGTGCATGGAGCAACTATACTGAATGGATTAGATGTGTGTATGCTGGGAGAACTTCTGAGTTGATTTGCTCTAGTTGGATCTCGCCTCTACTTTGCCTAAGGGTATTTGGGAGATGAACTTAACTCCTTTGAGCCCTGTTCCTGAACACTGAACATACAGTGTTCCTAAATAGTCTCTTTCCTCCATTTTTTCTTTCTTCTTCCTTCCTTCTTTCCCTTCTTCTCTGCTTCTTCCGCTCCTTCCATCCCCCAGTCATCTCCTGCTTTATTTTTTTATCCTTATTTTTTTCTTTCACACCATTTTATCTTTACTCTCATTCTATTCACTTTAACTTGCTTCTCATAACTTTTTATAGCAGTTACGGCTATGGATCACAGCACATCTGTGATCAATAGGCTCTTTCTTAATCTTTGTCCACTGGACTTACTCTATGACTCTGAGTGAAAGTTTGTGTTTCCTGTTTGTCATTACTCTGAAACTACACCTTGTTAGTTCTCCCCAAGTTTCCAAATACTGACCACAGATTTCATTTACCCTGTGGACTTCAGAGAGGTTTAACTTCTCTGGCTCAATTCTTTGGGTCCCTATCCTGAGACACCCAGGACCAGTCAGCATAGCCGGGCTGGGGGTGGGGGCAAGGGAGAAGAGGAGTGGGTAGTGGGATGGGGCTGGGGTGTGAGGAGGGGGTGGAGCTGGGGGATAGGAGCAGGCTGGTGGAGGTTAAAGCCATATGTTATTCTATTGGCTACATTTCATTACTTTGTAACTTCACTAAATTCTCATAATTACTAAACAATTCCCTGCACCCTTCCCCTGCAGCTGCAAAAATCACAGGCTGCTATCTAATGCCCTTTCATCTTATTTTGTTATATGTGGTGTTTGTGTGTCCTAGAGATAGGTTACATGCGCAAATGAAAATTTCTCATTCCCTCTATATTTGTTTACATAACAAATGTTTATTAGAGCAATTCTTTAAATTAGACATATTTTAAGCCCAGAGAATTCCACAACACCTTCAATAGACATTCCTCTTGCTTTCCTTGAACTTAATGTTCTGTCAAGGGGCTGACAACGGCATGTAAATAATGAAAACAGAAGAGATAATAACTAAGTTTCTTGCCTGCTCAAGATGGTGTCTTCTACTTTTAAAAAACAGAAGAAGCTACAGCCTTCAGAGATGTCTTCAGAATATGTATAGGTTTGGCATTGCTTGTGTGACTTAGGTTACTATGCCTTGTGACAATAAAAGTGAAGTCATCCTACACTGTGTATTAAAGGAACTTGATTCTACATACAGCTTAGACTTGAACTGGCCGAATCAGTTATTCTTGCTCCATCTCCTTGGATTCATCTAGAAAATGAAGGACTTAATCTGGATGTTTCTAAAGGCTCCTCCCAGCTTAGTACTGGGTAGGTCTTTATGGTCTATGGTGTGTCAACTTATTCTCTGTACCCTGTCAAAGCAGGCAGGATAGTTTGGAGAAGAAACTGAAACCATCTCCTGGGAAGAGTTTTCTTTTAATAACTAATAGGACCACAGGAACATTGTGTGTGTGTGTGTGTGTGTTTTTTTTTAATATATATTTTTATTATATTAAATTTGTCTATTCCCTGGTGCTGATAGCATCGTCTGAATATAAATTGCACAATATAATATAATAAAGCACAGTTTAGAATTGTTTTCATAATAGGACATGCCATGGTATGAGGCCATAAAATAAGAACTGAAAGTACATCTTGTTCTGTAAACTTATAATTTTCAGCTGTCTGAAAACTGAGTGGGGGAAAAAAAGAAATTATAAGACAAAAGCACATTTCAGCAAGAACGCACAGCTTTTAAAGCATCAAGAACCTCATTGGTTTAGAATTTAATAAACTAAAATACACGTTTTAATTTCGGTTTTTATGAATAACGGTTACATGCTGTTTGTTAACTAAATGATTATTTTAAAATTTTCATACCTGTTTAGCTATTACCCTTAAGTCTTTATACAGATAAAGAGACTCATTACTTTCTGAAAAAGAAAAGATAGTCCCAGAAGCTTGGACTACATGAGATACTGCAATAAGGACCTGTGGCTGGTTAACTCATGTGAGATGCTTTTGTGTTCTGCCAATCTGTAGATTAGTCTGGAAGCCATTTGCTCTATTTGTTGTTTTTTGTTTTTGTTTTTGTTTCTTTTCATTAACTTTTAGAACATTAGTGTCTAAGGCCAAGTGAAAGCTATGAGGACTGACCTGGGCCCACTCATCAACTATCCCTGCTGTTGAGACAGAGGCCATGGTTTCAACTTTTGTGGCTATAGGTAATAAAACAAAAATATATTCTATGATTCCATGAACTTTGTACTTTGATTATAGAGCCACCATGCCACCATTCCAGGGGCACACACAGCAATGCCATGGTCATCTGGTGTTAGTATGGGAATGATGGCTTTTGCTATCAAGAAGTGGTGATATGAACGCACAAAGGAAAGATAAGCAGCCTGGCCCCCTGAGGAGTCAATTGGAAAAATTTATGCACTGTGTGTATTGGCTGCCCAAGATATTTTACAGTAGATATTTAAGCTGTGCTATATAGATAAGAAAATGACATCAGAAATAGACAGTGAGGGCACAAAGCTCACATAATAGAAATTTAACACCCACTTTCAAAAGTCACCGCTGTGTTTGCTAAAACAAAGATCACAGTCCTTGTCCCATTCTTAGATGTATCCAAGGGTCATAGGAAATGGTCAACAGTTTCTCTTGCATTACTTTGATATAGGGATTATTCTCTGTCAGAAACATACTTGCTCTATTGATGTTTAAAGACACTCCTCCAGTCTTTATTAATATTCCCTTCTTCATCTCCCTGTATCCTAAAGGATGCAGCGTTCCTTACATCAAGTAAGCCTATTCTCCTCTCTTCTGAATCGGTTGTCACAGCTTTGGTGGTTTCATCTACTCTCACCATTACAATGAACTTTCTTGTGGGGTGTGTGTGTGTGTGTGTGTGTTTTGTTTATATGTGGATGGGATCACATGTGTGTGCATATTTATGGGTGTATGCATGTAGAGGGAAGAGTCTGGCTTTAGATGTATCCCTCAATTGCTCCTGACCTTGTATTGTGAGACTAGATCTCTCAGTGAATCTTGAGTTTAATAATTCAACATGATTAGCAAGCCAGTAACCGCCAGGGATCCTGTTGTCTGTGATTCTCCAGTGCTGAGATTGCAGGAACACACTACTGCCATCCTCAATCTTTTCTTGGGTGCTCGGGACTGTACTCTGATCCTCAGGTTTGTGTGGTCAGCACTTTATATACTAATTCATATCCTGATAGTTTTTGATGCCACTTTTATCTTCAAACTTTTGTCTGTCCATCCCAGACCTTTACTCTAAGCCTCAGATACATATGTCTAATAGCTTATGAATATCTTCATTCAAAGGTCAAGATATAATTTAAATATAACATGGCCCAAACTGAACTGATAATCTTATGGTGGTCCAATCTGTCTGGTCCTTTTATTCATTTCCCAATACAAATTAATAGAACATATTTAGTTGAGGTGACAATTAACTTTTGTGCAACTTTGGATCATTTCTCTCAAGTGGTGTACTACTGCATTTGTTTGACTATACTTTTAAAATTTGTTCTTTGTATTGTCTTCAAAGCCACCATTATCTCATGTCTGATTATACTGATTATCTTCATTTCTGTATGCTATCTACATTTTAGTCTCTTCCTGGGATGATCTCTTTTATATAACTACTAAATGCATTGTTTTAATAGGTAAGGTAGACCACACCATTTCTTTACTTAAAACCTTCAGGCAATAGCTTAGATCTCACTTAGAATTAAATCCATGTTGCTCATCATGACCTCCTTCCTGGTCCTCCCCATTCATTGCATATCACTCCTCCCTTCCTACTCCGCCTGAATATCTACTTTTCCAAGCAACATTCTAGCTGTTCCCAGATGTGCCAGGTTCATATGTATAGGGGCATTTTGCATTAGCAATATCCTCTCCCTATGCACATTCCCCCTAATTGTCCCAACTCTTGTGTGTACCTTGAATTTCATTCTTGTGTTTAACAGAAATGCACTCTCTGTGATACTTTCTTGGGCCATATTATTAAGTACTACATTGTATGTTTTTCATTCATATTTACATTTTCTGCTGTGATTTTCTTTTAGTTATTACCATCTAAGATCTGTGGTTTTCACATATTTTCATTATCTCTCAACTTTCCCCTTTATTTTCTGAAGTTAAGTTTGAAGAGTATAAAATACCTTAAAATTGATTTATCTAGATAAAAAAAATCTCAAAAAAATTTTTTACTACCTCCACTTATGAACCAAGTTCTATGGGAATGGTAAAGAGAAGTTGGAATAATTTGAAGTCAAAATTACTTGGGAATTCATGCACATATGATAGAAAAATCATAAACAATGAACATCTTCCTAAGATGCATGGATCATTTTAAGTGCATTAAAACAATAAAAGTCTGTGTTTACATGTCAAAGTTTCTAAAGTAAAATAGATAATATTATATATATTTTTTTTACTTAGAAGTTAATACTGCTGTAAGACAGCACCCACTTCAGACAAGGAAAACAGAAAATGTCAGGTGTACCTAGAATTAGCTTTAAGACTAGTTAAATAGGCCACTGACCAGAGTAAGCAGAAATGCACTGAGAACTTCTTCCAATACTTATTTGTAGAACTTACCATTTGTCACCTAAGCTGTCAGTATCGTACTCTATCCTTTGAATGCTTGCTTTGCCTTGCTTGTTGATATATTGTAGGCTTACAGAGGTTAAAAAGTATAAGGTCAGAGAATTGACGGCCTTTTCCATTCGACAACAGAATTTCCACAGTTTCCCACCTCATAAATTAGATGAGCTATCAGGAGCAAAGAAAAAGTCAGAGTTCTATGATGCTCCATTATCATACATCAGCCTGAATATTTCCCTAGGGACCCCCACTTAGAAAGGGCTATATGATGACCTAAAGATAACCGATTTAGGATTTATTGTTGGACTTAAAAAATAATATTTTATTTTCAGTTTCAGTCATAGGCTTTATATTATTCCAATATGTTATGTTGAGATGAACAAAAGGACAAAGCCCCACTTCCTCATAAAAATTCTATATTAGATACAGATACTTAACATGTAAACATGCATCATTGTATAAAGGTAGGCAAATATTTCTAAGCAGGTGGTAGGTGCTAAGGTTTGAAATTTTGGATTCTCCAAAATTTATATATTGAAACCGATTGCAATCTAGGTAAAAAGAGTTTTTAGGGAGTGGCTATGTCATGGAGGTAAAACCATGTTGAAGTGATTGGTGACATTGTATTAGATGCCTGCAGGGTCTGTTCTAAACCCTTGCTCCATACATATGAGGACACATAAAAAGCACCATCTATGAGGATGGAGCTGTAGCTGATGTTAATCATAAAGATGCCTTGTACTTCTCAGAGAATCCTTCTGATTAACATCAGAGACTGGAAGAACAGTAGTGAGAATAGTACATTGCTGTGGCTTGTCAGTCACCCAGGCTGAGGTGTACAGCAGCATCGATTCAGAAAAGGAGAGGGAGCTCTTTTTTCTTTAGGTTTTTATTGAGTGGGGAAAAAAATTCTCAGGAGAGAAGATGGTGAAAATGACCTGGTGGAATGAGCTGTGATACAAAAATTCAAGAAAAAAAAAATCTCAGCCAGAGAAGCTATGACGATTTGTTTGGGAGCGCGGAGGGTGTTGGGTATTCTTTAAGTATATAAGACAACTGGCATTAATCATGCTGAGAAAGGGTATACTGGTTCCCAAAGCTGTGGTAAAGCTTTTGGACAGGAAGAAACAGGAATAGGAGACTATAGTTAGCAACATTGTCTGTATATGACTCATGTTTCCATGAGCATGTGGAAAATGTCCTAGCTCATGTATGGCAAATACCAAGAAAGCAAAGTGAAGCTGGGAAGTGATCAGGAGACTCTTTGAGTGCTGAGAGGAGTCAGGATCTTAATACTGAGATTGAATGTTGGCAGCAGGCCCTTAATATCTGAAAATGTTAGTTCAATATAGAAGACCTTGGACTCACAGCTGAGATGCGCTTTAAACAGGGGCTGCAGATTCAGCTTTGTCAAGGGCAAATACTTCCTGCGGTCCTTGCGGCTTCTGATAATCTCTCCTAATCCAGTTCCTTCTTTCAACAAGAAGCAACCTTCGTGGTAAAATTATTTCCTTTGATGATGTTGGGACTCCATTTCTTCAATTTGAAATAATGTGTAAATGGACTCAGACTCGAGTGGATTCAGTGTGGTTTTCTAGCATACATATGGGCAGCACTTCACGTGATCATTATTTTCAGCTTTCAGCAAACTTCTTCCCCAGATTATAAATTTTATTTATTTAATTGGAGTGCTGTGTGTGTGTGTGTGTGTGAGTGTGAGTGTTGAGAGAGAGACAGAGACCGAGACAGAGACAGAGACAGAGACAGAGAGACAGACAGAGAGACAGACAGACAGACAGAAATAGAGACAGAAAAAGAAGGGGATGAGCACATGTGCAAGTGACAATAAATGTGTATGTGCAGAAGTCAGAGGACAATCTTGGATATCATTTTCAGATCGTGTTACATTTTTTTTATTGCTTACCACTCCATTTGGCCAGGAGTTTACATGGTTTCTAAGGATTTGAACTCAGGTCCTTATGCTTGTGTGGCAAGCACTTTGTACCATAAGCATCTCCCCAATTCCTGAACCAGTTTTTTTTTATTACATATTTTCCTCAATTACATTTCCAATGCTATCCCAAAAGTCCCCCATAGCGCCCCCCACTTCCCTACCCACCCATTCCCATTCTTTTGGCCCTGGCATTCCCCTATATTGGGGCATATAAAGTTTGCAAGTCCAATGGGCCTCTCTTTCCAGTGATGGCCGACTAGGCCATCTTTCCATACATATGCAGCTAGAGACAAGAGCTCCAGGGTACTGGTTAGTTCATAATGTTGTTCCAACTATAGGGTTGCAGATCCCTTTAGCTCCTTGGGTACTTTCTCTAGCTTCTCGATTGGGAGCCCTGTGATACATCCAATAGCTGACTGTGAGCATCCACTCCTGTGTTTGCTAGGCCCCTGCATAGTCTCACAAGAGACAGCTATCTTTGGGTCCTTTCAGCAAAATCTTGCTAGTGTATGCAATGGTGTCAGCGTTTAGAAGCTGATTATGGGATGGATCCCTGGATAAGGCAGTCTCTAGATGGTCCATCCTTTCATCACAGCTCCAAGCTTTGTCTCTGTAACTCCTTCCATGGGTGTTTTGTTCCCAATTCTAAGAAGGGGCACAGTGTCCACATTTTGGTCTTCATTCTTCTTGAGTTTCATGCGTTTAGCAAATTGTATCTTATATATTGGATATCCTAAGTTTTGGGCTAATATCCACTTATCAGTGAATACATATTGTGTGAGTTCCTTTGTGATTGTGTTACCTCACTCAAGATGATGCTCTCCAGGTCCATCCATTTGGCTAGGAATTTCATAAATTCATTCTTTTTAATAGCTGAGTAGTACTCCATTGTGTAAATGTACCATAATTTCTGTATCCATTCCTCTGTTGAGGGACATCTGGGTTCTTTCCAGCTTCTGGCTATTATAAATAGGGCTGCTATGAACATAGTGGAGCATGTGTCCTTCTTACCGGTTGGGACATCTTCTGGATATATGCCCAGGAGAGGTATTGCTGGATCCTCCGGTAGTACTATGTCCAATTTTCTGAGGAACCGCCAGACTGATTTCCAGAGTGGTTGTACAAGCTTGCAATCCCACCAACAATGGAGGAGTGTTTCTCTTTCTCCACATCCTCGCCAGCATCTGCTGTCACCTGAATTTTTGATCTTAGCCATTCTCACTGGTGTGAGGTGGAATCTCAGGGTTGTTTTGATTTGCATTTCCCTGATGATTAAGGATGTTGAACATTTTTTCAGGTGCTTCTCTGCCATTTGGTATTCTTCAGGTGAGAATTCTTTGTTCAGTTCTGAGCCCCATTTTTTAATGGGGTTATTTGACTTTCTGGAGTCCACCTTCTTGAGTTCCTTATATATATTGGATATTAGTCCCCTATCTGATTTAGGATAGGTAAAGATCCTTTCCCACTCTGTTGGTGGTTTTTTTGTCTTATTGATGGTGTCTTTTGCCTTGCAGAAGCTTTGCAGTTTCATGAGGTCCCACTTGTCAATTCTCGATCTTACAGCACAAGCCATTGCTGTTCTATTCAAGAATTTTTCCCCTGTGCCCATATCTTCAAGGCTTTTCCCCACTTTCTCCTCTATAAGTTTCAGTGTCTCTGGTTTTATGTGAAGTTCCTTGATCCACTTAGACTTGACCTTAGTACAAGGAGATAGGAATGGATCGATTCGCATTCTTCTACATGAAAACAACCAGTTGTGCCAGCACCATTTGTTGAAAATGCTGTCTTTCTTCCACTGGATGGTTTTAGCTCCCTTGTCGAAGATCAAGTGAACCAGTTTTATTAAGGTATAATTGACAAACAAAAATCCTGTTATACTGCACACTGGGAAGAAAAAAAAAACAGCATCTTTAACCAATGATGCTCTCGTCAAATTAGATGCCCACATGTAGAAAATTGCAAGTAAATCCTTACCTGTCGTCCTGTATAAAACTCAACTCTAAATGGAACAAAGCCCTGAACATAAGGTCAGATACAGAGACTCTGATACAAGAGAACATCTTGAAGTCATTGGCACAGGAAATGATATTTGGAACAAAACATCATTAGCACAAGAACTAAGGTCAACAATTAATAAATGGGACCTCATAAAACTGAAAGGCTTCTACATGACAAAGGACACTGTCATGGCAGCCTACAAAATGAGAAAAGATTTTTAGCAACTATGCATTTAATAGGAGGTTAATGTATAAAATATATTTTTTAAAACTGGATATCATGAAAGCAACAACAACACAATTTTTAAAATGGGGTTCAGATCTAAACAGAGAATTCTCATGACAGGATACTCAAATGGCTGAGAAACACTTTTAAAATGTTCAAAATCCTTAGTCATGTGGGAAATGCATATCAAAACTCCTTTGAGATTCCATGTTATACCCATCAGAATAGCCAAGATCAATAAAACAAATGACAGCTTATGCTGGTGAGCATGTGGAGGAAGGGAGCACCCATCTGTTGCTGATGGGAGAGGGGACTTGGGCAATCAAATTTGGTGGTTTCTCAGAAAACATGGTAATCTATATATACCGCAAGATCCAACTATACCACTTGGGCATATACCCGAAAAGTGCTTCATCGTACTACAGAGCCACCTTCTCAAATATATTTTTGCTGCTTTATTCACAATGCCCAGAAATGGGAAATGGCTTAGCTGTTCATCAACAAATGAGTGGATAAAGAAAATGTTGTATGTTTACACAGTGGCATATTACTCAGCCATTAAAAACTGAAATCATGGAATTCATAGGCAACAAAAGGGAACTAGAAAAAAAATCACACTGGATGAGGTAACACAGACCCGAAAAGACTAACGGGATATGTGAATGTTAGCTGTTAAGTCACTGATAAATAAGCAAACATATATATGTATGTATATATATATATATATATGTATATATATATGTATGTATACATACAAATATATACATACATATATATATATGTATCTATATCCATAGAGGTTAGGAGAAAGTGAAGGACTAGGGAGGAAGGGATGAAACTCCCTAAGAAAGCAAAACAGAAAGGATAGTTATGGATGGATGGTTGCATGTTGAATGGCGGTACAGGAAGGAGAAGATCAAATAGGGAGCAAGAGGGAAGAGGGGCTAGAAAGGGAATATAGGGAGGGACAACTAAAACTAAGTGCTATTTGAGGGGTCTTATGCAAATCTAACGAAGTAGAAGCTTTCTATAATCTTTACATATGTGAAGGTGATCTTAATGAAGTCACCAAATAACAGGAAATTAGAGCCCCAACTGACCATCTCTTGTTACCAAATGCAGTTTTGAGTACTAGAAGTGGGTTGCATATAATTGAGTTTAAATCAAAGTGGTCTCATGGAACTCCAGACAACTGAAGCTATTGCCAAGGCTACTGATGGGTCTCTACAAAGTGACTATAGGGACTTACGGATGATGACATCATCTACACAGCTCCTTGAATGTGAAGAAGTTGAACTGGTGCCTACATAGAGCTTTCACCCCTATGGACTAGTATTCATGGTACTGGAAAGTCCTCTGCAGGCTACCAAAGGTAAGAAAAGTAAGCACCAACCCAGCTACAAAACCTTTCATCTATATGAGTGACCTGCCTGTAAAATACACTAGAGCAATAGTGGCTCAAAACTTGTGAGAGTAACCTACCATTATATTAGTTTAATGACACCCTGCTTGAGTGGCCAAGAATGTGAGACTAGAAAGTCCAGGGACCTAGTGTAAAACTGTATATTATTGTTATGCTAAAGAAACACAGCTCCTAACCATGTTCTGGATACTCATAGATCTGCACTGTGCTTAGCCATCATCAGAGAAACTCCCTACTGCAGGAGATGGAAATAGAGATCTGCAGTCAGACAATATACAGAGACTGAGAGATCTTGGAGCACTCAGTCCTAAATTAGATGTATCCATGAAGTCTCTCCCCTCAGGGCTCAGGGAGCTGGACAGAAGAGGAGACAGAAAAGTTCTAAGAGTCAGAGGGAATGGACAACACCAGAGAATGAAGGCCTTCTAGACACAGCAGTGCTGTCAACCATATGACAAAGACACACACAAAACCAATGTGGCTCTGCACCAGATTGAACCCTACAGTTGAAAGCCAAAGTGGACACACAGCCTGCTCCATAACACAGAAGCTAGCTTCAGTGATAGTCACTGGAAAAATGAAAAATTAGTTTTCTCTAAGGGAGTCTCACTGGCTGAATAAACTCTTAAGGGACAGACCCATGCCCAGAAGCAGATGACCACTGCAAAATGAACTCAAAGGCACTGGGAGGTTCTTAGAATCATGATTTAAGTCAGGGTGGTTTCTTTCTCTCTGTGTGTTTTGTTTTTCCTTACAGGTCTTTTGCATATTTCTTTCAGTTTTGAGTCTTTATGGGATTTCTGGGTAGGTGAATGCATGTGTGTGTGTGTGTGTGTGTGTGTGTGTTTACCTATATATCTAAGATCCAGCAATAACTTTCCTGGGCATATCCCCAGAAGTTCCAACTGGTAATAAGAACACCTGTTTCACTATGTTCATAGCAGCCTTATTTATAATAGCCAGAAGCTGGAAAGAACCCAGATGTCCCTCAACAGAAGAATGGATACAGAAAATGTGGTACATTTACACAATGGAGTGTGTAATTAAAAACAGCAATTAAAAACAATGGATTTATGAAATTCTTGGACAAATGGATGTATCTGGAGGATATCATCCTTACTGAGGTAACCCAATCATAAAAGGAGTCATTAGATATGCACTCTCTGATAAGTGGATATTAACCCAGAAACATAGAATAAGCAAGATACAATTTTTAAAACACAAGAAAATCAAGAAGAGGGAAGATCAATGGGTAGATACTTCATTTCTCCTTAGAATAGGGAACAAAATATCCACGAAAGGAGTTACAGAGACAGAGTTTGGAGCTAATACAAAAGGATGGACTATCCAGAGACTGCCCCACCTGGGGATCCATCCCATAATCAGCCACCAAACCCAGACACTATTATACAATTCCAGAAAGATTTTGCTGAAGAGACCCTGTTATAGCTGTCTCGTACGAGGCTATGCCAGTGCCTGGCAAATACAGAAGTGGATGCTAACGGCCATCTATAAGATGGAACACAGGGCCCCCAATGGAGAAGCTAGAGAAAGCACCCAAGGAGCTGAAGGGGTCTGCAACCGTATAGGTAGAACAACAATATGAACTAGCCAGTACCCCCAGAGCTCGTATCTCTAGCTGCATATGTAGCAGAAGATGGCCTAGTCAGCCATTACTGGAAAGAGAGGCCCCTTGGTATTGCAAACTTTATATGCCTCAGTACAGGAGAATGCCAGGGCCAAGAAGCGGAAGTGGATGGTAGGGGAGCAGGGCAGAGGGAGGGTATAGGAGACTTTCGGGATAGCATTTGAAATGTATATAAAGAAAATATCTAATAAAAAATAAATTTAAAAAAGAAAAGAAAACCACACTCTCAGAGTAGATTGCATGAAAAACTATATTTCAAGAAAGGCAAAAAAAAAAAAAAAATTCTGCCACTACAGATGTTAGAATAAAGCTGACACATGAAAAACATTGCGTTTCTTTCTATAGACTCCATTTACATCTAGTAACAACAGCAACAGTGTGTTTGTGTACTTATACCATGAGTACTGCAGATACCAAAACTGCTTCTCGTATTGTTAGCTTATTATAATGTAAATTGTCAGATATATCTACGTGTATTCCTGCAATGGTATTTTCTTTTTATTTTTTTCAATCCACAGTTATCAGTACTTTCTGTCATTTGACATTTTGCCATGAAAGAAAAAAAAAACCTTTAAAAAATCTTGGCATATTGAATCAAATAAGTTGATGTGGTATACAAGCATCTCACAGTTCTAATAATATATTTCTTAAAGAGATGCAATTTTTACAAAGACTTGGATTACTTGGACTGTTGTTATTTTACTATTATAAGATAACAATTTATATGTATTATATAATACATTACATTGTCTTAGTTTGAGACAGAGTCTAACTTTGTAGCCTAGGCTGGTTACAAATCACAAGTTGTATGGCAAAACTTGGCTCAAATCATAGCAATCCCGTGCTTTAGTCTCTTGAGTACTAGAATTACACATGTGTACCACAACTCCAAGCCCTGAAAACATCTTGCTATTTTAATGTGCTGCCAGACTTCCTTTCTAGTATTAACAAAATTAATTTAATTGGAATATTTGCCATCCATAAGCTAAATCTATAGACAACATATGTGCTTTATGGTAAGCAACTTCAAAGCCTGTGTTACGAGAACCACCAAGGCTCTTCAGAACTGGTAGGCTGTACTTGTAAATTGTTAGCTTGTCCTTTTATCTTTCAAGTTCATCTTATGATGTGGAGAGTGGATGAAATTTCGGAAGCATTTTTAAAGGCTCCTTTAAAACTTCATCTATGCAGATGTAGATGCTATTTATGTTTCTACCATTCAAATGTTCTTTTGATTAGATTAGCCCAAACCTCATCTTCCTTATATTCACATTTACTTCAGCATGCTCGGATGCTCAGCAAACATGTAGCCTTTTTATTTTATCATTTATTGTTTTTTAATTGGATATTTTATTTATTTATATTTCAAATGCTACCCTGTTTCCTGGTTTCCTCTCTGCAAACCTCCTATCCCGTTCACCCTTACCCTGCTTCTATGAGTGTGCTCCCCCCCCATCTACCCACTCCCACCTCTCCACCCTACCATTCCTCTACACTAGCCTCCACAGGACCAAAAGCCTCCCCTTTTGGGGATGCCAGATAAGGCCCCTTCAGCTCCTTCCATCCTTCCCCTAACTCTTCCACTGATGTCCCTGTACTCAGTCACATGGTTGGCTGCGAGCATCACATTTGTATTGGCAGAGCTCCTCAGGAGAAAGCTGTATGAGGCTCCTGTCAGCAAGCACTTCTTGGCATACACAATAGTGTCTAGGTTTGGTGTCTGCATGTGGAATGGATCCCCAGGAGGGACAATCTCTGGAATTCTCAACTGAGGAAACTCGAATGGCTGAGAAGCACCTAAAGGAACGTTCATTCAACATCTTTAGTCATTAGGGAAATGCAAACTGAAACTACCCTGAGATTTCCCCTCACACCAGTCAGAATGGCTAAGATCAAAAACTCAGATGACAGCAGATGCTGGCGAGGGTGTGGAGAAAGAGGAACACTCCTCCGTTGCTGGAGGGACTGCAAGCTGGTACAGCCCCTCTGGAAATCAGCCTGCGGTTCCTCAGAAAATTGGACATAGAACTACCTGAGGACCCAGCTATCCCACTCCTGGGCATATACCCAGAAGATGCTACAACATATAATAAGGACACATGCTCCACTATGCTCATAGCAGCCATATTTATAATAGCCAGAAGCTGGAAAGAACCCAGATGTCCCTCAACAGAGAAATGAATACAGAAAATGTGGCACACTTATACAATGGAATACTACTCAGCTACTAAAAACAATAACTTCATGAAATTCTTAGGCAAGTGGATAGATCTCGATATCATCCTGAGTGAGGTAAGTCAGTCACAAAAGACCACACATGGTATGTACTCACTGATAAGTGGATGTTAGGCAAAGAACATGGAATACCCATGATAGAACTCAGGGACCACATGAAGCTCAAGAGGAAGACCAAAGAGTGGATGCTTCAGTCCTACTTAGAAGAAGGAACAAAATAATCAAGAGAAGTAGAGGGTGGGAGGGACTTGGGAGGAAGAGAAGAGGGGGTGGGGAAAGGGGAAGAATCAGGTATGGGAGGAGATGGAGGAGATGTACAGAGGGTCAAGAAATTGAACAGACGTGTATAGCAATGGGGAACTGGGAAAAACAACAAGAAAGTCCCCGATGCCAGGAAAGCAAGTGCTTCCCAGGACCCCACAGGGATGGCATTAGCTGAAATACCTGACAAAGGGGAGGGAGAACCTCTCGAGACCATATCTAGAGGTTAGGCATGGTCCCCCGGTTGAGGGATGGGGCCACCTACCCATCTCCAAAATTTTAACCAAGAATTGCTCCTGTTTAAAGGGAATACAGTGGCACAGAATGGAGCAGAGACAGAAGGAAAGGCCAAACATGTAGCCTTTAATGAAGTAGTTTTCCTTCTCAACTTAGCAGGACGATTGAGAAGAGACGGATAAAGGGAAGTCAGCCATTATCCATCTCCTAAGTGTCTGCTGAAGATTCCACAAAGAAGAATGACAGACTTCATCCTGACACAGCCTAAGACATAGCACTAACTGTGGGTATCCATCCTGCTATTTTACATGTGGCCAAATTTTTATTTATATATCCTACTTTGCAGGTTAGAAAAACAGAGCCATAGGTGGGCAAAAAAGCATGACAAATACCAAGGGCAATTGTACCAAAACAGTTGGTTTGCCTCTGTTACCTACTATAGGATAGGAAGAAAGAAGTTCATCTTAAATAAAGTGGGTCTCTTGGTGATGGTTTCAGGAGAAGAATGGAAATTAGTAATGTCAGTATTAGCTGGCCCACCCCACATCCCTCTTATGCTCCTTTTAGAGCTACTTATGTCTGCGTTGGCTTTGGTAAGGTGAAAAAGCCCCTGTCATTGGATCTGATTAAAGACTGGTACCAAATATTTTCTTTTCAAAATTGGCCATCAGCAACTAATATTAAATAAAAATCCCCCCTCTCACTTTGATGAGTGAATGGAGAGAGGATGCATCCTCGAGACTTCAATCAGAGTCTCATAGATTCCAGCACCTACAGGTAAAAGAGGCCATCACCTCTCTGGGTAATGAGAAAGTTACTGGCAAGGTGTTTTGAATCTGCAAATATCCCCGAAGGCTAATTTATTCAGGACTTGTTTGTCAGTGATGGGTTTTTGAGAAGTGACTAGATCACACCGGAGCTCTAACTTCAATAATTATTGATTCATTCAAGACTGAATGGACAGGTAGAAGATTTGGTCCCTGGAAACATGCCCTTCCATCCCTCCTCCTTTCATTCTTTCTTTCCTCTGCTTGGTAGCCAAAATGGGATGCAGAATTCTGATCCAGCCTACTTTCTCTTTCATGAGTTTTCATCACCACAAGCCAAGAAAGATGGAGCCAAATCACTATAGAGCAGGGCCTACAAAATCATAAGGCCAGATGGGCTTTCCTCTGTTATGCTATTTTCTCGGGGTGTTTTGATAACACAACAAAAGTCAATGCACACAGAAGGTCAACCAGAAGGTTGAGGACAACACCAGAATCAATGTGCGTACATTTACAGTTTTCCCTGTGTTTACATCAGACAGCCCAAGACTGCACATCTTTTTTTATTAAATTAATTTATTTTTATACTCCATATTCAATCCCCAGCCCCCCTATCTTCCCTCTGAATGTTCCACACCCCACACTTCCTCCCATGCCCACTGTCTCCACATGTATTCCCTCACCCCCACACCACCTGACCTCTAAACTCCCTGGGGCCTCCAAAGGGTAGGTACATCATCTCTGAATGAGCACAGACCTGGAAGTCCTCTACTGTATATTTGTTGGGGCCCCATATCAGCTGGTACATGCTTTCTGTTTGGTGGTCCAGTGTTTGAGAGATCTTGGGGGTCCAGATTAATTGAGACTGCCGATCCTCCTCTTCAGCCTTCACAGGATTACCCTTCTCTTCAGCTTCTTTTAGCCTTCCCTAACTCAACAACAGGGGTCAGCTGCTTCTGTCCATTGGTTGGGTGCAAATATCTGCATCTGACTCAGATGCTTGTTGGGTCTTTTGGAAGGCAGTCATACTAGGTTCCTTTTTGTGAGCGCTCAGTAATAGTGTCAGGGCTTGGGAGCTTCAGTTGAGCTGGAGTACAGAATACCCAAGATACAGACCACAGAATTCAAAAAGGTCAACAAGCTGAAGTACCCAAGTGAGGATGCCTCAGTCCCACTTGGGAGAGAGAAGAAAGCAATCACAAGTAGGGAGGGAGGGAGGGACCTGGGAGGGAAAGTAGATGTGTGGGGGGCAGTAGGGGAGGTGGAGGGGAACCTGATTTACTGGGTGAGGGAAAAGACTGAAACCCTGAGGGCCAGCAGAAAGAATGGAAACAGGCAACCTCAGGAAATAGGAGGTGTGTGGGGGGGGGACCCTCCAGAATGCACAAGGGACCTGGGAGGTAAGAAACTCTCAGGAATCAAAGGGAGGGACCTTAGACGAAATACGCAACAGTAGGAAGAGGGAACTTATAGAGTCCACCTCCAGCTGGAAGACAGGGCATCAAGTGAGGGATGGAGTTGCCATCCCACAGTCCCATCTCTGACCCATAGTTGTTCCTGTCTGAAAGAATTACAGGGATGAAAATGGAAAGGAGCCTGAGGAAAAGAAGGTGCAGCAATAGGCCCAAGGATTACACATCTTAAAACTGAGACTCTAATTAATGTGTAGGAGGTTGAGATGAGGATGTGCCAGGTAGGGACACCAATTCCTTCAATCACCAAAACAAAGACATGTGAGGAGTGGACACTGACAGTGAGTCCATCCTGGCCTTGACTCACCCGTTTTCAAGTTATCTGTATTGTAAAATGTATACAAATTATATAGTATTAAAACGTGTCATTAAAATCTAAACTACATCAAAAACTACTAAAATGTACTGACTAGGCAATACAATTTTAGTCAGTTTTAGCCACATTGGAAGTAAATATCTTATAATAGTGGTTCTCTGACTAGCTGCATACTTGAGTGGCAGTACTATCTTTCTAGATAGCAAATATTATGTGTATTTAAAGATGAAGAAATTAAGTAAAGATTTCAAGGGTTAACTGTCACCTTAATATGTCCCCTGTCCTCTTTTGCTCTTTCAGTTCTACCTGAAACTGAGCAGGTCAGTTGGCTAATAGCTAAGACTCCACATTTCAGCCAGAGGAAGCTGGATGAGGTTTCCTTGATTAACTCATCGTGTTACGATTAAAAAAAAAAGTCCCATAATTATTCTCGGCAAGCATCCAGAAATATGCCTCTCTACCCAGTTCCAATTAATAATGTGTGACTTGTTAAAGACAGATTTTGTTCACTTGAAGGTTTTAATAGCACCCGCTTTCAACTGGGTTCTCTTGGGAAAATATTTAGTGTGAGTTTAACTAGCTTGACACATTCAACTAATTAATTTATCTAAAGGAAAATATTATATGAGTCATAAACAAAGAACTGAAAATTGAAATACTGCCAGAATTCAAGCGTATAGCCTGTTCTTAATTGGCCTTTGTTGTTTTGTTGCTGGTGTTTGTTGTTTTGGTCCTTATTTCTTTTCTGTATGATACTCAATAGAATAGTAGTACACCACCTCTAGTAAGAAAACAGAAAATGAATGTGCATATATATGAATGTACAAGGACATACATAGACACATGTGTATGAATTGAGTTCTTTATGTAGTTTCAGATGTTGACAGAAGAAGAAAAAAGAAAAGAATTGAGTTTAAGCTCTACAGATCAAATTGGCAGAGAGGCAAAGAACAACACACTGCTTTTGTTCTTCTAAGCCTGGAATGACACAGGACAGAAGAAAGGTTGATTTAGCAACAATTGAACATAGGCACTGAAAAACATTCATTAGTAAATAAATGTAACCTTTGGTATGGGGATTTATTAAACATTTGTTTGACGTTGTTTTACCTTAGTATAGCTCTGTAGTTAGTATTGCAGACCTCTGGGGGGAATAGAAGTTGGTTATGTGATGGGATGAGACTTCCAGAAAGGTCCAGAGGACCAGGCATAATGAGTGAACATAGGTTATTTTGTTTGTTTGTTTTCTTTTCTTTTTGTTGTTGGTTATGTAAATTACAACACTCCTCTTCTCTACACCCTCCATCAGTATTGCCATGTATGTGTGTTGGGGGGAGGCAGTAATTAATGCAGGACAGAAAACAGAAGTGTCATTTTAATCCAAATCTAAGATGGGGAATACCGTGGTTTGTCACAGATATCTCCATGTTTGCCCTGTATCCTGGACTTATTGCAAAGTCTTTTACTACTTTGGATCCAATTCAAGCCTAACAGCAGTATGGCTTAGTCGACCTTTGTTTTTAGTGATAGGATTTACATGTTCCCTGTGTTAGAGATACTAGAGCACCCTACAAAACAGCATTACAATCTTCACTCAATTAGAATGCTTGCATCTATGCCAACCTATGGAGCAATCACTGCTGCACATTGATATTTCTGGCTCATCTAGTGTGATCAAGTCACTAAGGTGATGCCCTAGCATGAAAATTGGTACTCACGTGGTTTCTGGTCCCTTCTATCTCTGTTGTGGAAGGCTCTATGGAACTGCCCTATAGAATGTTGTATATACTATGAGAAGACAATCTCTCTAAATAAGTGGCTGCTCACTTTGGACTGTGGCTTTTGTTTCTTCCACAAGACTTCCTGAAAGATTTCATATCAGTTCTAGCACCTGATCTCTGGAAGAGACAAAGTTTGTGAATTAAAGGAAGGTACAGCAAGAATCACTCTCTCGGTGTTGTTAAGTAGGGCATCAATTCTGTTCCCCTCCTACACACTGTTTTGTTTGCACTTATCTTTCTATCCAGGTTAGGGAGGGGAGAATTTTGAGTTCTCATAATCTATTCTGATAGCATTTAAAAAAAAAAACTAGACAAAGGAATTGATGCAATGAATCTGCCATTGAGTAAGTCTCGTTGTTTCTATATATATCCCTTTAGCCCAATGGATGACTACCAAGCTCAAGAGGCCCCAATGTAAGCTGAATGTACTGAAAAAATATTAGTCAGCCCCATATTTCCTCATTCCAATAGTAACTTTCTGGTAAGAGCATTGTTAGCACTTAGGTCTGTTGTCCATTGTACTTTGCAATGTCCAAGTATTACCTTCTCCCCATTGTATTGTAATTTTCAGCCTGGCCTGTAATTTTCATTAAGAAATAGTGGATGTAATAGCTGCCATGTAGCATTTTAGGTTTTTTTTCTGAGGATCTCACTTCCCCTTTAGTCAATCTCTTTGCGATCCAAACTAGAAAGCCAATCTGAAAACTGGGAAGGGGTATGGTTTCTATTGTGATGGCTGCCATCAGCTTTTAATCATCCAGCCTGGGGTTATTATTATTGTATGGAGTTAGCAATAAAATAACTCTATGGGTGCTCATCTCTCTTACCTATAGGCTACTATGTGTTATGGGGTATGGCTCCCATACCCCAGCACTGTCCCCATTTCTTGGCTGCCATTCAGACCTCCTTGCTTACTTCTATAATTGCAACTACCTGCTCTCCCATAATTCAGCGTTGCCATCTGGCTTCTATTTATTTTAAGGTTTTATCGTGTCCTAATGGCATCTCTGTAACCTTATTTTCTATCACTAAACAGACAGCTTATGGTGATGTCGGTGCCCTTGATTATATTTCTTATGGATTCAGAAAATGAAATATCCCTGGGTTTTCTCATGAAACACCACAGAATGATGTTTCCTAGCTGTTGTAGTTCTCACCAGAAGAAACGGAACCAAAGCAGATACATGGATATAGCCAAGAAGGTAAAGGAAATTTTGAGGGTGTTAAAGGTGAAAAGCTGAACAAGATGATCTTAGCCATATCTGTTGGAAGCCAATTAACTTTATTCTTCTCAATAAACAAGTTCTTTCTTGTATTTAGTCTATATGAAACAAGCTTTAACCCAGTAGTGATAATGAACTGGAAAAATTAAGAAAATCTCATAACAGAGCCATAAACACTGGACACAAATATTTCCAAGGATTTATTTCTAGGGGTGGTCTAAAATATTTGTATAATCAATTAAAAAAAACATTGTTCCTCACTAAAAAGAATGTACCAGGAGTGCTTACATATATGCCTTCTACTTCACGTCAAGTCACAAAAGCTTTCCCTTGTATTTTCTTGTAGGTGATTTACAACATTCAGTTGCACATATAATCTGTGATCTGTTTAGAAATAATTTTCAATTTTCATTTATGGTATGAAGTATATATGCTGTTCATTTTATGTTATATGGGAACCCGACCATTTTATGTTTTGAAAACATGTTAATAAACTAACATGTACTAGCCTCTCTATTTAAAAAAATCAATTGTTCATGTATATACACATATACATGTGTGTGTGTACATATATATATATATATATATACATTACATGTATATAACAGATATATCTATAGTGGTTAATTTCCTCATCTCTAGATTCAGATTTCAGACAAGAGTCAGCATGAAGAAGAAAGCTTTAATTCACAGTGGCAGGGTATCTTCCATCATGCCAGGAAGAGAATGGTTGGTGTGATGGATGTGGTTGTCATGGCAGCTGGATAAAGCTGCAGGTCCATATTCTGGTAGGTCAGGATGCAGGAGACAGGTGCAGATGCTCTACTCACTTCCTCCCACTTCTTATTCCATCTAAACCCTCACTCTAAACAATGGTGCTCCTCACATCTAGGGTACGTTTTTTCTCATTAGTTACTGCTTTTGGGCAACGTCCTTACAGATAGCCTCAGAAACCATGACTCCGTCACGATTCTAAGTCTGGTTAGACTGATAATAAACACTATAACCAGCCTAACACAGAGGGCTTTCTCTGGTCTCATTTTTACTACGTTAACTTATTTCGCTAACTCCACACTGATGTTATTGTGATGATTGAATAAGAAGGACCCCCACCCATAGGCTTATATATTTGAATACTTTGTCAGCAGAGAGTCTGCTGACAGTACTGGAGAAGGATTAGGAGGTGTCACCTTGTGAAAGAAGTGTGTCTCTTGCCTCATTCTGGAACTTAAGGAGTGACTCCAGCCTTCATCATTAATGTTAGCTGTGGTTAAGTACAGGCCTTTTTTTTTTTATTACTATGTTGGAAAAACAGATTTTAATGTCTGAACTGGTGAGAATTATATTTTTTTTTAAAATAAAGAATAGTTTTGGACCTCTTTCTAATGCCCTTTCTCTATTTAATGGGATGTTAAAAGGTTGTTGATAGAGTTAACACGATGATTCAGATTAACTTCTTTCAGGTTTTAGGCTACCTCTTCCCACTGACATAAACTCTCCTTGACTATGGCGTGTCACCCATTAATTAACATTTTGGTGGGTTCGATTTCCTGACATTTTACTAAGAGCTTGTCATAGAGTTACTATTTCTGTGATCACTAGGATGACCACAAGCAATTTGAGGAGGAAAGGTTTTATTTCATGCCAGCAGGCAGGCAGCCTGGTGCTGTAGAAGAGTTCTATCTCTTTATCCCCAGGCAGCAGGAGACTGTGTGTCACATGCAGTGTAGCTTTAGCATATATAAGACTTCAAAGTCGACCTCCACAGTGACATACTTCCTCCAACAAAGCCACACATACTCCAATAAGCTGGTACCTCCTACTAGTGCCACTTCCTAGGGGCCAAGCATTCAAACATATGAGTCTATGGGGGCCACACCTATTCAAGTCACCACACAAACATAAACATATGAGTCTATGGGGGCCACACCTATTCAAGTCACCACACAAACATAAACCTTTATAGCTC
Source organism: Mus caroli (assembly GCF_978045245.1). NCBI lineage: Eukaryota > Metazoa > Chordata > Mammalia > Rodentia > Muridae > Mus > Mus caroli. The sequence goes on from NW_028227264.1 coordinate 96,553,975, forward strand.
TGCTCATGAGAGATACTATCTGTTGCCTTACTAAAATACTACTTTTGCTAGAATTTGATATTAGGATAATAATCACTTCATCAGTGTTATGAAGTTTTCTTCAAAAATATTTGAAAAGTATAATTTACATAAAACATGACTTATTTATTACATATCAAGTAGATTTATCAAGTACAGTTATATGGACTTGGGTTGTTCTTTCTTTAACAAATACATGACCACTCTTATCAGTTGAAAATGTATAAATTATGCTATAATACTCCCTAATGGATACACTGACTTGTGAGGGCAATTGGCTGAAGGAACTCTGTAACACTGAAGACGTTTTGTGGAGGAAAGAGAAAGGCAGGAAGAAGAGCATAAACTTAATACAATCAGAATGTTTTATTTACTCATGAATTATGGCAGCGGAAACAGTATGCACGTTTTCTTGATTTTCTTATACTTACAACATAGGTTTTTAATCAAAATATTAATTATAGTTGCTATATAAAAGCTGTAAAAGTGGAGCGCTCAAGGACCGTAAAATAAATATTTCATATTAGTACTGACATAATCAAAGTAGTATACATTTCCAGAAATTAAAATATTTTATGCATTCCTTCACACACCTATTTATAAATTCATGGAATTTTTTTTCATCATTCTTAAAGACCCTTTGCTGAAAGTATTTTATGTGCAAGGACCTATTGAAGGCCTTTAAAATTAATGAAGGAAATTAAGCACTTTAAAATAAAGACCAGAGTAAGAAAGCAGGTAGGTAAGTATGAAATAGAATAGATTCACTGCCATCTTCTAATGTAAGAAACAAGGAGCTAGGTGTTATACAGACTAATCTTGGTATGATTCATGCTAGGAGCTCTGAAACGCGTTAACATAGATTGGATGGAAATTGAAACCGTAGTGACATAAAGGAACATTCCACAAGCAGATTTCCAGGGAAAATAGTTTATGTGAAGGAAACAGCTCATGAAACAGCATGATGGAATAAACTGGGTCCCAGGAGCTCTGAGGCCAGGGCAGCTGAAGCATAAAGAGGGAGATACAGGCTGGAGAAAACAGAAGGAGCAGACTGGTCAACCCTGAGGTCATGCAGGTGACGTCATATGACATCCTCGGGGCACTGGGCAGGTGTTTGTTATAAAACTATCAAGATTTTGCCAGTGTTTTTCTAATACAGATTTGTAAGCTCTTCTGATGTTGGTGGTGGTGTTTTTTTTTTTCTTGTAAATATGCTAAGATGTTGAAATCCGGCATAAAGTTAGCAGATATTGAGCTTTCTTGGTGTCTGAATTGCCTGTAGAAAAAGATTGTCAACCTAACAGCCAACTGGATCATTTTGAGGCCAGCATCTCCCATCTTGAACACTGCGCGTCCCTTGAGACAACTGTGTGGAACCATAGCTGATTGCCCGGCTCCATAAAACACAGCAGAGCCAGGTCTATTGGAAGCAGTTTATGGCAGATGACTCTCCTACTGTCACAAGCCCTGATGAACGCTAGGTGACCTTGCAATTTGAGCAGGAAAGGCACTTCCACCTGTGGAGAGAGACTTCTGCAACTGGTGCTAAGTGGCTTTGAATGCTTCAAACAAGTGGCTGTGGTTGGTCCAAACACCCTCCTGGGCCATCTAAGCAGTAAGTTTGGGCTGACTCAGGCATGAGTCTGCTGGCAGTTCTTTCTTGCGAGCTCTCTCTCTGCTGTCCCTCCATCAGTCCTAATGAAGGCTTCTGTCAAGTGATGTTTCTTACCTGCTTTTGAAGTTCAGTTGAGCTGGATGAACAAAGGAAAAAAACCAGCAGAGATAAGAGAGGCAATGGCAAAAGAGGTGACAGCTAAGCAAGACCCAGAAGCTTCAGAGGTGCCCCAGTGGCTCTTGCCCGTCTGCCAATTCCATATGCTGGACTTCTGAACAGTGTGCTTGTGTCTGGCCTGTTTCCCAACTCTGATCCCGGCTTCCCAGCACAGAGTCTGATCAAACGGCATGTTCTGGTGATGGATCGTGTGCAACGACACCGTCTACACTCCGAGCTCCCATCCTTAGCAAATGACTTGAGTCATCCTGGCTAAGCTTAGGTTCTCAGTTTCCAAAGATCCACTGGAGGCTCAGGCTTTCAAGGGTAGCGATTTCCGTCTCACAGCCAAACACATTTGTAGCAGGAGCACTTATCTCGAGTCATCCCAGGAGCTGCCAGCGAGTTATGGAAGGGGCTAAGCAGCCAGCAAAGACTGACAACCCAAAGCAGCAGCTAGCTGAACAGTTCCGGGATAGCCATGGAGACAGAGAGGTGAGGTAAAAAAGGTAGCATAGACCACGGTGAGCTGATAAAAGACTGCAAGGAGCTGGAGAGGACGGCCTGCATGATTGTTCCAGAGAACACTCAAGACTTCAGGGTCGAGGGTCTTAGATCCCAGGCTGAGAGCTGAAACTTCAGCTATTGCCAAGGGACCCTGATAGCTGAGCCACTGAGGGACATTAGAGAGGGCTACTTGGGGTTGCTTCTGACAGCCTACGGGCACTGCTCACCTTTGTCAAATGAGAGCTGTTACAATCCAGCATTTGAAGAACTTCTTTTCTTTCTCTCTCTCTCTCTTTTTTTTTTGTTTAAATTATTTTTACTGGATATTTTCTTTTTCTTTCTTTTTTTATTGGATACTTTCTTTATTTACATTTTAAATGTTATCTCCTTTCCCGCTGCCCCCTAAACCCCTTATCCCTCCTCCCTCCTTCCCCCGCTTCCTCCCTACCCACCCACCCACCCACTCCCACCTCCCTGACCTCAAATTCTCCTACACTAGGGCCTCAGGGCCTCTCCTCCCATTGATGCCTGATAAGGCCATCCTCCGCTACATATGTGACTGGAGCCATGGGTCCCTCCACTTATTTTCTACAAAGAATTGCTTTTCAGCCAGGGAAGAACCCTCAGCCAGTAGAGCAGTTATGAGACCAAGAACAGTACCCTGTAGGAAAGTACTGGGAACAGTTCTGGCCTCAGCAAAGGTGTGTAATCACAAGTTTGTGTCCTAAGAGGAAAAAGAAAAGATTAAATCAAAAGTTTTGAGGGAAAGAAAATTGAAACGTTTTGTGTGGATTGTAGACCTGGATGCCTAATGGATATTCCAGTAGAAATATGAAATGTGTGTCAGTATGGGGTAATCCCAGAGTAGGAGAGAAAGTCAGTCCTTGCGTTCATTCATTGTAAAGCCTACAAAAATCTATTACATCTTAGGTAACAGTTTTAGCAATGGGAATACAGAAGTAAAGAGAATCTAAGATCATCTCTTAATTAAAAGTTACTTTCATACATGCCTATAAACATAGCTTGATCATATATCCTCACTGCCCTCTCTTGATTCTGCCTTCCTTGGCTGCTACTGCTGCAGCCGCCACCTTCTCCTCCTCCTCCTCCTCCTCCTCCTCCTCCTCCTCCTCCTCCTCCTCCTCCTCCTCCTCCTCCTCCTCCTCCTCTTCTTCTTCTTCTTCTTCTTCTTCTTCTTCTTCTTCTTCTTCTTCTTCTTCTTCTTCTTCTCCTCCTCCTCCTCCCCCTCCTCCTCCTCCTCCTTCTCTCCCTCTCTCCCCCACCTTCCTTCCTTCCTTCCTTCCTTCCTTCCTTCCTTCCTTCCTTCCTTCCTTCCTTCCTTCCTTCCTTCCTTCCTTCCTCTCTTCCTCCCTCCTTTCTGCATAGTTATATATCTATTTTCATGTCCTTTCCTTCTTTAGGTCTAGATTCTCTCTAAAGTATGTGAGAGAAAGCAGGAGATACTTTTGTGAGTCCAACTTATTTTCACAGTGATCTCTGTTTCCATTTATTTTCCTGCAAATGACCAAGGATCTTTCCTTTGCATGGGTGATACAATTCCATTATTTTAACATTAATTATGTTTTCTTCTGGGAGAATAAGACAAATAAAAGCATAATTGCTATATAGTGCAGGAAGTATGAAGAGCAGAAAAAGGAAGAAAGCATTTTAGAATATCAGATGACAGTATGCTCATTTCTCTGAAGGGCGTTGATAAAAGAGAACAAAGTGACATTTTCAGAGTTGCTAAAAATTTTGCAGTTAGTAGTATTTTATCTTTAGCATGAATATGGTGCCAAGTTACTGGAGTAAAATTATTGAACATAATCCTGTAATGTGTTCGAGATCTGTGGAAGCTAAGCTTCTGACCTTCAGGAAGTCACTGTAGGAAATGATTTCCCAGTACAGGCAGAGGCAACTAAAAGATTTGATGGGTTGCTGAGAGTGGACATATCTCATACATTGTGTTTCGTTTGATTAGCTTTATCACCTTTGGGGGGAATAACATTTTCCAATGACTAATTAAGTGGGCATCCATTTCATCTCCATCTCTTTTAAGACTGTCTAGGCAAGTTAGACTTTTTCCAAGATCTGTTTTAAAGTAGTGAGAGACAGTTTCTTGGCAACAAAATACATATCAAATCTTATTTTCAAATGTTTGCTGCTGTTATTACCTACTCTAGTTAATTAAGGACTGTGTCGACATCCTGTCCTAACTCTGTATTTGCTTCACAAAGAGACTTGAAAGCAGCAGGGAGAGAGTCTTGAAATCAGTAGTTTTATTGTTTCTTGTGACCTCCTGGACAGTATGAAACAGGGCAGGGTGGGGTGGGGTGGGGTGGAAGGGAAGAAGGAGCAATTAGCTAACAATCTCTCAGTTGGGAGGGTTTATTTGAGCTCAGTACCGAATCACGAATGAGACTCTTGCACAAGCAGGAGTGGAGTGCTGTCATGTCCCCCTTTTCTCTGTCTCTGTTCTCTGTCTGTCTGTCTCTGTTTCTCTGTCTCTGTCTCTCTCTCTTCCCCTTTGTGTGGTGTGAATGTGTGTGTTTGTACATCCCTGTTTGTGAATGTGTGTTCCATGAAGTACATGTGGAGGTCACAGGACAACCTCAGGTATTGTTTCTTCCCTTCACCATGTTTATTTAATACATGGTCTCTTTTTCCCTGCTCTACATGCCAGGCTAGCTGGCCTGAAACCTCTCAAAAATTCTCTTGTCTCCACCTCCCTTCTCATGGTAAGAGCACTGGGATTAGACACATGCTACTATGTCTGGCTTTATGTATGTTCATATGACCCAAACTTGGATTCTCAGACTTGTATAGGATTTTGGTGTGATTCATCTGTACCAGGTTTACTCTCTTAGTGTGTGTCTCTGTGAGGATGTACACACATACAAATATGTACAAGTATAAGGCTTGTATTCATATGGGTACTATTCTGTGAGCATGAGGATGTATCTGTGTGTGTGTCTCTGTGTGAACAGTGTGAGGGTAGGTGTGTATGAGTATGTGTGCCAGTGTCTATGTGTGTGTGAATATGTGTCTATGTGTGTGTGTAATATGTGAGGGAGTGGGTAGGTGTGAGTGTGCCTCTGTGCATATGTGTATGAGTCTGTGTGTGTGTATGCGTGTGTGTGTGTGTGTGTGTGTGTGTGTGTGTAGGCCAAAGGTAAACACTAGCTGTTTTTTTTTTCCCCCGCAGCTTCTTACTTTATGCATTGGGAGAGGATCTCTGATTGAAGCTACACTCACCAATTCATCTCAATTGGCTGGTCAGTGAATTCTAAAGACTGATCTGTCTCTACCTCCCTGTGCAAGCAAAGATGACAAGTTCAGACTTCCAAACCCAGTACTTTTACCTCTGTTCTGGTGACTGAACTTAGGTCCTTCTTGGGTGGTAAGCACATTACTGATTGAGCTATCTCCTCAGCCCTCAATTCTCATTGCTGTCTTCCTTTGTGACTGGGGTGTCAGTGTCATTCTTGCGAATGCATTAGCTCTTCCCACGCTAAGATGAGAACATTCAGGAGCAGGCTGCTCTCCATCCCTTCTTGCTCTTGGTTTCTGCAGCTGGAATCCTTTACCTTTTGATGCAAGCCTTCTCTTTAGGCATCGGCTCCTACCAAGTTCATTCACGAGGGTGCTGACGTACAGCTCCGTTCTTTTGTTGGAAATATTATGTCATTTGATATTACCAGGCTGCTTTCCTACTAAAAAACATATTTTCAATATAAATTAAAACATAATTTATAGATGCTGGTTATGTTTCTGTTCCTTGGATTGGCATGATGAATCAAAAGCTGGCTGACATTTATTACAAATACAAACCAATGTGCTTGGGAAGATTTGCAAAGTAAGCTATGATCCAGTGGTAGTTTCTATTATCCTCCCAAATGTGGAATTCCTTTTATGTGAAGGTGTGTGTGTGTGCACGTGTGTGTGAATTTACAGAGGCCAGAGGTTGATATTAGGCGTCTCCCTCCATCACCTTAACAAGTCCCACCTTATTTGGTGAGACAATATCTCTCACTGACCTAAAGCTCACTGATTTGGCTATATGGATGGCCCTGAATACAGGAGGGGGTCTCTTGTCTCTGCCTCTCCAGTACTGAGATTACACACATGTACCTGGCTTTTTCTGTGGATTCTGGAGACCAGACTCAGGTTCTCATGCATGCCCAGTGAGCCTTTTAAAAACCGAGCCATCTCCTCAGCTCCTAGATCCATGGATTTCAGAAATCAATGTGGCTAGCTCTGTGTTATTTCTATCACATGAGTTATTGGGCTGTAGTCACATGAACACATACTTATACACATGTACACGTACATATATTCCACATTTACAGACACAAAGGATTTCTTTGTTGCTCTTTGTCTCTGTCTTTTCTTGCAGAGAGACCGAATTTCTATTAGCCTGTGATGGAAATGTGTCTCTGTGTGCGGGGAAGCACCTCATTGTCTGATAAGCAGGAGCATCAGTGATAGCACACTCAGAGTTGTCAGGGAGAAGGCACCGGATTCTGCAAATGGAATCACAGTAAGTGAATTGATGCCTTCAAAAGCCTCTTCTCCTCCTGCTTGACACTGATCCTTCCTCCACATGCCAGCTCATTATCTTGTGGGCAGAGGAGCACTGTGCCGATATGATTTGTGGCAGTTTTACAAGAGGGAGTGGGAAGAAGGTAAGGCTATTTAGTATAATGCTTTGAGTGGCAGAGGTCTCTAACCTTCAATGATGTGAGATACTCACAGAAAAAGAAAAGTATTTATGGGACAAAAGTAAATCTAAATGTCATGGAAAATATTCTAAAAAGAAAAAAAAAAGAAATCGAGAAAAAGAAATGAAGTCTCATCTAGTGCAATTCTAGGCTATTTAAAAGAATGAGCATTGAAGACATGGCATTTTTCTGACTCTTTTTTTAAGTCTACCCTACAGTGTGAAAATAATTTGATTCCCTTTTGGGTCTTTGTAGTGCTTTGGTGTATTTCCAAGGGTGGATTAAAGGCAATTTTTGGGCTGAGGAATGCAACACAGTTACTCAAATCAAGGCCTCGTAATTGGTAGAAATGAAGGAACACATTATTCTCGGAAGGTCCCAAGATCAAACGGGTCTAATGCAATTGTCTTAAAAGGATTCTTCACATCATTTTGAAAGTGTCTGTAACCCTGTCCACTTACACCGAAAGTTCCCTTCAGCTTTCCTGAGAGATCAGTGTTAGACAGTTATTTTCATTTAAACCAAGTGGCTTCTGCCCTCTGCCACATAGGCTTACATGTGACCAATGTGTTCCTGGTGGCTATTCCTCTCAGACATTTTGCATTAATACTAGGGATGCTATGGGAAAAAGTGGATCAAGAACCTAGGTAGCATTTGGAACAAAGAATTTTCACTTCCATGGAGAGTACACTAAGTAGTCCATTAAAGCTTACTGGACTGCGGCACATCCTAAATCCACTCTTGGTGTGACTCTAACTAAGGAAGTGAAAGATCTGTATGATAAAAACTTCAAATCTCTGAAGAAGGAAATTAAAGAAGATCTCAGAAGATGGAAAGATCTCCCATGCTCATGGATTAGCAGGATCAATATAGTAAAATTGGCTATCTTGCCAAAAGCAATCTACACATTCAATGCAATCCCCATCAAAATTCCAACTTAATTCTTCAATGAATTATAAAGGGCAATCTGCAAATTCATCTGGAATAACAAAAAACCTAGGATAGCAAAAACTCTTCTCAAGGATAAAAGAATCTGGTGGAATCACCAGGCCTGACCTAAAGCTGTACTACAGAGCAATTGTGATAAAAACTGCATGGTACAGGTAGAGCGACAGACAAGTAGACCAATGGAATAGAATTGAAGACCCAGAAATGAACCCACACACCTATGGTCACTTGATCTTCGACAAGGGAGCTAAAACCATCCAGTGGAAAAAAGACAGCATTTTCAACAAATGGTGCTGGCACAACTGGCGGTTAACATGTAGAAAAATGTGAATTGATACATTCCTATCTTCTTATACTAAGGTCAAATCTAAGTGGATCAAGGAACTTCACATAAAACCAGAGACAGTGAAACTTATAGAGGAGAAAGTGGGGAAAAGCCTCGAAAATATAGGCACAGGGGAAAAATTCCTGAATAGAACAACAATGGCTTGTGCTGTAAGATCGAGAATTGACAAATGGGACCTCATAAAATTGCAAAGCTTTTGTAAGGCAAAAGACACCATCAATAATACAAAAAGGCCACCAACAGATTGGGAAAGGATCTTTACCTACCCTATATCAGATAGGAGACTAATATCCAATATATATAAAGAACTCAAGAAGGTGGACTCCAGAAAATCAAATAACCCCATTAAAAATGGGGCTCAGAGCTGAACAAAGAATTCTCAACTGAGGAATGCAGAATGGCTGAGAAGCACCTGAAAAAATGTTCAGCATCCTTAATCATCAGGGAAATGCAAGTCAAAACAACCCTGAGATTCCCCCTCATACCAGTCAGAATGGCTAAGATCAAAAATTCAGGTGACAGCAGATGCTGGCGAGGATGTAGAGAAAGAGGAACACTCCTCTGTTGTTGGTGGGATTGCAAGCTTATACAACCACTCTGGAAATCAGTCTGGCAGTTCCTCAGAAAATTGGACAGAGTAGTACCGCAGCATCCTGCAATACCTCTCCTGGGCTTATATCCAGAAGATGTTCCAACTGGTAAGAAGGACACATGCTCCACTATGTTCATAGCAGCCTTATTTATAATAGCCAGAAGCTGGAAAGAACCCAGATGCCCCTCAACAGAGGAATGGATACAGAAAATGTGGTACATTTACACAATGGAGTACTACTTAGCTATTAAAAAGAATGAATTTATGAAATTTCTAGGCAAATGGATGGACCTTGAGAGCATCATCCTGAGTGAGGTTAACCCAATCACAAAAGAACTTACATGATATGTACTCACTGATAAGTGGATATTATCCGAGAAACTTAGAATACCCAAGACATAAGATACAATTTGCAAAACACATGAAACTCAAGAAGAAGGAAGACCAAAGTGTGGACACTTTGCCCTTTTTTAGAATTGGGAACAAAACACCCGTGGAAGGAGTTACAGAGACAAAGTTTGGATCTGAGACGAAAGGATGGACCATCTAGATTGCCATATCCGGGGATCCATCTCATAATCAGCCTCCAAAAGCTGACACCATTGCATACACTAGCAAGATTTTGCTGAAAGGACCCTGATATACCTGTCTCTTGGGAGGCTATGTAGGGGCCTAGCAAACATAGAAGTGGATGCTCACAGTCAGCTATTGGATGGAACACAGTGCCCCCAATGTAGGAGCTAGAGAAAGTACCCAAGGAGCTAAAGGGATCTGCAACCCTATAGGTGGGACAAGAATATGAACTAACCAGTACCGCCCCCCCCCACCCCGAGCTCATGTCTCTAGCTGCATATGTAGCAGAAGATGGCCTAGTCGGCCATCAGTGGAAAGAGAGGCCCATTGGTCTTGCAAACTTTATATGCCTCAGTACAGGGGAACTCCAGGGCGAAGAAGTGGAAGTGGGTGGGTAGAGTAGTGGGTGGGGAGGGTATGGGGGACTTTTGAGATAGCATTTGAAATGTAAATGAAGAAAATACCTAATTAAAAAAAACTAAAAAAAAAGTTTATTCTTAAAGCAGTGAACAGAGTCTCCTGTATCCATTGCATCTTTTAGCTTCTCTCCAATTCTGTCTGTTCTACCCCAGGTCTGTGATCTTGCTCTCAACAGGTAACATTTCTGCTCATTCTCTTCATGGGACCCTCTTGAAGAATAATGTTACCTTCACTTCCTCATGCCTTCCAAGTTCTCCACCTAGGGTCTGGCCACATTCCACAGAAAGTTATTCTCAATGAAATCAGCAATTTCAAATGTGTTTCTTTGTTATGAATGACAGGCTGTGCAGGGAAGATGTCTTTGGACTTCTGACTCTCTTTCTTCCACTCCTCAAGTACTGAGGTCACAACCTTTGACACCACACTGAGTTTGTGGGAGGCTAGAGAGTAGACCAAGGATTTTATGCACGCCAAGTAAGCAGTTTGCCAACTTCACTATGCCCCTGGGCCAAGCAACATTCCCTGACTCATTATACTGAATTTCTGAAGCATAAGATATTATTATGCTTCACACTTCCTTTCTCTTCTAGATCATTTGAATTAAATGTTCCCTTATTTAAACATTTAGTTTTCATCTTAATATTCAGGCTGTTCTATTTCTGTTTACTCCGGGGACTTCACTGCTCATTTTTGGGCACAAGTGAGATGGGGCATTTTCTTGTCTGTGAGTGTTCTTAGATGTTTGGAGTTGAGCAACACATGGTCTTTTGAATATCCTCTCCTCTTTCCTCTCTTGTTGAAATCCTATGTTGCCACTCCCTCCAGAATTAAAGTTTCCATTCCAAAGTAGCATATGACAGTGTTACAAATATTTTAACTGTGGTTTAAAAATGATAGACAAGTTAGGACATCAGACTGTGTTTCTAATAGTTTGTTTTTCCTCTTATTTTTAGGACAATTTTTTTCCAAAATGACAATGTTTGTAAACCATATATAAAAACATTATCAAAATTAAGACATTTGAAAATATAGTTAAATAAATACGGCTATAAAAATCTTGTGAATAGCTCCAGAAAGATTGGAAAATGTAACTGTGGTGAGATTTCAAGTTTAAATTATTAGTTTTTAAATTTTTTTATTTTTTTGCCAGCATTGTTTAAGCTTTATTGTTTGATGATATCTTTACCTACACTAAAAATTGATTTGCACACAGGATTTAGGGCAATATTTCTATATAAGAGGAAAATGTTTTGACTTTGTTAACAAACTGAGTATACAACTCAAACCTGTATATCAAATAGTCTATGATGCTAAGAGCGAAAAATGAATGCATCACTATTAAACTACCCTAAACCAGATCTTGTCAAAGATTTGGCTATTTCCAGCTCATGATTAGTTCCAAGTTCTCCCAATTTGTTTTTTAGAACAAACAGCTACTTTTTACAATGTGTTTGGGTCATAGTGAAACTTTTGCCAGATCCAACACTCATCTGCTCAGCCTCATGTCTACTCAACCTCATGTCTACTTAACCTCATGTTCTTTTAAAAGAAACCAATCCACACATCTGCACTGCCCAAGTATTTTCATGTGTGTTTTTCTATTAGTACATGGTTGACCTATCAGGGGTTACAGTATTAGAGAGAACTTCCAATCCCCCTTTCATTCCCTAAGAGTTCCCAATAAGTCTAAGGCTAGGGAAAAGATTCTATACCCAATTTTCTTCTCCAGGCTAGAAACTGGCCTGGCATGGGCCTGAATGTGTATGCTGTCACAGCTGATGTAAGTTCATATGTGCAATTGTCTTGCTATATCCTGAAGACAGTGTTTCCTTTGAGTTATCCACTGCCTCTTGTTCTTACACTCTTATTTTTTTTACCCTCTTTTGTAATGATCCATGATCCTTGGAAGGGCAGGGTACAGTATACTTGTTCAGTTTACATCCTCACATTCTGCAGTCTATTATCTGTGCACTTTGGCCAGTTGTGGCTCTCTATATTAGTCGCCATCTACTGCAAATGGAAGCTTCTCTGAGGACATTGAGAGATGCATTCATCTATGAGTATAATTACAAGTCATTTGGAGTTGATTTAGTATTAGCAAAATAGTAGTAGTAGGCCCTTCCCTAGGGCTTATGACTTGCTTAGATATAGATTCTTGGCCAAAGTTAGGATGCGAAGGTGTAGATTTCATCCTATGAAGAAAAACTTACATCCAATCAGAAAGTAGTTGGTTACTCCCATGATGTGGATGCCACTACTGCACTAGTGGTCAAGTCTTGCCAGGCCAGTCATTATTATAGTTTGCAGGGTTCTCAGCTGGGTAAGGCTGATCATTACATTTCTCCTTCAGTAAAAAGCAGAGCACCTTCCAGCACTCATCAATGGGGATGAAGCTTCCATGACCTTATTAGAATAACATGGAATTAGAACAAAATTAGAACATTTTTCCATTTTCTGCTGTTCACTTATGTGGTGTCGTCAGCTATAAGCTGTTACTTTCAGGTGCAGGAAAGCAGTGACAATAGCCTATAATATTAGTTAAGAGCACTGGCAATGACTTATAATATTTGAAGGCTTAAGCAACATCAATGGCCAATAACAGCAAAACAAGTAACCCATTCCCAGCACTGGGATTTTTGTTTATTAGTCTCTGGTGTCCAGTAGGGCCACTATTGCCCTATTATAGAGTAACACAATTATACATACATTAGATATTAATTAAGATGTAAAACATATATATATTAATTTTTAAAAAAATATTTAATACTTCTGATTAGGAAGCGTTAACAGTAGTTGAGTTCCCAAAGATATTTTTTAGAAAGTTCCCAAAGATATTTTTAGGTAGCGAAGGCTATATGGGGAGGAATAAATGACTTTAAATCCATTTTTGCCCTTTTAATAAAATTGATTGCACAGTACAGTTAGGCTTAAAAATATTCACACTGCTGTATAACAAATCTCCAAAACTCTTCACCAAAACTAAAATTCAATACAAATGAAATTACCAGGACTTACACTGCAACATAACTTAGCTAACACACCATGACATGACTTGATACAACCCATCCATTTCCCAGTTCTCCTCTGCACCTGGGAGGCAACCATTTTATTACTCAGCTCTGACTCTACCACAAGAATAGAGGCAATTATCAGAGCAAACACAATATTATAGCTAAAAGTTTCCTTCCGTAGTTTTGAAGTTCTATGCAGCATTTCAAGAATTTATACTTATTAATGTATTTATTACTTGATGAGATGTAGTATGTAGGTAATTTCTTCTGATTAATCTGATTAACAGAGGTGCACGCTCTTGCATTCTAATTTTTCCTTTACATAATCAAGACAAGGGAGACAGTGATCTTAAAGTACATTCAGTGAGTATGGGAGTGAATCTCTGCCTTTCTATTGGAATTTGTGTGACTTTCAGGCATCAAACACACCACTTTATGACTGAGCTCTCTCACTATCAAATGAAAGTGACTTTAACCATGCAACAAGCACAATTGTCAAATTCACATCATGTATTCTGAATGTTCTTTAAACTGAATGTTATTGTTAAAATTCCACTATACTTGCTGCTAATCAGGCATACACAGCTTGCCTCATTTTTTTTCTTCTTCTCACAAAATGAAAGCATAGTTTTATATTGCAAAACTAAAGTAACCATTGTATTGCAGTGTTACTCCAGATCATTTGATGAACTCTTCCCTTGGATCTTTTGGCGATTTGTTTATTCCCAGATTGCTACAATGTTGAACACTTCTGGGCCCTTCTTGCTACTCAGTGAGCAAAGACATACCTACTCATTCTTTGATAATATTGAAATCACGGTCCAGAGTCTGTCTGTCTGTCTGTCTGTCTGCCTGTCTGTCTGTCTGCCTGTCTGTCTGTCTGTCTGTCTCTCTCTCCCTCCCTTCAAAGTTCTGTTTCACTGGATAACTAGATGGTTTAAAAGATGTTCTCAGTTAGTGAGTGTTTAGACAGTCACTGCTTATGAGTGGGTTTTACTTTACTTAGTACCAGCTTCTTACTGTGTTGACATTCACACAAGCCTTCAGTCCTGAAGGAGAAGTAATTCCATTAAAACAGCTTCAAAACATGATAGTCACTTATCATTGGCTAGGGATAGTCCTCTGCCCTTATAAAATCTGCCCCTGACTGATTAAGGGTGGTTTATTTTGAAAGGCGCCTTCAGAGAACCAATGAGGTCTTTTAAAATGAAACTCACAGGGCCTGTTTACTTGTAATACCACCACATACATTTAACTAGCAACTGCTTGTGAATTCAGAGCCAGAAGGCTCTCTGCAGGTATGGCTTTCAGTAGGTTGTAAAATACTTAAACAGATGGGACATTGTTATTAACATGGGCAATATATTTTCATTGTATTGGGGTTGAAAGTGATTTTCCAGATAATGGCTTAGACAAATGTTTGTGGAGTCTGTCCAGTTAATCTGCCAAAATGTGGTCTGACTTTCAGGAGCAATTCCACTTTCCTGAATGTTTTTGATTAAATATTTAAGTCTTGTGAACTTCTTGCCACATTACTGAAGAACCCCTGTTAATTCTCAGACTGCCTGCTAACCTGTTACTTAGCTCAATAGTGACCACCAAAAAATCCATTTGAAACAAAATAGCCATACGTTTTGTTACATACTAGGTGATTCATTAAAACCATAGTGGTAACAAGGTCTTTTTATATTTCCATAGACCTCATGAAGTGAAGGTCAAAGGATTACTTGATAATTATTAGATGGCACACTGTGGCAGGATTCCAACCACCAGATGGTTGTTCACCCCTCAAAGAAAGAATCAAATACAAACATGTAATGTCATCTATTTATTCTACCAAAAACTCTTATATAACAATAATTTTGTCAGACACTGGAAACACACACACACACATACACATGGTGGGGGAGTGGAGAGGGAGAGGAAAAGAAAAGAAAAGAAAAGAAGAGAAGAGAAGAGGAGAGGAGAGGAGAGGAGAGGAGAGGAGAGGAGAGGAGAGGAGAGGAGAGGAGAGGAGGAGAGGAGAGGAGAGGAGAGGAGAGGAGAGGAGAGGAGAGGAAAGGAAAGGAAAGAAAAGAAAAGAAAAGAAAAGAAAAGAAAAGAAAAGAAAAGAAAAGAAAAGAAAAGAAAAGAAAAGAAAAAAGAAAAGAAAAGGAAGAGAAAGGAATTCACAAAGACAAGAAAATAACTGAAATTTCAAAAGTGCAATTTAAATTGCCCCAATTAGGGCTATTGTGGGGCTATAATATTTAACAGCTGTTTGACCTAGTTAAGTCAGTTTTTCCATCTCAGCTACAATTGTCTTACTAAGAGAGAGGCTATTAAGGATACACACCTCCAGGGATGCTGGAATTGTTAAATGAGATATGGGTGCCACATTCAAATAGACTTTCTGGATAGTAAAAAGAGCAAACAACCAAAGAATCTTAGAAATAAGAAAAGTATAATTTTGAAAAATTGGGAGTTTCATGGGATCTGGGGTACCATTTTACCCTTTCCAATTTCCTCAGCTGATAAATGTCTTAGGTACTATTTTTGCACTGATTTTTATTATTTCCTACGTTCATGGAGTCCTTAAGGTGGCCACCTTGCCCTCTATTGCCAGTACCTCTGAGAACTGGACAAACCATAATAATTGCTTGTGATGTGTTTGATTTCCTATTTGGTCATTTTATTTTTACCTGTGATTTCTTGGCTCCACTTAAAAAAACCAATGCTACCAGACCAACATCCTCCATCAGGCAACATACAAAAAAAAATGTAAGTAAGTAAGAAAGAAAAGGAGGTAAACTGTATTCTTTCCAGATGTTGCTATAGCAGATCATCCCAAACACAGTAGCCTAAAGCAAAGCCAAGCTACTACACATCCTTCTGAAGGCCCACAGGAGTCTACAGGAGATCAGCAGGGTTGTATTTCTGCGTGATCTCTAGGACAATCCATACTCTAACTTCTAGAGGCTTCTCTTGCTCAGTGGCTCTTAAATTTGCCACACTCCAACTTCTGCTTATCCGGTCACAGCACTATCTCTGACTGTTGATTCTTTTGACTTGCAGTCATTTTAATGGTTATAAACAAGCAGAGACAACTCAAGGTACACTTGCAGTTCAGTATCTTTAATCCCACTAGTGATTTCTCTCTCCACACAGGTTCACAGGTTACAGAAATGAGCATATGGATGTCTTCACAAAGCCAAGGTCATGGGTACAGTAATAGTACAGCAGGAGAGAAAGAAATCTGACACATTCCGTTTGGTTGTGATAGATAATAGAACGAGCACAGGCATTGAAGGAACCAACACTTTCTCTTAATAAACACCATCAGGTTCCAGTAGGACAAACTGGGGGAAACAGCGTCCAAGGGAAGTTTGATCTGTCTGTAAAGGGCCTCGAAGGCACTGTTGATGAATTTGTTTGGAGAACAAGGGAGTCTCAGAAATTCACATGTGCTTCACACTGAAATCATGACAATGAAGAGAGAAGTTCACTCAGGATACCCTTGTAGATGGGAATGTACCTTGAACTCTGATACTGGTGAAGCATGGAGCCTCTGAGATAGTAAAGATCTAGCTTAAAGTCACAAGCTACAATACCAACAGGCAGTGTGAGCAGCAAAGGTCAAGACTCTCGATGCTAATGTTTGAGGGCACCTGAAATCTGGCCCCTTCTATTGCTGAGAGATTCTCTATCAAATCTTGTTTCCACAATAGAATGTCCTTAATATTGCAGATGGCTATGTCTTAAGATTACAGGAGAGCCTCTCAACTCACAGATAGTACTTTTCATCTTCTCATCCTTTAAAAAAAATTCTAAGAGATTTTTAATCTCTTTTGCCTGATTCTTGCACGCATCCAACTGACCAGCAAGAACGACGCTGCGACAGGATCCTTCTGCACATGTTTATTGGGAGAGCTTGATTACAGAGGCAAAGAGACCCCAAGTCCAGAACTGGTGCTGCTTATATAGGCCTAGGAGAGGCATGTCTCACACCCGGATTGGTTGTGCATTCTACCTCATTTGCATGTTCCTCATCTGAATGGTTATTCTCTCACAGTACCTCACAAAACCTCCTTAACATACCTCATTTGCATGTCTCATATCTGATTGGTTATCTTCTCAGTACCTCATTATCATACCTTATTTGCATGTCTCACATCTGATTGGTTAACTCTCTTAGTACTTTGCAAAGCCTCATTATCATGCCCGAGCCAGGCAGTGTTTTGGCGAAAAAACTTTACTGCATAAGTAAGCATTGGTTGTTTGCCCAAACTTATGCATGGTGGCCAGCAGTAGCCTGCGCCACCCTGCAACGGCACATGTGGCTTCCCACACCTGATTAGAAAAAAATGTATTAAAAATATATACATTCATATGCAGATACAAACTTGTACACATATACTTAAACACATAGAGGCCAATTATATTATTTAATTCATTGCATTATGGAAGAGAGTTGCTATTGCATTCATTAGTGCAATCAGGATAGCACTAGCAGATGTTACATATATTTGAAATAATTTTCTGCTTAATACAGTCCTTATTTGCCATTGACCAATGAAGCCAATGGATGAACAAAAGGGGAAGCCAAAGAAACAAAGCATTTAAAAATGGACCCCCAGAGTGGTTGTACCAGCTTGCAATCCCACCAGCAATGGAGGAGTATTCTTCTTTCTCCACATTCTTGCCAGCATCTGCTGTCACCTGAATTTTTGATCTTAGCCATTCTGACTGGTGTGAGGTGGAATCTCAGGGTTGTTTTGATTTGCATTTACCTGATGATTAAGGATGATGAATATTTTTTTCAGGTGCTTCTTAGCCATTCAGTATTCCTCAATTGAGAATCCTTTGTTTAGCTCTGTACCCCATTTTTAATGGGGTTATTTGATTTTCTAGAGTCCAGCTTCTTGAGTTCTTTGTATATATTGGATATTAGTCCCCTATTGGACTTAGGATTGGTAAAGATTAGAGGTTCCTCAGACAATATGAACTAACCAGTACACTCAGAGCTCATGTCTCTAGCTGCATATGTAGCAAAAGATGGCCTAGTCGGCCATCATTGGGAAGAGAGGCCCCTTGGTCTTGCAAACTTTATATGCCAGGGGAATGCCAGGGCCAAGAAGTGGGAGTGGGAGTGGGTGGGTAGAGGAGCAGGTCAGGGTGAGGGTATAGGGATCTTTTGGGATAGCATTTGAAATGTAAATAAAGAAAATATCTAATAAAAACAAAACAAAACAAAACAAAAAGAAATGAAAAGGAAAAAAAAATAGACATAGTACTACCGGAAGATCCAGCAATACCTCTCCTGGGCATATACCCAGAAGATGTTCCAACTTGTAATAAGGACACATGCTCTACTATGTTCACAGCAGCATTATTTATAATAGCCAGAAGCTGGAAAGAAACCATATGTTCCTCAACAGAAGAATGGATACAGAAAATATGGTACATTTAAACAATGGAGTGCTACTCAGCTATTAAAACCAATAAATTCATAAACTTCTTAGGAAAATGGATGGATCTGGATGATATCATCCTGAGTGAGGTAACCTAATCACAAAAGAACACACATGTTATGCACTCACTGATAAGTGGATATTAGCCCAGAAATGTAGAATACCCAAGATACAGTTTGCAGAACACATGAAACTCAAGAAGGAAGACCAAAGTGTGGATACTTTGTTCCTTCTTAGAATGGGGAACAAAATACCCATGGAATGAGTTACAGAAATAAAGTTCAGAGCTGAGAGGGAAGGAAGGACCATCCAGAGACTGCCCCACCCAGGGATCCATCTCATAAACAACCACTAAACCTAGACACTATTGCATATGCCAACAAGATTTTGCTGACAGGACCCTGATATAGCTGTCTCCTGAGAGGCTCTGCCAGTGCCTGACAGATACAAAAGTGGATGCTCACAACCATCTATTAGATGGAACACAAGGCCCCCAATAAAGAAGCGAGAGAAAGTACCCAAGGAGCTGAAGTGGTCCTATAGGAGGAACAACAATATGAACTAACCAGTACCCCTAGAGCTCGTGTCTCTAGCTACATATGTAGCAGAGGATGGCCTAGTTGGCCTTCAGTGGGAGGAGAGGCCCTTGGTCTTGCGAAGACTATATACCCCAGTATAGGGGAATGCCAGGACCAGGAATGGGAGTGGGTGGGTTGGGAAACAGGGTGGGGGGAGGGTACAGGTGACTGTTGGAGAGAAAACTGGGAAAGGGGATAGCATTTGAAATGTAAATGAGGAAAATAGCTAATTAAAAAAAAACAAAGAAAAAAAGCAAAGTGATCTCACTATTCTACAGATTCTGCAAGCTTTTTCTGACAGAGTTGGTTCATTTTGGAGCAACCATTATTATCTGGATCCCTGTTCATATAACATTTCTGTTATGAATCAGTATTTTACAGATTGACTTTGCTTATGTCCTGTTTCCTCTCTAGGTAACAATTCCCTGGAAACCAAGGCCACACTGCTCTTTATTGCCATCTTGTAGAGTCTGGTGGCTAACCCGAAGTCTGAGGCAGAAAGAGTACACACTAAAGCTTGTCTATATGCCACAACTGGTGCAAGGTCAGTCTCTCTTTCAAAAGGAGAAATTAAAAATATAAATAAATGGATAGATTAGATAGATAGATAGATAGATAGATAGATAGATAGATAGATAGCACTGAGGAAATAGTTCAGTTATAGAGTATTTGCCTAACATACATGAGGTCTTAGAGTTGATCCCCCATACAGATACAACAACAAAAAAAGGAAGAAAAGAAAGAAAGGAGAGGAGAGGAGAGGAGAGGAGAGGAGAGGAGAGGAGAGGAGAGGAGAGGAGAGGAGAGGAGAGGAGAGGAGAGGGAAGGGAAGGGAAGGGAAGGGAAGGGAAGGAAAGGAAAGGAAAGGAAAGGAAAGGAAAGGAAAGGAAAGGAAAGGAAAGGAAAGGAAAGGAAAGGAAAGGAAAGGAAAGGAAAGGAAAGGAAAGGAAAGGAAAGGAAAGGAAAGGAAAGGAAAGGAAAGGAAAGGAAAGAAAAGGAAAGGAAAGGAAAGGAAAGGAAAGGAAAGGAAAGGAAAGGAAAGGAAAGGAAAGGAAAGGAAAGGAAAGGAAAGGAAAGGAAAGGAAAGGAAGATAAACTCTGTGTCTCTTCTCTTAGTGTATTGTGCATTAGAATTAGTAAACTATGAAAAGCTGGAGAGATAACCTCAACTGGAAGGTGTATGCCATACAAGCATGTGAACGAATCATCTACAAACATGCACATGAACACACATGCAGGCACACATGCAAACACACACACACAAACACAAACAAATATAAATAAAAACATTGTTGTGTATTGAAATGCCTTGTGGCAATGAATCTCTTCTTTCCTTGTGGTGCTTGAGACAAGGATAAACTTGGAGTTTTAAGTCTTTATTTCCTTTGTGAGCTATCATGTCACCGAATTTGTCAAGGAAGATTCTTTTACAGCATTACTGCATGGTTTGGTTGATCAAGTGAAAGCTTCAGTCTGAGATCCTTCTGCTTCCCTTACCCAAGAGCAGATGACCCAATTTGAGACGAATGTTTTTCCTTACTTTGCTGGTCATATTACCGGCATCTTGTAAGCTCCTGTTACTGTTGTCTGTTCTTATTGGTACTGACAAGGAATCCTCAAAGCATATAGCCAGCCAAAGCATTCGCCCTAGACCTAAAGTGCCAGGATCTTGTACATTTTTGTCCCTAGGATACAAATCAGAGTTGTGTTGGCAAGTTGAGCAGCATAGGGAGATGGTATAGAAAAGGTCTCACTCTGGTAGAGAATATACACAAAGGGAGCACTCGACAGCTTTCAGTGGGTCACCAAGCTCATATTGTCAATTCCTTCCAAGACTATCACAATTGCATCCCTTCATTTAGGTACCTGATGTACCGATTATGTTTCAAGCAATAGTCATCCTCTATGAGCTAAAGTAAAATTTAAGGAACTCAGTTCTGAGGGAAGGCCAAGTTTGGAAAAAATGATGAGATCAGAAAATGTAAGGGCTGGGCAACAGGAAACCTATCAATTGGAATGCTGCAGAATACGGTCTGCAAGCTGCCTCAGCTGAGGTTGCACAAGAACCATTCTGGAGGCTAGGCATCAAAGGTAACGTCTGAGTGACCTACCTGCAGAAGAATCCAAGCCAATGCTGTATATGAAACAGAAACTCCATTAGGTGACCTCTCATCATGGCAAGCAGACCTCAGGCTTTATTGTCCTTGACAGGTCTCTCTTCTGAATAGGGCACATCCCTGACAGTGCTTTCAGTGACAGTAACTGGAAAATGGCTACAGTATTCAATGAGGAATTCCATCATGAAATGGCGACACATAATTGAAAGAAAGTTTAAGCATTGTTAAAACATTAATTAAAAATTGAGTACCTAGGATCTAAAGATACTTTGATGCATTACTGATGTTTCTGCTTGGATGAATATTCACAGATTGAGGATAATGTATGGTCTTGATATGTGAATGCCAGCATTTCTAAGTTCGGCCACCATGGATTTTAACAAGGTCTCAAATAATGTTACCGAAAAAATATCAACTTTTAGTGTTATCAACTAGAAAATATTTACAATAGTGATTATAGCAGTTTTAGGGAGTGAGAGTCACACAAATTACATAGTTTAGGTCTTTGGTATTTAATCCCATGAATTTTTATACTAAATATAGGTCTTGTTTAAACTAACTATATATCTGGAATAATAACAAATATGTCCTCTGTCTGTCTGTAGTAAGACAGCAGAACACCTCAAATTTCTATTTTGTATGTTTGCAATGATTCAGTGGTTTTCTGATAAAAAAATTGATTTAATACATGCCTTCCATTTTTACTTTCAAAGAAAGTAAAGAGGAACAAAAGAATTACACACACACACACACACACACACACACACTCACACGAGAAGATACCAGTAGATTCATACGGCCTCCATTTGTAGTAAATGGGAAGTAGACTGATTTCTTAATACAGATGACAAAGCCCCAAATTTTCTGACTGGAGAGAAAGGCAAGAATTGTAGTTGAATCTCTTTCCATACCTCTAGATGCTCCTCTCTTAAAGAGTTATCTCATTAAGCAGAGAAAGAGTTGCATCTACTGTCAGAAACGTGGTAGTTTCCTTTTGGACACAGGTAAGATATTTGGTACCAAAGTTGAGCGAGCAGTTCCAACCATTGTAAGTCTAACAGGAGACTTCAGGTATATTCTCAAATCAGTATAAGAGGCTATGGGTTCAAGGACAGAGTAGAGAGCACAAGAGTGTCAAACTGGACACAGAGGATATCTTGGTTATGTATCTATTGCTGTAAAAAAAAGAACATGGCCAAGACAACTTACAAAAGAAAGCAACTAATTGGCTTACAGTTTCAGAGGGTTAGAGTCCATGATGATGGAGCAAAGACATGGTGGCAGAAACAGCTGAGAGCTCACATCTTGATCCACAAGCATGAGGCTGAAATCAATCACACAGAGAATGATGGAGGTCTTTGGAATCTTAAACCTGTCTGCCAGTGACACACTTTCTTCATCAAGGCCACATCTCCTAATCTTTTCCAAACTACTTCACAAACTTGGGACCAAGTATTCAAATGCAAGCCTAAGGGGGGCATTCCCATCCAAACCACCGCAGAGGATTAGGTGAAACTACCCTATTCAAACCTTTCAGGCACTGGCTCCTTGGTACTGATGCACTAGCTTCTTGGTACTGATGCACTAGCTTCTTGGTACTGATGCACTAGCTTCTTGATACTGATTGACAATGGCAAGGGATTGATGACTTTCTTCAAGGAGGGAAAAAGGAATCTTGGATGTGAGATACTTGGTCTTCCAATCATTGTTGAGAGATGTCTATTGGCTGGAAACCTCGATCGTCATTTAACGTTTCACTTTGAAAATCAGTGACCATCAATATCATTGACTCTTGAGGAAAGCCTTTCTCTGCTGCTTTTCATGAAAAAATACCGCCTGAAAGTCAAAGAGAAGAACTTTAAAAGAAACCCACAAGACAAGAAAATAAAAAGGGCAGATAAAACCTAAAATTAAAGCTGTAATTTATGTCCTTAGATAATAATTCTCAGTGAGAGTACCCGACAAGAGGTATAAAAAGGATATGTCTGCTTAGTCATATAAAGCTGTTAAAGATTAGAAATAGTAAAGTGAAAATAAAATGTTTATCAGAGGAGATAGATAATAAAGCTATGGCATGCTCGGAGATTACAGGAAATAATGAAATGAAAATTAGACAAGGTTTGAAAAGGCAATAACATCAGTATGGTCCAGTAGGTCCAAATACCAACTAAAAACAATTTTAGATAGAAGGAAGAGACAATAGAAATAAAGGGAAATCAGTAAACAAATAATCAAGAAAAATTTCAAAACCAAAGCACCTGGATGTTACCAGATCCTGAGCACAGCTATTCCTGACTATTCTCATAAGAAAACACATTGCTACAATAATTTAAATTACTGACAAAAAGCAACGGCAATGTTTTTATATAACAGAAATAAGTAGTTCACATATGAAGCAAAAAACTGAACCCTACAAAGTTTAAAAACAAAAAAGAAATGTAGAGGAAATCCCCAATGATAACTAATATTGTTCATGAACACAGATACAAAACACTTAATAAAATATAACAAGTCAAATTCAAACATATGCAAAATCAATTATCTAAATCAGCCAGGAAGGATTTTATGATATATTTAAGGATGGTTCAATGTTTGAAAATCAGTTAAAGGAACTCAGCACGTAAGAGAGATAAAGAGAAAAAAACCCTCCATACCATCTTATCATTACATTAAGAAAAACCCCTTTAAAATATTTAATGTCCATTTATGATTCACTCAGCAGCTAGGCAGAGAGGGAAGTTTCCTCAACTTGATATAGAACACCAATATAAAGCATATACTTTATGATATATTTGACTGTGAGATACTAAATGTTTTCCTCCAGTAAAAGAATGTGTCTCTTCCACTCATTCACAATCATAGCAAAAGTTCCAGTGTATATAATGAGGCAAGAAAAAAGATTTAAAATATACAGAAAGAGCATACATGGGCTGGTCTGAGAACCCCCGCACATATGTAGCAGAGGACTGCCTTATCTGGCTTCAGCGAGACAGGATGTTCCTAATCCTGTAGAGACTTGGAACCCCAGGGAAGGGGGATACCTGGTAAGGGTGGGCACCCTCTCAGAGGTGAAGGGGACAGGGATGGGTAAAGAACTTTGGGAGGCTGGACTGGGAGTGGGGTACAACTTAGAATGTAAATAAATAAAATAATTAATTAAAAAATATACAGATAGATTCAGCCATAAAGAATGAAATTGTGTCATTGGCAAGGAAATGAGTGAAACTGGAAAACATCAGTTCAAATAAAATACATCAGACTGAGAAAAAAATAAATGCTGTATTTTTTTTTTGTCATTTGTAGAATCTAGATTTTAGAATTTGATGGAAGTAAAATGGACTATTTGAGAATAGGAAATATGTTATCAGGACTGTCAATACAAACAGGAGAGGTTAATGGAAGTAAATATATGTCATAGTAATCTATGTATAAAATGGTAATGAAACCAATTATCTTACAAACTTAGTGTATGCTAATAGAAGGAAGATATAAAACTTTATTTTTTTTCTCGCAGCTGATATAATCATCCACAAAATCTCCCCCAAAGAATTAAAAACAGTAAAGAAAATGTTGCCATCAATTACTGGTAAGGGTGGAGAACTGAAGTATGATTGGTGGAAATAGAAAGTGGTACACTGTGGAAGACAAATTGATAATTTCTTCACAGTCAAACTTGGTTTTAACATATCCTATTCTAGCAATTACACTGCTATGTATATGGCCTTTTGTGTCTCATTTCACTCAATGATGCAGCCATATGACATAACCCAGAATCACATGGGAAAAAAAAGGACACCTCTACTGAAGAATTGTCTAAATTAGAGTAGTCAGTGATCTCGTCAATGAGGCACTATTCTTTTTAAAGATTTTACTTATTTTATGTATATGAGTACACTATAGCTGTCCTCAGACACACCAGAAGAGGGTGTCAGATCCCATTACAGAAGGTCGTGAGCCAGCATGTGGTTGCTGGGAATTGAAATCAGGACCTCTGGAAGAGCAGTCAGTGCTCTTAATTGCTGAGCCATCTCTCCAGTTCCTGACAAATGAGGGACCATTTCCCTGTGAGTGCTGCCATCCTTAGGCAAGGGAGCAAGTCAGCAAGTGAGCAAGTCAGAGGGAACCAATGCCTAAGCAGTGTTCCTGCCTTAAAATCCAGCTTGCTTTTTTTGATGATGAAGCCAAACAAACAAACAAACAAACAAAACAAAAAAACAAAAAAAAAATTTCTGCTCCACGTTGTGTTTGGACAATGTATTTATCCCAACTCAGAGACCAAACCAGAATGAATATGTACTTACAGTTTTTCATATCTTTCTATGTCCTTATACCTTATTTTCATTATTGAAGAATAATCTTTCACATGACTATGTTACAGTTTACTTAACAATTTGATAAATATCAGTTTGAGTGGCGACTTGGTCACTTCCACTAGTTTTGCAGTCATGACTTAAAGATCCTCTAAAATGTTCTTTTTCTTAAACCTTGATTCATATATTTAGATAAAGGAACATCTTTTTTATAATTCATCTGGCTGAACACTAGCTGAATGTTTGACAGTTGTTCTATATGCACATTAACTTACCCCTTCCTAAAACCTCCAAAATTTGTATCCCTTAAAAGGTTAGGTTCGTACCTTCATTTTATTATTATTATTTTTTTTACATTTGTTTAAGGCAGAACAGATAAGAAGAGGTCTCTCAGAAGAAAATCTCTCGGTTCTGAGAATGGCTTCTCTTTATTTGAAGGCTTGTAAGCAAGAAAAAAAAATTCTTTGAGCATCTCTTATTTTATTGTCCACAAAACAGCCACCACTATAATTGCAACCCATACCATAGGCAATTGGGGGATGGGAACAGCTATAAAACCCAACGGAACACCTATTTCCAGACTTTCTTTTGGGGGGGGGTGTTCTTTTTATGAAACCAGCTTTCCATATTTCTTGGTAAGTCTTCTTCCTTATTAGCTACTGCCTGTGTTCACAGCTGAATGGTTTCACAGTCTCTTTCTGCTCATAAACTTTGGAAAGCCAGGCATCTCTTTCAAAAACGTAAAGGATTTCTGTTGAAAGTAGTTGAAGCTAGATGCTTCCACAATTACAATTACCTTAAATGCTTTCTGAGTCTCTCATAAATTCTTATTTTAGTCGGTCCCATTAGCCACTCATATCTGCGATGTTGGTCTTTGTCATACTCTACATTCAGATCTGTACTGAGCAGGAAGGCCTTTTATCTAGATGAGAGGGTCTCGGAGACAGCATCTTACCTCTCTCCAAAGCCACAACACGGTATGATCAAGTCCCTAAGGCTGGATTTTACAGGGAGTGTCCTAGCTTTGATCTTTGCTTTGACACTATGTGGTTTTATAACTGTTTGCCCCAAAGCCTAAAATGAGAACCTTAATTTTCAACCCATAGAGACTTCATTCCTTCATTACTTTTTCTTATGAATTCTGTTTGAAAACGAAGTATTTCCTTTCCAAACCTCATCTTGCTCCTCACATACATTGTCTTAAACCGTTAAAGTCGGATGGTATTTTCATCATGCTGCATTCTTAGCCATTGCCTAGGATTCCTTGGGCATCTTTTCTTTAACTCAATGTGAACGGCAGCCCCAGCATTGATAGTACAGTAGATATTCCACAAGTCTTCCCAGCGCCTGTCCAGCCTCTCTCCCGGTCTTGTGAGTGAAACTTGAAAACAGAACCGCCCAGTTTCCAAACAAGTAAGGATCAAGTAAGAGCCAAGTAAGTGAATTCCAGGAACGCGTGCCTTTGAGGTATCTCCTTGTTTTGCTTCTTGACAAGTTGATTCTTACTGGCCAGATCACGTGATTCCTCACTCATCTGGAGACAAGACATTTGCTTAAGCCACTGGTTCACTTCATTTCTTTCTTCTCTCAGTTTCCCACTTGGCTGCACCCTGTGGCTCCGCTCTCAGCCTCAAAAGGAAGGCCTCCCTTTGAGCAGCCCTTCCTGCTCCTCAAGTATGCCTCTGCCTCCTTCACCACATAAAACTAAACATCCTGTATTTAATTTCTGTTTCATCCTCTATTTAATTTCTATGTAATTTTCATTGGCTTCCTTTTGTTAAAACGTAAAATCAAAGCAACACATCATTGATATATTTCTTGTTGCTTATCCAGAGCCTAACCTTGTGTCTGTTTCATGGGAGGCCATTTCACAATAGTAACACAAAATATTGCTAGTAGCAATTATCTACATTTTTAAAAATATAAAACTGTCAGAAAAATTAAAAACACACATCTAGGTAGATATTAAAAGAAGTGCATGGTGAAGGGAGCCTTCCTTAGGGAAGACCAAAGGGAAAGAACTCCCGTTCCATCTTGGAATGCAGATTAAGACTATCCATCTTTGTTACTTCAGTAGCCTAGTGTCTGAGCAGGAGGCTTGCTTTTAGAATGCATGTTTTTTCATCATTAGAATTGCTGAAATGCTTCTATTTATTTACAGAGTGATCCCCACCATGGAGTGAATAATATCAACATCCAATAAGGAAATATTTCCTATGGGACAATTTCACTTGAAGAATGGATGCTGAAGTCACTCTTGGGAATAACAGTCTGCCTGATTGCAGGTCACACTGCAACATGGACACACATCCTGGTTAATGGATGGGTTGTGCGTGTACGTTGGTATTAGGCCTATAGACATCCTTCTGTCTATATAGCCACACATGGATTTTCATGGTTGGTGATCGCTCAATGTGTCCTCTGCATCCCTGTTGCCAAGTTCTTTATGTGACTTCCCATTCCACAACAGTGCTCCAAGGTAGGACAGACAAACTTTTTTCCTGCAAAGTGCCACAGACGACTATTTCAGGCAGCAAGAGCCATACGGCTGCTTTCTGCCAGTTATAACACGAAAGGAGCAAAAAAGGCAGACAGAGATAGTATGCAAACAAATGGGCATGGCCACGTTCCAATAAAACTTTATTTATCAACTATGAAATTTAAATTTCATGCGAATTCACATGTCATAAAACATTATTCCTCCTTGACTTTAAAAAAAACATTCAGACATATAAAAATCATCCTTAGCTTACAAGTCGCACTGAAACAGGTGGCAATCTACAAGCTGCAGTCTGTCCAATGCTTCAGAAATTCAGAGGACACAGACGGTTCCTCAAGGCATAGTCCCCAGGAATGAAAAGTTAGTAACTCCTTTAACGCTTATGATGCATTACCCAGTGTGGTGTTACCATACATCATTATAAAATGAAGTCATAAACTCTACCTTAGCCAAAGTAGGAGTTCAGACCCCTTAAGTTTAGTATAAAAACCTAATCAGTACACGCAATATATTATTTCTATAGCAAAAATATTCCCACTTGAATTATTAACTGTACTTGAGGATATGTGTGAATACATGAGAAGATGTTTTTCCTTCTACAAGCATTTAAACAAGTGTGTTATAATTTCATGTGATAATTAATTTGTATCAAATTGCAGGCAAAACATTTTCAGGCAAAAAAAAAAAAATAAAGAATGTTTATCTTGTGATATAGCTATGCCATCAACACTGGGTGGTAACCTTCCAAGCTAGCCTTTCAGCTAGGACCATTTAGGGGTTAGCTCATCGGCTGCACAGAAGAAGCAGGTTTCTCCAGAATGATCACAGCCACGCTAGGAAGCATGGCTTGCTTCCGATTGTTAACTATATATAACCTTACAGCCGAGGAAGCAGACACCACAGGTCAAGGGACATAAAATTTTCTCAATCTTAAAAAATAGACGGAAGCAAAATCAAGGCTCTGCCTGTGCAACTGTTGACGCTTCTTCCTTCGGTCCCCTACATTTTCATTCCCCTTCAACCCCAATCTATTTGCTCTCTTTTGATGATTCCGGTATGTGGAAGTCCTATTTATTATCTTAAATTCTAAATCCCAGTCAAGGGCAATGTTCCAGATCGCTCATTATTTTCAATAAGGGCAAAATAATACAGGCTGTCTGAGGCCTCCGAACACGGGCAATTTATTATTCTGAATTATTGGGTTGACTGTGTTCCCCAGGAAAGCATTCTTCAAAACCAAATATCAGACACCACAGTGAAGGAATCAGACTGTAAATGATTAAAAACATGATGGATCACTGGTCAGTTATTCTGTCTGTCTGGAACTATTATGCTTGGAAGAGAAGTTAAGAAGATGGAAAAGGAAGCCCTTTGAGCTCAATTCTCTGTAAAGAGAAAGAATTTAATGATAATAATAATAAAAATAAAAATAATAATAACAATAATCAGCCAGTCTCTTCTCCTCCAATATTATAGACAATGTGTGTATAAAACGAAAGAGAAAAGCACACATACTTATTTTTAAATTTATTATTTTAAATAGCCCAAGGCTAAGAGTTAAGCATTACATGGGGAAATTTTAAAAATACAAATCTGTTCAGTGCCTTAAATCGGGGCTGGGCAAAGTCAAATCAGATGACCATTACTTAATCTTATAAACTTGCTCTCTCCTATGTCGCACATAAAGATGTAGGTAAGAGTCTGTTTGCTCACTGCTGTGGCTCAAAGCCCGGGAAAATAAATAAATTCAGGCATAGCAGCCTGCCTGCACAGACTTCCATTTTGCCTTTATGGAAATCCCGGAACAAAGAAGAGTCTCTTTGCTTCTTTCAGGAAAGAGATTTCAATCAAACCGATGAATAAAAACCCAGCTGCCAAAAATGATCCACGACAGGGTAAAGTTCAGGTGCCCAACTGGCCATTTTTCTATTAAAATATGTCATTAGTGTTGGCCTGGGCTAATAGAGCAGGTGACGCACACTAAATTGCGTCTCGGTTTTAAAGTAGCTGTTCTGAAATACAGTGATAGAGGACAAAATGTAGAACTTCAGCCTCCTCATAAAACAGTGGTTGTGGAGGGAGACAAAGATATAATCTTGTGCTCCAGATACAGGCTTAAAGAATGGACAAGCTGGAAAATGAGTGCTTAGCCTTCATTCCCTTGGTTCTGTCTTCAACAAATGATCCTGTTGGAATATTCACATCATTTATCTGAGTTAACGAAGCACTGAGGCTGAGTTGTTTCCTTCCAAAGAAGCAATGTTCATACTACTTCCCATTTTGAAATAGTCCTGAGACATTGAGAAGGTCCATGATGCTCGTCAATGTGTTTCATGTATCCGAATCCTCACATGACCATAGACAACACAAAAAATAGAAGACCGTTAGACTCCTAAAACCATATGTTTGGAAGTGGCAAAGACATAGCTAGATTTCTATCCTGAACATGGGCTCTTTGTGTTCTCATTCTCCACTTTGTACATAAAAATGCAGCTTTTCAACAGTGTTTCCATGAAGGGACCACTGATGTTTTGATGCTTAGAAGTAACAAATAAAACCACAACCCTACAAAGATCCCCTGCAAAGACAAAAGTACTCTACAAGCATTGTCCTTTAACAATCTGGTATGTCCTGTCAAGTTTGTCACTGGTGGCTTTTTTTTTTTCCACAAAGACTCCTACTTTGGTCTTCTAGTACCAAGCTTTCTTTGTTCCTTGGCATACAAGTGCATAAAAAAATAGCAAGCCAAGGCATGGTGGTGAATGCTTATAATCTCAGCAGAAGGCAAGCTGAGGCTGCAGGAGTAGGAGACTGAGGCCAGCAAAGAAAAGAAACACAGGAGCAGCAAAATACTAGGTCTAAATATCGAGCAAGTCTGGATTACCATAAAATTACTGAGCTCAAGGACCCAGGTGAGGGAGCTGGTGGAAGGACTGGAGGAGCTGAGGTCGATTATAACCCTATGGGAAGAAAGACATCAGCTGATGGGACCACCCAGTGCTCCCAGGGAGTAGACCACCAACCAAGGAGTGTACAGGGAGGGCTCCATGGCCCCTTGTCTGACATCAATGGGAGGGAAGGACCTTGGAGGTTTGATGCCCCAACATAAGGGGATGCTGGAGCGGTGGGGTGGGAGAGAGTAGGGAAGTGTGAGAGCACCCTCATAGAGCCAAAGGGGAGGGAGGAAAGGACAGATGTGGGATGGGAGAGTTATGGAGAGTTAACTGGGAAGTTGTATATCATTTGAGATGTAAACAGATGGAATGATTAATAAAAAGAAAACAGAAGTGGAGAGAAAGAGAACATAAAATAAGTTTCTTTTTACAAGAAGCTTGTGCCTGAACACCATTGAACTTTTATCTACTATTGGACTAACAGCCCACAGCCTTTATCCTAAACATAAATTGATTGCTCCTTTTTTCAAAGAGTATTCTATACACTATCTACCAGTATATAGTAATTGTTCCCCTGGTGAGTGGTTTAAACCAATAAGCATCTATTGTTTGATAGTTTATTTGAGTCAACAAGAGAGCTGTGACTTAAGTGGGTCACCCTACCTCAGAGTCTCTTCCAAGATTATAGTCAGGATTTCACTAGAGACAGTACCATCTGTATCATCTTGCTTAGACCTGCAGGATCTGCTACCAAGGACTTCTACATAATCCTAGCAGTTGGCAGGAGCTTTCTATCTCTCCCCACATGGATATCTTGACTGTCAGTCCTCACAGGACAGTTGCTATCTTCTTCCAGGTTAATCAATGTACAGTGGTAAAGCATATTTCTCAGTGTCTTTCTTAACCTAGCTTGTCATCCAATCATATCGTAGTTTCTGCTATGGGGCTGCAAAACCCTTCAGCTCCTTGGGTCCTTTCTCTAGTTCCTCCATTGGGGACCCTGTGCTCAGTCCAATGCTTGGCTGAGAGCATCCACTTTTGTATTTGTCAGGCACTAGTAGAACCCCTCAGGAGACAGCTATATCAGGCTCCTGTCTGCAAGCTCTTGTTTGCATCCACAATCGTGTCTGGGTTTGGTGACAATATATGGGATAAATCCCCAGGTGGGGCAGTCTCTGGATAGTCATTCCTTCAGTCTCTGCTCCGAGCTTTGTCTCTGTAACTCCTTCAATGGGTATTTTGTTCCCCCTTCTAAGAAGAACCGAAGTATCCACACTTTGGTCTTCCTTTTTCTTGAGCTTCATTTGGTCTGTGAATTGTATCTTGGGTATTCCGAGCTTCTGGCTAATACCGATTTATAAGTGAATACATACCATGTGTGTTCTTTTGTGACTAGGTTACCCCATTCATGATGATATTTTCTAGTTTCATTCATTTGCCTAAGAATTTCATAAATTCATTGGTTTTAATATCTGACTAGTACTCCATTGTGCAAATATGCCACATTTTCTGTATCTATTCCTCTGTTGAGAGACATCTGGGTTTTTTACAGCTTCTGGCTATTATAAATATGGCTGCTATAAACATAGTAGAGCATGTGTCCTTATTACATGTTGGAGCATCTTCTGGGTATATGCCCAGGAGTGATATTTCTGGGTCCTCAGTTACTATGTCCAGTTTTCTGAGGAACCACCAAACTGATTTCCAGAGTGATTATACCAGCATGCAATCCCACCAACAATGGAGGAGTGTTTCTCTTTCTCCAAATCCTCACCAGCATCTGGTGTCACCTGAGTTTTTGTTCTTAGCCATTCTGACTGGTGTGAGGTAGAATCTCAGGGTTGTTTTGATTTGCATTTCCCTGATGATTAATGATGTTGAACATTCCTTTAAGTGTTTCTCAGCCAGTTGCTCAGTTGAAAATTCTTTGTTTAGCTCAGTACCCCATTTTTAATAGGGTTATTTGGTTCTCTGGAGTCTAACTTCTTGAGTTCTTTGTATATATTGGATATTAGCCCTCTATTGAATGCAGGATTGGTAAAGATCTTTCCCCAATTTATTTGTTGCCATTTTGTCCTATTGACAGTGTCCTTTGCCTTACAGAAGCTTTGCAATTTTATTAGGTCCCATTTGTCAATTCCTGATCTTAGAGCATAAGCTATTAGTGTTCTATTCTGGAAAATTTCCCCTGTGCCCATGTCCTCGAAGCTCTTTCCCACATTCTTTTCTATTAATTTCCATGTATCTGGTTTTATGTGGAGGTCCTTGACCCACTTGGACTTGAGGTTTGTACAAGGAGACAAGAATGGATCCATTTGCATTCTTCTACATGCTGACCACCAGTTGAAACAGTACCATTTGTTGAAAATGCTCTTTTTTCCACTGTATGGTTTTAGCTCCTTTGTCAAAGATCAAGTGACCATAAGTGTTTGGGTTCATTTCTGGGTCTTTAATTCTATTCCATTGATTTATCTGCATGTTACAGTACCAATACCATGCAGTTTCTATCACTTTTGCTCTGTAGTACAGCTTGAGGTCAGGGATTGCAGTGAAGTTCTTTAATTGTTGAGAATAGTTTTCCCTATCCTAGGTGGTTTTGTTGTTGTTGTTGTTATTCCAGATGAATTTGCAAATTGCTTTTCCTAACTCTATGAAGAATTGAGTTGGAATTTTGATAGGTATTGCATCGAATCTGTAGATTGCTTTAGGCAAGATAGCCATTTTTACTATAATAATTCTGCCAGTCCATGAGCATGGGAGATCTTTCCATCTTCTGAGATCTTCTTTGGTTTCTTTCTTCAGAGACTTGAAGTTATTGTTACATAGATCTGTCACTTGTTTGGTTAGAGTCACCCCAAAGTATGTAATATTATTTGTGGCTATTGTGGGTGTCACCTCTCTAATTTCTTTTTCAACCTTTTTATCCTTTGAGTAGAGGAAGGCTACTTATTTGTTTGAATTAAATTTATATCCAGCCACTTTGCTGAAGTTGTTTATCAGCTTTAGGAGTTCTCCTGCTAGAATTTTTTGGTGTCACTTAAGTATACAATCATATCATCTGCAAATAGTGATATTTTTATTTCTTTCTTTCCAATTTGTATCCCTATTACCTCCTTTTGTTGCCTAATTGCCCTAGCTAGAACTTCAAGTTCTATGTTGAATAGAGAGGGAGAGAGTAGACATCCTTGTCTAGTCCCTGATTTTAGTGGGATTGCTTCAAGTGTCTCTCCACTTAGTTTGATGTTGGCTACTGATTTGCTATATATTGTTTTACTATGTTTAGGTATGGGCCTTGAATTCCTGATCTTTCTAAAATTTTTATCATGAAAGGATGCTGGATTTTGTCAAATGCTTTCTCAGCATCCATTGATATGATCATATGTTTTTTTTCTTTGAGTTTCTTTATATAGTGGATTACATTGATTTCTGTATACTGAACCATACCTGCATCACTATGATGAAGCCTACTTCATCATGATGGGTGATTGTTTTGATGTATTTTTGGATTCGGTTAGCAAGAATTTTATTAAGTAATTTTGCATTGATATTCATAAGGGAATTGTTCTGAAGTTCTCTTTCTTTGTTGGGTCTTTGTGTGGCTTAGGTATCAGAGTAATTGTGGATTCATAGAGCAAGTAGGGTAGAGTTCCTTCTGTTTCTATTTTTTGGAATAGTTTGAGGAGTATTGGTATTAGGTCTTATTTGAAGTGTTGATATAACTCTGCTCTAAATCCATCTGGTCATGGGCTTTTTTGGTTGGGAGATAATTAATGACTGTTTCTATTTCTTTAGGGGATATGGGACAGTTTAGATAATTTATCTGATCCTGATTTAACTTTGGTACCTGGTATCTGTCTAGAAAATTGTCCATTTCATCCAGATTTTCCAGTTTTGTTGGGTATAGGCTTTTGTAGTACATTCTGATTTTTTGGGTATCCTCAGTTTGGGTTGTAATGTCTCCCTTTTTGTTTCTGATTTTGTTAATTTGGATAATGTCTCTGTGCCCTCTGGTTAGTTTGGCTAAGGGTTTATCTTGCTGATTTTCTCAAAGAACCAGCTCCTCGTTTTGATTATTCTCTATATAGTTCTTTTTATTTCCACTTGGTTGATTTCAGCCCTGAGTTTGATTATTTCCTGCCTTCTACTCCTCTTGGGTGTATTTGCTTCTTTTTGTTCTAGAGCTTTCAGGTATGCTGTTAAACTGCTAGTGTATGCTCTCTGCATTTTCTTTTTGGAGGCACTCAGAGCTATGAGTTTTCCTCTTAGCACTGCTTTCATTGTGTACCATAAGTTTGGGTATGTTGTATCTTCATTTTCATTAAAGTCTATAAAGTCTTTAATTTCTTTCTTTATTTCTTCCTTGACCAAGTTATCATTGAGTAGAGCATTGCTCAGCTTCCATGTGTATGTGGGATTTTTGTTGTTTTTGTTCCTATTGAAGACGAGCCTTAATCCATAGTGATATAATAGGAGGCATGGGATTTTTTTCAATCTTCTTATATATGTTGAGGTCTGATTTGTGACCCATTATATTGTTAACTTTGGAGAAGGTACCATGAGTTACTGAGAAGAAGGTATATTCTTTTGATTTAGGATGAAATGTTCTATGGATATCTTTTAAATCCATTTGGTCCAAAACTTCTGTTAGCTTCACTGTGACTCTTGTTAGTTTGTGTTTCCCTGATCTGTCCATTGATCAGAGTGGGGTGTTGAAGTTCTGCACAATTATTGTGTGAGGTGCAATGTGTGCTTTTAGCTTTAGTAAAGTTTCTTTTATGAATGTGGGTGATGATCAGAATTGAGAGTTCTTCTTGGTAGATTTTTCCTTTGACAAGTATGAAGAGTCCTTCCTTATCTTTTTATTGACTTTTGGTTGTAATTCGAGTTTACTTGATATTAGAATGGCTACTCCAGTTTGTTTCTTGAGACCATTTGCTTGGAAAATTGTTTTCCAGCCTTTTGCTCTGAGGTAGTGTTTGTCTTTGAAGTTGAGTGCATTTCCTGTATGCAGCAAAATGTTGGGTCCTGTTTACATATCCAGTATGTTATTCTACTTATTTTTATTGGGGAATTGAGTCCATTGATGTTAAGAGATATTAAGGAATAGTGATTGTTGCTTCCTGTTTTATTGATGTTATTTTTATGTTTGTGTGCTTATCTTCTTTTGGATTTTTTGAAAGAATATTACTTTCTTGCTTATTCTGGGGTGTAGTTTCCCTCCTTGTGTTGGTGTTTTCCATCTTTTATCCTTTGTAGGGCTGGATTTGTGGAAAGATATTGTGTAGACTTGTTTTTTTCATGGAATATCTTGGTTTCCCTGTCTATGGTGATTGAGAGTTTTGCTGGGTATAACAGTCTTGGTTGGCATTTGTGTTCTCATAGGGTCTGTATGAGATCTGCTCAGGACCTTCTAGCTTTCATAGTCTGTGCTGAAAAGTCTGGTGTAATTCTGATAGGTCTGCCTTTATATGTTACTTGATCTTTTCCCCTTACTGTTTTTAATATTCTTTCTTTGTTTAGTGAGTTTGATGTTTTTATTATTATGTGACAGGAGGAATTTCTTTTCTGGTCCAATCTATTTGGAGTTCTGCAGGCTTCTTGTTTGTTCATGGGCATCTCTTTCTCTAGCTTAGGGAAGTTTTCTTCTGTAATTTTGTTGAAGATATTTACTGGCCCATAATTTGGGAATCTTCACTCTCTTCTATACCTATTAGCCTTCTCATTGTGTCCTGGATTTCCTGGATGTTTGTGGTTAGGAGCTTTTTACATTTCACATTTTCTTTGATACTTATGCCAATGTTTTCTATGGTATCTTCTGCACTTGAGATTCTCTCTTCTATATCTTATATTCTGTTGGTGATTCTTGTATCTATGACTCCTGGTCTCTTTCCTAGGTTTTCTATCTCCAGTGTTGTCTCCCTTTGTGATTTCTTTGTTGTTTCTATTTCCTATTTTAGATCCTGGATGGTTTTGTTCAGTTCCTTCACCTGTTTGGTTGTGTTTTCCTGTAATTCTTTAAGGGATTTTTGTGTTTCCTCTTTAATGTCTTCTACCTGTTTACCTGTGTTCTCTTATATTTCTTTAAGGGAATTATTTATGTCCTGATTAAATTCCTCTATCATCATCATGATATGTGATTTTAAATCACAGCCTTGCTTTTCTGGTATCTTTCTTGTGGTGTTGGGGTAACCTGGGTTCACTATGGAGGGAGAACTGAGTTCTGATGATGTCAAGTAGTCTTGGTTTCTGTTGCTTATGTTCTTGTGCTTGCCTTTCACTATCTGGTTTTCTCTGATGATAGCTGGTCTTGCTGTCTCTGACTTTGGCTTTTCTCTTCTGCAAGCCCGTGTGTCAGTACTCCTGGGAGACCAGTTCTTTCCAGGAGGAATTTAGGTATGGAGAGATGTGGTACAGGGTCAGCTCTGGGGTGCAGAGAGACACCAGGAGGATCCTGTCCCCAGCTGATCCTTGGTTCCTGTGTCCTGATGGCTCTGTGAGGGTTCTTCTTGGACCAGGAATTTGAAGAGAAGTGGTAGTCTTACCTGTGCTCACAGGTGTGTAGGCAATCCTGGGATACCAGATCTCTCTTAGCAGTATTTGTATATGTAGCTCTGTGTCACAGGATCAGCTCTGGGCCCATATGGAGACCGGAAGACTCCTGTCCCAGGCAGCCCCTTCTTACCTATGTTCTGAAGGTTCCAGGTGGGTTCCTCTGAACAGCAGTGGTGGTACTACCTGCGCTCACAGGCCTATCTGCTCTCCTTGGAGGCTTGCTCCCTCCTGGTGTTATTTGGGTATAGATCCCTGTGGCAGAGGATCTGCTCCAGCCAGATATGGAAAGACTTATTTGAAAATTTCACACGATATGAATGAACTGATGGAGGCTGAAGAACAATGTCACAGATGTAATAACACTACCTCCCCAGAAGAGTAATATCAACGAACCAGAGCTCACATGGAGGAACGGAACCCATGGTTTCAGCCGTATATGTAGCAGAGGGTGGCCTTGTTGGGCATCTATGGGAGAAGAGGCCCTTGGTCCTGTGAAGGTTCAAAACTCCATTGTAGGGGATTGTGAGGGTAGGGAGGCAGGAGTGAGTGGTGGATGGGGCCATACCCTCATAGAAGCAGGAGGAAGTGGAATGAGATAGGGTGTTTGGAGGGGGGGTCAGGAAAGGGGATAACATTTGAAATGTAAAGAAATAAAATAACCAATTAAAAACAAAAACAAAAACAAACAAATAAACAAAAAACTCCACAACCTCCTTATTGTATGAATGTCCTTTGCTGGGTTTCTAATTACCCAGTGAAGGCATTATTTACCAGGTTTCTTCTGTAAAGCTATGATGTATCAGCTTCCAAGTTCTTGTCCTTAAGAGGACTTATTAAACAGAGTTCTACGTAGATAAGTGAATAAAGCTCTGTCTTCTGGAAGGAGGTATTTCAGGGACTTTGTAAATACAACTACAAAGCTGGAGTTGTTAGAAGAATTAGCACACATTTGTGTAAGCTATACAGGTACAATGCTTCACCATTGCTTTTAGTATCATCCATCAATGGATCCTGTAGTGTCCTGGTATTGCTTTCTAGGTCTTCTTCTCAAAGTCTGTGCATACTCAATGGATTGTTCTCTCAAGATCTCTCCTCTCTCCACTTAACTACAAGCTGAGATAATTAGTTACAAAAACAAGGGCATACGAATATTTAGTTTTGCAGTTAGCTTTGTATTAGTTTCTCACCACTGTGTCAAAATTCTTGACATAGGCTACTTTCTCAAGGTTCTTATTCCTGTGCAATAGTTATCAAACTACAGACCTTAGTTTGGTTGGTTTTGGGTCCCTGATGAAGTTGATCTTCAGGCAGAATAAGTACACAACAGGAAACAAGAGAGAGGTTGCCTGGACTGATGGGTTCTCCATTTGATCTTGATTTGTCCTTTAGGATTGGTTCTCTTCCTGTGGTAAGTCCCTTCTGGGGTCTCCTTCATAGACACATATGCTTGATTGATCTCCTAGGCTCTTCTCAAGCTAACTTACAATCATGTTTAACAGTGGCAGAATTTTAATGCTAACATAATTTACTTTCAAGGTCAAATGGTTCCAGGTTTGCCTGTGGAAGGTCTTGTTGTTCACCACCTTTGTTCCTTTGGTAACAGAGAAAACTTGCCTCCATCCTTTTTCTCACCAACTTTGAATAGGTTCTGTTTATTCATTTATTAAAATCATTTCTGATACACAATAGAAGTGAGCAGAGATTTTCTAGAATTCAATTGGCTCTACACAATCACAGTCCCATCTATGATATGCATCCTCTAACACATGGTGCATTAGTTAGCATTTTCTTACTTTCTGGTAATATATACACTAGATTCATGTTGACTTTTTACCTGTTCCAGTCCTGAAATATTCTTCTCTTTGTCAATAAGCCATGCTATTTTTATTAGAGAACAGAATTTGCAAGCTAAGATCTGAATGTTTGTTTTGCTTTTTGGTGCTGGGGCATCTGTTTCTAGCCCCTTTGTGCAGCCAGAGAAGCAGGGCAGCTTTCATTACAGGGCACCTCCTACATGCCAGACAAGATATAGGCACTATATATCATTTTATCTTCTCAAGACAGTTTTATAGAGGTAGGGTTTATTAGACTCGTTTTACAGAGAAAGTAAGAGACTCCAATTACATACCATAGAACAAGGAGGAGAAGGAGCTACTGATAGAAGGCAGGTCTCTGGTCAGCAATCACTTTAATTTTCCTTCAAATCAATAGGAATAGCCAGTTTTTATCTACTGCCCATTCTGTGTTCCTTTTTCCTATTCTTTGCTTATTATTCTTTGCCATTATCCATTCTTCTATTGTGCCCTACAGAGATTTGGTCTATATTGGTTAAATTCAGTCTGTAGAACGAATATCATCTTTTAAGCAGGTTTTAGTTCAATTATTAATCTTGTTACAAGATACACACTAAGAAATAACCTTCACAATGAAAAGGCATTTATAATTCTTTATTCATCAGTATTCATCATATTGCACCAGTTCCAGTTTCATATACTGGGTAGAGTGATTAGTAAATTCCCCAAAAGTCCCACCTTCACAGAGCTTATGATCTAGTTCTGAACAAAAGCTAACAGAGGTGAAACATAGTAAGGGAATTCTATAGTTTATTTGATGCCCTATGATAAAGTCAAGTAAAGAAGGGGCTGAGAAGAACTGGAGAGACTAAATTTTCAGTGAGGTGGTAAGGATCAATATGATAGCTGATGAAGGATGACTTGAGAATACCTGCATGAATAAATGAAGGGCACTGTGTCCAGAGAGAAAAGTTGAGCCAAGACTGTTCATGGTTTGTGGAAATACAGAGCGAAAGGACTGAGAAATGAAAGCCGGGAGTGAAGCTAGCCTGGTCTACAAAGTGAGTTCCAGGACAGCCAGGGCTATACAGAGAAACCCTGTCTTGAAAAACCTAAATAAATAAATAAATAAATAAAGAAAGAAAGAAAGAAAGAAAGAAAGAAAGAAAGAAAGAAGAGAGAGAAAGAGAAGTGTAACATACATACATGGAACTTTTAAAGCAATTACAAAGGACGTGGCTTTTCCTATTCACAGTACGGATGATATTTATTGTTTGTTTGTTTGTTTGTTTGTTTGTTTTTTCGAGACAGGGTTTCTCTGTATAGCCCTGGCTGTCCTGGAACTCACTCTGTAGACCAGGCTGGCTTCGAACTCAGAAATCCACTTGCCTCTGCCTCCCAAGTGCTGGGATTAAAGGCGTGCACCACCACGCCCGGCACGGATGATTTTTAGATTGCTTTCAGTAGAGATGTTACATGATATTTCTTTATAGAGAAAATAGGACAAGATTGAGCCCAAGAGAATTGGGCATGGCTTGATATGATTCGACGATAAACTGGAACTACTTGGTAAATTGAGAGATGGAGGAAGATCATCAAGATTCAGAGATGCAACTTGAGTGATTTTCTTCATTATCAAGAGCGGTCACAAATTCAAAGCTCTTGCTCTGAGAGAGTGGAAAGAGGAGTTACTGCTGTTTTAGGAAATGTTTTGAAACAGTAACTTCTCAGTTCAGGTTTGTATATGGTGGGTACTAGATCCACATGGGACTTACACGATACAGCCTTTGTGAGCATTGAGGGTCCAGACATACATATATTTTTTGAGCTTCCTTTTTGGCAGACCTCAGTGTGTCAAAGCCATGATTAGCCTTTGTGTGGAGAAGAGACTGCATGAGAAGGCTGGGCAGTCTGAAATAGCAACATCAAATTGAGAATTTCAGGGGCTGAGAAGCTCACTCAGGAGTCAAAAGGCTTGTCACTTCTGAGTTAGGATTGGAGTTTGGATCTTTCCCAATGTAAATGCTCCATGTGTCTGAGCCCTTCTGGAATCCCAGCATGAAAATATTGAGACAGGAAGGTCCCCAAAGCGGCCACATCAGGGTCTCAGTGAGAGACCATGCATTACTAGACAGATAACATGAGGCTGGGGATGTTTCCTGACATAAATGGCCAGTGTACACACACACACACACACACAAACACACACACACACACATGAGAGAGAGAGAGAGAGAGAGAGAGAGAGAGGAAGGGGAGGGGAGGGGCACAGGAAGGGGAGGGAGGGAAAGACAGACACACAGAGAGAGGAATGTAAAAAGAAAAACAAAACAACAAATATTTTTAAAAATTATGAAAGAATAATTCCATAAAAATCTATTAGCATTTGTGAAAACCTGCCTGGAATCATCCAACTGTAAAGATATTAGTATGCTAAAAGTGTACTTTCCCTCTTCCTTCTTTACTACAATGTAATGGTCAACACAAAGCAAACCCAACAGTGGTTTTGAAGGTCCTTTTTTTCCCTTTTACCCTACAGGTCTTCTGAACATAAAGTATGGTTTCTGACTTAGTGTTTCTGTGGAAATCCCCTGTGTGCCAAGGCATGTGTCTCTGTCCTTGTGTGCTTGTATGCCTTTCCCTTGGCCCCTTTTCTTTGGTTGGCTTTGTCTCTTTTCTCTTATTTTGGTTTGTTTGTTTTGATCTTATCCTTTTATTTTATTTTATTTGAGTATTTTTTAGATGCCTGATTTCTAATGAGAAAGAAAGAGAGAGAAAAGAGTGTAGATTTGAGCGGGAGGGGAGGTGGGAAAGATCTGGAAGGAGCTGAAAGAGGGAAAACCGTAATCAGAATATATTATATGAAAAAAATCAATTTTGAATCAATAAAATAAAAAAATTGCTTTATTTTTCTCAACAACAGGACTTGATGATAATTTTTGCATTTATCCCAAGCCCACTTTGTGTGCTGATGAGCATTTGTGTTTTCTGACTCCTCGGGTCTGAGTTGCGTTCTGCCTTTCCTAGGATCGGCTCTCACTTAAAAGGCTTCCTTCTGGAAGGTCTTCAGATGGTCAGCTAAACAGCTAATTAAAGGAGCAATTGCCAGGTAAGGTGGAACCTCGTGTACAGCCACCAACCATGGGTTGATAAAGGCGCAAATCTTGATGGGGAGAAAGAATGGTCTCATCAGAGTTTGCTATAGGGAGGTGATGAATGCTTTCTTGGCGCCATGGCAACCACAAAAGGAGGGTCCATTTCTGAGATCACTTATGCTGGGTATATGAGAAAAGTTCACATACATTTTAAAAAAAAAAACGTTTTAAAAGATTCATGTGTACTAGTGTTTTGCTTGCATGTGTGGATGCTTTTTCCAGATAAATGGGGGATCAATGTAAACGTGCCTAGAAGGGTTTGGAAGTCCCATCAAATGTTTCTAAAATGCCTGACAAGAACAGTGTCTTCTTCTTTTGTGAACTTCAGGAGTACTCGACAATCATGAAATTAAGACACTGCTGGCCTTTGGACTTAGAAGAGACATTTATTACTTAAGCCTGGGTTCATTAAAACAACCAACTACGTTGTTGTAAAAGGGAAGCATCAATGAAAGCTTTTACTTATCACCTTTTCATGCCCATATGTACCATCGACCTGCATACCTGGTGCCTGCAGGGGTAAGAAGAGGGAGGTAGTTGGTTGGGAGCCACCCTGGGAATGCTGGGAGCCTAACCCAGGTCCTCAGCCAAGACAATAAAGTGCTCTTTACCATTGAGGCACTTCTCCAGCCCCTCACATTTGTATTCTTCAAATATGCCTGTAGGCTTTCTCATTCCCTTCTGATTTCTGTTTTTAAAAATTAGCAAGCTTCCAGGAGGCTAATCCCCCTTAATTCTCATGTGGTTTAAATTAAATCTTAGCCAGGACATAAGCTGTGAATACTTTTATAAACCAGGAGCTTGGAGGGTAGATACAATTTTAAATTGAACTTTTTAATTTGTTTCCTGGCAATGTCCTTTTTTTCTTTTTTCTTTTTCTGGGCCTGAGGAATTTGACAGTGCCAAGAGTTGTGAATCAGTCCAGATCTCAACCAGATCTCAACCAAAACTGGCATGATGGGAAACAAACGGCCATTGGAATACAAATGATGGAGGTCAGGGACTTGTGTTCTCATCTTCTGGAATGACTTTTGGAGTATGTGTATCAGGAAGTTGAGAAGGTTGGAAAAAAAAGCCGAGTAAGGGATAAAATAGGGGATTCATTTGAAAAATGGCTAAAAGAAAAATGCATTATGTTTAAATGTCTTTTCTACAAAAATTACAAACCATGAGCTGGAGCACAGACTGTGTTGCCATCCCTAGTGGAGAGGTAGATTCACGACAGCAGGAGCGCCGTGAATACATTTCGGTGGACGCCTTATGACTCAGAGTTGTTCATGTTAATTCTGTAATCCCTAAAAAGATCAACTCTATTTCTTTCCTTGGGGGAGTATTTTCAGATGGCTGTTAAAAGGCTTTCTTTTTCTTTCTTTCTCTTTCAACTGCTGGAGAGCAACTAGAAACAAATCTGTTCTTTCAAATAAATGTTCTGTCCATATGTTATTTTTCATGGGAAGCGATGGAAGTGTGAAGTCCTCTGTTCTGTCTGCAGTCTTGCTCTGCCTGCCCAACCCCCACCCCACCATATGTAACACATCTTGAGAGAAGGGGAGGGGGGCTGAAAACAGTCCCTTGATCATTTGTGTGTGTGTTATTTGTGTGTTTTTCTAAAAGGGAAATGTGGGGGAG
Source organism: Mus caroli (assembly GCF_978045245.1). Taxonomy (NCBI): domain Eukaryota; kingdom Metazoa; phylum Chordata; class Mammalia; order Rodentia; family Muridae; genus Mus; species Mus caroli. Next base: position 96,597,863 of record NW_028227264.1, read on the forward strand.
GTTACTCATACAAAGAGTAGATGACACCCTGAGAGAAGGGATGAGCACTAGAAACAGCAACAACAACAACAAAAAACCATGTGATGGTTGTGAACATAAACTACAGTCCCTATATTTTCATTAGGTAGAAGATAGACATGCCAAGGGCTTCAGAACAAAAAGAAAGTTGTGCATCTATTTGTGGTACCACCACCCACCTGTGTAATTTAAGAAGTTTCCCTGAATAAAGAGGAATGTACAGTGTACTTATGGATAATAATAAATAAATCCGTGGGCCAGAGTGAGCAGAGTTGACCAGAGTAAGGGGGCCAGGCCAACTGGAGTGAACTGGGTTGACCAGAGCAAGCAGAGGTCCTAAATTCAATTCCCAACAACCACATGAAGGTTCACAACCATCTGTACAGTCACAGTGTACTCATATACATACATACATACAGTGTTAATGGGTGAACTTAATGAAACCATTCCAGAAAAGTGATGCGGATATAGTAGGTGTTTAATGCACGTTAGTTTATTTCCTCTCAATCTTTCATAAGCAAAAAAAGATCTAGTTTCTGTTTATGATTTATGGATTCTCAGCCAAGGCAATGAACAAATCCAGTGCATGTTGGACACTCAAAGCTTTACAGAAAATGTGTTCCCTGCTAGAAAGCTACCTTATGTTGATTTCTTTTAGCAAAACTTCCATTCAGTTTGAAAACTTGGGCGTTTAAGTACAGACTGGTATTTTAGGAAAATTTAACCCCAGGTCAAATGTTTTACGTTGGGAAAATAGTCTTTGATGTTTGAAAGGGTCTGAGTGTTATGCCTAGAGCCGAATGTGTGGGATAGTTCACCCTTGTGAATTGAAACATCAAAAAAGATTTGCATTAATTTCCTGCAAACCAAATATGTAGAGTTTCATGCAGCTTTAATTGAAATGTAATAACTGTTTACAGACTTGACTGCACCATCTCCATAGAGTAATTGCCTTTCCACCCCGAGCAAATGGGGGTAATGTAAATGTGCCTAGAAGGGCTTGGAAGTTCCATCAAATATTTCTAAAATGACTATTATGAATGACTTCTCTTCTTTCCTGAACTCAATAAGAATTGGACTATTATGAAATCAAGACACTGCTGGCCTTGGACGTCAGAAGAGACCTTTACTACTTAAGCCTGGGCTCATTAAAACATGAAACTGTGTGGTTGTAAAAGACAGCATCAATAAAAGCAGTCACTTACTGCCTTTGCATACGCTCTGCACTGAGTTTAACAAGTAAGACCCACCTCGGCTGTTTATTCACAGTCTCTGTGTTCTCATCTGACATGGAGAACTGGTCAACTTGAAGTACTCTGTTGCAATGGGTCCTTTGAGACAATGCTAAGGAATTCTTTCAATGGAGAAAATGAAGAGCTCTTCCGCTCAATGCAGTGGAAAAAGACAGCTCTTTTCTTTTAAGAAAAACAAAAAATTAAAACAATGAATATTTCAGATACAGCTCAATAAAAGAGAAGGAAGTTTTTGACTCCCCAATGCAAGGGCTTTAGACTATACTCAAAAGTGATAAGACTACCCAGGCTGCTTTTCTGATGTTTCACTAAAACTGATGTGTTAGAATGGCGGGTCCTGTCTCAACAGCACACTAGGCCAAGACAGTTCCCCATGAAAGAGGTTTTATTGGGAGAGAGAGAGGGAGAGTGGTGGAAGAAAGAGAAGAAGGAGAGAGAGAGTGAGGGAGGGGCGTTCTCCTTATTTACATGGAAAATGACATAATGCAGGTAAAGATGGGATGTGAGCCAAGTGGATGCTGGGAATATGCTGTAGGTCGCGTAGTTGCCTATAAGATGTCATAGGTTTGGGAGGTCCTGATTCCAACATACCTCCCTTCTTGTTATTGTAAATAGAAGGAAAGAAAAAGGGGGGTGGGTGATGGTGGCACACGCCTTTAATCCCAGCACTTGGGAGGCAGAGGCAGGCAGATTTCTGAGTTCGAGGCCAGCCTGGTTTACAAAGTGAGTTCCAGGTCTGCCAGGGCTATACAGAGAAACCCTGTCTCGAAAAAAAAAAAAAAAAAAAAACAACAAGAGAGAGAGAGAGAGAGAGAGAGAGAGAGAGAGAGAGAGAGAGAGAGAGAGAGAGAGAGAGAGAGAGAGAATGAGATGGGGGAAGCTGATGGTGAAAAGGGAACAAGGGCATCGTGTCTCAAGCTGCTTCCTGCTGTCTAGGGCCGTTGTTCATTTTGGGGTGTAGCTGACTTTCTCCATCCAGATCCACTTGATAAATGTTCGCATCAGATTCTTCTGTGGTCAGCGGCTGGTAATCCTGTAACAGGAGCTGATTAATAGTTTGGTTAGAAATTTTTTTTATTTCTCATTGAAGGAATGTAGAAACAAGATTAATGAGGCAGGGAACAAATAATAACACCAGGAAGATACTAGGAAAGTTGTTGCTAAAGTGAGTATCCACTTCCATATAGGATTTTCAAAAATCCCAGAACTGGAGGTCTCACAGTATCTGAAGTTCTTGATGTCTGACTGTAGCTCTTGAATTTTATTTCTCACCATCCCGGGTTGGTTGACATAGAAACAGCATTCTTCTTGGAGGAGCAGGCAAAGACCACCTTCTTTAGCTGGCAGTACATCTAGCGCCCATCAGAAGCACCACAGCCGCCAACGAATCAATCTGTTTCTGGATAGTGAGCACAGTTTCAGTCATTTCTTGAAGATCACTTTTAAACTGGGAAGTGAATGTACTCTATTGGGTCATAGAAGTCGTTATCTCTTCAATTCCAGTACCAGCACCTATGGCTATTCCCATAGCGACCAAGAGTGGCACGAGTCTCTGCACCAAATGATGTGTTAGAATGGAGAGTCGAGTCTCAACAGCACATTAAGCTAAGACAGTTCCACATTGCACTTTAGCCTATGTCATGTCATTGGTTTGAGAGGTCCTGATGCCAACAAAAACTTTCTTAACAAAAGCAGGTTGGGGAAGAAAGGGTTTACTGTTTCTGGTCACAGCATCTCACTGAGGGAAGTCAAGAGTGAGCGCTGAAGGACTCAGAGCAGAGCCTGTGGAGGAAGGCTGCTTGTGAGCTTGCTCTCTGGCTCATACTCAGCTAATTTTCTTATGTATCCCATAGCATGCATGCGGGCTAAGACACAGTTTGTGGCAACCGAAGCCATTTTTTTCTCTGTATATGTTTGTGAGGAGACCCAAGTTGGAAGGTCAGTTCCAGCTGTGTATTAAGGCACCACTGAACTTATGTTAACATCATAGTGTCTGCATATGTAAATTGGGATCACAATTAGTGTGCCTCTCACAGAATAAGAAAATGCTTTTAGAAGAAAAACTGTGCCTGTTAGCTTACAATAAATGCATTATTAAGTTTCAGTTAAACGTAAGCTTTTGCAATACTAATAAGAACCCGCTGACAGCACAAGTGCCTAGTTTTCAAATAAAAAGAACTCACTTTTATTAAGTTTCACACCTGGGACAGAAGGTTGAGTTGCCTATTTAACATATCCAAATGGCACCTGGCCTCCAGCTTCTCCCAGCATCCTACAGTTTCTACCTGTTAAAGACTGTGGCTGGCATAATCCACCTTCTCGCCTGAATGCTCCAAAGTAGGGGCTGGGCTACCCTTTTCCACAGAGGCTCTACTTTTTAAAAATATAACCCAGGCATTTTGGTTAAGCACCCTTTGCCCTCCAGGTTGCTGCACCTAGTTTCCCCTCTCTTCCTTCACCCTTCTGTTGTCTCCCCATATAACGCAGCTCAGCCTGGTCATGTCCACACTAGACTCTTCCAGTTGTCTCTTTCTCTGGCTATGCTTTCCCTTTTATCTATAGTAAACTTTCTTCTGCACCATACCTTGGAGCAGTCATGTTCTTTCCTTCCCCTTTTATTTCTTTTTTTTTCCAACCTGCTAAACCATTAGATTCACTCTTAACACATCCCCATGCTAATGTTTTCAGAAGTTCTCAGGGTTATAATAGGACTCTCAACAAACTAAGTTGTCTTAGTTAGGGTCTTACTGCTGTGAAGAGACACCATGACCAAGTCATCTCTTATAAAGACAATGTTTAATTGGGCTGACTTACAGATTCAGAGGCTCACTCTATTATCAAGGTGGGAGCATGACAGCATCCAGGCAGGAAGAGTTGAGAGTTCTACATCTTCATCTGAAGACTGCTAGCATAATACTGGCTTCTAGGCAGCTAGGATGAGGGTCTTAAGCCCATACCTACAGTGTATTCCAACAAGGCCACAACAAGTGCCACTCCCTGGCTCAAGCATATTCAAACCACCACATAAATTCAATCTATTTTAACAAAAAAGCTTTTTCCTGAGGCATTTTATTCAGATGTGGGTCTCTATTTATAATGAAGCATGTTTTCTGTTATTCAAATATGTGTTTTTAGCGAATAAAAGGAAAAGTGACTGAACCAAGGGGCTCCTTTTGTCCCCTGTATGCCTCACATGAGTCTTTTCAAATGGCAGTTCATGGAGAAATTTACATTTCATTTGTCCAAAAAAGTAATTAAAACAAGAAAATAGATTAGTTTCTTGTCTTTCTTTAGTACAGTTATGGTTATGATGAACTTAGTAGACCTAAGAAAATGGATTTGTATAATAAATCAATTTGTTACTTGTTTGATAAAACAAACGATGAAATATTTTTCTTCTGATATTGGTAAAATAACTTGAATGTTCCAGGGCTGAGCCTTTTGTTCCATTGATCTTTGCTTTGTTGATTGATCTCAAGCTAATCATTGCAGTTCTTTGTTCTCATTCTGAGAAGAGGAGCTACCAAATTGCCTGTAAAAACTGTTCTAAGGAATGACTCTCCAATATTTCAAGCATATGAAGTGCTCTATGGGTGATGTAACCTGCCCAGAAATTATTAAAATACTCAACAATGGACTCAGACAGAGGCAGACACCCACAGCCAAACAGTGGATGGTGCTTGGGAACTCTTCTGGAAGAATAAAGAAAAGGATTGAAGGTCCAGAAGGGGGTAGAAACTCCACAGGAAGACCAACACAGCCAACTAACCTGGACCTTTGGGGCTCTCAGAGACTCAACCACCAACCAAAGAGCATTCATTGACTGGATCTAGGCCTTCCTGCACATATGTGGCAGATATATAGCTTGCCTTCATGTGGGTCCCAAACAACTCGAGTTGGGGCTATCCCAAAAGCAGCTGCCTGTGTGTGAGATATATTCTTCTAGCTGGGCTGCCTTGTATGGCCTCAGTGGGAGAGGATGTGACTATCACAGACCCTTGATGTGCCAGGGTGGGAGGATATCCAGGAAGGTCCCCACTTACTCAGAGGAAAAGGGGAGAGGAATAGGGGGAAGGATGGTGGGAGGGAGTGACCAGGATGGGGGTAGTGAGTGGGATGTAAAGAAAGTAAATAAAACAATAAATAAATTAAGAAAAAGGAAAAAAACTTTGAACTGCAGTTAACAGTTTGTCTTCTCAGTATGTGATGCTGTCTGCCCACAGAAGACAAGAAATAGATGGTCTCACAGAGTTCTCCAGACAAGAAGAGGAAGTCATCAAGATCTGGGCCATCTGCAACTACTCCAGCCCTGATGGAGCCTTTGATTTCAGGTGATTTCTGTGGTTAATATGCCTCATCATAGGGGGTTACAATCTTCTATAACTCTAGTTCTGGGGGCTTCTTTGTCCTTTCCTGAATGCATGTGGTGTACAGACATGGATGCAGATGAAAACACCCATCAAGTTACATGTAAAACCAATAAATAAAGCTAATGAAATTATAAAAATTGGATTTACATTATAAAATTATTTTAAGGTTTAAATAAACTTGTGTGTAAACTAGCTCATGTAGGAAGGAAAATGTCTATGTTTCTACTCAGAGTTTTGGGGTACACCTATAAATAGAATTGATACAGACAGAATAAAAGGAGAAGAATGTGTTCATGGGTTTAAGTGTTATACGTTATTGGTACCTGTGAGGAAGGGAAGACCTAAAGAAAGTGAGCAATTTGAATATTTATGTGTTGAATATTTTATTTTATTTATATTATAAATATTTCTACAAAAATATATTATTTGTTACACTATAAATATATTATACTTATAGTATATTTATGGTATGTTACATTGACTTATACATTAAATATTATACTTATATTCATAAATTATATATAATTTATAGAAATGTGTATTATATATTTAGTTATATGAGAAGAAGTAGGAGTTGTGACAACATAACCAAGGCTAGTGAATTGTTGAGAAGTGGCCATAAAAATAAAGCCAGCTTGACAGGGTTTTCTCTAAGCACTTCTCTCCACCTTGACTCCCAACCCCTGGTGATGAGATGGCTGCCTTCCATACAGGACTTTATTGGACCTAATAGATTTTTAAAAATATTTTTCAGCTCAAAATAATCCTTATAGCCAAATGGTGTATTTTAAGAGAGTGTATTCTGCTGTCCTTCTGTCTACATTACAAGTTCTGAAAAACAGGAGCTTTCAGCAGTGGTTCTCAGCAAAGGTTAATTATGTCCCTTGGAAGGTGGGAGGTGGAATTGTGGGTCATGTGCCAACACTGATGACATTTGTGGTTGTCATAATGAATGGAATGCTGGCTAGAGATGCTGCTAAGCACAGGGAAATGCAAACCCACAACTTGATCCAAAACATCCTCCAGGCTAAAGTAGAAAAAGCATTTCTTAAATATTGTTCATTTCTATTTATTTGTATAGGGAGACTAAAAAAAATTTTCTCAGATAATTTTAAGAGCTGTTGGAGTAAAGGAACTTCAATAAATGTCTACTGTTTTAACATGAAAACTACTTTCTATGGATAATATGTTTATCACACTAAGCTTCAGTTTAAAACAGGGAAAAGTTAGTGTTGATAATTGGCTCAGCAAAATTTAATGTAAGGGATTAAAACCAAGCATATACCCAATGGTCAATTTAACAATACCTTCCCCAAAGACCAGGGGATCTTATCATCAGCTTCCTAACTGAAGTACTCAGCATCACTCCCTGAAAGATTAAGTGTTGATTTGATCACGTGAAACTCCAAAGTTATAAAGTTCTTTGTATCAGTGATATTCTAAATGTGTGACTGTTTAAACCTTTTCTAATTGTCGAATTCAGCTGGCCCGGGGGTGGGGTGGGGTGGGGGTGGTGAGCGTAGGAAGTCAACGTGAGGCTTGATAGAAGAATTTGTATTCAACTTCATTGCAATCTCTCACTCTCTCTGGGATTAATTAGAGCGGAGGATTTCATTTGAAAGCATTCTTTCCCTTATTTTGCAGGTTTCAGCTAATGAATTCTGAAGAAATGTCCTCAGTTTTAGTGTTTGCTGCAAACATCTACTCAGTACTACTCGCATGAGGAAGAGGAGGGAGGGGAAGAAAGCACGTTTTAAAAAGACACAGATACTTACACCCAACCATTGGACTGAAGTCAGGGACCCCTATGGAGGAACTGGGGGAAAGACTGAAGGGTCTGAAGGTTGATGGCAACCCCATAGGAAGACCAGCATTTTCAACTAACCCTGACCCCTGGATGCTCCCAGAGTCTGAGCCACCAACCAAGCAGCATACACAGTCTGGTCTGAGGTCCCTGACACATACATAGCAGGGAGCTGCCTGGTCTGGCCTCAGTGAGAAAAGATATGCCTGATCCTCAAGAGACTTGAGGCCCCAGGGGAGGGGGATACCCAGGATGGGGGATCACCTTCTTGGAGGTAAGGGGGAGAAGGAATTGAATGAGGAACCAGGGAGGAGGTTAGGGAAGGGGGTAATGACCAGAGTGTAAATAAGTAAAATAATTAATTAAAAACCATGTACATAACAGCTTTCGTTGCTGACCCCTATACAGATCCCATTAAGAAGAATGTATAAGAAGCATCTACCAGTTTTTGTTTATTTTTCTTGGCTCTATTACCGTTACTGTGGAGAGTGAGGTGGGTTCATGATGTGTGTGAGTGGCACACATGTCATGGCTCACATCTTAATATCAGAAGCACAACTTTATGAAATTGAGTCTCTCCATCTACCTTCATATGGGTCTTGGGGCTCAGACTCCAGTCACCAGGTTACACAGTGCCTTTACCCAGGAGCCATTTTGTCAGTTCCTGATTTTTAAAGTCTGACATTTATTCTAATCATATGTTAAATTTGAGTCAAGTGGCATTTACTATGCAGTTGCAACATTAATGCTCAAAAATGTTAACTTTTTATGATTAAAAATTGCTAAATTCTGGTGACTTATCACTAGGAAAAATGATGAGACGGGCAGTCTTTTAATATGACTTTAAATACTCTTTAGAAATATGATGTATGCAATAGTTGAAACTTCAGCTTATCCTAATTCAAATTTCTTGAAAACCATTACGTCTTTCTGATTATTAAAATTTCCACCATCAGGACCTTATCCACCCATCCTCCATACACTCTCACTGTGAAATATTTCTATATTGTTTTATATATCCCAGAGAAAATGTATTTCAATGCACTTTACTAAGTTCTGCCAATGTTTTATGCAGTCGGTTTGTTTTGGTTCATGTAAACATGAATATCCTTCTTCTAAGCCAGCTGATCATCTCTCCAATGCAATTCCTCATGATGCTTCCTGATACTATAGTGGTCAGAAACTGTATGAACAAAGGACTTCCCTGGAGTGCCACACACTCCAGGTCCTGTTCTGGGTGAGCTGAGACAACCCACATGGCAGCAAATCTTTAGATGCAATCGACACCCAGTCTTTATGGCCCGCTTTCTTGGCATCATTTTGTCTTTAGATAGGTGTTCCTAAAGAAGCCAGTCCCTAAATTCTAGCCTTCCTTTCTCTGTTGCCCTAGAAATTCTATGTGGACCTTTCTGTTGTTTCGCACAGTATTGGTAGTTGTGTCCATAACACTGGGTCTGCTGGAATAAAACCTACTGATACTCATTGTGGTACTATTAAACCTGAGAATCACAAGGAGAAAAGTTACTATAACCACAGGCATTTCCACCTGTGCCCCAGTTCCTGAATCCAGAGGCCTATTATTTATAAATAAATGCCTAGGTCATAAGCTAGGCTTGTTACCAGACTAACTCCTAACTCAATTAGCCCTTTTCTATTATGCTATGTCTGCCACATGGCTGGTCATCTGTAGAACAACTAATTTATGCTTATCTTTAACTAGCTTACAAACACATGAGACTCAGACTATGGTTATTTTATTTGGCCTTGACAATTACTGGGGGTAACCCCTAATCTACTTTTCTAACTGCTGCACTGGCTACCTTCCCAGCAGTGTACCCCAGATACTTGCTGTTTCTCCTGGCCCTGAGCTCATGGTCCATCTCCCCTCATGGTGGCTTCCTCCTCTCTCCTCATTCTTATTCCTTCTCTCCCTCCCTCCTCCAACCAGGTCAGTCCAAACCTACCCCACCTCTAATACCTCCAGTAAATGGCTATCGCCACCATTTTTAACCAATAGTTTTAAGTCAAGGAATGAGGTTTGTACTGTTACCTCTCCTCAGTTTCATATATCCAACCTCCTCTGGGTCTGGGTGGGGAATCCTTTCCCACACCTGAGTATTCTCTCTCTTTCTCTCTCTCTCTCTCTCTCTCTCTCTCTCTCTCTCTCTCTCTCTCTCTCTCTCTCTCTCTCTCTCTCTCTCTCTCTCTCTCTCTCTCTCTCTCTGCCAGGTGTCCCACCTTCTAATCCTGCTTCAGCTTATTGGCCATCATTTTTTTATAGACAGGTGAAGCTTCCACAGAGTATACAAGAGATCATCCCTACTAAAGACCAAATTCATTATTGTTCAATTAAAACAAACTGACTTGGGGGGGCAGTACACCAGGACTGGCCAGCTTGCTGCCTGGTACTAAGTCAGAATTTGAGAAAGCAAGTTCTTGCTGGCCTCTTGGAGTCCCCCTTATAGGAGAGAGAACGTGTTTACAGAGGTGAGAAAAGTGGCCATTCTACATTGTTAGAAAGACACAGTGAAAAGGTTAGGACATATATCATGTGAATGGAGTTGCAAGCAGTTGTAAGAAACAGGAACTTATTCTTAATTACAAATAGAAACCTTATTTTGCAAGGACTTAACACAAACAGGACCTATTTTTTAACTAGAACTTAACAGAGGGTAAACAGGAACTCTCCTCCCCCACAAACCCTCCTATATACCCCTCCTTTCTCTCTTTCAAATTTATGACCTTTATATTAATAATTATTACATACATATATGTTTATGTAAATTATATATACACATGGATGTAAATGCAAACCTGTTCAGTCTGTATAATGTTACAACTTGCTTCTTAGTCATGATGTTGTGTGCAGGAATAGAAACCCTGACTAAGACAGTATGAGATAGGTAACTGAACTGGTGTGTTCTTCCCTGTTCTGCTGACAGGGTTCCTCAGTTGTCAGTTGTTCTCTGTGAAGGGCTGAGGCCTCAAGGGCTTTCTCCTGTCCACATTAACATGTCTGTAGGCATGGTCCTTGTTCAGCTCATGTGTAGGCAGCCATGTTGGTGATGCTTTATGGGTGTGGCTTCTGACATTCCTTGGAAACAAAATCTCACAGCCAACTTCTCCATCCTCTGGCTCTTACTATACTCTATTCTGCAATAACCCCTGAACCTAAGGTTCAGGATTTGTGCTTTTAGCTATGTCTGTTGGGATTCGGCTCCACAGGTCTGAATTTTGAGCTGTTGTGATTTTCTATAATAGTTTCTGTCTGGTGCAAAAGGAAGTATCCTTAAGGAGGGCTGAGGACAACACTATCTGTGAGTATAATGAGAAATACTTAGAATATAGTTAGGAATTATGTTGGTTTAGTTGTAGGTGGTTGTAGGTTTTTCTGCCTGATCCATGTCCTCACTAGCACTGGGTAGTTGACTAGGTGTCCAGTACCTGGGCATCATGTCTCTCCTGTTGAGTCTAATATGCATTAGCCTATTGACTCTCAACCTGTGGGTTGCAACCCCTTCAGGAATCAAATGGTTCTTTTACAGGGCAGCATATCAGACATCCTGCATATCAGATATTTACATTACTATTAGCAACAGTGGCAAAACTACAGTTTTGAAGTAGCAATAAAAATAATTTCATGGTTGGGTATCAGCCATCACAACATAAGGAACATGGTCTTAAGTCCAATGAGAGCTGGTCAGTATAATCAAGTTATGCATGCCACTACTGTACTCTTAGTGCTATCATGAGAGATGACTCAGCCACTTAAGGCTACACTCACAATCAAAATGTTAATCTATCTCTATCTCTCTATCTCTATATGTTTTATAAAATATTTAAAGAATATATTTGTATATATTTAGCACATACATGTATATATATATATATATATATATATATATATATATATATATATTAGAAAATAAAATATTTAAAGACATTTAAGTGCTTCGAGGTCTTTTCCCATGGTTTTGTAGTGAAGAAGCCCAGGTGAAACCAATTGCATTTTCTCCAGTGAGTGTCTGATCAAGATGAAGTCAAGGTATCAGCTAAGAGGTCTGCCTTTCTGGAGCTTAGGATCTGATTTCAAAATCACAGGGTTTTTTTTTTGTTGTTGTTGTTGGTTTTTTGTTTGTTGGTTTGTTTTGTTTTTGTTTTTTTTGGTTTTTAAATTTTTATTTATTTATTTTTTAATTTTTTATATTTTTTATTACATATTTTCCTCAATTACATTTCCAATGCTATCCCAAAAGTCCCCCATAGCGCCCCCCACTTCCCTACCCACCCATTCCCATTCTTTTGGCCCTGGCATTCCCCTATATTGGGGCATATAAAGTTTGCAAGTCCAATGGGCCTCTCTTTCCAGTGATGGCTGACTAGGCCATCTTTCGATACATATGCAGCTAGAGACAAGAGCTCAGGGGTACTGGTTAGTTCATCATGTTGTTCCAACTATAGGGTTGCAGATCCCTTTAGCTCCTTGGGTACTTTCTCTAGCTTCTCCATTGGGAGCCCTGTGATACATCCAATAGCTGACTGTGAGCATCCACTCCTGTGTTTGCTAGGCCCCGGCATCGTCTCACAAGAGATAGCTATATTTGGGTCCTTTCAGCAAAATCTTGCTAGTGTATGCAATGGTGTCAGCGTTTAGAAGCTGATTATGGGATGGATCCCTGGATACGGCAGTCTCTAGATGGTCCATCTTTTCATCACAGCTCCAAACTTTGTCTCTGTAACTCCTTCCATGGGTGTTTTGTTCCCAATTCTAAGAAGGGGCACAGTGTCCACACCTTGGTCTTCATTCTTCTTGAGTTTCATTAATATTTTTTATTACGTATTTTCCTCAATTACATTTCCAATGCTATCCCCAGAGTCCCCCATACCCTCCCCCCCACTTCCCTACCCACCCATTCCCACTTTTTTGGCCCTGGTGTTCCCCTGTACTGGGGCATATAAAGTTTGCATGTCCAATGGGCCTCTCTTTCCAGTGATGGCCGACTAGGCCATCTTTTGATACATATGCAGCTAGAGTCAAGAACTCCGGGATACTGGTTAGTTCATAATGTTGTTCCACCTATAGTGTTGCAGATCCATTTAGCTCCTTGGGTACTTTCTCTAGCTCCTCCATTGGGAGCCCTGTGATCCATTTTTTTTTTTTTTTTTTTGGCAGACTTCAGCTCAATGTGGCAGTGGCAGTGAGCTAAGCGCTGTGGGTGGCTACAGACTGGGGCTTGCCATGTGGCAACCTCCACAGTAGGCCTTCTCATATTTCAACTTCTGTCTTCTAGCTGTGATCCCCTAATTAGATCAGACCCAGCAGAGTTCAGTGGGGGGATGGTAATTACATGGGAGCAAACACCACCTGATGTGGGGTAGGGAGAGCATCTTAGAGGATGGTTTGCATATGCACTCTGGAAACTTTAGGTTTCTAGGATATTGCCATTTTATTTCTGTAGCTAATTTCAGAAACGGAAAGGTATGGAGAAAAGAATTAGCTGATTTGGCTGGGCTGTGGTGGTGCACACCTTTAATTGCAGAACTTAGTCAGAGGCGGGTGAGTTTGAGGTCAGCCTGGTGAAAAGAACAAGTTTCAGGACAGCCAGGACTACATAGGGAAACTATTTCAAAAACCCAACCCAACCCAAACCAACACAAATAACAGGCTAATTTACAACAAAATATTTGTCCTGTTTCATTTTATTTTCCTAGCTCTGATGATGTATGCCTACAATACCGGAACTCAGGAGGCTATGGCAGACAGAACACAAATTTCCAGTCTAAGCTGCAGAGACATTCTGAGGCCCGTCAGAGCAAATTAGTAATACCTTTTCTTAAGACAGTAGCACAGTCGATCGAACAAAGAAAATTCAAAATGTCTTTGTTCCTATTTTTAGATGTTATTATTTAATTGTTCATTTATCTTATGTGCCAGTGTGTTGGTATGTGCACATGAGCGCATGTGGCTAAAGAGGCCAGAGGTATCAGATCCACTGAGGAGGAGTTAGCATCCTTGGGTACTGGGAACTAACTTTGGGTCCTCTGTAGCAGCATAAGCTCTTAATCACTGTGATGGTTTGTATGTGCTTGGCTCAGGGAGCGACACTATTAGGGAGTGTGGCCTTGATGGAGTAGGTGTATCACTGTGAGTGTGAGCTTAAGACCCTCATGCTAGCTTCCTGGAAGTCAGTATTCTGCTAGCAGCCTTCAGATGAAGATGTAGAACTCTCAGCTCCTCTTGCACCGTGCCTGCATGGATGCTGCCATGTTCCTGCCTTTATGATAATGGACTGAACCTCTGAACCTGTAAGCTGGCGTCAATTAAATGTCTTTATGAGAGTTGCCTTGGTCATGGTGTCTGTTCACAGCAGTAAAACCTTAACTAAAGCAATCACCAAGCTACTATCTGCAGTGTCTCTAGCCTTCCCATTCTTTTTCATCCCTTTGCTGTAATCTGAGGCTACCATGTACCGAAATTTTAGGTGAAGCTTTGTTAGGATCATAAATATGATATATGTACACAATATATGTCATGTACATGATGTATATGCATAATATATGTGCATTTTATTCATGACCAACTAACCTTCAGATAGGAAACATACTTTGCTTTCTCATTTCAAATTACCCTCTTAGTCCAATATAGTGCTTCTCAATCTTCCTAATGCTATGACCCTTTAATATAACAGTTCCTTATGTTGTGGTGACTCCCACCCATAAAATTACTTTCATTTCTACTTCAAAACTATTTTTTTCTACTGTCACTAATCGTCGGATAAACATCTGATATGCAGGATATCTGATATGTGGACCCTGTGAAAGTCATTTGACTCCAGAAGGGCTTGCAACCCACAGGTTGGGAACTGATAATCTCGTGTATACTTTTTTAACTGGCATTTTACTTTTGTCTCCAAAGTAAAATCCAAGTGGAAAAATAGCTTTATTTCTAGTGTTGATCATGATTAGGACCTTAGAATGATGAATATTAAGCAAGAAAGATCAGGGATATTGATCTTATCAACACTACTAGAAGTTATATTCTAGTGTCTGTTTAACTTGTGTGAACACTTGCCTATCAATAAAATATGACGATCGTATTGAACTGAAGCGATTCATATAAAGAAATTCCTTTATTGAGTGGAAGGGATTAGGATTCAGTGGAAATAAGATTTCTTTTCCCCTGTGAAAAATTATTTAGTTTGGTTTTGGGTGACATTTCCCTTAGGCAGAGTCCAAGACACTTGGTATAAGGCAAGACTGATAACAGTGTCTCTCCATAACAACCAAGTCAGAAACTTCGGACCTGGCTCAAGGAATGTGTGTTGAAAACAAACAATCCACATGGTCCAAGAACTTAACATCTCAAACTCAACAATGGAATTACACAAATCACTCATTAGATAGAAATAATATGTTTAATACTCAAAGAAAATTTTCATACCTTTAACAGAAAATTCACCCTTTCATTAAATTATGCATGATACATGTGCAGGGCATAATTTAAGAATGACATTTTTACATCTTCATTCAATGTGTAGCAGACTAAAATACTTTACCTCCATCTGATATACAGCCCACCATCTGAAAGTCCTGCCTCTTTTTCAAAGAGTAATATATAAGAAGGCAAGTAGTGTGTGGAGTCTTGTGCCTGCATTTTACAGGATAAAGAGAAACATTTTTATTTATTTATGTTTTGTTTTCAGATTAGAAACGAAAGAGTGCAGACTCCACACTAAGTGCCTCTTGATGTGTTAGAAATTATGTGAACGGATTTTTATAAGAAAAAGAAATCAAGATGTGGTTGAAGGAGATGACAATAATTAAAGGGAATATTTGATTGTTTGATATCAGTTTATCCTGCAGCCTCAGCCAAAACCCAGAACTTCACCAAACATCCTCATGCCCCATTCTACTACTGAATCAAGAACAAGGAAATAACCTTACACTTCTTAGGGGCTCTACCTTTTCAACCATTCCCAATTAAATTCTTAAAGATGTGTCATCTTTTCTGTAAGGCCCGTCCCCTCCCTGACCTTGAACTGTCTCAGGCTCTTTCTTTTTTATGAGAGCCATGTGCAGTAATATTCTTTGCTAGGGTGGAAGCCGGTCATTGCCTTACAGCCTCACCAAGACTCGTAAAAAGCTTTATTGCTGTGGTCCTTTGAAACCGGGAGAGAATGTGGCCCATCACCCACTGTGTTACATCAGCCCTGCAAATTATATCTTTCCCCTTCATGAGGAGCTGCAAGATGCCCAGATGCATTTTCTAAAGCACAATTTGAAAATAATGAGACAAGTGCTGGACACAACATGCTCTTGACAGAGACTGCTGAGTGGAAGCGTGTGCAAGAGATTTAATTTGGCCAGATGCTGCAGCTCTAATGCTTGGCCTCCCTCAATTCTGAAACTGTCAAGCCTCTGCGATTTAGGAACTAAGATGCACAGTACAACAAGTGCACTCCAGAAAGATTGCGGATAATCTGGAATTTCCAGTAGTGTTCGGTTTTATCCTTACATGGCAGAAAAACTGAAGGCTACATACTTACATGGGTTAAATTGCACACATGAAAGTTTAGGTTTAAATTCGTTACCCTCTCAAAAGAAACATTTTTTTTTTGTCTTAAATAACCAGAAGATTTCTGATATTATTTTAGCTACTCTGGTGCAATATTTTATCTGGATATTAAGAAAATGTTTAGTAAAGCATGTAAAATGCTTTATAAAGAGATCATATAGTTACAAAACAATACATATTAAACATCAAGGAATAGGGTATATATAATTTGCTATTTATTGAAGTTGAGGTCTGTAGTAAGACTTCAAAACAGAATTTTACTTCAGACTGTAACTTAAAAAGTTACCAGCTATGGAACTTTAGAAAAGTAGCTTAAATTTTTGTAGTGTCCTTCACCTGAATAATGAATATAAATTAACTATTTCTAGTAACTGTGAAGAATACGTACTGTATGTCCAGTGCTTAGAACAATGTTCAGCAATCCTAAATATTTTGTAAATATCCACTGACGTTATTGTTAATGATATTAACATGGTCAGTAGTAATGACTAATATTGTAGTGTTAATATAGCTAATTATTATTAGTAATAATACCATTGTTGTCATTATTGATAACATACAGGATAACAGCTAAGACAAGTTAGTGAAGGTTCAAGATACCTGTCAATACTCTTTAAAAAGAAAATTTCAAAAATATTTAAATCTTGGTTTTAATTTCCCCTTTCTAAAGATGTTTTATGGGCAGAAGAGATGGCTCAGGTATTGAAGATTAGGCTCACCATCAAACAAAGGAAGAGGCTAATCATAAAAAAAAATCTACAAATAAGTCAATAAAGAAATTGTTTGTGATTGTGGACCGATCAGAAGAAGCTGCCTTTTTCATTCATAATGAAAGACATTACAAATTTTGGTTAAGCAAATAAGTCATCAGCAAATTTAAGAATACAACTACTATTTCTTAATTTACAATGAAACCCACACATTCGCTAGATAAAATTAAAGAGCAACTATTCTCAAAAGCCTAGGTCTTTATGTGTTAATTACAAAACTCTTGGAAACATCCAAGATTTCCTTAAGAAAAGGGATAAAATAAATTGTGATATATTAGTCTGATAGACTGTTACTGCTAGGGGGAGGGGGAAAGAACCGTCAAGCTATGAAGTCATGGGGTGATTTCAGTACATTTTACCGAGTAAAGTGTATTATAATAAGCCCACTTGGATTGTATTTCTAACTCCATGGCATTCTGAAAAAAAAGCAGACAGCAAGTAGCCCAGTGGTTGTGAATGTCGGCTGGGAGGGTTAAATTAAGCAGCAAAACTACTCTGAGGGACACAATAAAAGTGTTTAAATGCTGTCCTCATATATCTACCTAATCAGTAGAGTGTACATGAAAATGAAATCCCAGTGCAAACTATGAGCATGGGGTGATGATGAAGCCCAGGAGTGTTCTTCATTTACCTCAGATGTACCGTTGAGGCAAAGATTATGGAGGAGTCTGGCAGGAGAGTCAAATGCATACAGAAAGATTTTGTATTTTGTACTCAGGTATGTCATAAAAGTACAACTTCTTACTACAGAGTTTCAGAATGTATGGA
Organism: Mus caroli; assembly: GCF_978045245.1. Lineage (NCBI taxonomy): Eukaryota > Metazoa > Chordata > Mammalia > Rodentia > Muridae > Mus > Mus caroli. Next base: position 96,615,421 of record NW_028227264.1, read on the forward strand.
GAGCAAGTTCACTTTATTAGTTTCCTTGCTTCTCATACAGGAGTCCTTCCTTGCAGTACAGAGGTCATTACTTTCCATACAGGAGTACTTCCTTGCACTGCAGAGTTCCTTACTTCTCATACAGGAATTTGTTCATGCCATACAGGGATCCTTTTCATTTTGAGACTGTGTTTCCCAAATGAGATGCATGGAGACTGAGCTCTATCAGCCTGTTTCAAAACTAAGAAAGGATATTTAGAAAGCATGAAGTTCTTTCCAAATTTCTACCTTCCCCTCCAGAAACATTCTTAGTATGTACTTGGTGAGCACTCCAGAGCACTGAAAATGGTAAGTCAGATCAAATTCAAGTGACATCCAAAGGCAAAAGTCTAAACATCCATGCATTCATTAACCCAACCAATCCTCTATCCATTCATCCATTTGCTATCAAGGTGGCTGTCTACTTTGGACCAGACAGAATCCTAGAAACAAGGGCCACTGAACAAGACAACGGTTGTTCTTTGCTTTTATCGATCTTGCAACTGAAAAGAAAACACATTCAAGCAATAAGTACACAATGAGTGTTTGTTAGTACAATGGAAAATAACTGGTGGCTGCCTTTAGCCAATGATGAAGATTTAGGTATCTATCTAAAGGTAGAGAAGTCGCTAAGAAAAGGTTAAAGAAAATATAATCTGAGAAGGGAGAAGAACTTTTTAAAATAGTTAGATATTGTGAGTAGAAGTCAGAATTTTAAAAGAATTATAACATATATATGCACATAATGATGGGATGTGGGTACTGGACAATAAGAATAATGGGAAATAAGTTCACATAAGTAGTTATGGGCCAGATTAAATGAATGATAGGTCAGTATACCACAATTAAACATTACTATTAATGATTTAAGAAAAGATCCTAAAAGAAAGGAAATGAAATTATCTATCTTACTTTTTGAGTTGGTCAACAACCCTTGCTTCCAGTAAAATAGAGAATATAGATGAAAAAATGCAGATCATCTAAAAAGTAGTTATAAGACACCACAGTATTGCAGATGAGTCTGAGAGTAGATTGGACTGAAGACTTTAGAGTAAAATGGAGACAGATGAACAAATATGGTGTGGAGCTTGTAGACTTGGGATGATGCCTTTGCCAAAACATTTTTATGTAGACATTTGAGAGACTAGAAGAGACAAGGGTGATTATAGCATTCAATGGTTATCAGAGAAAGTCTACAATAATGTGTCTATTCCCTCAAAAGAGGGCATTCATGGGTCAAAGCAAAGGCTAACCAAGTTCAGGTTGGAAACCTAGTGAGTTTTTGTTTTCAGTTTCTTTCTTTTTTAAAAAAATTTTTTAATTAGGTATTTTCCTCATTTACATTTCCAATGCTATCCCAAAAGTCCCCCCTACCCTCCCCCCCTACCCCCTACCCACCCACTCCCACTTTTTGGCCCTGGCGTTTCCCTGTACTGGGGCATATAAAGTTTGTGAGTCCAATGGGCCTCTCTTTCCAGTGATTGCCAACTAGGCCATCTTTTGATACATATGCAGCTAGAGTCAAGAGCTCTGGGGTACTGGTTAGTTCATAATGTTGTTCCACCTATAGGGTTGCAGATCTCTTTAGCTCTTTGGGTACTTTCTCTAGCTCCTCCATTGGGGGCCCTGTGATCCATCCAATAGCTGACTGACATAGGGCCTAGTGAGTTTATTAGGCTGATTCAGAGGACCACAGGTTAGGACCATATGTAGGAGCATGAGTGACTTAAAGGCAATTGCTTCAATTTGAAGTCCCAGTATCACCATGAGTGATCAAATATAAAATTTGAAGAACTACTAATGAGTCCCATCTCCAGTCAATATTTTCACCTCCTCCAAGTTCTACTGCCCCTCCTAAACTGCATGCAGCTGTGGCAGGAGGGAGGAGAGACTGGCATGCCAAGTTAGGATCCAGTAATGCTCCATGATTATTCCGTAGATGAACAGTAACACATCATTGCTAGACCTAGCTATCACTGTATCAGTCTGCCTCTTTGCTTGTCACGACTTCCCACTAAGATAGCCTATAGGTTACCATAGCAACTCTGCTTCATGATGGTTAATGGTCATGACATGTCCAAAGTAAATAGTTTCACTCTTACAATGGATGTCAATAGGAAGTTCAGCTGCAATGCTTTCTCATTTCATGCACTTTGGTTACTGAGAATCCTAGGAATTTCTTTCTGTGGAGCTGGTGAGGTGTATGAATCAGGGTATTGGATCCCTTGTGGTTGGTGTGAACATTTTACTCCCTATTCACTCATCCTAGCCTCCGCTGGCTTTACTCTTCCCAAGTCAGCTCTCCTTCATGTCTCCTTTCCTATGGGATATAAGACATCTTCCTAGTGTTCAAAGAGGTGACGTCCTTGCTGGTTCATTATGCATTCACTTGCACTCTGCTTGTTTTTCCCCCAAGACTAGATGTAAGCATTCTAATACAGAAATACCTCTGATGTATTCTTTTTTGCTGCCTTTTGTGCAATTTCCCCCATCTGTCTTGAAGGTGTCTTTTGTTGTTGTTTTTTGTTTGTGTGTTTTTGTAATGGAAAATAGTTTTTCCTTACACACTGTGTTCTGATTATGGTTTCCCATCTACCAAATGCTCCCTATTTGTAATGTATTTTTAGTTACACAGAGGGAGTAGCCACGAGGTACTCCATGAGACTAACAAAGATATATGGCAATACACATTTCAAAATCCCTGGGGCTTGAGGTATAGCCTGGTGGTAGAGCACTTACTTAGACTTAGATATCAGCTTTCACTGTTGAGAGACTTGCATCGTGTTCCTTGACTTCTATGGTTCTATTCCCCCCCTAGCTCAAGTAGAGAAGTTAGAATGAATAAACTTTAAGTTCCTTTTAGATTAATATCAATGATCAGTTAGTTATAGGTTCTGAACAGATGCTAATAGTGCTCTGCCCAATATCTTTCAGAAGTTGAGGAGAAAATGTCCGGTGGAGTCATTCTTAACTTACAGTCATCACTTAGATTCCAAGATACAAAAAGAGGATAATCAAAAAATGCCAAGATTCTATTTGAACTAAATGCCTTCTAGAAAAGAAGTCTTTCTAGAAGGTTCCTGTGTGTGCTGAGAACTAGGACAGTCTGAAAGCAATAATATCTTCTGGGAAATGGAGTTATTAATAATGCTGGCTTCCTTTAAATAATAAAGGCATTAGCTGAGAGGGAACTCTGGGAGAGGAAAGAAGGATGAGAGAACAAAGGAGGATAAAAATACCATAGACAATGCAAGCAGTCCCCTTACTCACAATGGAAATATGACACACATTGGGACATCCCAGAAGTAAGTGTGGAGGCACACATGGTAAATGGAATATATAAATGTGAGCAAACACCCTCCACTCTTTGAAATCTGTGATTCCAGACAGTACACTTGAAAACAATGTTATATAACTGGAGATGATGGGACTGTATTAATTCCAAATATCTGCTGGCCTCTTTTAGGGTATCAGGTCCCAATCGAAGTATTAAGATAAGGTTTTTGAACTCCTAGAACTAACATTAGACAGGATCAGGAAATGGGTAAGATAATAGATGCTATAGAGAAAAATAGAACAAAAATTATAGAAGATTAAAGAGTTGGAAAAATAATAGCCACATTATTTTTCTATCCAGGAGGTTCTAGCTATTATAGAAAGTGCTAACGACTTTGCATGAAGGTCTGAATCAACGTGCCTAATCCACACTCCAGTCATCAGAACTTGTACATCACTGACTCTCCTTACAGATTTAGGAATACAAAAGTCATAAAGCTGCCTGACATCACAACAGTGGTGATAAGGTCAGGAAGAAACTTTGACTCTAAGTATTGAGAGTTCTAAACTACCCAATTCTTCTACCTGCTTGGATTGTATTCTATACAACACATAATATTGCAAATGAGGACCATACAGTGAAGAAAAAAAAATCTAAGAACCCAGAATGAGGTGAGCTGGAAATCCGAGGCAAGTGATTGAAAGTCAGATAGGAGGCAGCTCCTACGTACTGTTAACTGGAGACATTTTGGTGCCAAAACACCATTGCTGACATCTCATTTCCCTTAACACCAAAAGGATATTTTCTGGTGTTTTCTTTAAAAAAGTTCCTTCTGGCTCTGGGTCTTAATGATTTGATTAAATAGAAGCTTATTTTAATGATCTCTAACCTTGTAAGTCAAAATATCAATTGTATTTTCATTCCAGATAAAGAAAGGAGAGAACCTATAGGGGAAGATTTAGGAAACTGCTCAGTTATTGTCTCTTTGAAAAGTTGTTACTCAAAAGTCGAGGAATTGGAGGTCCCCATAGACAATCACATGGTATTGAAAGGTTAACAGGAAAATAGAGAGTTGGCAGTTTTGATGGGATATTTCCCACCTTTTTTTTTGCCACCTCTGCCTGACATTCATCCACTTTATCTTCATCCAGGGGACATTAGCCTCACAACTACAGATGTACAATACGTAGGAATCTCGAGACTCTTGCATCATGTTGTGAAGCTCCTCTGTCCTAGGATATACGTTTTCTTGAACATTTCTCTTAAAATGTTTGTTAACTTTTCTAAATCTTAGTTTCTTGATTTTAAAGTCATATTCAGTATTGCAAGAGGCTTTGCAAATGGCAAAAGATTTCAACACTTTTTGAGTCAGACAAACATCAATTTGGATACTGACTCATCAAGCTTTTAGTTGGATGCTCTTAGGCTCTCTCTTAATTCTTTGTATTGAAGTTGTCTACAGTGGTGGCACACACTTTTAAAGAACTCAGCAGGCAGAAGCAGGCAGATCTCTGAGTCTGAGGCCAGGCTGGTTTACAGAATGAATTCCAGGATAGTTAACGATAAACAGAGAAATCCTGAATCAAAAACAAAGAAACAAACAACAAACAAGTTCCGTATTTAGCAGTTTTGCTAAAATAGCTACCTGTATCCTTGTGGCAAATATCTTTAAGTTTAGAACCAACTTCCTTTCCAGTTGAGTTGGCAGTTCTACTAGCACTGGCTGCATGTATGGGAATATATTTGTAGCTCTTACTCAGTAAGGAAATCTTTCCAAACTCACAGACAAAAAACAGGACACTTCATTCAGCCACATTTCAGTGCATCAGCTGGGCGCGCCACCATGCCCAGCCTGGGCAGATTTTTGGTGCTGTTGGTTTTGTTTGTTTGTTTGTTTGTTTTGATCATTACAGATCTCACTGTTCTAGAATTCAGTCTAGAATTTGAACTCACAGAGATCCTCCTGCCTCTGCCTCCCAAGTGCTGGAATTAAAGAAGTATTTCATCATACCCATTCCCTGCCTGATTTTTTTGGGTTGGGTTCTCTGCTCATCTGTGTGTATCACAAGTCAGATACATCACATATCTGGAAGTTTTGATGTTCCTGCTGAGAGAGTGACCAAGGTAACCATGGTGATGTCTTGATTTCCTATTAGCCAAGAGGCTCTCTGGGACTTTTGACACAGCAGTAATGGCAGTCTCACCCATACAACAATGGAAGTAAACCCTTAAAACTTGTGGGAAAGTGTTCAGGTCTTAGTTTTTGTCACCTTTGTTACTGAATCTTCATGACCACAGAAAGTTCATGGCCAAGTGCAGACTCCATGTAGAAAGTCAATACCTCCAAAGCTCTGGGTGAAAGGATGAGACTGGTTATAGCTGTTTGCAAAAATATTTATTGTAAACATGCCGCTACATTCATTTCAGGTCATCAGCATCTTCTTATTCCTTCACAAAGTTAAATGTGTACTCAAACAGTAAATATCAACCAAGTGTGGTTGGCAGTAGAGTTCCCACTTCAATCCCAGCACTCAGGAGACTCAGACAGGCAGATCTTTGTGAGTTTGAGGACGGCCTGGTCTACATAGTGTTCTTTTCAGGACAGCCAGGGCCACAGAGTGAGACCTTGTTTCAAAAGAACCCAAAATAATAGATATACAATAGATAGATAGATAGACAGACAGACAGACAGACAGACAGATAATTATATACATAGGTACATTAATAGGTAAAATAAAAAGGCAAGATAGCAAATACCTACAGCCACCCTAATATTTAATTTTTTAAATAACCCACCCTAATATTTAATTTTTTAAATAACCCATATTACATTATGGGTTTTTCATCAGTAACTCCTTCTGTTCCTGCTGAATATTTCCCATACTCAAGATAAATTCTCTAGATCATTGCTTCCTACTTTAAAAGCAGTGTTCATAATTTGATAAATCCCTTTAATATGTAGCAGTGTTCTTTATATGCATATGTGCACAATATAGTTATTTGGATCTGTATATGTATACTTCATGGTACAAAGATGAAATTGATCAGCTAATTTTCTGTGAGAAAAGGTAAACTCTAAAGACACTGCCTTTGATGCAATCTTAATAAAAACTAAAGAATACTTGACTCTATGACTTGCTCTTGAGTTATACTTTAAATCACATAAAAATGAAACATTTTTAGATGAACTATACCATCGTTTTGTATCATAAACAGTTTTGATGGAACACAGTAAAAACTATTGTTACAAATGTAGCCATGACATTTAAAATTTTTTTCTATCAGTTAAAGTAAGGACAGAGATAAAGAAAACAACCGTGTATGTATTGCTTTGCTGCTGCCAGTAGGAAGTGCTTAGTGGGAGCACATACTTCTGGTATTGGTAATGAAAGAGTTCTTATGTCCTCTGCTTGCTCTCCCTCTTCCTCTTCCCTTCCCACTTCCCACCTCTTCTTCCTCCCACCTCTGGACTTAAATTAGGAGTTGAAGTGCATGCCATGTGCAATGTGCTTAGGGTGTTCTGTTGATTGCTTAATGACACTGTGTCATTTATTTTCACTTTTTGGCATCTCATCTGGGATTCTACAATGGCAGTGGCTCCATTTGACATCACAGGCCACTTTAATGCTCAGACTATGAGAAATATATTGTGTGGCTTTGCAGCTTTCAATTGTAAGTGCACAATTATATACCAGACTAGAGCCAAGTGATTCTTATACTTGAGGCATTCCCTTTAAAAAAAGCCACTAAAAGGACTTTGATAAATAGGCATTTCCTTATTTAATAACTCATTCATCAAAAGCTTTATTGAGCATATATTATGTGATAAGCAATGTATAAATGCTGGGAATATAAAATAACTGGAGTGAAGAAGGATGAATGGGTACTGGGATAGTTAGGGGCTGTCTTTTCTGTGGAGAATTTGATGACAAAGAAGGAGGTAGCTTGAATACTATTCTTTCTGTTATTATCACATATTGGTAATTATAAATAAATTGAATGATAGGATACTTTACCACAGCTTTAAACATTTTTAGTATAAAAATTTCTAAGAAACTGCTGTAACTACTACTGAGATTTTACAACACATAAGTATCAAATTGAGGCTTTATATTAGTCATTTCTTAAGCATTTAATTGACACTACACTCTGTAGAAATGAATAAGAAAAATCCCAAAGCTCTAAAGAAAGAACCTCTGTGTGCATCCAGTTCTTATAGGACTACTTATATCTTCATCTAAAGAGCTCACTCTCAATATATCAAGACACAACTTTGTAAAGACTAAGAAGCTGAACTTCAGTCACCCATCTTAGTCTACATAATTACTGTGAATATTCATCCATCCTGAAACAGTGACAAGAAATTCAAATTCTCAATTTGGTGGTAAAATGCTGATTTTAGTTCCTAGATAAAATATGTTTGTCATATTTCTTGTTATTTACTGCAACTAATTTATTAGGTGGGAGGATGTTGACAAGTTAGGTGCCTCAGGAGTTAAGATGCTGTGTCTACCACTGACTAAGTGAAGACTGAAAATACATGCCTGGCCTTCAAGATTTTGCAGTATAGTAAGTCAGATGTATACAAAAACGAGTGTCCATGGTACTATGGCTGTGTACAGCAGAGAAACAAGAAAACAGCATACTTGACTTCATTCTGTCTCAACCATGGGGACCAATTGGTAAGGAAATCAATGTGTCAACAATATGGAAGGGTGATGCTCTAGAAATGAATTCACTCTTCTCCACCCCATAATTATCAAGAGGAAAACTTTCTTTTGGAATTGTGTATGTTTACTTTGTGGTTGTATTTTTATTCCCATACTTCCTTTAATAGACGCACCATTTCATGAGAATGTTTATCATGTAGATTATGAGGAAACCCATAATGGGTTCCTGGAATTCATGTGTTTAGCTGTGATCTTCTTATGGAGTTCATATGTTGATCTGTGATATTCATATGCAATGCACGTGTTGAAGTGGGGTGTACATATGGAAATCATGTATTTTTCTGCTACAGACATGTAGAATCTGAAAATAGACTTTATACCATTGAGACATTTCTGCAACGTCAGGAAAGCAGTGAAAATAAAATTTATTTAAATAAGTGACCTAGTCTCTTACCATCATGCTCAATAAGTTTGTGAGTTCTCTCAAATGCTTATACTCCTAGTCTTTTGGAATGATATGAATAAAATAAATATTAGACTTAAGTTTTAAATGGATTTCAGCTAATACAACAAAACAGAAAACATACGTTATGCAGGGAAGAGAGAGAGAGAGAGAGAGAGAGAGAGAGAGAATGAATCATATATTATAAACTTCAGAATGATAACCACCCAAAATATTAATCACTCTCAAATTCAGCATAATAACTACTTGGTCTGAAGTAAGTTTATCCACCTGTAATACTTATTGCTTATTGCTTTTTATTGAAAGAATATTTTATTGAAAGGTGCTGTTTAAAATCTCTAACACAGGTAAATAAATTGACTAGAGGAGCTTTTATAAAAAATATGTAGATACATGTCACAATAATCTTGGAGGACAACAGCCCCTTTCTTGATATACAGGAAAACTAAGATGCTGTTAGCTTGAAAATTCTAAGTCCATGGTAAAGACAGAGCTAAGATTTGGCTCTTTGTTCCCTGACCTATCTGTCAGGCATTTGGTAAATGTCAGTGTCTTGATAATACATTTAGTGCAATCTCTTCCTTAGTGTGATTAACTGTAATAGGGCTGCTGCTGAGAAGGTGTGCTTAATGTAATGTAAAGGGTCACAGATGGAGAGAATTAAGGCCAAGATGCCCAGCTAGCTAGACTATGAAAGACATAATCCATATTTAATATCCTTTCTCATTAACGATAGCAGTCACATAGAAGCGATTTCAGTTAAGAACTAATCTACAGTAGTAACCAAGTTAGATGGCATCCCTAATTACAGAAGGTAGGGCTCCATTAGTCCCACCCACTGTTGGCTGTTCTCCAACGTTGGCAGAAATTAATAGGAGTCTTATGAGACTAGTGTGCCTAAAGCAGATATGATACATTTTCTAAAAGAAAAAACATAAGAGGATTAGTTTTATTCCATAATATAATCCCATTCCTTGTACAAAAATATTATGAAAAATCTTCTAAGATGACATGCATTAAGTGTAACTTTTTCTTTGAATTTTAAAACTAGCAGCTGTGTGCAGGCAATTTTATTTACTTCAAATGAAACTTCTCTAAAACTGGGCCTTTTCTGGATCATCGGACTTTCTTGGAGGGACTAATTAAATTTACTTTATTTCCACCTGATAGACTTTTTTTCTTTGGAGTAATCCATCATAAAAATGACATAATGCATTTACTAATCTACAATCAGATAAATTAGCACAGACGGAGGGTCTCCAGCATGGTAATTTTTATCCTAAAAGAAAGCAGCATGGATAGTGATAAGGAAATCCTCAGGGTGCACACAGTCCGCCCCACACTTCAGAGCGTGTACCTCAGGGCACACAGACTCCTCCTCGTGCTTCAGAGTCAGTAGAAATTTCCCATCTGTGAGATTATTTGCTCACACCTTTCAGTAAATGTAAAATAAAAATCATTTTGAAGGTTTCACATGAGTACTGTATTTTTTTCTTCTTTTTTTGATCATTTTAACTCCTCCTGTCCCTTTCTCCATGTTCCACCTCCCTCAAAATCTGGACCTGTTTTTCTTTCATTGGTATTGTTACTTACACACACACACACACACACACACACACACACACACACACACACACTATTCACATATAAACACAACTGGCTGTGTCCATGTACTGTTGCTTGTATGTACATGTGTTTAGTGCTGACCACTTGAGATAGGAAAACCTATCAGAAAGCTCATGTCTGGAGAAGACTGACTCTCTCTTTCTTAGCATCCTTTCATTGATCATACTTCCTTATCTAGGGGTTGTACCTTGAGAGATTTTCTCCATCTACGTTGCCATGATCAGCTGGCGTTTGTCATTGTTAAGTCTTATATATGTGATTATATTGTTGAGATTTCATGGGTACAGTTTCCCTGTAATATAGAAGACATCATCTCGCAGCAGATGTCTTGTTCCTCCAGCTCTTACAATCTCTCCATCCCCTCTCTTCCTGTTTTCTGTGTTTTAGGTGGAAGGATTGATTTATATGTGTATTGACTGGGACCAGAAACACCATGATCAGTTGTTCTGTCCATTTTGACCAATTACAAATTTCTGTAATGGTCTCTATTATGAAAACAAAGCTCCTGTGGACCAGAATAAGAGCCATGCTTGTCTGTGGTTATAAGGATACATATTTAGAACAAAGCTAGAAATTATATTGGCTTAGAAAAGTCACAGAACCAAGTTCATGACTAGGGTTCCTGGCCTTACTACTCATGAGTAGTTGGCTAGGGTTACAGTACCGTGAATTCCCTTCTATTGAATGAGCTGGAAGTTTAATTAGATAGCTATTGGTTGCCTTTAAGATATAAGTGTCAGTATTACACCCTTGGATGCATATTGCCATGCCATAACCTGCTGTGGTTCTTAGCTTTTACAGCTGGGTTGGAACTGCTGGTCTCTTTTCTCCACTGTCAGCTAATACAGCACTGTCAGATCCTAGGAGAACTTGTCTTCAGAGAGGAGACTTCCAGGTTATATCCAGGTTCATTCCTCCAAACCTTGTGTCCGATGTCTGCGGTATTTTCAGCAAGAGCTTACCTTCAAGTTCTAGGTGACAACCAAAGGTAACAGCAATCACATATATTGTTTTGTGAGTCTCCTGGACTCCCCAGGCCAATAACGGGAAGAAAGGTTGCTCAGGTTGGCACCAGGTTTTTGCCTCTTGAAGGCAGAATCATCACCGTTAGCAGTGTAAGTTCATTTAAATGCATGTATATATAGGGACACACACACATACATATACACACACATACATATGTATGTATATATAGGGACACACACATATGTATGTATATATAGGGACACACACATATACATATGTATGTATATATAGGGACACACACACACACATATATACACACACATACATATGTATGTATATATAGGGGGACACACACATATATGCACACACAATATATATACACACACACACATACACACACATACACACACATATGTATGTATATATAGGGACACACATACATATATACACACACATACATATGTATGTATATATAGGGACACACACGCATACACACACACATATATACACACATACATATGTATGTATATATAGGGATACACACACACGTGTACACACATATATATACACACATACATATTTATGTATATATAGAGACACACACAAATACACACATACATATGTATGTATATATAGGGACACACATATATGTACACACATGCATATGTATGTATATATAGGGACACACACACAAACACACATATATACACACACATACATATGTATGTATATATAGGGACACACACATATATACACACACGTACATATGTATGTATATATAGGGACACACACATGTGCATACACACATATATGTGTATATATAGGGACAGACAGACACACACATGCATATGTATGTATATATAGGGACACACACATATACACATACACACATATGTATGTATATATATGTATTATGTGTATGCATTATATATAATATATAGATATGTTACATTTTTATTTTACAATAATACATATGTGTGTATATATAGGGACACACACACACATATATACATATGCACACACAATATATATATTATATATACACACACATATATACGCACACATATACACACATGTATATATGTATGTATATATAGGGACACACACATATATATTACACACACGTACATATGTATGTATATATAGGGACACACACACATATATACATACACACATATGTATGTATATATGTATTATATGTATGCATTATATATAATATATAGATATGTTACATGTTTATTTTAAAATAAACATAAAATAATGCTTTTATATGGCCTTTTCCCTCAAATATAAAGCTTTATTTAATCTTCCGTCCTTTTTCTCCCTCCATTTTACCCTGCTTGACCCTCCCCAGTCAAATTCCTCCCTTTTTTCTTATTTCTCATCAGAGTTCCTAAGTTCTACTATCTAGTCTCTAGAGGCCCCTCTTTCCCCATGGTCCCTTCTTGCTTTGCTGGTTTATGTGGTTAATGCAGGTCATATTCTCACATCAAAGGACTCAGACACTCACTGCTTTTGCCTGTGTTCCTGTGGGTTTTTGCCTCTGTTTCTACTTCATAGAGGATTCATATCCCAGTATACACTAAAAAACAGGCACTTAGTCATTCTAGTGGTTTTTTTAAAAATAAAATCTATTTTTCTTTGATGTTACTCTGTTGTTGCAAAGAACATAATATTTCCACAAGGCACTGTGGTGAGCAAACACAATAGTGGCCGAATTGTCTAAAGAAAAATCAGTGGACTACCTGAACACAGTCTCGCATGTGCACAAATCTGTTGGGAAAGGTATTAAAGTTTTAAACTTGGATTTCTGTAGTTTGTTTTCTCTTTCTAATATATTAAAAAAGGATATACATTTTCATTTGCCCAAAGCAATGCCTATATTCTTGCAACAAGACACTACTTTTCTTACAATGTAAACTGAATACCAGAGCTATAAAAGCAAAGAGTATAAGTGAGTTTAGTGGAAAGGGGGAAGGGGAGTTGCCAAATCAAACAGTAGCAAATGAAGAATTCATAAGAAAATCCCTGTTGTCACAGATGTACCTAACCTCCAGAATATGTGAATAGGAGAGTGTTTTAATCTATGACCCTAAACCTAGGTACATTTATGGCTTTCCCATTAATTCTAACACTTCTAGATTCCCAGTAAAAGAAATATGTTGTAATAGCATGGGCAAGTTGTTTCTGAAAGGGACTTCCTAGAGAAATGTCAGAGGGCAGAGGGAAAAGGCAGAAATCAAGGAGTTATGTGGAAAACTTTAAATTACAATGCTCTACAGTTTCATACCTTCACAGCAAAACACAACACTTACATACTAAATATCCATTCAGCCCTCTATACAAGTGTCTGGATGTCACTCATGTTAATTTGAAATGAAGCTATTGATACTTTTCTACAGGAATACCTGCATGTAAAGGAAGCTAAGAAAACACACATCAAAGGGATGGAATTTCCCCAAAGCTGTGGGGTGAAAAGACAAAAACAGTTGATTCCATACAAATGAATTGTTTTCCATGCTAGAGGAAATCCAAGTGAAATGAAAAATGGGGATGTAAAAAGGTTTTCTTAAAGGGATCACTGGATGCCTTTAGTTTTCATCCTTGTCTCCTGTATCACATTCTTTTCCTGGACTGTCTGATGTCCACCATTAAGTTGTCACTAAACAATGGCAAAATGAGGGTGCTGTCTTTCTCCAGTCTTTACTCATTGTATAAAGTTCTACAATTGTCTCATTGGATAATTGCAGTCAGTATGCAGGCAAGCTTGGATTACTAAAAACCTCATAGTAAAATACAGAAAAGAAAAGTTAAGAGCCAGCCCCAGGTAAACAAATGTGTGGGTTGCATCTCTTTCTTGTTTCTATTAAATGCCTCTTGAAAAGGTCCTTGGGAATATTCTATCATTTGTTTTAAATATTCACCACATGCAACAGTGCCAGCAATAATCTGCTTTCATTTTTTCAGATTGAAGACCTTATTGTCTGGATTATTTCTTTGGATTCAAAATACTCATCCAACAATTTCATGATCTCAGTCCTTGATCAATTGTATCTACTTGTCAGAAGTGTTAAGTCTTCTGAGGAATGCTTAAGATGGTCCTCTAGGGATAGCCATGGCTCCATCCCACTAGTAGGCCACTAACAAATAGTTGCCCTCCCTGGTGGATAGCCCAGCATTCAGCTCAATAACCCATGAGTCCCCTCACTCTATCAGTGTTTATTCGTCACTGTGATAGCTAGTGACTAAGAGCTGGAGGCACAGTTGTAACTGCAAAGGACTCTTAAACGCTTGCAGCAAGAAAATGAACAACCTGAATTTCAAAACTGGCAATAATCATAAATAAATACTTTGACAATGAAAAGATACCGACTGCAAATAAGCAGGACAAAATGCACATGGGCCAAGATGTGGCTAGGTCAGCGAAGGACTTCTAAGCTCAGATCCTTAATACCATGTGATAACGTTTGAGTGGGGTAAAGTAGATATGTAGTACCTGGATTGGTTACATTGAAGAGGTTATATTTGTGTGGTCCGGCAGTAGAATGTCAATCTCTGTATTTTATGATTAACTTTGCTATAAACATAAAAATGTTGTAAAAATAGGTTTGACTATATATGCACACATAGAAAGTTTGTATTATATATACACAAGACAAACCTTTATACTCAAATACTGAATTCATGTTTGAATACGGTCATATCTGGTAAACATCAATGAATTACAACTTGGAATAGATCTAATGAAAGGAGAGGCAAAAACATATGCCCATTTAAGTTTAAATCTCATTTGTACCTTAAAGATGAATATGTGTTATTTCATACAGAAGAAAGATTATTATGCCAGGAAGAAAGGCAAACACGTGAAAATACTGAAATAAGAAAATAACTTGTAATCTGTGTGATCCAAAAGTAAATAGAAATAGACTATAGGAGTAAGTATGATTGAGGTCTTGGATGGGAGATGCTAATATATATATATATATATTAATTTTCCAGGCAGTAAGCCACTTATTTCTTCTTTCCATATCAGTAATTCATGCCTAATCTCATAAAAAAGTTTAAGAAACTATTTCAACTTAAATAATTCCTTGGAAAAGGCTAAAAAGTTCATATTCCATTGTTGGTGTTATACAACGACTAATCCATTTCTTAATTTGTACTATCAAGCATTTTTCTTTTCTTTTTTTGGTTTGTGGCCCGTACTATAGACATTCCCATATTTGTTCTAAGTGCATTTGTTGTTGCTTTTTGGTTTTGTTTGTTTTGAGATATCACATGACATCAGTGAAACAATGAAGTCAAGAGGTACATCTTCTCATCTCTAACAGTCTAAGATTGGAGGGGTTTCCCAAAATATCTTCAGGCTAGACAACTCACAGGGAAGAATCACTACAAGCCTTTATCATCATTGTAGCCAAGTAAAAACCAGTCAAAGGAAGACTTCCATGAGTCAGAGTCTAGGAGGGATCCTCTTTGAAGTTCCTTATTCCTCACATATGTTGTTCTGCAACATGAACCTATGATAAGACCAGAAAGTATTGCAAGCCCAGAATTTCACAGTTTGGAATCCAAGGTTGGATTGATTGTTCACATGACTGAATAACTTCTAGCTTTCTCTACAGATCAAGGTAGTGTGGCATGAACAGGAGAAGGACAAGACATGACCATGAGTCACCCTATCAACATAAACTCTCAGATGTGGTCTCAAAGGCTCACCTTGGGTAATGGGATATTTGTCATACCTGGGAAATTCTTAGTGTTTAATAACAGTCTCCTGAGACCAAAGGACAAGACAATGGAGACAGACTTCTCTGAGTGGTAGCAAGCTCTTTCCCACACAGATAATTACAGGCATTTCCAATGTAATAGTACAGCTTTAAAGCAATGCTGACTACAGTATGGTTTAGGCTATAGGTATGCTATAAGTAACTTGCCAGACTTAAGTATAGCAAGAAAATCTGATGGATGTGAACCAATGGAGGTAGAAAATTAGGAAAGGTACTTATATACAATTATGGCCATATGCTAGTCAGCAAATAATCCTCATGTTTCATTTGGGTCTTATGTTACTATTAGTGAAAAATGGGTTAGCTATATCACTGACACATCTAAAACATTGCAGGCATGAAAATCACACAGCAAAAGTGTTTAGGTAATTGCCATCTTCAAAAAATTAAAAAAAAAAAAGAAAGAAAAAGAAAAAGAAAAAAGAAATCCATTATAACAGGGAAACACCAAAGCCTTCAAGAACCTGGGTGATATGGTGAATTTATGCACGTTAGTCCCTACAAGTCAAAGGAGGGTGGTATAGGTGGTAGCTATGGAGATTTTTCAGAGTGCTGGCCTGGCCAATGTGGTATTACTCAACTGGAAAAGCTCATTATGTGTCACTTGCTTCATTTTTCACTGAAAGAACAAGAGGGAGGGGGAGAGGAAAGAAGAGAAGATATGATTAGAGGAAGCAGCTTATCTATATTTTTCAACTTTATCTAATTGTTGATAAGCTAGACCCTCTAGGGAGAAGCTATTTCAATTTCAATGCATGTGAACTATGTTGCTTTATAGTTATTTCTGTTTTGATGTATGAATCACATTTACATAAAAGCTAAACTCTGAAATTTTAATCCAATTCAACCCGAGCCAACAGCAGGAAGATTTCTGGATGGCTCTCGCTTCTGAATGAATAAACAGGAAGGTGGTGCAGACAGGAAAATAAGGACTGCACTCAAAGTTCAACATCTATGATCCAGTCCTAAATAATAATAATAATAAAAAACCAACTGGCAATCAAACACAAGGACTGTGCTTTTTATGTTGCAGTAAATGAGGACTGAGAAACCACAGTCTCATCCTAAATGTCTGGATCACATGGCACAAGTGGCTCTTTGGGGGAGAGATATGACATTCATCTATGTATCTGGCGAATGATATTGAAAACCACATTGTGTGAGCCACAGCAATTCAAGAGATACCAACTGCGGATTCATTCAGTCTGTCTGTTCAGAATATAGGATGCGCACAGTACCATGATAGACAACAGGAATACAGTAGCCAAGAGCACACAGGAGTCTCAGACCTCAGGTAGCTTTTGTTCTACAGGTAGTGTCATGCAACACACAACTTAGACTGGTGGACTGCGGTTCATACACATCATCAAAGGAAAACTACAAAATGTCAGAGAATATCTAGGTGGAGAGTGTAACCATGGATATGTGTTTGTGTGTGTGTAGAGGGAGGAGGACTATGAAAGGCAGCATATTTTCTGGTCGAGCTAGGTTTAAATCCCAGAGACCCAA
Organism: Mus caroli; assembly: GCF_978045245.1. NCBI lineage: Eukaryota > Metazoa > Chordata > Mammalia > Rodentia > Muridae > Mus > Mus caroli. The sequence continues at coordinate 96,632,740 of NW_028227264.1, forward strand.
CAGATTAATCTGCAAGGGACAGAAGGCCCGTTTGCCATGCTCCCAGACACTAGGCTCCTAACATGAGGCCCCAGCTTCATAATTTTGTAGCCATCAGTCTTAGTAAGCTGTCTAGACTCCACTACCACCCCCGCCCCAGTTACCTGGCAATAGCCAGGTAGGCCCAGCCCACTATAAAAGGAGCTGCTTGCCCCCTCCTCTCTCTCTTGCTCTTACTCTCTTGCCTCTCTTTCTTGCCCTCTTGCTACCCCCTGCCTTCCCTTCTTCCCTCTTTCTACGTGGCCATGGCTGGCCTCTACTTTTCTACTCTTGCCACTCCCTCTGCCTTTCTACAATAATCCCTTTAAAACCATGGTCTGCCTTTTCTCATTGGGATCTGTTGTGCTGTAGCAACAGAGCAGGTCTTCCCAAAGAGCCTCGAGTAGGTTGCCAGTCACTCCCCCTCCCAAGCAAGCCAGACTCTCTCCTCCCCACAGGAACCAGTCAGAGCTCTCTCCTGCCCTTCTGCCCAGGCCAGAGCCCCACTGTGGGCTTGTACTCTGTTCCCAGCTTTTCCGCAGCAGACAGCAGAGTCTGGGATGTCCAAGAGCCTGAGAACTTGCCAGTCTTGGCTTCTGTCAATTCCAGCAGTTTGATGGGAACACCAGACTGTGCCTTCCCCACCCTGGAAGCAGGATCCTGCAGCTTCTCACAGCCCAAATGTCTGCGAGTCTACTGTGCAGTCAGACTTCCTAGTGTCACACCTCACCTAGTGGCCCAAGCCCTGGGCCAGATGCAGGACCCCACTTTTGACCCACATCTGGTGCCCACCATGGGTCAGAACCAGCTAAAGTGGACCCTCAGCCGGAGCCCACACACCAAGACCCACATCTGAACTCCAGATTGCCCAAGATCATCAAATCAAATATACTGATTACCATTATTCAAGCTGGACTCAGGACCCCATTTTGACTTACATGTGTGTATGTGTTCTTTTGGAGGAAGAAACGACTCAAGTCAAGTTTAGAAGGATCAAAAAAAAATTAGCCATGTAGATAATAATAATCCTAGGATTACCAGGATGCCAGTCAATAGGAGGTAAGTTTTCATAGTCTTTCTGCTGTGCAGACAGTAAGAGGCATAAAGCATGAATCCAAGACATGGAGGTTGGCATATCCACATATGGCAGACTAGACAGGATCTCCTCACTGAATGGCTGCATCATTGTCACTAATACATGGGAGACAAGGTCAATTAGAACCTTGGCTTTGTATATTATAAGGTTATTATAGATGCTTGTGCTATTCTGGCAGAAGGACATGGAGAGAGTTAGGCAGATTTGGGAACTATTGCAGGAACTGAAATTGATGTGGTTTAGTAATACACAAGATCATACCTGAGAAAGAGTGCTATTAAGAACAATCTGTTGATATCTTCTATTTAATTATTGATCTTAATTCAAAGGAAACTGAGAGCTGATATCTTTCAAGACAAATGCATTTCTGACATAGGCATTTGCGAGGATGCTCTTTAGTAGAATCACACATGCTTTTGATAGATGGTTTTCTGATCTGCATCACAGATATGTTAGAGTCTTTTACATATGGCAGAGGATGCAGGTTCCATAGCAGGGAGGGGAAACCAGATGATAGTGGTAGATGGTGGTGTTGAGCTATGTTTACTGAACTGACCACTTGTCTCTGGGCAGTGCTTATACTGTGAAACCTCGCTGCTAGTTTTCACAGTCTAATTAGGCAAGTCAACCTCAGGATTGTCAGGAATGGAAAAATCCTTTCTCATCAGCATTTAAAATGTACTCAGACATCAGTTTGATGTATGTGCAGTAAAGAGACCTGAACTGCTCTCTAGGCTTGATACGAGACATAATATTCTAAACAGGATTCGGGTGTGGGCACACTCTCTGTGTCTTAGTTAGGGTTCTACTGCTGTGAACATATACCATGACCAAGGCAAGTCTTATAAAAAAACAACATTTGCAGGAAGCCGGTGTGGCTGCATGGGCCAAGATGGCACCCTGGCCCATTGCCAGGCTCCTTGAACCCCCCATGTTTACTGCCTTGCCCGACATGCACAGTGAACCTACATGCATAGGCTGCCTGATTCCTTGTGATCCAGACCTGTCAGCCTATCTGTGACCGACCTGAGCTCGTGCCTGGACCATGTGTGATTCTGATTGGATGAGGTGGTGTGGAGCGAGATGAGGTCAGTTGCCACGAGTATAGGAGTATAGCGCTTGCTGCAAGAAGGACAGGAGAAGAAGAAGCTGCTGGGGAGAGAGCTGTAAGAGAAAAAGTGCCAAGTAAAGAAGCTGCTGCATGAACCCACCTTGGTGTCCGTGTCGTTCTTGTCTCTGTGGGTCAGAGACTGTGGCAAACATTTCCTTGGGAATGGCTTACAGGTTCAGAGGTTCAGTCCATTATCATCAAGGTGGGAGCATGGCAGTATCCAGGCAGGCATGGCACAGGCAGAGCTGAGAGTTCTACGTCTTCATCCAAAGGATGCTAGTGGAAGACTAACTCCCAGGCAACTAGGGTGAGGGTCTTAAACCCACACTCACAGTGACACAGCTACTCCAACCAGGTCACACCTATTCCAACAAGGCCATATCTCCAAATGGTGCCACTTCCTGGTCCAAGAATATACAAACCATCACACTCTGGCATTATAGTCCTCTGCCTTTCCTCATTGATGACACAGCAAGAAGTTCCTACTGGGTGCTATTGCTTTGATTCTGAACGTCTCTGTGTTCACAGATGTTAATTAGTATACATCTACAAGCTTTAGTGTTGGATGACATTTTGCTATAAAAGGGAAATGAAATTTTTTCTTTTTTTTTATTGTTCATATCTAACCTATTGTCATTTTTTTTATTACATATTTTCCTCAATTACATTTCCAATGCTATCCCAAAAGTCCCCCATACCGCCCCCCACTTCCCTACCCTCCCATTCCCATTCTTTTGGCCCTGGCATTCCCCTATATTGGGGCATATAAAGTTTGCAAGTCCAATGGGCCTCTCTTTCCAGTGATGGCCGACTAGACCATCTTTCGATACATATGCAGCTAGAGACAAGAGCTCCGGGGTACTGGTTAGTTCATCATATTGTTCCAACTATAGGGTTGCAGATCCCTTTAGCTCCTTGGGTACTTTCTCTAGCTTCTCCATTGGGAGCCCTGTGATACATCCAATAGCTGACTGTGAGCATCCACTCCTGTGTTTGCTAGGCCCCTGCATAGTCTCACAAGAGACAGCTATCTTTGGGTCCTTTCAGCAAAATCTTGCTAGTGTATGCAATGGTGTCAGCGTTTAGAAGCTGATTATGGGATGGATCCCTGGATACGGCAGTCTCTAGATGGTCCATCCTTTCATCACAGCTCCAAACTTTGTTTCTGTAACTCCTTCCATGGGTGTTTTATTCCCAATTCTAAGAAGGGGCACAGTGTCCACACTTTGGTCTTCATTCGTCTTGGAAATTTTTTCTAATGTCTGAATTGGTAGGCCTCTCTTGGTAGGTTGTACCTGGTCCTCTGAATTGAATCTTGTACCTTTCCCTACGGTGAGTCTGATTCACTTTCAACACAATAAACCTTTGTCAAGAGTCTGACTGAAGCTGAGGTTCTGAGAACCCTTAGAAGGACTCATCCAGCCTGCAGTTGGTCTTTGGGATCTTCAGGAGCAATGAATTTCTGGGATTTCTGTGTAGTTGTGCCTACATAGTTGTGCACCAGGTTAGAAATGTCCTGTAGTAATTCACGACAACATTTCTCTTTCCATGCAAATGTCGAGAATATTATTTAGGATAATTTCAGATATGAAATCAACTCTTTAATATAACTTGAATTTACTCAAGAAAGGTAGAAGAATAATTGTTGTAACGTTGCCTGGTCTTCAGGGGTGGGGGGTGAAACACAATCTTTACCAATATATAGATCTCTTAGCAGCTTGTGTTTGTACTTTCAGTGTTATCTGTTTGCTTCAAAGGTTTTCTCAGAAAAGAAAATGTTTGTAACCATAGCTAAAACATGACAAAATGGACAGGAGACAACTAAAAACTATTTCCTGCTGAAAGCTTTGTGTATGGCAGAAAGCGTGATGGTATTGTCATAGTCATAGGTTGACCCAAGGCTTGAGCTACAATTAAGGAAATGCTGCTATTCTCACATCTACATAATTACATACCTCTTAGAATGCAACTGTGTGCAGGCGTCCAAGATTCTTATTACCTTCAAAGCCTTTATTGCCCTGTACAAACTTACCACTCACTTGCTAGGACTTTGCCTTATCGAATTCTTGTGAAATCAATAGCAAGCCCTTAAGAACTCGGCACTTCTGTGCCCACTCTGGAGCAATCACACAGTTCTTGAATCTCTGGTTATCACTTTTCAATTGAAACACACTACATTGCTCCTTAAATGCATTCCTTGCTCTTCCTTATTCTTGTTCCTGGTCCATGATAGCTTTTATGTGGGGTAAGGGTTGTAAATGTGTGTGTGTGTATGTGTGTGTGTGTGTGTGTGTGTTGGGGGATCTATGTATCTGTGTTCCTACTAGAAGTGTTCTTGACTAATTGCAATGGGTTGTTCAACCTAAAGTTAAAAACAAACAAAATAAAGCACTAATTTTTAGGCTCATGGATGCTCTTAAAATAAAAGGTAAATGTTTCCCAAGAGAAACTGCTTGCCTGCTATCATTTAGAACCTATTAAACATACTTGCTTAAACCTCACATTATTGCACGAGGTAGATGCTATTTTTATCTTCATTACATTGATTAAGAAACAGGATTCACAAGTGTTAAACCTCCCAGGCAAGGTCACAGCTACTTTCAGGCAGCTCTTGGATGCAGTCAGACAGTTTGCATCAAAAGCCTGTTCTCTTAGCTTCCAGGCATCCTTCCCTGTTGTCTACATCCACCATCTCAGCAACTTCTGGCCTCCTTTGCATGCTTGGCTCTATTTGACAGCTGTGTGTGCGTACTTTTGCCCTAGGTTTATCCTGTGCGTCCTCATCCCCTTCATTGATGCTCTCTCTTCCATAAATGCTTTTCACAGTCTGATAGGCAGCCTGAGAAACACCAGGCAAATGGCAAGGCCCAGGCGCACTCTGCCTGTGGGGGCTTGGGCTGTGAACCGAGTGTGACAGACTATTTCTGATGACATTACTTCCAATAATTTAGATTCCCTTTGTCCATCCCAAGGAAGAGGAATTACACTGAAAAACAAAAATCTAGATTCCGAACATCAAACAATGCAAATCTGGAAAACATTCAAACAGAGCAAGGCTTTGCCCTGCTTGATCAGGATTGTAGCTGTGTTCAGACTTTACATGTCAGATAGCTTTAAACACAAGCTGTCAATTTCCAGTAGAAGGCTTTAGAACATTTTCCCTCCCAATGAAACGATATAATCCTTATTACCGTGTTATCTTACGGTTCAAATCATTAACAAGCACTATAGTTTCCAAGACCAAGCAGTCTGACATTTTGGAGGTGAATAAGAGTGTACTCATGGCTAGAGGCTTTGTTAACATATGCCTGCAGAGCTTATCAGCAGAGAATTCCATTGTTCTTTCTGTAATTATAACCTTCTGGATGCTTCTCACTCATACCACACTCACTCTTTCCTATATAGTAGTTTTCCTGACTCAGCAACAAAAGGTATTTCAAAATGAATTGGGATGTGCTTATTGTAGCAGTGCCTTCAAGTTTCATATTTGGTATAGCTGTGATGTGACCCTGATGGTGAATTGATATTTTTAGTGAAAAAGCTTATTTAGTGTACTGCAAGTGATAGCAAGCTAGATAGTGATGGGGAAAAAAATCCCCTGTGTGTTCTTGAAGGAATGGACAGCAGCTGCTTGGGATTTTTCTCACTTCTTTTCTAGGTCACTTCTTTCTAAAATGTTAATTTTATGAATACTGAAATGCAAAAGAGAGAAAAATATAATTAGTGGTAGGACCACCAGCCTTAAACTTCTCAGATGTTTTTTTTTTTTTAAATGATTTCCTTGTATGACTGCCATTGAATTGTTTAAATGAGAATTTTCCTGGGGTTAGCCTGGTAGACACAGGCTAGGATGACTGAATTAGAAAGAGGGCATGCGTGAGCATGAGGATGAAATTATATCTTATGCTATCAACTCTGGATTCCACGGAGAAGAGTCAGACATAAGAGACATGGGAAAAAATCCATAGTTAAGAAAATTTTATGATTTAAATTGCACATTTACTGAATTTGTATAACAATGATAAATAAATTAGGTAATAAAAAGAAAGTGTTTGAGCTATTACAGGCAGATGGGTGGGTGGATTCAACAGTCACTTTTACACACATAAGGTGATTTCTACGTGCTGTTCCTTAGACTCTTATTTCTTTCCCCAGGATCTACCGGACAACACAGGGTCAAGAGGATTTTTTTCCTGCATCTTTTTTCTTTTTTTTGTCAAGAGGATTTTTATACACACCTTCCCTGAAAGGTCGTGATTTCTCCCCTTGCTCACCTGCTTCCCTCTGTCCTCACTGCCCTCCAAATAGACTTCTTCCTACACGTCTCCGACAGAGTTTCTGATGCAACTCTCCAAATAATATGCATTCCAAGCCAGAAGCTGATGCCATTCAGGATTCCTCTCATCACTTCCTTCTCCCTGAATCTAATCTAACAGAAAAATGTCTCTTCAAAGGGTATGGTTAATCTCAGCACCTTTGGCCATTTATGTGGTCATTTATTCAAATCCCTAGGCAATAGCGTCCAATCTGTCTCCCAGTTTCTGCTCTCCCTTTCTACGACCAGGTCTAAATCAGGAGAAAATAGGATCTTGGCTTGTGAAATCTATGATTTCCCTGATTGAAACCCTTCTGTGGTTTTTTCCTATTTCAGTTAGAATACAATTCCTCCTTCTGACACCCTATAGGTCCATTTTAGTGTCTGGTCTCTGCCTACTTCTCAACAGTCATCTCTCCGTGCATGGTTCTCCCCATCCTGCTCCAAGCAGATCATCTTTTACCAGCTGTTCTCTGGCTAGAAAGCCATCTCCCCATTAGCCCTACCTCTATTGCAATGTTATGTTCTCTTTACACAGTGTTCTCCCTGCATGTATGCCTGCAGGCCAGAAAAGGGCACTAGATCTCATTACAGATGGTTGCAAGCCACCAGGTGGTTGCTGGGAATTGAACTCAGGACCTCTGGAAGAGCAGTCAGTGCTCTTAACCACTGAGCCATCTCTCCAGCCCTATGTTATGTTGTCTTAAACACTCATTTAACCACTGGGATTGTGTAACTGTCCTTACATACTTTTATTTTCCAAATTGTGTGTCACTATCTGTAGCTGTGCCATTAAATAAGTATTTATCTATTTAATAGTTTTCATCTCCCCAAAGGATATAAGCTTCAAGTGACAGGATCTTTGTTCTCATTTACTTATATTTTCAATGCCTAATGCAGTGATTGCCATGAAGTAGGAGCACAGATTGTATTTGTTGAACGAAGATAACCTTTATAACTACCTTGTAAGAATAAATACTATCACTGGAAGTATTTATGAATATTTCTGAAATTTATATTTCATATATATGTATATATATTATTTCGATATAAATAAAGTATTTCAGATTTATAAAGTACACTTTCTAAGATCATGTGCAGTTAAACTCAGGACTCCACACACTCTGGGTTAGCGTCTATCAGAGACAATTCCTCTCAAAATTATTCTGAAAAGTAGATGGTTGGATTGATGTTAGATTGAACTATAGCTCAGTACATTCTCAATCAGCCTTAAAAGGCTGTCAGCACCTCAGATGCCTTTCAGATCCACCTATGTTAAGACAAAGACTGGAAAGTTTACTGCTGCCAAAGATGAATGAGAACAGGCCAGGAGCTGCAAATTCACAGGACCCAATTTTGCTTTGGCTGATCTCAGGAGACCTTCTTTCACTGAGAACATACATGAAAAGAAAATGTAAATGAAAAGAGGCACCATTCATCTGGGGCACTGAAAGTGCAACAGGAAATGCAGAGACAGGCCCATCACCTTTGGAGGATTTCAGAGCCTGAAGACCAGGGATGTGAGAGTCATTACTAGGAAATCAGAACTGTCAGCTATGTATGGCTTCAGCTGGGGCACTTTCTTTCTGCTTTCATCCCTCCTTCTCCTCCTACCTCTCCCTCTCCCTGTCCCCCTTCCCCTCCCCCTCTCACCCTCTCTAGCTCTTGCTCTCTCTCTCTCTCCCTCCCTCTCTCTCTCTCATTCTCTTTCCCCCTCCCTCTCTCTCTCTCTCTCTCACATTTGCAAATCTAGTGATCACACACACACACACTCATACATGCACACACACACACACATGCACACACACACATACATGCACATACACATGTACTTGTAGATCTAGTAATCAACCCCAGAAATTCAAACATGTTATGCCAGTGTACCAACACTGAACTATACTCCAAGTTTTCACTTGAATACCTTTGTGAAACTCACTATAAATTCTGCAAACTGATGTCACTGGCAGGCATTTACTTAATTCATTATTCCAGTGAAGGCTTACAATCAAAATCTGGGGCCTTGAATGAATTTCTGGAGCTACTTCTGTGGCGCTTAGAAACCAAGGACCCAGTAATTTTCATAATGATAAAAAAACCTTTTATTTGAAATGTTAGTCTGTAGAAAGAAGTAGGGGTTTTCTGGAGGAGAGGCAGAGTGACATGGCATATCATAGACACACACATTATTTATTCTTACAACAACAACAACAACAACAACAAAGGCAGCAACTGAGGGTCAATGCTTACTATATCATGATCACTATGAGAAGCCCTGACTAGTTCAGTCACAACTTTGTGAAAAGGCTGAGGATATAATTAAGTATATTATATAGTTTGTCAAAAATTCTGTAACCTTACAGGCAGGTGTTATATGCACACCATACCCATCATCTCTCGTTGTTATGCAATAGTGTGCTAATACCTGTAGGAGAAATCCCACTGCTGGAATCACAGGTCCGCCTGCCCCTATAGCCAGCAGTTATTTTGTAGACTGTTATTTCTAAGGGCTTGTTTTCCCTTTAGATTCTATCAGCGCAGTGATGTTTCTCTTCAATTTAATTGATTAGAATTCTGCTATTTATAACCGAATGTTCTGAGTTTATGTTATATCTCCCAAAAGATACAGATTTAGAATTGAGGTTTCAGAATGACAGCATGCTTACGGTTTATCCACAGAGGTAAGTTTGAGTCTAGGAAACCTGGGGGTGGAAGATCTCACCACGAGTATCTGACGTTTATTTATTATTTTTTTAATTCAGAGAAGACTCATTCACTAAGAATCTTAGCAGTACTAAAGGCATCTACTAAACACGTACCGTATAGAGGGTACTGGAAGGAAGATTAAAGGTGAGAGAAAAAAAACAGTCTTACTTTTAGATAATTAAAGCTGTCAAATTGATTTAAGACTTTCGGGAATCATAAAAACCCTGCTTGCCCCAAAGCAAAGCAAATCGTCAAAACCATAGATCTTCACAAATCCAGGAAAAAGAGCTGTTGTACCTTAAGCTACAGTTGTAGGATTTGTTTTCCTTGACTTTAAAGACGAGGCGTTTTGTACTGCTTCAAAAGCTCAGCTAAGCCTTTGGAGGAAGCTTACATCAGGGAAGGTCCAGGTGGCTGTGCTGTAGGATTTGTGTGGTCCAAGGCAAGCTTGGGTGTTGGCTGAACATGTCATGTTTCCTTGAATCCTAGACAGAAGGAGAGGACTCGCCACTGGGCATTAGAATGAGGTAGAGACTGACAGTTATATCAGCATCCATCAGCTCAGGGAAGAGGAGAAGTGGAAATATTTGCTCTAAATTCACACATGGGTGAAAAATTCTGCCTCTCCCCACCCAAACTGCTGATAAAAGTATACCTTTTTTTATTCCTACATACATCTAATCATGCGGAATAGCCGATGATTAGTGAACTCAAGAAAATATGAAGCTCACATACTTGATAACAATACCAGACAGACTCTGTCTTCCCTTAAGGCAGCTAGAATCCTTGTGATTCTGACAATGGAAAGTCTTTTCATTCTACAGCTTCAATCTTGAGAACTGTTGACAAGTGACGCCATGCTTTATACCATTTATAGAAATGTCAACAGTCAAGGGCTTGCAGAATTCTATTTACTGGTAATCATTTCTCAGCATCTTCCTTGATGGAGGTTGGAAACCTGTCTTATTTATACCCGCTGACCTGACCAAGATCTTCTCCAAGACATAAAAGCAGGTCTTGACCCTCATAGCCATGTTCCCTGATGAACCTTTCCTGTCTGCACAACTGAGGGTTTGGATTAATAATACTTTAATTTAATGAATCAAGTTCATGCCATAACTCTTAAACTGACAAGAACATATTGTAAATAACAAATATTTTATAATATATACACTATGATATATTTATAATATAAAGCTATTTAATTCCTCTTTTAGATTTAAAGAATTTGGAAAAAACTCCACTAATATTTGAGGACACACTACACATGTGCTTTTTGGGTCTGGGTTACTTTACTCAGGTTGTTATTTTTTAGTTCGATTCATGTGCCTGATATTTTCATACTGCCCTTGTTTTTAATGGCTGTGTAGTATTCCATTGTGTAAATGAACCATGTTTTATTTATCTATTCTCTGTTTGAGAGATGTCTGGCTTGTTTCCTGTTACTGACTATTGGGAATAAAGCTGTTATGAACATAATGCAGCACATGCCATTGTGGGATGATGGAGCATTTTTTGGAGGGGTGGGGTGGGAGTGGGTAATGTGCTCAGGACTGGTATAGCAGGGTCTTGAGGTAGAACTACTCCTGATTTTCTGAGAAACTGTCAAATTGATTTCCAGAGTGGTTGTATAAATTTGCAGTCCCACCAGCCAAGGAGGATTCGTTCCCCTTGCTCTACCACACATCCTTGCCAGCATGTGCTGTTGCTTGCATTTTTGACCTTAGCCATTCGGCTGGGTATAAGGTAGAATGTCAAAGTTGTTGTGATTTGCATTTTCCTAATGACTAAGGATATTGAGCATTGCTTTAAGTGTGTCTTGGCCATTCAACATTCCCCTGTTGAGAATTCTGTTTAGCTCCGTACCCCCTTTTTCAATTGGGTTAAGTACAGGGTACCCATACTATAATCTACATACCCAGAGAAGCAAAACAACAAGGGAGGATGCTTGAATCTCCCTCAGAAGGGGAAATAAAATAGTCATTGGAGGTAGATGGAGGGAGGGAACTGAGTAGGAGGTGGGGATGTGCAGGGGAATTGAGGTGGGGGAATAAGATTTAGGGAGGGCTGGGGAGAGAGTGCTAGGAGGATGAACAGACTTAGACAGGGCAGATATGCCAGAGACCTGGGATGGCAGAGGCTCCAGGGACTTTATGAAGGAGACCCTAGCTGAAACGCCAAGCAGTAGGAGATATGGAGCCTGAAGTGGACACCTCTTGTAGCAAGGCAGGACTCCCAATGAAAGAATATGGACACCAACTCACTCACAAAATCATTGTCACAAAATGTGTCCTACCTACAAGAAATACAGGGACAACAAAGATGGAGCAGAGATGGAGGGAATGGCCAACCAAGGACTGGCTCAACTTGAGACCCATCCCACAGGCAAGAACCAATTACTGAGACTATTAATGATACTCTGTTATGCTTTTAGAGAGAATCCTGGCATAATTATTCTCTGAGAGGCTCCACCCCAGCATCTAACCAAAACAGATATATAGACCTAGAGCCAAACATTAGACAGATATCAGGAAGTCTTGTGGAAGAGTTGGAGTAAAAATTGAGAGACCCAGTGAGATTAGGGAATTCACAGGAAGACTATCAGAATCAACTAACCTGGACCAGTGGGGGCTCCCAGAGATTGAATTACCAAACAAAGAACATAGATGAACCTGATGCAAGCTCCTACATATACGTAGCAGGTGTGCAGCTTGGTCTTCATGTGAGTCCCCCAGTAACTGGATTCAGGGCTGTCCTTGAATCTGTTGACTGCCTCTGGATCTTCTTCTCCTAACTCGGCTGCCTTGGCTGATCTCATTGGGAGAGAATCTGCCTAGTCCTGCCGTGACTTGATACAAAGGGTGGATTGGTAACCAGAGAGTCCTTCTCCTTCTCAGGAGAGAAGGGGAGGGTGATGGACATGAGGGGAGGGAGGCTATGTGAGGGGGGCACTGGTAGGAGAGGGTGAACTGTGATTGCAATGTAAAGTGAATAAATTAGTTAATGGAAGTAAAAAGAATTTGGAAAATTAAAAGGTTTCTTAATATACACTATTCTCTATGTGACTCTCTATATTTAACAAAACCAAAATATAATCAGCTAATTGTGTTAAAAATTTCAGGTTACCTCATTCATTAGAGGTTATGACATTGAAGGGGAGATAAAAATTCACTTAAGATTAAAAAACATTAAATGATAGACTTATTCCACGTATCAGCCAATAATGTATTGACAATCAAAGGACTCATTACTGGTATATCCTCACCACCCTAACCATGAAAATCACATTTCTATTTGTATAGCTATTTTAACATTTATCAGAGGCTTTTGAATTCTATACTCTATACATTAGAGGGACAGACTATATACTCTTTGTTTCTTATTTTATATTTGTTTGCTTTCTCCTATAGCAGGAAATGGCTAAAAACAATAGCAACACTGAGTAAAACTCTATCAGCATATGGGCCATGGGTAGGTTTGTTTGTTTTCTTCTCTTAAATTACAGTTTAGAAGCATTTTGGATTCACCACACACACACTCATATTTGTGAGCTGTTATAATAGTTGCTATTATGCTAATGGGTAAGCAGATGGGAGCCTAACACGGGGCTCTCTGAAACCTGCTTCCTTTGGTTCTTCCTTCTGTAGTGCTAGCTGTGTTGAGTCTAAACAAAAAGCTGCTAGACAATTATTTATTCCATTGACATTGGGAGAGATATCTAACATTTCCTGAGTGCTCATTTTACAGCAAACACTGACTTGGAAAAGGTCTTGGCTATCTGACTGGGTCTGTCCATCAAGGTTGAAAGGCAGGCAGTACTTCCGTCATTCTTGAAGAAACAGAGGCACCAGAGGCACCGATAACACTTAGCCGATGCTATCCAGCTCTTTCAGGCTCCAAACAAAAATCTGTTTGACGATATAAATATATATATATATATATATATATATATATATATATATTTCCCACACTCTTTGATAAATGTAAAATTTTTAACAAGGTGCCCCTAAAGGCAGTGAAGAGTGTACACACACCTCTAGGGAGTTTGAGGGTTCAAAGAAAATCACAGCCAGTGTGAAATTTCTTTGAAGTTTCATCTTTTATCTTTAACGTGCATGCGGTTCTACCACATAACATATCTATATTTGTTTTAATATAAAATGTTTGTTTTTCCAAATCTTCAAGTGAAACGGAGGCTCCAGAAGTGTGCATTGTATTTATCCCTTGGCCTCTAGATTACCCCATGGGTATCTTGGTATAAAAGCACAGCTGTTCACATTACGAACTCTGCAAAATTGAGGCATATGATTCTAGCCCTGTTGATTTTAATGTGAAATCTCAATTTCCTACAGTGATTCTTTAAAATTCAGCTTTAAAATCACCTCTCTCTAAGCTGCCACAGCACCCTGCACTTCTCCTTCATTCAAATTATTTGTTTAAAGTCATTGTGCTATGACGGAATTGCATGAAGTTGACATTCACTTTGTTGGCTATGTCCCACTTGTCCCAGTATCTAGAAGACAGTAATAACTGATACACTTTATTGATAAAATCTTTTGTATAAGACTTAAATACCAACTGACACTATCAGGGGGCACATATAAATTTCATATTTCAATACACACTAGAAGACTAAGAGCTATGCTGCTAACTGCTCATAGAACTGATTTATTCAGTAATCCTAGACAGAAAAAAAAAACTCACCAACAAAAACATGAGGCAAACCTCTCCTAATATCATATCCTTGCTGAGGAATATACCTCTTGGTAGGCATGCAAACCCACATCTAGACATAGAGGAACTAGTTACATAGTGACCATATTTCAGTGAGTTCAAAAGTGGTATACAGATGTTGATTTCCAAACAATCTGTAGACTGATAAAGCCAACCCAACAGACAGACTTCTTTTCAGAGTGAGCAGTGATTCTTGTGCAGCTTCATAACCGATCAAATATTGAGACATAGCATGGAATTCTCAGCTCTAAATGGGGCATCCATATCACTTTCTCCAAGATTTCAGGACTGTTGAAAGAGTAGGCAGTAAGAATGAGGTCAGATTAGGGGTATGGAGTGTTGGAGAATGCTGTCTTCTAGGCACAACACAGCCTATGCACTCTTGAAGTCTAGGAGTTATAATTGCTGTCATAAAAACCCACAAAATACTGGACCTGTCAGCATTCAACACGGAGGGAAGGTGAGGCTCATGATGCCCTCCCTGTTTATCCCTGAAGATTCTATGCAGTTAATAATTGCTGAGAGAGGGAGAGACACTTTCTTTAGTAGTGTATCCACTAGTGAGAGGCCCAAACACCAGTACATAACACAAAAACGCACATTGACTCACACAGAAACACATATACACAAAAGACAAGAAGACAAAAGATGGGCCACTTAGGATAAATGGTGTGATTATAGGAAGTAGGAAGAAGGCAAGACAGGGTACTAGATATGAATATAATCAAAATTTACAAATAAGATGCCATTATAAAATATGACTAGCTTAATTCATAAATTAATAAGAATAAAGATTATAAAATTAATTTATTCACCAGATGCAATTATAATTTTGGAGGCTTACTTCTGAATAAATTCACCCTTTCTAGCTCTTTCTGAACTCTGGCTGGCTGGTTCAACTCAGCTGTTCTGGCGTAAACTCCTGACTGATTCAAACTAGCTTTTCCAGCTTCTGACTGAATTGCTTTGTTTAGACTCAAGGTAACTCTGTAAATCTGTTCTAATCTTCTGGCTCTTTATTCTCTGGCTCATTCTATCTTTACCTGCAACCTGTCTCTGTAAAACTGTGCTAGTAAAACTGCCTCCCTCCCTCTCTACCTCTCTGTCTGTCTCTGTCTCTGTGTCTCTATCTTTCTCTGTCTGTCTCTGTCTCTCTCTCCACCTCTCTTTCCTGTCTGATAGTTGGGCATATCCTATCCCTTACTCATCATATCAACTCTTTCTCTGATTTGTCACTTTGTCCCTTAATTAGGCAGTCACTTTCAAATATGGTTACTTCCTTCTACAATCTAATTTTACATTCATTGTTTGGGACTAAAGGTGTTTCATTCAAGGCAGATCACACAGAACTCAAAGGTCTTTGGATGTATTCTCTTGCCAGAGCAGTTATGTTGCTAGAATAAAATTCGCCTACAAAATCTGTGAAGAACAGGTCAGGATATTTGTGAAGATTAAAAAGCTGGATTTTAATACAACCAGTGTAGATAGAATACCCTTAAACTAATATAGCTAAGCAACTGGTGGATTTTCTCTAAGGAAAAACACATGAGAAATTAGGTCTCCATTAGTTAAAGCAATTACTCAGGCAGGTCTTTTCGTCCCTCCAGGTCATCCAGCACTGGAGGACTCTTCCAAAGACACACTGGGGGAGCAAACAAAGGAGGTAACAACGATGTTCCAATATATGCTCTCTTTATCTTACAGAGGGTATCATGACATGTCTAGACTACCTTGATCTGACCTAGATCTTAAAGTTAGGCTAAAGGATTAAAAGATATACTCTAGAGGGAAGTATCAATTTTAGTACTATATTAGCCTACAATTTTATGTCTTTGCAATAGGGACAGTGTTCATTAAGTTATTCAGGTTGTCTGTCTCCACTTAAAGATACACATTAACTGACTGTGGGTATAGGTTTTCAAGCAATTGATCAGCAAATCATAATGAGGAAAGAAGTCAAGTCAGGAAAAGACAGATACTTATTTGTATTAGTTTAATCTACTATATACCCAAGGCCTTATAAAGTTTATAGACATCAGTGTTGCCCTCAAAAATCAAGTGTTCCATCTCTGATAGAATTCCAAAAGGAAAGAAGATATTTTCTCTCTCTTGTCAGTTCTTATACCAGTACATGACATAGTAGTGATAAGACTCATTTGCATAAATCTCTACAGACAGTGTGGGTCTTGCTTGTTCTCCTTGGATTCAAAAGTAGGTCTCCTGGCCAGTGTATGTCACTGGGATTCTTCTCTGTGTCCTTTCTGATCCTTCAGAAACAGTAATTCTGGTATCCCCTTCAGTTTTACAGCAGAGAAATATTTTATTTTATTCATTCTAATCATGTATTTTATTATACACTATATATTTTATTATATAATATTGATTAAAATATTTATATTTATATTAAATTTGTTATAGCTATAAATTGTCATTCAGTGTTTGAGGTCACTGAGAAGCTGTCTGTCCTGTTTTTTTGTTTTGTTTTTTTTTGTTGTTGTTGTTGTTTTGTTAACTTGACCACTGCTAGAGTCATCTGGGAAGATGGAGGCTCTGTTGAGAAAATTACTCTACTAGTTTACTTGGTGGGAAAGTCTGAGGGACATTTTCTTGGTTATTGATTGATGTGGGGACATAAGTCCACTGTGTGTGACACCACCTGTGGACAGATGGTCTTGGGTGGTGTAAGAAATCAGGGTGAAGAAGCCATGAGGAGGAAGCCAGGAAGAAACATTTCTTTGTGGGCTTTGCTTCAGTTCCTGCCCTGAGTTTCTCCCTGGCTTCATTTATGAAGCAATGTAAGCTGTAATGTGAAATGAACCCTTTGCTTCCAAAGTAGCTTTTGCTCCCACTCCTGGTGTTTAGCATGCCCATAGGGAAAAAAATAAGCAGCGGGTCTGAGACGAGGTTCGACACTCTAACCTCAGATCCAACGGAGTCTCTAAGTCTTCTCCAAAATCTGCTCTAAGCCAGACCCGTTGACTTGGTCACAGGGAAAAAGAATAATCACAGAATAGCCCATGAATAAAGGTATTGCACTCTTAAGAACAGATCTAGCATTAAGTATTTCCACCTGAGGTTAGCTTTGTTTCTATCATTATATAAAGTTGCTGGTAATAAACACAGTTGGCGGACAGTATATCCACGGAGAGCCCTCTGCCTGGAAGTCTTCAGACAGTGACTTCAGCATCTCGGTTTTAATAGGGCTTTCTTAACTGATTTCTGCTGGATGTTGTAAGTATCAGTTGGACAGAGTTTTGCTACTATCTGTTGCTCCTCTCTATAACCATGTGCACTCATTCCAGACCAAATGGAGAGTTATGAGAGCGCACTCTCAACACCCACAAACACAGTGTGCTTCTGATCATTTTGCCTTTTCTGTAAGGTTTTCCTGGGAATTTATAGTCTTGCAGTTTAACAGTATTATACAGGTAATGTTATACTTTGTAAATAGTGTGGATTCAACTCTTTAGTATATGTATTGGCTGATGTTACTATGTTTCATGGTATTAGGAAAGTAAAGTATCTTTTCTAAAAGTTTATGTATATATGTATGTATGTATGTAAATCATATATATATATATATATATATATATATATATATATATATATATTCTCTGAGACCAGGCAAGAGAGGTGTCAGAGTCCCTGAAACTGGAGTTACAAGTTGTTATAAAACACCTGGTGTGAGTGCTTGGAATCAAAACTGGGACCTCTGTAAGAACAGCAGTCCCAAGAAAGTTAATAAAAATGAAAGGAAACCAGTAAGTAAAGTGGGAACAGTTTTACTGGTAAGATTTTTTTATAATGACTAAATGTTTTCAGAATTGGAATAAATAAAGATCAAATAAAGCTCAACAGTCTAGATAATTTTTTTAAAAATCTGATACACACACACACACACACACACACACACACACACACACATATATATAAAAGACAAGAATTAGAGGTTTCTCTTATTTTCCTCCACCCTTTCTTTCACACACACGCACACACACACACACACACACACACACACACACATACACACACAATTTAACATTTCTAACATCAAAGTTAAATTCATTGATATCATACAGATGGTTAAAGAAAGACTAAGGGGGGGAAAGGCTTTTTCCAAACCTGGTGATCTTTGAGAACAAGCCTCTCAATTTACAGTAAAATGTAAAATAGTTAATTTTGGCTTCTTTCATATTCTTAAACATCCAACAAAAAAGTATACTTAAAGATGAAAATAATATTTTTAGTTATCTAAGCACTTTCTAGATGTTAGGCTTAAAATTGTAAGGGATACTCTTTAGACAACCAACTCTCATTAATGATTTTCTTCTTGGTAAGAAAAAATGCTCTCCAAACCATCTTGGCTCAATGTCAATGCTACAGCACCTTCACAGGACTTGTGGCTGAGAAAGACATGTTTTAAGCTGAAAGTTCAGTGATAGTGAAATCTCTTATCTCTTCCTCATCTCTGAAGCCACCTGAGAGGTACCTTAAGGCTGATTCTAGCTACCCCAGCAGTTATCAAAGTGCTTGAAAGCACACCCTGGGTTCATCAGTCTTCAGTGGAGCCTGGCAGACTTGAAGAGGAGAAGCCCCGAAAAGGTACTTTGATTTCCAACCTAACATTTCTATTATGCTCTAAGAATTCAGATAGATTTACTCCCAGCTTCTTTAAGCAACAGTCTAGTGTTATTCTTTTCTATAAGGGGATGCTGAGGACAGAAGATAGAAAGTATTATGTAGACTTAGAAGAGACTTCTGAACACTGCATTTGCAGAACTGTCCTTGTCCAGGAATGCCAGAAGGGAGCTCTCATTTCTTATCTCCTAAATGGGCACTTTTGCCTGGAGGCTGCATGTGAGTGTGGGAACTGAAACTCCCGACCAGACATTAATTCCTTCTGCTGAACAGCTTTGGAACTAGAACTCTAGATTTTTTTTTTATGGTGATTATGGGCTATATCTAGAACCCATTTTCAGGCAACCCATTTCTAAATGATCTTAGGGTTACCTCTACAAAGGGATTAGAATGTTACTCTAAAGATGGAATCTATCTCCTTGTAGATACCACACCATTGTTTCTCCCTTTAATGAGAGTCCACTCCTCAGGAATGGGGTTCACATTAAGTGCTGCTGAAGATGGAGGAACAATGGTTGTCTTTTTGTGAGATGATGTGTTTTCCCTTTTATAATCTTTGCCTCAGTATGGTTGGTTACAGAGCTTTAGCCATGCAGCTTCATGAGTTGGACTTCTTTCCTGATCTAGTCAGAAGTGTGACTCTTCCTTCTTTGTCTCTAAGCATATTTTCCCTAATACTTTAGGCTTCACCACTCCTCTTTCAAAGCAGTGACTCTCAACCCTCCTAATGCTGAGACCCTTTATACAGCTCCTCATGTTGTGTTGACCCACAACCATAAAATTATTTCTATCACTAATTCATATCTGTGACTTTGATGCTGTCATGAATTGTAATGGAAATATGTGATATGCAAGGTCAAATCAAAAGCTTCCCCATTTCTCCACATAGCTATTCATCTGCTCTGAGAGCAACCTCTTTTCTGGCTTAGCTCAGATGGTATGACTTCTCCTCCTTTTTTTTTTTTCCTTCTCCATCTTATTCTTCCTGAAAGTTGCCAAGATTTATAGCTTATGTTCTCCCAGGGGAGATGAAGGAGAGGATCTTGTTTTAAACTCTCCTTCAATTATCCTTGAGATTCAAAACAAAACAAACCAAATCAAATTCCAGATACAAAACCCAAAGTGTGCAGTCTTCTATTATATCTATGGCTCTCCCAACTTCAGAAAACTGGTAAGCAATTTTAGTCCATATTTCAAAAGTGTGAGCTTTATGTTTCAGCTGAATCTAGTTAATCTTCTCTGTTTTTATGAAAGGTAACACCTTTCTAGGTGGTATCCATCATACATAAATACAAACTCTTGCTTTAAGGACAGAGTATAAAGATTAGAATAGAGAGGCCTGAGGGTGAGGCAGGGCCACACTGTTTCTACTGGGAATTGTCCCCTGTTATGTTTTTGTTTTTCTTTTTTCAGCACAAGTTCCTTTACAGCACACCTGCACCAGCTCTATCCAGGGAGCATGCTGTTGTCACCAAGGGCTGATTATTTACCTTTGTAACTGCTGGTAAAATGCTCTGATCACTTACTGATATCAGTGGATTTTGATTATCTGGTATCAAGTGTTAGTGTAACTCTTGCTAGATTCATGAGCAATAGTTGTTGTCCTTGACATTTACTCTTTCTGCTTGAGACTCAGCTTTTACTTGGTACCCAAACTCCATACTACTGACTCTACATAGCTTGTGGCCACTGCCTTCCATTCTCCATATTCACTAAAGTGGTGGTCTCAGTTTAACATTATGAAGCCTCTCGCTGTATCTTTTAAACAACAGCTGACTGCATTAGTCAGAGTTCTCTCCAGGGCAGGATGTAGACAAAGAATACATATGCCAAATGGGATTTGTTAGATTTTCTTCTACATTATAGGATGGTTAGTCCAACAATGGATGTCTGCCAACAGGAAGGGCTGAGAAACCAGTGACCATTCAGACTATGAGGCTGATCCAGTAGTCCCAGCCTGGTATGGAAGACCTAGAAGAGTTCTGAAGAACCATTGCTCTCTGATTTACATTAAAGCTGCATTCTGATGCCTACTAATAATGGTGAAGCAGCAACAGCAGCAAAAGTAGAGTACATGCACTGGTGAGAAGCAAAGGTGAGCAGCCACACTAATTTTCTCAAAGCCTTCTAGATATATGGGTCCACAGCTAAAAGGCCTTGTCTCCTCTGTGGGAGCATTTTCTTCTCTATGTTGTACTTGGAAACTCTTGCACAGATTTCCTAGGATGTGTTCTAGTTGATTCAATCAAGTTGGAGAATGAAGACTACTCCCACCCTGATTCCCATCACCCTATCGATTCACATGTGTCCTTGGTGTTCACAATTCATGTTCCTGCCATGACATACACTTGTTCTGCTCCTTTCACAGGGGAAGTTATGACCATTCCCTGACACATGTATGCTTCTTGGAGTTTGTGTAGGTAGAGGGAGGAAAATCAGTGTGGTCATTTTCTTTCTCCCTTGTTCTCTGATTCTTACTGTTGCAGTCATTCACACATGACCAACTTTGAGGAGGTCACTTTATGGTATCCAGGAAGAAAGTCATCCTTAGACACCAAACCCAGTCAGAACCTTGATTCGTGACTTTTTAATCCTTCATAATTATGAGATAATGAATGGTAATGGAAACCATTTTATCTATTTTGTTATGGCAGCTGGGCCTGTGATGCATCTGCTACATTTCTTAGCAGGTGTATATCTTGGTGTCTATACTGAGTGTGTGCTTATCAGAATTATCCAGTCACCCCTTGCAGCTAGAGAATACATGTTCAATATGTGTAGCAGTGAGGGGCTAGGAAGAAGCAGACTTCCTCCATAATCACAAGCTATATCTAGGGGAAACCGTTGGTCAAAATAAACTTTATACTATAAGGTAATCGTTTTTCAGTGAGATGAACCACTTAATAGAACTCTACCATGTTTCTTAGAGTTCACCAAGATTAGCACTTATCCATACCCAACCTTCAGTTACTTCAGTGTGGTCATTTTCTTTCTCCCTCGTCCTCTGATTCTTACTGTTACAGTCATTCACACATGACCAACTTTGAGGAGGTCACTTTATGGTATTCATAGATACAATGTTTTTGTACGGTGATTGGTTAGTGAATTTATCTAACTGGGTTTTCAGTAACATGTTTCTTGATTAAAAAGCTCTCATATGCAGCACACTACATGCTATACTTCATGCTAACTTCTGATGAGCCAAGACAAAGTGGAATATTCCTTAGAACCTTGCATGTTCCCACTTTTCAGTCTCTTTCTATTTCTCTACCGAATCCTCATTTTTCCTACTTTATTCTAGTGAAAACTTCCTTTGTTTCTTTTCTTTTTGTAACAAATGCAGTGTAGCCATAGGAATCTTATAAAAATGCATTTGTGATCTGAGTGTTTAGCCATATAAGATTGTCAAGGATTTCATTTCTCTGAAAGATGATATTCTCAACCCTGGGCTGGAGAAATGGCTTAATGGTTAAGAGTGCTTACTGCTCTTCTAGAAGGTCAGAATTCGATCTCTAGCACTAACATCAGGAGACTCATAACTGCTTGTAATTCCCAGCACTAGAGGATTGGACACCCAAAGAGGCATCCATGTGCACCTCTATGCACTGAGCAGACAACCAAAAAGACTCGTGTACAAATAAATAAAAATAAAATAATTAAAACGTCCTAAATGTCTGGAAGGCCTCAGTTTCCTTATAAACCTCATCTCTAACCGGCTTCCTACTCATTGCCTCACATTAAGATTTCCAAAAATTGCTAGGAGGAATTAATTGAATTTGATTTGGCAATGATTGTATAATGTCTTTTTTTTCTACCTTCTTTTTGGAGTAACAATAAAAGACTGGGGCAAGAGAAAGACCAGAGGAAGCAAGTAGAGAACTTATAAAGAGTGAGTGAAGAGTATGTGAGGTGAATATGGAGAGCAAATGAAGAGTGAGAAAGTGAGAGTGTGTGCGAGAAGAGCATGTGAAGAGTGAGTGAAGAGAGAATGTGAGGTGTGTATGGAGAGTTTGTGTGTGTGAGTGACAGGAGAGTGAATGTGTGTGTGTGTGTTTGTGTATGTGTGTATGTGTGTGTGCGAAAGGGGAATGGACAGAGTTCAAGAAAAGAGAAGTGCACAGGAGAAAAGCAGAGAGCAGAAGAGAATGCAGAGTGTGTGCAGCCTCAAGCTGCGAGCACATGAGAGAGAGAGAGAGAGAGAGAGAGAGAGAGAGAGAGAGAGAGAGAGAGAGAGAGAGAGAGCAGAGAATGAGAGAGAGAAACTTTAAGCCTTGAAAACTTGCCTGTCAACTTGTACCCAAAAAGTCATCTGTGCATATTTATTATGGGCCTTCCAGATATCCCTGCTTCCAGTTGAGCACTCTGATCCTCTGTTGATGCTGGACCCCAACAATTAATAATAATAATAACAGTCATCATCATCATATCATCATCATCATCTAACTATGTTCTGAATAAAAGTATTACTGCCTTTTTATATATGATGATTCTGCAATGATGAGTCTTATGACTGCCCTGTCCTCTCTGTCACATACTGTAGAATTTTTAATTCCATGGTGTTTTTTCTCCCTGGCTACAGAAACTGCCACTGTTAGTAGCATTTGAGTCTACTTTATTAAAAATGATATCTGATCTACCATGGAAAAAGAAATACTCTTTAATTTAGAAATGGTAGCTAAGAATGCTCCTACATTTCCTACTTTATGTTTTATTTCTGTTAATAAAAAAGATGACAAATTCTCCATGAAGTTATGAAGTAGCTAAAAGTGGAAAGCAGTGTTGGGTAATGCAATAAAATACAATCTATGATTAATTATTGAGCACACATTCCTGAATTAGGCACTCCTGGAGCTTAGGGACATGAGCAACTTCGCTGAGGGAGAAAATTGAATTTAGCAGGCCCAGGCTTCCTCTGGTGTCATGACTCAACCTTGACTATAATAATCATATAATCGCCATCATTTATTAGGTGCAGGCCGTGTGTCCAGCACTGTGAAGTGATTTACATATATTATCACTTTTGTTCTTGGTAGAGCCCTTCCAAAGAAGGTTCTTACTGTCACTGTAGATGAGGAAACTGGGGTTTTCTTCATGAAAGGCCACCCGTCCATGTACCCAGTTCTGATAAGTATCAGATTTTAATTCACACACAATCTGTGGTTGGAAAGCACATGTACTCTATGACTCTGCCCAGTGCTCCTTGTCTTTGATGGAGTACCTGTCTCTATCTAATGAGTCTTGTCTCCTGTCTATAGAGATTATTGATCCTGCATACTTCTGAATTTCACTTTCTTAGGGTTTTGCAAAGCAAGCATGGTCACAATCAATGCAACATCATTTCTCTCAAAACCCTAACCTCTTGGCTTTGTATACAAGCTCTCTAGAACACCTCTGTGCCCTTGGGAAAAATTAGTCAGTTCTTCTGGGTCTCATGTCCTCAAGTTTAAAAATATCAACTACATATATGTATAACATGGAATTATTATTTTCAAAAATGAGTTTTCTTAAGGTATTTTTCTAGTACACAGTATGCCTCCAATAGAGTTAGTTATTAACACAAATTACAATTTAAGTTTATTCTTTGCCTGAAATCAAAATGCTAACAGGGCAGTTCACGTGTAAATTGAAAGGAAATCTTGGTGCTTCAATAGATTTTCTGTTAATGAGAAGGACTGCTTTAAGTTAATCTGGTTTCTTTACCCAATTATTAAATTTTTCCTAATTTCTCTATATTGTTCTTTGATGTCTTCCTTTTCCCCAAGGTGACTTCCCAAGACATTAAATGAAATAGATTTAATATTTAAAACTCTCTATCCCACTCTACTGAATGTGTGTCTTTTATGATTGGGTTTCTATTTGTCATGAAACCTTTCTATTATTGATATACATATTGAATATATAAATGGAAGAAATAGCTAACAACTGTGTATGCATGGCTACCCTGTAGCAGTTAGCATGTGCCCTATTGTCACAAAGGTTGTCTGCATCGACTGTGTGTAAGCATGGGGATACTGAGCTATTGGAAGTGGTAATCATTTTCTACTTCTTGCTGGTCAGGCTTCTGTTGTGACTTTCACCCAAAAGACTGGTAAAATAGTGTGCCCCTAGGTAACTGCAGGTCTACGTAGAAGGTACATTTGAAATATGTTTCATGCAACGCAATGAATCCTGTAAATTTTGACTATAAAAGAGACAATTTCCAAGTGCTTGAGGAGCACCATCAAAGAAGAGAGATTTGTTCAGCAATTTTAGTAGTCCCCATATGGCAATCAGAACAAAGGCATAGGGGTTGCGAGAGAGTTTGGTTAAATGCTGTATTCTGCTCTTTCTTTTGTTTGTTGGATTTTTGCATATCATAATTTTTATTTCCTGTTAGTGAAGTAGTTCCTTATTGTAAAAAACCTAAAGTTATACTTTCTTATTAATTAGTGTCCTGGACTGAGAGTTTGCTTTCAATATTCTGTTACAAAAAAAAAAATCAATGTGCAATAAACAACCTTGCATGAAGATCATTTCATGCATATGTGAAGAGACATGGCAATTGTGTTTGTAACTAAATGATGGATTTTGTCATGGAACTTTCTGCCAATGCTACACCAAGTCCTCTTCCTTCTAACAAAATATCCACACCCCTGTTATCTTCTTCCTCATTGTTATCGTCCGCCTTGAATTTTCTCTAGGTGGAAGAAGAAGAAGAAGAAGAAGAAGAAGAAGAAGAAGAAGAAGAAGAAGAAGAAGAAGAAGAAGAAGAAGAAGAAGAAGAAGAAGGAGGAGGAGGAAGAGGAGGAGGAGGAGGAGGAGGGGGAGGAGGAGGGGGAGGAGGAGGAGGAGGAGAAGGAGAAGAAGAAGAAGAAGAAGAAGAAGAAGAAGAAGAAGAAGAAGAAGAAGAAGAAGAAGAAGAAGAAGAAGAAGAAGAAGAAATAATCATCTCAATATGCTGAGTCTGTATTCTGTATTTCTGGGGATAGTGAAACATGTCCTTCATGTTCTCCAGGAATACATCATGGAAAGCAGAGTTTTAAAGATGTTTTCCCTGTGCTTCCTCATGTCATTAAAATAATGTAATCAAAAGCTGATTGAGGTGCCACAGAGGAGAACTCGATGGACAGAATTCAAGTTATTGATCTGACCTCAAAATAGAGAGATTAGCCTAGATTATCTGTGTGGTGCATGCCAACTACAAATTCCTTGAAAAGAAGGGAGTCAGAGGGTGCAGAGATGGAGCAATAGTAGAAGCTGGGGCCAGTCAAGGCAAAGGTGCCAGGCAGGGAGTCAGGAGGTATGGCAAGTACATATCCAGCCATTACTGTTTGCAGGTAGAGGAAGAAGCCACGAGTCAGAGTTCAGGGGGCTCAAGAAAGAGAGTTTTCAGATCACATCCAAAATGGGAAGGTGGCTTTAGTCCTATCATTCTTGGAACTGAATTCTGACCAATTAATGAGCTTTATAAGTTGCAGAAATGTTTCTTTACTTAAAAGGTGAAATTTAGGAGCAGGTGAGGGAGCCATCTTGTGTCCTGGGTCACTCAAAGATCAGTCTGTTCAGGTGAGAGTACAGACTGCAGAAGTGACACAGCTTCTGGGGCAGGCAGAAATAATATAGCTTCTGGGATGGATCCCATTTTGCGCTCCAGACATCCGGGCACCTTCTCTGCCAGAGGAGACATGTCTGCCTGGTAGAGCTCTGTCTACTTGAGCAGGTGAGGGAGCCATCTTGTGTCCCGGGTCCCTTGGAGACCAGTCTGCACAGGTCAGCTCACAGACTGCTGAGGGTGAGCGAGCAGACTGCAGAAGCCACACAGCTTCTGGGACAGACCCCATTTTGGGCTCCAGCCATCCGGGCACCTTTCCCCACCAGAGGAGAGGTGGCCACCTGGGAGGACTCTGACTGCCAGAGCAGGTGAGAGAGCCATCTTGTGTCCCGGGTCCCTTGGAGACCAGTCTGTGCAGGTGAGCATGCAGACTGCAGAGGCAGAACATCTTCTGGGTCAGGCTCTGTTTCGGGCCTTCATCTTCAGCCAGGAGGCAGGTCTGAATGCCAGACCTCAGTGCACCTTCCCTGCAAGAGGAGAGCTTGCCTGCAGAGAGAACTCTAACCACTGAGAGTCAGGAGAGAGTTGGACTCCCAGAACTGTTAACAGAAGCTAACAGAATCATAGGAGGGAAAAGCTACAACCAGAGACAACTGTAACAACTAACACCAGATATTAACAGATGGCGAAAGGCAAACATAATAATCTTACTAACAGAAACCAAGACTGCTCACCATCATCAGAACCCAGCACTCCCACCTCAGCCAGTCCTGGATGCCCCAACACACCCGAAAAGCAAGATTCAGATTTAAAATCATATCTCATGATGCTGGTAGAGGACTTTAAGAAGGGCATTAATAACTCACTTAAAGAAATACAGGAGAGCACTGCTAAAGAGGTAGAAGTCCTTAAAGAATTATAGGAAAACAAAACCAAACAGGTGACAGAATTTAACAAAGCCATCCAAGACCTAAAAAGGGAAGTAGAAACAATAAAGAAAACTCAAAGTGAGACAACCAACGCTGGAGATAGAAACCCTAGGGAAGAAATCAGGAACCATAGATGTGAGCATCAGCAACAGAATACAAGAGATGGAAGAGAGAATCTCAGGTGCAGAAGATTCCATAGAGAACATGGGCACAACAATCAAAGAAAATGCAAAATGCAAAAAGATCCTAACTCAAAAAATCCTAGAAATCTAGGACACAATGAGAAGACCAAACCTACAGATAATAGGAATAGATGAGAATGAAGATTTTTCAAATTAAAGGGCCAGTAAATATCTTCAACAAAATTATGGAAGAAAACTTTCCAAACCTAAAGAAAGAGATGTCCATGAACATACAAGAAACCTACACAACTCCAAATAGACTGGACCAGAAAAGAAATTCCTCCTGATACATAATAATCAGAACAACAAATGTACTAAATAAAGATAGAATATTGAAAGCAGTAAGGGGAAAAGGTCAAGTAACATATAAAGGCAGGCCTATTAGAATTACACCAGACTTCTCACCAGAGACTATGAAAGCCAGAAGATCCTGGACAGATGTTATGCAGACTTTATGCCATCCCAGGCTACTATACCAAGCAAACTCTCAATTATCATAGATGGAGAAAACAAAGTATTCCATGATAAAATCAAATTCACACAATATCTTTCCATGAATCCAGAACTTCAAAGGATAATAAAGGGAAAACACGAACACAAGGATGGAAACTACATGCTAGAAAAGCAAGAAAGTAATCCTTCAACATGCCTAAAAGAAGACAGCCTCGAGAACAGAAACCCAACATTAACAACAAAAATGACAGGAATCAGCACTTACTTATCTTTGATTTCTCTTAACATCAATGGACTCAATTTCCCAATAAAAAGACATAGACTAATAGACTGGCTACACAAACAGGACACAACATTTTGCTGCTTACAGGAAACCCACCTCAGGGACAAAAACAGACACTACCTCAGAGTGAAAGGCTGGAAAACAATTTCCCAAGCAAATGGTCCGAAGAAACAAGCTGGAGTAGCCATTTCAATATTGAATAAAATCAACTTCCAACTCAAAGTTATCAAAAAAGACAAGGAGGGGCACTTCATACTCATCAAAGGTAAAATCTACAAAGATGAACTCTCAATTCTGAATATCTATGCTCCAAATATAAGGGCAGCCACATTCATTGAAGAAACTTTAGTAAATCTCAAAGCACACATTGCACCTCACACAATAATAGTGGGAGACTTAAATACCCCACTCTCACCAATGGACAGATCCTGGAAACAGAAACTAAACAGAGACACATGGACACTAACAGAAGTAATGAAACAAGTAGATTTAACAGATATCTACAGAACAGTTTATCCTAAAACAAAAGGATATACCTTCTTCTCAGCACCACATGGTACCTCCTCCAAAAATGACCATATTATTGGTCACAAAAGAGGTGTCAACAGATACAAAACTATTGAAATTATCCCATGCATCCTATCTGATCACCACAGACTAAGGCTCATCTGCAAAAACAGCCAAATAATAGTAAACCAACATTCACGTGGAAACTGAACAACAATCTACTCAATGATTCCTTTGTCAAGGATGAAATAAAGAAACAAATTAAAGACTTTTTAGAATTTAATGAAAATGAAGCCACAACATAACCAAACTTATGGGACACAATGAAGGCAGTCCTAAGAGGAAAACTCATAGCCCTGAGAGCCTCCAAAAAAACAAAAACAAAACAAAAACAAAAAAAAAAACCTAGAGAAAGCCTACACTACTAGCAGCTTGACAACACACCTAGAAGCTCTAGAACTAAAGGAAGCAAATTCACCCAAGAGGAGTAGAGTGTAGGAAATAATCAAACTCAGGGCTGAAATCAATCAAGTGGAAACAGAAAGAACTATTCAAAGAATCAACTAAATCAGGAGCTGGTTCTTTGAGAAAATCAACAAGATAGATAAACCCTTAGCCAGACTAACTAGAGGGCACAGGGACAGTATCCTAATTAACAAAATCAGAAATGAAAAGGGAGACATGAAAACAGAATCTGAGGAAATCCAAAACATCATCAGATCCTACTACAAAAGGCTACACTCAACAAAACTAGAAAACCTGGATGAAATGGACAAATTTCTAGACAGATATCAGGTATCAACATTAAATCAAGATCAGATTAACGATCTAAACAGTTCCATTTCCCCTAAAGAAATTGAAGCAGTCATCAATAGTCTCCCAACCAAAAAAAGCCCAGGACCAGATGGGTCTAGTGCAGAGTTCTATCAGACCTTCAAAGAAGACCTAATTCCAACTCTCCTCACACTATTCCAGAAAACAGAAACAGAAGGTACTCTAACCAGTTCATTCTTTGAAGCCACAATTACCCTGATACCTAAACCACACAAAAATCCAACAAGGAAAAAGAACTTCAGACCAATTTCCCTTATGACTTTCAATGCAAAAATACTCAATAAAATCCTTGTAGCAAATCCAAGAACACATCAAAATATCATCCATCCTGACCAAGTAGACTTCATCCTAGGGATGCAGGGATGGTTTAATATATGGAAATCCATAAATGTAATCCACTATATAAACAATCTCAAAGCAAAAACCACATGATCATCTTGTTAGATGCTGAGAAAGCATTTGACAAAATTCAACACCCCTTTATGATAAAGTCTTGGAAATATTAGGAATTCAAGACCTAAACATAATAAAAGCAATATAGAGCAAACCAGTAGCCAACATCAAACTAAATGGAGAGAAACTCATAGCAATCCCACTAAAATCAGGGACTAGACAAGGCTGCCACTTTATTCCTACCTATTCAATATAGTACTTGAAGTCCTAACGAGAACAATTCGACAACAAGAGGAGATGAAGGGGATACAAATTGGAAAGGAAAAAGTCAAAACATCACTATTTGCAGATGCTATGATAGTATATATGAGTGACCCTAAAAATTCCACCAGAGAACTAAACCTGATAAACAGCTTCAGTAAAGTAGCTTGATATAAAATTAACTCAAACAAAATCAATGGTCTTTCTCTACAGAAAGGATAAACGGGGTGTGAAAGAAAGTAGGAAAACAACAACTTTCACAATAGTCACAAACAATATAAAATACCTTGGTGTGACTCTGACTAAGGAAGTGAAAGATCTGTATGATAAGAACTTCAGAAATTGAAGAATATCTCAGAAGATGGAAAGATCTCCTATGCTCATGGATTGGCAGGATTAATATAGTCAAAATTGCTATCTTGCCAAAAGCAATATACAGATTCAGTGCAATCCCCATCAAAATTCCAACTCAATTCTTTACTGAGTTAGAAAGGGCAATTTGCAAATTCATCTGGAATAATAAAAAACCTAGGATAGCAAAAACTATTCTCAACAATAAAAGAACCTCTGGTGGAATCACCATGCCTGACCTTAATCTGTAATACAGAACAATTGTGATTAAAATCTGCATGGTACTGGTACAGCGACAGACAGGTAGATCAATGGAATAGAACTGAAGACCCAGAAATGAATCCACACACCTATGGTCACTTGATCTTTGACAAGGGAGCTAAAACCATCCAGTGGAAAAATGACAGCATTTTCAACAAATGGTGCTGGCACAACTGGCAGTTATCATGTAGAAAAATGTGAATTGATTCCATTCTTATCTTCCTGCACAAAGTTCAAGTCTAAGTGGATCAAAGACCTCCACATAAAACCAGAGACACTGAAATTAATAGAGGAGAAAGTGGGGAAATGCCTCAAAGATATGGGCACAGGGGAAAACTTCCTAAACAGAACTGCAATGGCTTGTGCTGTAAGATCAAGAATTGACAAATGGGACCTCATAAAATTGCAATGCTTCTGTAAAGCAAAAGACACTGTTAATAAGACAAAAACGCCACCAACGGATTGAGAAAGGATTTTTACCAATCCTAAATCTGTTAGGGGGCTAATATCCAATATATACAAAGAACTCAAGAAGCTGGACTCCAGAAATTCAAATAACCCCATTTAAAAATGTGGTACAAAGCTAAACAAAGAATTCCCAACTGAGGAATACCGAATGGCTGAGAAGCACCTGAAAAATGTTCAACATCCTTAATCATCAGGGAAATGCAAATCAAAACAACCCAGAGATTCTACCTCACACCAGTCAGAATGGCTAAGATCAAAAATTCAGGTGACAGCAGATGCTGGCGAGGATGTGGAGAAAGAGGAACACTCCTCCATTGCTGGTGGGATTGCAAGCTTGTACAACTACTCTGGAAGTCAGTCTGGTGGTTCCTCAGAAAATTGGACATAGTACTACTGGAAGATCCAACAATACCTCTCCTCGGCATATACCCAGAAGATGTTCCAACTGGTAATAAGGATACATGCTCCACTATGTTATAGCAGCCTCATTTAAAATAGTCAGAGGCTGGAAAGAACCCAGATGCCCCTCAACAGAGGAATGGATACAAAAAATGTGGTACATTTACACAATGGAGTACTAGTCAGCTATTAAAAGGAATGAATTTATGAAATTCCTAGGCAAATGGTTGGACCTGGAGGGCATCATCCTGAGTGAGGTAACACAATCACAAAAGAACTCAAATCATATGTGCTCACTGATAAGTAGATATTAGCCCAGAAACTTAGAATACCCAAGATACAATTTGCAAACACAAGAAAATCAAGAAGAAAGAAGCCCAACGCGTGGATACTTCATTTCTCTTTAGAATAGAGTACAAAATACCCATGAAAGCAGTTACAGAGACAAAGTTTGGAGCTAAGACCAAAGAGTGGACTATCCAGAGACTACCTCACCTGAGGATTTATCTCATAATCATCCACCAAACCCAGACTATTGCATATGCCAGCAAGATTTTGTTGAAGGGACCCTGATATAGCTGTCTTATATGAAGCTATGCCAGTCCCTGGCAAATACAGAAGTAGATGCTCACAGTCATCTCTAGGATGGAACAGGGCCCCCAATGGAGGAGCTAGAGAAAGTACCCAAGGAGCTGAATGGGTTTGCAACCCTATAGGTGGAACAACAATATGAACTAACCAGTACCCCCAGAGCTCGTGTCTCTATCTGCATATGTAGCAGAAGATGGCCTAGTAAGCCATCGTTGGGAAGAGAGGCCCCTAGGCCTGGCAAACTTTATATGCCCCAGTACAGGGGAATGCCAGGGCCAAGAAGTGGGAGTGGGTTGGTAGGGGAGCAGGGCAGGGGGAGGGTATAGGGAACTTTCGGGATAGCATTTGAAATGTAAATAAAAAATAGCTAATAAAATAAAATAAAAAAATAAAGGTAAAATTTGGAAATTCTAATGTAATTAAATTTTATATCAATAAGAAAAATTCTAAAAACAGTGAAATATATCTTTATCAAGTTGTATAACTTCTTTTTTATATAAGAACATTCAGGAAATAAGAGTAACAAATTTTTATATACTTTCTATGTAGGAGCATGGATACCCAATCAAGTAAAACAGGTCAGGTTAGATACCAACTATCAACAGCATACCCTCAATAATCTATTTGAAAATGAGCCACTTTCAACCACAGAGTGCCAGTCTTTCATGGTAAGAGCTACAGAAAGTGAACTGAAAATTGAAAGGAAACACACAAGACAAAATGAAAGAAGGAAAAGATTAATCTCGATGGAATGATATATACATGATATACTCTAAAGATATCTCAAGGTTAACAGAAGGTTAGAGGAGGGAGAAAATTCATGGAAGTCAAATTAATCCTCTGACATTTCCAAAGTTATTACTATGGAATAAAACGACAGAAGTTAAAGTTCACAAGATATTTAAGAGTTGGATAGAGTAGGAAAAATATTAAAGTAAAATTATATCAGTAATTAAAACTGGAAAATGAGAAAGAAGGAAAAAGTGAGGAACGAAGAAAGGAATAGTTATTGTCCAGAGTTAATATGGCACACAGTAAAAACGAAGTTTCCAAATAAAGCAGTTACAAGGTTTTTATACAGGTGTTAGTAGAAAAAGATCAGCTACAAGATATGTACCTTCCAGACATCCAAGAAAGTTTCAAACCCTTGCTAGAGTCAAATCACAACCCCAAATATTTATAAATATGAAATGGTATAGTTAAACTAAAATTACAACTGTTAGTCATATCAACATTGAATTTATTATATGTGTTAAATTGCTTTTTCAGTCATCCTAAGAAAGCAAAATTAAACTCAAGGCTTTCTTCAGAAGTACACTTGCAGGCATTCAGGACTAAGGGATGGCAGGCAAATTCAAGTACAAAGAAATCAGGAGTCATGTTGTTCATGACAGATAAAATTCCACCCCAGACAACTTTCTTTGGATCCTTGTGCCAATTCTGTGTGTGGAATGGAGTCTCTTTTCATCTTAGAAATTTAGCTGCTAATTGGAAAAATGTTCAAATCTAAAGAAAATTCAGTCAAAGGAGATCCCGTGCACTCCCTTCTCGGCACTGAGCTCTAGATGAGAAAAAGGAAAACCTATAAAAATATCATGTGTGTTGGGGATCCATCATATCAAGTATGTGGGAAGAAATATGGCCCTGGTTCGACATGATAGGAAACGAACTATTCAGTGCTTTCTTAATGTTTTTTTTAATTGGGCATTTATCTCACTTACATTTCCAATGTTATCCCAAAAGTCCCCCACACGCTCCCCCACCCACTCCCCTACCCACCCACTCCCACTTCTTGGCCCTGGCGTTCCCCTGTACTGAGGCATATAAAGTTTGCACGACCAATGGGCCTCTTTTTCCACTGATGGCCGGCTAGGCCATCTTCTGATTCATATGCAGCTAGAGACACGAGCTCCAGGGGTGGTGGTGGGGTATTGGTTAGTTCATATTGTTGTTCCACCTATAGGATTGCAGATCCCTTCAGCTCCTTGGGTACTTTCTCTAGCTCCTCCATTGGTGCAATGTACCTCTTCATTGGTTGTTCACTCCCTTAGGGATGCTGTTTAGCATCTCACAAATTCCTTCTTGTGAACTTTTTCTCCTTCCTTCCTTCCTTCCTTCCTTCCTTCCTTCCTTCCTTCCTTCCTTCCTTCCTTCCTTCCTTCCTTCCTTCTTCCCTCCCTCCCTCCCTCCCTCCCTCCCTCCCTCCCTCCCTCCCTTCCTTCCTTCCTTCCTTCCTTCCTTCCTTCCTTCCTTCCTTCCTCCCTCCCTTTTCTCCTTTTCTTTCTTTCTTTCTTTCTTTCTTTCTTTCTTTCTTTCTTTCTTTCTTTCTTTCTTTCTTTCTTTCTTTCTTTCTTCCTTCCTTCCTTCCTTCCTTCCTTCCTTCCTTCCTTCCTTCCTTCCTTCCTTCCTTCCTTCCTTTCTTTCTTTCTTTCTTTCTTTCTTTCTTTCTTTCTTTCTTTCTTTCTTTCTTTCTTTCTTTCTTTCTTTCTTTCTTTCTCTTTTTACATTTTTTAAATTCATGTATCCACTTTACATGCTGATCACTGCCGCCCATGTCCCCTTTCTTCTCTTCTGAGTAGGCAGGCTTCCTTCCTGGGTATCTCCCCACTCCCCCATCCTGACACTTCAAATCTCTGCAGATCTAGGGGCATCTTCTCCCACTGAGGCCAGACAAGGCTGCCCAGCTAGAATAAAGTATTCCACAGACAGGCAACAGCTTTAGGGATAGTCTCTGCTCCAGATGGTCCAGACCCACACGAAGATGGAGTTGCACATCTGCTACATATGTTCCGGGGGAGGGGGGGTAGGCCCAACCTATGTATGCTCTTTGGATGCTGGTTCAGGTTCAGTCTCTGAGAATCCCCCAGTGTCCCAGTTAGTTGGCAATGTTGGTCCTACTGTGGAGTTCTTATCCACTTCCTCAAAAAATAAATGTGATTCTAACATCTGTGCTATCCCATTCGCTCCCATTTCTGTCTCTTTATTGATAGTTTTGGAAACTCCTGGCTTATTCCAAACTTTAGGGCTCTCTACAAGTCTTACTGAAAGTTATTTTGCGCATTCATGGTCTACTTAGATTGGAAATTTTAAGGAAAGAAGTACAGGATAATCTGTTGTTTTTACATAGGCTTATTGATCTAGACTCTCCCCACCCCTCCCCCTCAAAGTTACTAGTCAACGTCAACTTCTTCCATTTTTCTTGCTGCTTACTTTACTTGAACAGATAACTTCAAATCCTGCAGGCATATGAACTTCAAAGGCCTGAAAAGTTTGGGGTGGAGAAATCTATGGGATTTTTGCAATGTCATCGTCGTTGTCATCGTCGTGGACCTCCTCCTCCTCCTCCTCCTCCTCCTCCTCCAAATCCACCTCACCTTTTTCTTCACTTCTTCTACCTCCTTCTCCACCTCCACCTCCTCCTTTTCCTTCTAATCCACCGCAACCAAGACTACCTCCTACTCCTCCCAGTAGTGAAAACTGCTTTTTCACCTTCCACCAGTAGTGAGGAGACAGATGAACCCAAGCTGTCATTTTTTTACCACAAAGATTATTAGGGGAAGAGCCAAAGCTTTGTAAAGTGGTCTTTCTGCTCTTTCTCAAAGACTCAAATGCTCAAACGCAAAGGCCCGCGTCTTCCCTGGCAGAGGCTACTGTCTGGAGACAGTGCTGATATTCTTTGTCTGATATAGTGACCGGCAGGGGTTTAGTTAATTTATTTGAAGTAGCAAATTTTTTTTCTATAGTGGCCACACAAATTGTTTATATTTTTCAATTTATTTGATAGTTACTTATACATGAATGTATTTGGAGACTGAATATTGTGATATGTGTGTTTTGATGATCATTCACTTTAGTTTTTTTTCTAGATTGGTATCAAGTTTGAGTAACCTGTGCTTGCAGATATATGAGAAATATATATTTATTAATATCATTCAATAATACTTATTTCAACTTATTGACTTTCAAATGAGTTAATTTATCTCACTCTCCATAGATTTAATTTTTAATGATTTAAGAACATGCCAGCTGTATACTGTGTGGCAACCAATAGGTATGTTTGGATGTTTCTATTACTCAGACAATCTTCTACTATTCAGAGTTACAGTTTGATAAAATAAATCAAGCTATATCTGTCACGCACTAATAGCAGAGAGATCCTATGCTGGAGTAGTGTCTTTCTGGGGGTTCAGTGGATTTTATCAAAAACTGTAATAAGTAAATGACACAGAATGAGGATTTGTGGTAATATTTAAAGACATTTAAACAAGAATGTTGCTTTCTTCCATGTTTTGTGAGAAAAGTCTTGGTACAACCACAAAGGATGAGGACTGATTTTAGTTTTACTTGACATCTAAATTCTGGAAACTCCTACTAATTCAGACATTTGGGTATTGCACAGGATTACCCTCCATCGAACAAATTCAAGAAAGATTTCTTTTTACAATACTCCCAAACTCCTCTCTCTCATATATGTGTATATGTATATACATGCATATATATGATGCATATACACACACATATATATGTATGTATATGTATATACACACATACATATACATTTATATACATAAATACACACACACACACACACACATATATATATATATATATATATATATACACACACATATCAGCACTCCTTTTTCAAAAACAGAATTTCAATAGCTGTTTATCTGATCAATAGTTTCATAGATGAAGGGAAAACTAAGAGGAAAATAATGTCCTATATCTTGAAAGTTTCCCATATTTTATCTCATTGAATCCCTAAACAATCTGTGCTTTCAGAGCAACATTCAGTTATGGATAGTGTGGCTGGTACCTATGGTTTCCATGATATTATTATTTTAAGAGCAGTAGAATTACTCATCTGAGGCTTCGGGGTAAGTACAAAACTCACCTTGATGATATGGAAGGATGTTTCAAACACAGTCAGCAAATCCTAGTAGCCTGGAATATCTCAGAAAGTGCTTTAACAGACCCAGCGCCAAGCATCATTGATTAACTAAAGCCTGGAGTGATGCAAAGACTAGCAGATTTTTCTTTTCTTTTCTTTTCTTTTCTTTTCTTTTCTTTTCTTTTCTTTTCTTTTCTTTTCTTTTCTTTTCTTTTCTTTTCTCTTCTCTTCTCTTCTCTTCTCTTCTTTTCTTTTCTCTTCTTATTTCTACTGAACTTGAGTGATGTGGTTGATTTCATTTATCATTTAGATGATTCACTTGACATTAGGTGAGTCTTCAGGATAAATTATAGCTTCTGCTCCATTAGTAATACATTGAAATAACACGTGAATTATTACCCTTTCTGCTTCCTCCTCCTATTCTTCATTCTCCCTCCTCTCCTCCTCCTCCACTCCTTTTTCCCTTACTCCTCATCCTCTTTCTCTTTTTCTGGTAGTGAGGACAGGGTGGTTTCCTCTCTCACCAATAATTAAGACAGAAAAATACAAGTTGCCATTAATCACAACAAATATGTTATTTACATCTATGCTATGGTATTGAAATGTCTGAAATTATTCCAAGAGGCTTTGAATGCACTAAAGCAGCCAATGAAGATGTCTTGTCTCTGTTCTGCTTCTGTCTACTATAAAAAAATGTCCAATGCACCCTAGCCTATGTTATTGAAATGTCCAATATTTTCCTAGTAGATCAAAACCTGTGTACCCACTAAAGCATCCAATGAAGATTTTTGGTAGGCTCACTATTACTGTTTTTCAAGTTGGCTTTTAATCCGTTTCTCTTCTGCACTAAACCAATGTACACTCCTTTCCCACTTATTGCTAGCAAATGACTACCAGGAGCCATAGTCCACAGCCAGGTTCACAGTCTTGTAGTTAAGACCTGGTATAAGGAGCCATTCTTCCATAGCAACCATTTGGTTCAAATCTTGGCCATGAAACTTATTGTTCCAAGGTGACTATGTGCTCATTTTTAAAATGGCCATTGTTTCCAATGACTTAGAATAGGCTGTTTGATTTAGTCCCTTGTCACATTATCTTCCTGGAAGTTGGAATTAGGTTCAGTTTAATGCAAGTCAGATGAACTGAATGGAGAACACCACTTAGAGTAATGCAGTTGTGTGAAAAAAGAGAATGTTTTGTTTTAGAGGGAAATGAGTCTATATTGCACAAGTAACAAGTTGAAATGTCTTCCTCTTCCTCTTTTCTCCAGTATTGAGGTACTAATAAGCCGTGTGTATATACAGGTATACATATAATATCTGTATACCCACTAAATATCAATTAGTAATATTAATTAACAAATTGATTCTCCTTCTACCTCATTCTTCTACTGAAGGGTGTGTGTATTACTCAGGCAAGTGGCTAGATTTCTGTTGTTAGTATGACTCAGATGGACAATACAGGAATGTCACCCAATGTGGCATTTCATCTTGTGTGTGATCTGCTTCAAGGATCTCTTAACAAACAGTCAAATGCATTTTGAGGACACAACTATACACATATATGGACTCTTTATTATTTATCATTTCTTAAAAACTGTGTGTGATAACTAAAGAAAGAAATGATAGGACAATTACAAGACAGAACATGTTTGTTTCTCTCTTTCCATATGGGAATAACTGCGAGTCATTGCTTGGCTGAATTGCTCTCACAGTTCCCTTCGGAACATTCTGTTTACCTGGAGCTAAACAGATTGCTGAGACCGTCCCCGACACATCTATATGCTCTAGTTAATTTACTTCACAGCCACTCATTTGCTAACATGACAAGCCGTCC
Organism: Mus caroli; assembly: GCF_978045245.1. NCBI lineage: Eukaryota > Metazoa > Chordata > Mammalia > Rodentia > Muridae > Mus > Mus caroli. The sequence goes on from NW_028227264.1 coordinate 96,671,528, forward strand.
CAAGATATTTTTAGGATCACTACTTCCAAGAAACCAAACTACTTCAGGTTTTGTCTCAGTTCTCTGGGGATTTTTTAAAAAACCACATTACTCCTCAAAGAAAAGGAATGAGTGCTTCACTGCGTTTTTCAGACGACATATACTGACCTCTCGTCCTTTCTTAGAAGATTCTCTTTAGCCTATTTCATAGTATTTAAGGTCATGATCTACTTTCACATTCTTTGATTTCTGTTTCATTTTCCTGAACAAGACAATAGTGGTCCAAGTCCTGATTGAGAGCCATGAACAGTATTTTGAAGTCAAAAGGTTACTTCTGTATATAGTCAGTCACTCCTCCCCACACCTATCTCAGGAGCACAAAGCCATTTCTCTCTTTTAAAATTCTCTTCAGCCATAAAATCCAAAAGAGAAAGTGAGACAAAAGATTTGCAGAATCCTGTAAGAGTTCCTTTGGAGCTTATTTTAATCATAATTTTTATAGATGGATTTTATGTAATCTGAACCCTACTCTCTATTTCCTGCCATACTCCCACTTCAGTGTCATGAGCTCTGTTGTGATTTGCAGTGAGCCGGGCCCCATCGCTGAATTAGAACACCCACATCCTTTTACCCATGAGGCATCCAGAAGCCCATCTGCAGTGACCATGGGAGAGCTATGACAGCTGAGGAAGAACATCTGGGAAGGTCGCTATGGGATTATTTTAACCCATGACTTTAAATCTACTCTGCCAAAATTCAGTAAAAGGAAAGAAAACCTACAATGCCAATTATTACTTACAGTTAATGAATTCCATGAGAAAATGAATATACAACACTTGGAACTATTTGGGATTCATTTTTTCTTCACATCTGGTTAGTGTAAAAAAATATGGGGAAAGAGTAGAAAAGAGAGGAGATTGTTTCTGAATATATTATTTTCACTTGACTTTTTAGTTACTTAGAGCTAACAACACAATTCAATATTAATACTACTCTAAATATAGACATTTTTTTCTTCATTGTCCAGATCTCAAATATCTAATGACTTAATTTTAGCTGAAGAGAAAATTATACAGATCTAATAATACATATCATTATTACTGTGTTTAAACATAGCTATACACATTTAATATTTTTCCATTAGACTCATTCTCATGTTCAAATTAAACAAATTGCATTTACTTTCTGCATAGCATTGGCAGAATATACAATCTGAAGTGAATTTTTATTATGAATGATAATATGCAAATTATATATTTACATATGGATGAGGCCATCATACTATATACACTTATGCAGTCACAAACATGCATTTAAACTTTAGATAGAAAAAAAACAATAACAAAAAGTCAGTGAAAGAAATCAATATAGTGCTATTTTTAACTATGTTTTGCAGAAGCAGAAACTAGAGTGTTTTGCCCAAGGCCATGTGGTTAGGAAGTGGGAGAGAGAAAGGAAGGCATATCTTTTGAATACGAATTCCGTGCTTTTCCCCATGATGACACACCCCCAGTCTAATAATAAAGCAAGGCCCCCAGGTGCTTAAAGAGGCACAGAGATAAAAGCTTTTAACTATTCAGAGGTGAAGAAGCAAGCCACTGAGGGAAGAGTGCCTGGGTGCACAGTATTTAAGGAGCCTCTCCTTCTCGGTCTCTTAACTCAAATGACCCTGATGGTGAATGTCACAGCTTCTGTGAGATATATTTGGAAAAGAATAAGAAAGAGCCCGGGGGCAGAGCAAAGCACACACAGCAGAAGAGCAGACAGAGTGGAAGAAAACCTGCTTAAAGGAAAGGAAGAATTCAAATAAGAAGAATGAATATTCAGATGGCAGAGGCTTATGTAGATCCTGATCATGAGACTGAAAATGTAAATTCAGGCCACACTGTTCCATATGTTGCATGTGGGCTGATGGAGTCCAATCCAGGGTCAGGCACCTAAAAGGTTCTGCTGTGGTGGAGAGTATCTCACTTAAGCTGCAGTGGCAGCCACTAGCCACACATGACTATTGATACGCTGGAAATATGGCCAGTAGTATGGAACAGGTGATTTTTAAATTTTGCTTAATTTTAGGTAAGTTTAAGTAACCACACATTGAGGATGGCTCTGCTTCAGGTAGCAAAATATGTAGGTGATTCTCAGAATAGAGTTGCTGTGAACTCCTTAGCTGTGAGGGTCAAATGAAGGTTGTGTTTCAGTAAACTGAAGTGATTTTGTGTGCCTATCTATCTATCATGTATCTTTCTCATTTATATATATGTATGTACATATATGTATATATATGCATACACACACACACACACATATATATATGCATACATATATACACATATATGTATATGTACATACACATATGTATGTATATGTATATCTTTTTCTTTCCCTTTCAGGAGATAAAGGAAACAATTTGACATTGAGTACAAGTTCAAGTTTGGTCAAAGGGCTGTGATAGAAAAAGGAATGAGAACAGTTAGATTAAGAGGAGCTATGAGGAAGCAGGGGTTAGATCTGTCCTAGCTGAGTATTTATCATGAGTTTTCCTTGTTATTGTGTTTGTTGTTGTTGTTTGCATTGCATCTTTTGGGGTTTACTGCTTCAAGCATCTTTGCAAACTGTATACCACCTTTAGGATGTTTTAAAAATGCAGGAACTATTGAATAAAAAAAAAATCCTCTAAAGAGCTGAGTATCACCATGGTAGCCATCAGCAAACCAAGGCAGGGAGATTCAGCGAGTTCAAGGACACAGAGGCTTCATTTTGAATCCCAGGCCACAGTGGGCTAGAGTTTGCAAATCTGCTCCAAAAGAGAGAAAATTTGTGTGTTTGTCTAGGGGACAGATGTCAGTAAGAGTCCGTCCCAAGCGAGAAATAGCCTTCTGAGTCAGCTTTAAACCAAGTAGAAGAGTTCTGTTATGCTAACATCGTTGTCTAGACTCCAACAGAGAATAAAAGAATGAGAGGAAGAGAGAGGAGTGAAGAGAGAGGGAGGGAACTTTGGAGAAGAGTGAGGTTAGGATGGGAAGCAGACTCATTCAGCATTGTCAAATCTTTAGACTGCAGCTTTTTTACTATGATCTTCATCCATTAACTTTATTTTCCCATGAACCAATGAGTTGATTGGGGTTACAGAATTATTCATGGGTGGTTACTTAGAGGAGCAGGAACAACTCCAACATAGCAGCATCACCAAACTTCCATGCCAACATGAGTAACACTCATAAAATCTTGAACCCCTCCAGCTTAATGCAGTACTTACAAGCTGATTCACAGGTTGGTCGATGTCTTCTTCAGGCAGCTTAGCATCTCCTTTTCAGCCCTTACTCTTTATAAGCCCTTAAGGAGAGAGGGCCCTTTTACATCTGGTAAATTTCAGGAATTTCCTAAGACTTCTGAGTTTCTTCTTCCAGAATCTTCCAGAATCTTTTTGTTTTGCTTTGTTTTGTTTTGTTTTAGTTTATTGTTTTCTTATACTATATATCCCAACCCTTCCCTCCATCCTGAATGATAGAAGAACTTGTGGATGTATCACTCTGTCCCATATTTCAAGCTGTACTAAGCACTATATTAATAGAATCTGTATGGTATTGACATTAAAAACAGACACATTAATCAATACAATCAAATGAATGACCCAGATACAAATCCACAAACCTATGGTCAATGATTTTTTTATGAAAAAAAAAAGCCAGAAAGACACAATGTAAAAACAAAAGCATTTTCAACAAATGGTGCTAGTGTAAAAGGATGTCTCTATGTAGAAGAATGAGAATAGATCCATATCTATCACCCTGCACCAAACTCAAGTTCAAGTGGATCAAACACTTAAAAAAAAAACACTTAAAACCAGATACACTGAAGATGATAGAAGAGAAAGTGGGGAATAACCTTGACCACATTGGCACAGGAGACAACTTCCTGAAAAGAACATTCAGTAGTGCTGGCACTAAGATCAGGAATTAATAAATGGTACCTCATGAAACTGAAAAGCTCCTGTAAGGCAGAGGACACTGTCAATAGGACAAAATGTCACACTCCAGAATGGGAATGATTTTCACAAACTCCATATCTTATAAAGGGATAATATTCAAAACATATATTGAACTCAAGAAACTAGACGTCAACAAACCAAATAATTCAAATTTTAAAATTGGGTACAGATTTAAGCAGATAATTCTCAATGGGGAATCTCAAATTGCTGAGTAATGCTTAAACAAATGTTCAACATCCTTGGCCATCAGAGAAATGCAAATAGAAAAGACAGAGATTCCATATTATACCTATCAGAATTACTAAGATAAACAACAAAATCAATAGCTTATGCCATCAAAAGTGTGGAGCAAGGAAACACTCTCATACTGCTGATGGGGGTGCAAATTTGTACAGCCCCTATGGAGATCACTATGGCAGTTCCTCAGGAAACTGGGAAGCAATTATCTGAAGACCCAACTATACCACTCTTGGCCATATACCCAAAAGACACTATACAATCACAAAAACCCTTGTTCAACTATATTCATCTGTTAATTTTAAGGTCTATGGCTTTGTAAAATTTAGTCTCACTTCCTGTGGCTTTCACATCATCTGTATTGGTAATAGAGTAGCAGTGTGTAAAACACCATGATTGGCATTGCCGTAGCAGTGGGATATTTCTTTCTCCTGAGGAAATCTATAGTGTTTAACGAAACCAAGAACAGAATACCAAACCATCCTGAACAAAGACTGTTCTGGTGTTTGTTTGTTTGTTTGTTTGTTTGTTTGTTTGTTTGTTTTGTGTGTCTGTCTGTGTGTGTGTGTGTAAGGAAAGAATGAGATTTTTGAAAAACATCAGGACGTGTTAAGGTGGAAAAAAAAAGAGTGCATCTCATTGATTGGACAGTAGGGGATAGAAAATGCCTTCAGACCTAGAAAGAGTATCGAGAATCTTGTGATGAATTTGTCTTTGAATTTGCTGTGTTGTAGGCTATGTTTAGGTGGGATGGAAATAGATACTATGTGGATTAAGTAGTCTAAATTGTAGTAAACTCTCCTAGAAAACTTCAGATGATGTTTCCCTAGGAAAAAAGGGAATTTTAACTCCATGTCAAAAGACACCAGGAGGGGGAAGTTCAGGTCTGACCTTGGAAAGATGATCATTGATTTAATAAAAGTGCTTGTAAACTTGGCAAGAGGAGATATGTCAGGTTTCTCTTGCACTTTATTTTGTGCATGATAAAGAGCATTAGAGTAGCATCTATGTATATGTGTGTGTGTAATTTTGTGCAAGTTTGCATATATTTTGTTACCCATAAGCCTTTTTTTCCTACACAATGAAAATATACCCATAGGTACTGTCTTACAGGGTCTTACTGCTATAAACAGACACCACGACCAAGGCAAATCTTATAAAGGACACCATTTATTTGGAACTGGCTTACTAAAAGTTCAGTCCATTATCATCAAGGTGGGAGCATGGCAGCATCTAGGCAGGCATGGTGCAGGCAGAGCTGAGAGTTCTACATTTTATCTGAAGACTGCTAGTAGAAGACTAACTTTCAGGCAGCTAGGATGAGGGTCTTAAAGCCCACACCCACAGTGACACACCTACTCCAACAAGGCCATGCCTCTTAATAGTGCCCCTCCCTGGCCCAAGAGCATATAAACCATCACGGGTACCATGAGGATCTTTTGGCCTCACTGTCTGAGTCCTGGCTAGGAAAAATATCACTCTTTCCTTTTCTTATATTCTCTCTCTCTCTTTCTTTTAGATGCTGGCCAGTTTAGATGCTTGCTTAGTTCACAGAGCTGAAGCAGAGACTCTTTAGCCTGTTCATGGTTATAAAAAGAGTGTAGTGAGAGGAACTGAGAAACCAGGTTGACAGTGTAGTTGGCACAGACCTCATGACGCCTTTTGTTCCACTTAAAGCACTTGACTTTGGTTCTAAGAGCAATGGAAATCATTGATTTATTTCTGGAAAAAAAAGATGCTGCCACATTGAGGAACTTTTATTTGTAAACACCATAAGCTGTTTTAACCAGTTTAAATGGAACAAAAATAAGAGAAATATAACTAGTTTCAATAGACATCTCAAATAAGAGACATGAAGTCTATTGAAGGGAAGCAAATTTTGCTTATATAAGCAAAATAAAAGAGTTCAGATATACAACCAGGGTGACATAGCATGGTCATGTGACATAGTCACCTGTTAGTCCTGTTGGAGGTGACCTCAGATTTTATCAGTGATGTGGATCCTATGGTGTTCACACAACCTCCACCAGAGCTACTCTAGGAGGTCCACACACATCTCTCATATTATTCTCTTTGCAAACATTTACCTTCCTTTTTTCATCCTTTTCTAAATTGAAGTCCTCTGGGAATGGGTCTGATGGGCTTCATCCCTTCTACCTTGGGGAAATGTAGACTTTTCAATTTGGAAATTCTACAAACAAACTGAACAGAGAAAAGTGAAATGTTTAGACTTCCACTTAGTCAAGATAAAGCAATACCTGGCCTGGGAAGAGATCAATCACTTTAGATGGGTGAGCCGAATGACGGATAAGAGACTACCCCTCAAGAGGGCGGGACTACTTCAAGGAATGCAGTTTCACTGAAGCCATGATAAAGGGATAAGTGCAAAGATGATTCATTTAATGGGATGATGTTTTCCTTCTGAGAATTTCAGATCTCTATCGAAGTCCTTACAAGGGCTATAGGATTCTGTTGGATTCACCAATCTGTATCTCGACTAGCTAAAAAAGATATGACTCTTCATTTTTTCTTTCTCGCTCTTTCTTTTAGGTGCTGGCCAGAACCTAAGGTTCTTTTGGATTGGATTTTGTTGTTCTGTTTCTCTAAAGTATTCCCATGTCACCCCACCACCTATGTATCCCTTCAGTTTATGGCTGATTGCTGCCATATATCTGATCTCCATGATGAGTTTACTCTAAGGACATGACATGTTTCTCCTTCTTGTTCCTATTCTCTTCAGCTGGGTAGAGGCTAAGATTTATAACTTGCCTGCTCTGAGATTTTTTTCATTCAAACTCTATAAAATAAATAAATAAAGCTAAATAAATAAAGCTAAATAAATAAATGAATAGATATATAAATAAAATCATGAGAAACAAAATTTATTAATGCCAATAACCACAAAATGTGATATATATTTATGCTCATAGAAGTCATTAAAGATTTAGATACATGAAACATATGATTAGAGCTATGTTGTAAGGGAATAAATCTATCATTCATTTGAGGATTCATGGGATGAAACTTAGGGAACTACCTAACTGTTTAGAAGCCATTAATTAATTGGATATCAAATAGTCACATGACCAGAACTCTGATTAGGGAAAGTAAGTCTCAGTCATATGAAGCCTCGTGGTAGAAAGTTCACTAAGAGGATTCTGCCATTTTAAAGAAGATGGTAAGTATTCTAACAAGGAGATTCAGAACAAGAGGAGTGTTTTCAGAATAAGAAGGTTTATGGGTCATCCTCAGAGTTCAAGGCTATGATATAAGTATGAGAATAAAGGAGTCAGAAAGAATAGTTTCTGCCAAGCTTTGAAGATGTTCCTGGTATGTTCAAGGGAAGATATCCAATGAGTAATTGGATATCCAATGAGTAATCTTCTGAGTATAGGAAGGATAAGAGAGTTAGAAACAAAGACAATGTTATTGTTTGTAAGGGTATAGGAACTCCCTTTTGAAGATGCATACTTCTATACTAAAGTATAACTCTTCTATACTCTATAACTTTCAGGGTTTTCTAACACTCCTATCACAGAGCATCAAGAGTGATGGGTAGTTAACTGATTAGTAAATCTGGGAGGAATGTATTGGCATGCTTGGCCATAGCTGACCCCTTCTTCCTCTCATAGGTCTTTCTATGCTTGAGTATGTTTCCCCAAACACTGGGCCAAGAACTGCAGCTACTTTACAGCTACAGGGAATTTTTTTTTCTAATTTCTTTCAAGCTTCTCTTTTTACTAGTTAGTTAAAAATCAGCATTAAGATTCTTGGATTTATCTCTATGTTGTTGGGAAACATTAAAATATTAAGTTGATGGTGCAGTAAATACATGTTGAATGAAGAGGCAATTGGTATGACTACATTGTGTGGTTTGGGGTTTTGAATTTGAACTCAGAGTAGGATATTTTAATACTAGTGGTTTTGAAATGATTGTAAAAATATGCTTGGCACTTCTGTGGATTTACCAAAATCTTAAAGTTTTGGGTTCTTGCTATATTGACTCTGGTACATTATCTCAGATCTCAATCAGCCTTATCCAAGGGAAATGCTCCTAGTAAGGCAGAGTTCTATGTAAAGATGTTCCCCAGCAAAAGCATTACAGCTACAACTGGAGCACAGAAAGCACGCAGATGCTGAAGATGCATGTGTGCAGGTGTGTACAAGACTGAAGAGTTTCAGACAGTATTGGAGGAATCCAACCAAGTGGAGTTGCCACAATGATGGTGGTTTTAGTTTTCAAAGGCAGGTTTATGAGGTCAGTATAGAGTTCTTTGTAGGCATTATAGCATTTGATATTCTAGGCTAGACTAAGGTGGGTGGGTGGCAATGACAAGCTAGATCCAGACTGTATTTTCATCTTCCAAAATGGTACTAGATGCTTTTTGTTTGAGTGATAGAGACGGAGATGGAGGGGGAGGGGGAGGGGGAGAAGCAACTTAAGGAAGGACTTGTTTTAGTCTATGACTTGAGAATACAGTCCATCATGGTGAGGAAGGTATGGGAGTAGAAACAGCTAAGCTTTGATTCATCATCTAAGCATCATTCATCTCGATGGAACAGGAAGCAGGATGATGCATCTGATGGCTCATGATCCACTAGCTTTCTATTTTTTCCCACAGCCCATGCAATCCATACTAAAGATGGGTCTTCCTTTATTAGTTAAACTCCTCTGGACACACTCTAAAAATTACAACAGTGTGTATCATCCATGGTTCTATATCTACCCAAGCTAACAATGAAGATTAACCATTAAAAGTATACCCTGACAACTTGACAGCAGAACCCATCACACTAAACCAGAACCTCGGCAGGTTGCTATTAGACTTCACATCATTCCACCTTCTACCTCCGTGAGTGGCTTTAATTAGTGAAGAATCTGATAGCCTGAAATCTTTCTCAGCCCCTGTATATATCGATCCAAAGCTCTATCCAGAGGAATAGTATCTTCAGCTGAGACCTAGAAGATGCCATTCAAACCAGAGTCTGATTCTCAGAAAGAAGGTTGTAGAGACCCACAGCCAGCCTCTATTTCTGAGCAACAAGTTTCCTAGTAGTTGGAGAAGGTCTTCCAAATGTTGAGAGAGTTAAAATGGTAGGGGCAGCTGTCTCTGATAAACTTCAGATAGACACCTTGTCCAAAGAACATAACTGCATTGTGGAGAAAATCACAGAAAAGCTCAAATCTATGGTAGATAAAAGTTGCTCCTTCCTTGGAGAACTACTGAAGCAGTCTGTGCATTCCACCATCATCTGAGTCTATTAGGTCTTCACAAAGTCCTTTGCAGATCAGTGAATCCTCAGATCCTGACTATTGGGGGAGCTTCAGGAATCACAATCAAGAACCTGGACTGGATTTCAGCTATAACATCTTCCTACACATTTCCTAGACATTAGTTCCTCATTCTAGTGAGTTGTTTCCCTGGGCTAAAGTAGGTAAGGTTGCCAGCTGCCAACCTTGCTGATCTGCATACCATCCTCTGAAGAAGCATGGCAGAATAAAACAGCTCCTACAAGCTGTCCTTCACCTATGCCTTTCACCTATGCCCTGCGATGTAACTCTGCATTCACAAAATAATTAAATGAATGTAACACAATTCTAAAGATAATCACTTAACTCCTGATGCCTAAATCTCATGTTCGTCTCATAACGAAAAACATGTTTAGTTTCTCAAAGTCTCCAAAAGGGTAACAGTTTGAAACACAAACGTGCAATGTTTATTTTGAAATTGAAAGCAGCCTCTCACCTAGAAGCCCCAATAAAATAAAATAAAAATCAAATTACACACTTTCAATAAACAATACCCCAGAATAAAGATCCCCATTCTCAGAGAAGGAATAGAAGCATACTAAGAAAAGGACAACCCAAAGCATGTGTGAAACCTAACAGGGCAAACCCAAAATTCAGCAGCGCCATGTCAGGTACCTGGGCCTTTGGTGCCACCAACTGTGTCCAATGCAATTGAGTAGCTCCACTCCTCCACCTCTGTCACTTGCAGTACACATAGCTTCTTCCTTGGGATGCAGTCCTGGTATTCCAAACATCCCAATTAGATATTACACAATTGCCTCTCAAGGCTACCTTTCAGAGAATTCAACCTTGCTGAAAATTGGCTTTGGTAGATTTTTGAAAACTTGGTACAAGTCTATGTGACCCTGTCTGACCATTACATAGTACATGCCTGCAAAAGCAGAGCTGTGTAGACAACACTGCCAAGTTCTGTTGCCAGTAGGCTTGTAGTTGGTCCCCTTTTTATAACTGTTATAATAGCAAATTGTCTAGGTGATCATTTGTGAGCAAGAAACCTCTCCAGCTGCGTTTTCCGTTCAGGTTCTCTCCATTCAAACCCACAGCCTGGCATTGCCTCCTAGTTTCTCTTTTGGGTGGCTGGAGCCAAATAGCTGGGTTTCATATTATGCATATGAATGGAAATTCCATTTTTAGACTTGAGGCACATATACTTTTTTGATATTGTTCTTCCCACTTTATTCATGTTTATCATGTTTAAACAAGGTGGCCTTTTAACCCATGTCTGGAAGATGTCATTAATAAAACAAAAATTTAAGATAATTTTTAAAATTAAGCGATGCTTATATAAATCTGGCATCCCTTTTCAAATAACCAATGTTAAGGCATATGCTGAGTTCCATCTGGTAGACTTCTTCCAGTTAAGTCCAGGAGTTGTGAATAATATATAGACAAGACTGGTGTCCTAACAAAAATTACAAACCAGCCAGTGGATTGAAGAATCGCTTAGAAGTTAGGGATACTGGCTGTTCTTCCAGAGGACATAAGTTCCTAGCAACTAAATGGAAGCTTGCAGTTATCTGTTCGTCTAGTTCAAGAGTATCCAATGTGCTCTTCTTGCCTTCATGAGTATCTGGTAGGAACATGGAACACATATATACAAGCCAACAAGATATCCATATTCATCAAATACAATTGAAAACAATACAAATAAACCAATTTTTATACCTGCCTTCTCCTTTACTTAAATACTAAGGGATTCTGTCATGTTCTTAAAATATTGCTGAGTAGCATTAATTTATAATTTTCCCCAAGAATAAAATCTGTTCTAGGTATTGGAGCTGTATTATTCAAAACAAATTAGTGTGATAGTAGGGCTTTAATAATAGTAGATATCTGCATTATATTACAATGAAACAAAAATCAGAGTGAGATATTACTGTGCAGAGGAAAATGCAAAAGGCTGTCACATTATGATGGTGAAGAGTCACTGCCATGGGAACATTAAATGGCACATATACTGTGGAAGTATATTTGATAGTTTCTTATGAAATTGAATGTTCTTCTGTCTCATGACCCAGCACAATCTCAAGCATTCATCCAAGAGAAACGTTTTCAGAGGAATAATTGAACGTGCATATGCACATACATATTCAAAAGTGCAGAAAGAACACTCGTATTCATTCATAGAAAAAAACATAAGATCAGACAAGCAAACTATTATCTATTTATGTAGTAAATCATCACTTGGAAATACAAAGGAATGAAATACTAATATGAGCAAAAACACAGAGCAATTTCCAGCTACCCCGCTGAGTGAGTAGACAAAGCCACTGGAGATTTCAAATGCTATAATCATGTATATGTGTATTTTTAAGTCAGATATTGATGTATGGTGGGAGGAATCAGAATGACAGTTGCCTCCAGATGGGGAGGGATCCACAAGGAAGTGGCACACTGAGATTAAAGAATTTTAAAAAGATTCTAACTCTTACTACAGATTTGCGTGTGTAGAGGTACCAAATCTGGTTGAACTGTAGAGTTAGGTTCTAGAAATTTCTTTACTTGTAAACTATGTCTCAATGAAAAAAATGAATAATAAATGAAAAGCTGTCACTTAGAAACTTAGGCACAAAATTTTGAGATGCAGGAGAACTATGTCCATTCAAGCTATTATGTCATAGTGACCCCCCAACCATAAAATCGTTTTGTTACTACTTCATGGCTGTAATTTTGCTGCTGCTATGAATCATAATGTAAATATTTTATATGTGAGACATATGACAATGTTCTTAATTTTAGTGATACAAAAGTGACTTGGGTTTCCATTTGCATATTTTTGTCTTATGTCTCAAATTAGAACTTGTGTGAGGTGGAGATGAAAATAATTATTAGATGTGGAATTGTTAAAAAATCAGTATAAGTTTAATTGTTCCTGGACAGAGGAAAACAAAGATGACTGAGAAAATTTTTAAAGCATGCCCAAGGAATACATGAGTGAAAAGTTAGTAACTATTTTGAAAAATAATGAAGACGAATTAATAAATTAAACAGGAGGTGAGATGAGAGCTAAGCTGTGGTATAGAAACAGAGAGACAGCAAAATGCAGCCCAGAGTTGTTAAGTCCCAGGCTCAGCAATGCAGAAGTTTAAGAGGATGACAAATGAGAGATGCAATTTTGTGTTCTAATATCTACTCAATTACAAAATACATAGTCACCTCTAAAGAGCCTGAAATGCATTGACCTCATTCTCTGCTGGAACGTAATCACCATGGGGTTGGGTCTGAGTTCCTCAGGGGATAGGGCTGTACATTCATTTGTCCTGCTTGTCCCTGGCTCATATGGAACAATGCATTTACAAAATTAAGATCTTCCTTAATGCACCGTAATCATGAGTGGATACTTTGTCTTGTTTGTATGTTAGTGGCAAAAAGGCAAAACCTTCAATGAAATTAAATGAAGCTAGATTCAGACATAGAATATATTTGATCATGTTTTCCCTCCCACAACTCCTCCTAGATTATCTCTATTTTAATTTCTGTGGTGGAAAGACACTCAGGTTGGCCTCACTTCCTTTACATTGTTGACACAGGTTAGGTCCATGACCCGTCTACTCCATGAACTCACACTTCTCTTTCTGGTCATTTACAGAGCTCTTCCTCATCATAGCATAGGTTGCTTTTCAGTGTGACAACACTGGCATTGTGTATTCATATTCTCTAAATCAATGGAAAGTTCCTTAAGAATTGTAATTTCTTTGGCCATAGATGCTTACCCTGACAGAGTTCAGGCTCAGTTAACATTTGAACTGAGGCTATACTGCTTGCTAGAATGGATATGGATCTTCTGAGTCCCTGAACTCTATTGTTCATTTTTAAAGAGAGTTTCCATGTGTGTTCATCCAGAATGTGAATTTGAGCAGAGCTCCTTCTCAGCTTAGTTCCAGACATACTCCAGATGCGTAAAAGGAACTGAGTAGATATTTAAATTTTTGTATTTCTTGAATAAATTTTAAAAGCAAGCTTTCTGTAAGCATAAGAAAAAAATACAACTTTTTCAGCCACACAGTTGAATAGGTATTTAGAAAATACAGAACTCTTACTTTTAACCCTTCAGCATTATGAATGCCCAGATTTAACCAATGAGCAAAACAAACATGGTGGTACTGTTTCATTGCACACAAAGCTGTTTGGAAGAAGACCACTTCAATACATAATATATGGTAAATTAGGGAAAGTGGAAAGCAATTGAATTTCAAAACATGAATCATACATGTGTGACTTTAATTAGGGAGCTATGATAGATACATTATGAAATTTAATAAAGAAAGAAGCTGGCATCTGGGTTTTACACAGAGACATAAAAGCTGTTGCTTCCCTATTCAGAATTGATGAAATGTAAATTTCCTTCATCTCAAATTTACTTAGAAATAGCAACTACCTTTAAACCGTAAACCCAGCCAACCTTCAATAGGGTTAGCAGGGATGATTTGAAGCTCATAAAGAGCACCAGGATTCAACATGCTTAGTTTACAGAAATACACATAGCAATGTTCTCTCTGAGTTACCACTGTATAAAGATATGTACTCTTTATAATCATATTCATTTGAAGGTATTTATCATTTTGTTTCTTTTAAATTATCAATGAAGAGCCTGAGGTTTGACTTCCTTAATGTCCAAAATACTTCGAAATATTTGTCAAAAAGTCAAAGAAAGCATAATTCTACAGATTTTTCATACATAAATATTTCTCCACCCTTGAAATGCATGTAAAAACATTAACTTTTAAATTAACTGACATTTCCATTTAGTGCTTGCAAAACTTCAGTCTTATGTAATTTCTAAATGCCTTGTTATTGTTTTTTAGTTTATCTTTTCTTAGCACTTCTAAAAATCTGTTTGACAATAATGAACACTAAAAGATTTTTATTTCCCTTTTGTATTGTTAAACACAAAATATTTGTTGGATTCAACAACTGAAAGTTAATTTCAACACTATACACTCTGCAAATAGCTGTATTTGCACAAGAAAGAGTAAGACAGTCTTCATCATTTCTTAAGCTTATAAACAAATAGTTATTATAAAAAGTAAAAAAAGCTTTTTCTCTTGTTTGGTAAAGGCTAAACATTTCAATCTTTGTTTTTTTCTGTGAAATTACAAAATGAATACATATGATTTTCATTATTCAAAGTCCCATATATACAACATATGCATGCATACATGTCCAGGCATTTGTCCGAAATTCCACTAGAAATCTTACCTTTGTCCTCAAAATATTTTTAAAGCATCATTGTCTGGGTCTTCAGGTAGAACTATTTCCAATTTTCTGAAGAAGCCCCAGACTGATTTCCAGAGTGGTTGTCCCAGTTTGCAATCGTACCAGCAATGGAGGAGTGTTCCTTGTTTTCCATATTCTCACCAGAATGTACTGCCCCTTGTGGTTTTGATCTTAGCTATCCTGATTAGTAGAAAGTGGAATCTCAGGGAGATTTTGACTTGCCTTTCCTTGATGATTAGGGGTGTTGAACCACTCCTGGTCATATACCCAAAAGATTCTCCACCATACCACAAAGACAAGTGTTCCACTATGTTCATAGCAGCCTTATTTGTAAAAGCCAGAGGCTGGATACAGAAAAATGGATACAGAAAATATGGTTCATTTATGGAATGCTATTCAGCTATTAAAAATGAGAGCATCATGAATTTTGCAGGATGGAACTAGAGAATATCTTGAGTGAGGTAATCCGACCCAAAAAGACATGCATGGTATGTACTCACGGATAAGTGGATATTAGTCAAAAAAGTCAGAATACCCATGATATAACTCACAGACCATAGGAAGCTTAACAAGAAGGAAGACCCAAGTGTGAATACTTGAAAATCACTTAGAAGGAGAATGAAATTATCAAGTAATCATGGGAGGCAGAGGGAGGGAGGGAGGGAGGGAGGGAGGGTGGGAGGGAGGGGGGAGGGAGGGAGGGAGGGAGGGAGGGAGGGAGGGAGGGAGGGAGGGAGGGAGGGAGAAAACTGGGTGGTAAAGGAGAGGGGGGGGGAAGAGGGGTAGGATCAGGTAGGGTGAGAGACAGGAGGGAGTCCTAGAAGGCCAGGAAAATGAATTAATATATGCAGCAGTAGGGGTTATGGGGCAGGGAGAACCTCTAGAAAGTCCCAGAGACCTGCAATTCAAGGACTCAATGGGAATGAGAGCCAAAATGTCCAACAGTGGAGAGATGAAACTGGAAAAGATTACCTCACATAGATAGACATGGCCCCCAGTTGAGGCAGGAGACCTGTCTTCAAACATGTTTAACCTAGACTTGTTCCTGTCTAGAAGAAATGCAGAGACAAAAATGGAACAGAGACTGAAAGAAAGGCCACCCAGCGACTAGCCCAACTTAGAATCCATTCCATGTATGCACACCAAATCCTGATACTATTACGCCAGATTGTGCTTCCAGACAGGACTTGGCATAACTGTTCTCTGAGAGGCTCTACCAGTGACTGACTGGGACAAATTCAGATACTTAGCCAATCACTGGATTGAGGTCAGGGACCAATATAGAAGAGTTAGAGGAAGGACTGAAGGAGCTGGAGGGGATTGCAACTCCATAGGAAGAACAACAGTGTCAACTAGCCTGGGCCCTCCCTGTGCTGCCCCTGCCCCAGAGCTCCCAGAGACTAAGCCACCAACCATGGAGCATACATGGGCTGGTTCGAGGCCCCGGACAGGCTCCTGTGTAGCAGAGGACTGCCATTTATGGCCTCAGTGGGAGAGGATATACTTAATCCTGTGATAACTTGATACCCCAGGGAAGAGGAATACTGGTAGGGGTGGGTTGGCAGGGAGCACCCTTTCAGTGGTGGGCAGGGGTAGGGTGGGATGAAGAATTCTGGGAAAGGAGACTGGGAAGGGGGGCACTTTTGAAATGTAAGTAAATAAAATATTTTAATAAAGAAAAAAGGCATTATTGTCTTCATACTAAAGATGAAAAAAGAGAGAAGTCTAACATATTATTTAGCTTCTTATGGATAGAAAAACTGAAGGCAACACTTAAATATGAACCTTAACTGCTACATCATCTTTCTGAATTTGCAGACCTGAGAGTGAACATGGACCCTTTACCTTCAGAAATGCAGATGTCATGGGTGTAAGGTGAAGAAAGATTCATGTGCTAAAGTAGTGTACATTGTTTAAAAGCGAGTCACCTTTGAACTCAGGCATGACTCTCCAAATGGATAAAAAGTGTGGTATACCCTTTGCACAGGACTGACTTTCTTAACCAAATGTGTTGACTCTGCAGCAATGAATAGAGACCATAGAGAGAGAGTCACATTTAGTATCTTCAAATTGGTTCCTGCTTAGGATGGGCACTCTGTAATCTTTTTTTCCCCCACAGAGGAAGGAGAAGGTTATCTTTTTTTTTTAATTAAGATATATTTGTGTCATTTCCTCTTTCCCCTTCCTTCGAACTCCTCTAGTGCCCTCCCTCCTTCTAAAATGCATGGCTTCTTTAAAAATTGTTACACATATCCATACATGTATAAATCAACCTGCCGGGTCTATTTAGTGTTACGTGCATGCATGTGATCTCAAGGACGGCTGCTCAGTATTGGATAACCCTTCAGGAGTTATCCTCATCCTTGGGAATGACTGATTCTACCACTTGGACAATTCCTTAGTAGCCTGTAATTGTTTTGACTAGTGGCACAACGTGTACCTGTGAGATTTCCCTCTTCCACTGTATTGTACCATATCTGTGGGTGTTGTCCTCATTCAGGCCTTGTTTGGGCAGTCATACTGTTGGTGTATCATGGGTGAAGCTTCAAGAAGACACAATCACGCAGTAAATTTTTCTGCTCCTCTGCCACGTGCAATCTTTCTGGTCCTTTTAATTCATCATCTATCTCCTGAATTGGCTCCTAAGCATGTTCCTATGTTGGACTGCAAATCTGTAGTTCAGTGAAAAAAAATCTTCAAATGCCAAGTTCAAGCTCCATGTTATTCAGATTATTTTGGTATTTTCCATGTTCTAGGCATACATATGATGTTCAAATACTGACTGAATCAAGACTGCACAATGACTTCACCAACAAAGTCCACTAGGTCAGTTAACCTCCTCCTTCCCAACATAGCATCACTTTGCTGATTTCAAATGAGTCTCCACTAAGCTGTTCAACCACCCCCCTCCCCCCCCCCCTCCCCGCCCCCTCCCCGCCCCTTAGCTGTCTCTGACTTATTGTACTGGAATCAGCAAAATCATACTGAAGGCTCATTTGTACATAATTTCTTCAGAAGCAGCCTCTACAATAAAATGTTCAAGTTCAAGGATTCATAAACTGTTCCACACAAAGCAAGATTTATGAGACAAAGCTCGAGGAGTCATGGTTAACCATTACAAATCACAATTGCACATGTCTGGTTCTAGGGCTGTCCTCCTCTTGATGCTGAAGGCTACTTAGGGCAGGATGCACCCTTTCATAATCTTTGGTTTGTCTGTTTCAATGCCGAGAAAATAAGCACAGAGGGGGGTCTGCTTTGTATCTCCGGGATGGGACAATAGCTCTAATCTGCAATCTTTTATTTTGTTTCAACTGTTCCAAGACCAATTTCAATTTAACTTGCTTGCTTTTCTTGTCTCTTGATACAAAGCTGTTTTGATTGCAGGGGGCCTGGAGGCAATGGTGGGAGGCACACGCGGAGATTCTCTCTCTCTCTCTCTCTCTCTCTCTCTCTCTCTCTCTCTCTCTCTCTCTCCTGTGTGTGTGTGTGTGTGTGTTCATGCGTGTAAAGGAGAAGGAATAGGGGACAGCATCCATGGGCTGTATTTGTTAATCTGCTTAAAACCCTAACAGATTTTTTTTTCCAGCTGAAATTTAGCCAATGTTAATTGTACAGGCAGAATTCACACTGGGAAAATCTCCTTGGGTAGGGAGAGAAAGACAGGAAGCACAGCCTGCCTGTTATATAAGATGTTTATTTCCATCCAGTCCAATCCACCATAAGCAGTACAGAAAATAGGCCAGTGCTGCTGCTGACCAATGATGTCACTGTATCATCAAGGTGGGGGTGGGGAACTGGGTACCACGTCGATGAGCAGGATAATTTCCTATCACCATTGCTGTCTCGTAGGAGTCTTTATTCCTGGAGCTGCTGGTCTTGGCTCCATTTGATACTTATTCCTTCAGGATGTAGTAGCTGGGTGGCTACCATTGATGGCAGCTTCTGGACAAGGCACACGAAAACTTAAAGCAGGGTTGCTTTTTTCTTTTTTTTTTTTTTTTAATCAAGTCTCTGAAACGTAAAAGGATTGGATCATGTCAGCCAAATGCTGGCTATCCCTGGAAAATGGTACAGAGAGGAGGGAAGGGATGGTCATCCTGATGTGAGGTACTAGGCAGTGTCTTTCTGTACTGAATAGCTCATTCTGCAGATTGCCTTCCTCACGTATGGTACCTTGCATGTGTGCTCCAGCAGGGGATGCTCATAAAGACTGTAACTCAAATGCACAGCTTTGCAAACATTTCTAACGAGCTTATCATTTGTAACGTAATGGAGACATCTTTATAACTTAGAGTGGGTAAAGTGAGTGAAATGAGGTGTGTGCCCCAAACTTTTTTCCCTATTGCTTTAATATTGACAGCAAACTGAGGCCACATTCCTGTACGTTACAAAGAGAAGGCCGCTTATTGCAAGTAACCATTCTGTGTTTTGGTTTATGGAACTCCTGGCAAACTCGCATTTTTCTGCCATGAAAAAAATCTTCAGGGTTACTCTAATTGACCCAGTTTTTCCATATACTGTTCTGGTGGATTGCTGTTCCGTTCTCCCTCTAGAGGAAATCAGTGAGTATTACAACTCAGTCTCAGAGGTGGGGGAAGCAGTCTAATTGAAATACAGGCTTGAGACTAATAACATAGCTCAGTACTAGAAGCCATCACTATCAGGAACTCTAAATGCACAGCACCTTCTGTATTCATCCAGTGCCAGTATCAGTATGCATATTTTCCCTAAAGCAAACAGGCAAACAAAACATCTTTAACCCTGTTCAAGTGTCTTTCCTGAAAACAACGGATGTACTGAGATAGCCATCTTCTCGTATACTGGGAATATAGAAGGCTGGACGTCAGCCTGCTGCTTATTCACCGGTCGTCCATTTCCTCTGGTAAAATTAAAATATTTGTCTCTTTCTCCAGTCAAATAAGAAACTAATAAAATGTATAAAGGGCATAAAAGGTGACTTATAATAGAGAGTTCTTTTCTTTTCCAAAAAAACCTCATAGCTATACTTAGAAGTAAACACACAGAGATACACACACAGAGACACAGACAGACACACACACACTTTACAACTACCACCACCACCAAATAGACCTTTCAGGAAGTTTCTTCTCTGTTTGATATCTCCTCATCTAAGCTCCTGCCTTACATTTCAGAACAATGACAGGATTTGTCTCTCCAGTGTGGGTACCGTGGAAAGGCCAGCACAAGGAGATAGCCTGGGTGACAGAAAGTCTGTTATCAGAAATCTGTGTCAGTGCAGGGAGGGGCTGACGAGTGGAAGGCTGGAGGAAAAAGGGAGGGGAGACTTAATGTATGTACTTGTAAAAAGAAGCCAGTGTGTGTTCTGTCTGCATTTTGAAAGCTTGAGCAATTACTAATAAAATGTTTGCTTCTTCAAATTATTGTTGGTGAGAGTAAGGGAAGCATTAGAAATTTTCTTTTATTTATTTCTTTAGTGCTGTCTATTATTTTGTGGATAATACATGTGATAAATTCCATGAGGTGGTAAGTAAATATTGCTCCTTTTCTAGTCTCTAATCTCTTAACTCCCCTCACAAACACACACAGCACAGAATTTACCATCCTCTTATGATTGGTCTGGAGATCTAAGACCATGCGCAGAAGTCACAACATACAGCCTGAGCAGGTAGCCTGTATGTATCTCGGGAATAGATATTCATCAATTATCAAATGATGAATAAAGAGCCCATGGAATTTAAAGACACAAAGACTGGGTCTTCGGGAAGGTTTGGAGGTCATAAGAACAGAGGAAATGAAGTAATTATATTATAATCTCAAAAGTAAAATAAAGAATTAAAAATATTTCCTGACACAATATACATATAAATAAGAATATACGTTATGTAATTAGTCAGTTTTCCATTGCCATGAAGAGACCCCATGACCACAGCAACTCTTATAAAGGAAAACATTTAATTGGGTTTTCCTTATGGTTTCAGAGGCTTAATATGAACTGCCATTATAGCAGGAAGTTGGTGTGCAGGCACACATGGTGCTGGAGAAGTTGAGAGTTGCACATCTGGTCCATAGGCAGCAGGAAGAGGGAGAGACTCTAGGTGTGACTTGGGCTTCTGAAACCTCAAAGACCATCCCCAATGACACCCTTCCTCCATGAACCCTTTCAAATAGTGCCCCCCAAGCATTCAAATATATGAGCCTATGTGGTCATTCTTATTCAAAGCACATTATGCATGTATATTTGATTCTCTTGACTTTAGGAACTATGTTCTACAGGTTCTTTGTGATCACCAAATTGAGTTTTGTGTCTATTGTAATACTGTTCCTATGGGGAACACAAAAGCAGGTTTCTGTACGCCTCTTGTCTACTGATCAATATATAATCTTATTTTATGTGTGAAGACATCTTACTTATGATTCATTAACATCGAACTCACAGTCAATGGCATTATAATTCATGCCTGGACAAAGCTCTTCTGTCACACGTTTTCTTGGCAAGGCACACAGCAATATTCATGCATGGAGGAATACTAGACAGCACATTCACACTTGGCTCAGAAAATGCTTTAAAGAATAAAATTATCAAGAAGAAACAAGAAAAATGGGAAAAATCCAGCTCTTATTAGATCATGAAAAGGACATTCATTTATAAAAGAGTTGCCAAAAACACAGTAGTGCATCACTTCATCTAGACCTTTCCCCCCCGGTATTGGTTTATGAAGCCACAGATTTTAGCAAGTAGATAAATCTACAGATAATGAGGAA
Source organism: Mus caroli (assembly GCF_978045245.1). Classification (NCBI taxonomy): domain Eukaryota; kingdom Metazoa; phylum Chordata; class Mammalia; order Rodentia; family Muridae; genus Mus; species Mus caroli. The sequence goes on from NW_028227264.1 coordinate 96,693,007, forward strand.
TAGCTGTACATAGATGTGTGCTATACATCCTTTTAGTCACCATAGGTTCAGTGCATCATATACATTACGGATAACACTGCTTTGTAGTATGGTTTGCTGTTTAATAGAGCAGACCCCTGAAGTCAGACCATCTAGGGTCAGATCATGACATTGCTTTTTGCCAGTTCTTTTAGCCTATGCAGGTTACCTAACTTTCCCTGAGTCTTTGCCCCCCCCCCCAGTCATCTAATGATATGATTATATGACTAAATATTTAATGGAGTTATTCTGGAAATCAGTAGGTTCTTGTAAAACTAGTGTCTAAATATATCTAGTACAAAGGTAACATGTGTTTGCCACATGATCATGCAAAAACTTATTGAGACCAGGAGGATGGCTCAAGGTGTAAAGCCACTGGCCTAAAAAGCATGAGGACCTTATTTGATTCCCAGAACATGTGTAAAAATGGAATATATGGTGGTTGGTACTTATAATCCCTGTACTGGTGGGGCAGAGACAGGAGGGTTGCTGGAGCTCACTGGTTGTTATTCTGCCCCAGATGACAGCTCCAACTCAATGAGTCCTTTCTCAGAGCTGGTGAACAATGTTTCTAAGGGTGACACCTAAGGTTGTTTTTGGACATCCACATGCACTCACATCTGCACCCTACACAAAGTTTTACAATTGTTCCTTTAATTTGTGTAGATTACAATAGAAGCCCATCATCCCCCACTTCCTTTTCTGCCCTTTAAACCTACTTCCCAGATATCTCCACTCTTGATCTTTTTCAAATCGATGGCCTCTTTTTTTTTTAAATTGTTGCTACATACATATGAGATACTCATTTTCTAATGGAATATTTTAGTTGTAGGCTTTAGTCAAAAGTATTGGATGGATCCATTAATTCGTTTTAACGTGGTGCTTACTATATGAGGCTTGACAACGTCCTGCCTTTGCTTCAGTGAAGCTGGAGAATGAACACCACAGGCCTTTGTAGAACTCTCTCTCTCCATAGAGTCTGTGTAGTTTTGGGTTTCTAAATTTGTTATAGTAATCATTTATGATTATATGATTACAAAACACAATCCAGGTTCTTTCAATAAAAGAGGAAAATAACTTTTATCAGTCATCTTTTATTCAAATGCAAAGTTTTTTTGTTTTTTTTTTGTTGTTGTTGTTGTTTTGTTTTTTGTCCTGTGTAAAGTTGGTAACATGACCTCATTATTGTCATGTAAGGGACTTCGATGACATTTGATAGTGCTCATCTTTCAGGTTTATTAGGCATCAAAGGGTTAGCAAATGTTTGGCAGAAGTCACATGAATTCTGTCTAAGCCTATCCCCACAGACCATGTGTCCAGTAAACTTTACTGTCTGGTTACATAGGAATGGAGATAGCATCTCCTCTCCTTGGTAATCCTCTTCCTACTAGGAAGCCTCCAGTACATAGTTACTGTATTATTTAGGAAATGAGATCAAAGGGACAGAAGAATTGATTTACACTACATTTGATAGGCACTAGATTTAGCAATAAAAACATTGGTGGGGGGAGGAACCAGATTGTGCACAGATTTTATAGTTGCAAAGATTACTAGAATTTTATCATTGCAAAGAAATTTCAGGACAAAACAAAAGAAAAGGAGAAAGGGAGCAGGAATTTCATGTCAGCACCAATAATTCAGGCAAGGAATTATTGCCCTGCTCCTTCACTGTGCCCACCTTCTTGGGGTTGTCCTGCCTCCAGAACCATCTTAGAATGGCATGATTAAGTCCAAATGCCCTGTCCATTTTGTCAGTGCTTACTCCAAGCAGACCTAGTCATTTTTCCAATGATTTATTCTTCTTTTGGGGGTGCTCTTGATCCCCTCCCTCATCAGCAATCACAAGGCTGTCTGGAATTCTGATGAAGAGGTGTTCAGGCCATGCTCACCTAGAACGGACCTGAGGGGTATTCTTCGTGAGGCAAGAGGACCACCCTTTGTGCAACTGGGAACAAAAATTAGGCTGACTCACTATTGTTTGTGGAGTCAGGGAGAGGCCAAAAAGGAAAGGAGGCCAGCCTTATCTTACTCTCTGCTTTAAACTTTTCAAAGAGATTTTTTTTTTCTGGTCAATTCTTCCAGAGAAGGGCAACCTAATCAGACACAATCTTTGCTTTTAGAGGTTACCATGGTGATTGGAGAGGAGACAGACTATCTTTTCTCATCATTATAAACACACATTTTGTGTGATCTTACATAAGCCAGAATACTCTCAGAGTTTTTCTTTGATTGATAACACAAACAGGGAACATTGAAATGGCTCACAGCAATTGCTAATGATAGTTCCTTTATTGCTTTGTTTCTTTTCCTTTTGCCCTTTCTATATCTGAGCTATGTTCCTTTGAAGTTGAACATCAAGGCACAATTCAAATGCTTATCACAAGAAATAAAAGATGGTGCATAATTTTTTTTTTGCTTTTACATATAGACCAACAGATAAAGGATGTAGCCTTGGAGAATCAAAAGAGCCAGGAGGAGTGAAGAAACAAAAAAATAGATAAAACATGTGTATATAAATGTTGTATGAATGTGTATGTGTATGCATGTGTGTGTGAGTATGTATGAGTGTGTTCATATGTGTGTGAATGTGTGTATATGCATGTGTGTATGAGTGTTCATGTATGTGAAGGTGTGTGTCTACATATGTGCCTGAGTGTGTATGTGTGCATATGTATGAGTATGTGTATATGAGTGTGTTCATGTGTGTGTGTATGAGTGTGTGTGTATGAGTGTATGTGTGTATATTCATGTGTGTATAAGTGTGCATGTAAGAGAGTGTTTGTGTGTGTGCTTGTGCGTGCATATGTATGAGAGTGTGTATAAGCCTGTGTGTAAGTATATGTATGAGTATATGTGTGAATATGCATGTGTGTGAATGTATGTATGTATGAGTGTGTGTATTTATGTATGGGTATGTGTGTATGACAATATGTGTGTGAATGTATGTGCATGAGTGTGTGTGTGTGTGTGTGTGTGTGTGTGTGCTGGCATGTGTTTTCAGTGTTCTTAGTGCTACAAGAGATCAAGTCTGGTCCCTTGTGTATATTAAGTAAGTCCTCTACCAGTGAGCTACATCCCTTTTGCTAACTCCTCCCACATAGACTTCGATTTTTAAAGCAGTCCTGGGGTCCTACTAAACTGAATGGAAAATTCAGTTTCCCTATACTTTCTGTTCCCAAACAGTCTCTTTAGCCATCAACATCCCAAGCCAGAGTGGTACATGTGGTACAAGGGATGAAACAGCATTGATACATCATTATCTCTCAAAGTGCACAGTCTACAATAGGGTTGACTATTATTAGTGTCTATGGGCTTGAATAGATGAATAATGACATGTGACCACATTTATAATCCCATTCACTAATTTCATTTCCCTCAATATTCTCTGTGTCTTACCTGTTCACCTTTTCTTTCCCCTTGAAATGGAGCAACCATGGTTAATTTGACTGTCTTCATAGATTTATCTCTTCCAAAATATCACATAATTGAAATCAAGCACTGTGTGTAGCACACACATGTACACATACACACACACACATACAAACTCACACACATACACTCATACACATGCACACACATAGACTCATACATACATTCACATACATGCACACACATATATACATACACACAGGATTGTATATGTATTGGATAACTTCACTTAGTAATATACATTCAAGCTTTTGCATTTCTTTTAAAGGAAGCCCTGGCTAATCCTTTTAGCTTTTTAACTTCTGAACAACATATATCCAGTTAGAAAAAGTCAAGAACAAAGTGGCACTGAATACAAAGTTGTCTTCTCAGGTGACAAAAAAACAAAACTAGACCAAAAACCAGTAGAAGCATGAGAGACCACTGCCAAAAGTCTCGAAGCTAGACAATACACTTTAGAGAAATAGATAGGAACAGGCACTGCGCTCAACTTGTTCTAACAACTATCCAAGGTCTATAGGAAGAAGATCTAGCAAAACCTACCCGGGAGCTCTGAACCCTCTAAAACACAGTATGGCATTACCAAGGCAAGCAGTTGCCTATACCACCACCCACTGTGCTCAAGAGAGCTGAGGGAAATGCCCAGAGATGTTTGCATTTGCTTTCTATGTAGGCTGGGACTCAGTAAAGTTTAATGCCCTCAAGCCCTCTGATTAAAATTAATTACCTTCTCAGGGCTCTCGAAGCTCTTTGTTTATGGCTCACGAGAGCAGATTAATCATTTTAGATTTTACATTACTGTTATTTATGGCCTAGTCTTTCTTTTTCACTAGATTGCAAATTTCTCTCAATGTGCATGTGAATTAGACAAATGCAAATGTTCACAAACACCAGTTCGTTTAATCAGAGGATAGTTCTTTGAGTGCAGGGTAATTTTTACCCTCCTCCTTATCAATGAAAAGATATTGATGAGTGTCAGATGTTTACAACTGTCTATTAAAGCAGACATCAGAGACAAGTAAAAACATGGTAGGTAAACACACTAGAATGCCATCCTTCTCTGCATCTGTAACATTCTCCAAGTCTTCCTGAATCTAGGTTTTCAAAATAGCTAAACTCCTGGAAACAAAAATTTAAATAGATGAACAATATCCTGGAATAAACAACTAGACCACAGAAAATAATCTGTGGGGAAACTCTGCTAATTAAGGTTGAAGTCTTACCATTGATCTGATAGCCTTCTGGGGATAATAGAAGGCTCCCTTCATTGACAGGGCTTTCCCTTCTCTGACCTTTTCTAGGGAGTTCAATACCCAACTCAACACACACACACACACACACACACACACACACACACACACACACCCCTCTATCTGAAGAATGTCATGTAGCCTTAGTTAGGTTGTAGGTTCAACTTCCTTTCTGTCTGCCCCTGCTCCCCATAACCCATTCAGCTAGCACCCGAGATTCCCGACATGCTTCTCCACGCTAATGAGACATTTTGGTACTTTAACCCTTCAGCTAATGACTTTTGCCCATCATGGATGTTCCTATCTCTACTCCCCCAAATTATATATACCTTGAATAATCCCAGATACAGTTGAACTGTCTCCCTCTAGCTGGTCCTGATGTGTCTTCTTCACCATACTTACTCACAGGGCTTCCAACCCCTCCCTCTCCCATCTGTCATCTCTGCTCCTTTTGCCCTCATGGACTGCAGATGATCACCAAAGGCATGGAGAGTCACAGTAATCCCCCACCTAAGAGGTCTCTATGCTGGGTATAAATAAGTGGAGAAAATTATAAGAGATGGGTTCATTTGTCCCTCAAATTGGGGAAGACAGTATATTAGCATCGTTGAAAAGGTAACAAGTCCCAAGGAAGTGATGGCTGAGAGGATGTGTGGCAGATGGCCGCATTTGTAGTTTGTGAAAGCATCTATGTTGGATGTGTGGCTCAGAGCAACTGAGACTACCTGTGTCTGAGGAGAACAGGCAGATAGGAATGATGGGAGTCCCAGGAAACATTGGCAAGAATGACAGACTGAAAAACTCACTTCCCCTCCCTTGCCTGCACTCTCTACCCTTTCAGTTCCCATAATGAATTTAGAACCTGCAGCTAAAGCTGTGCTCTGACCATGGAGAAGGTTCATATTCCACAGTAACGCAACCCCAACGGCAGTTCCATGTAAAAGAAAATTACAGAAAACTGTAAGAAACAAACCAAGTTTTCACACTTATACATGCATATGATGCAGAGGTCCAAGGTCAAGAGTAAGTTCTTACTCGTGGATCTAAATCATTTGAAATATGTTGGTGAGAGGAGGAATTCGTTGACTAGTAGCCCACCTGACATACTCAAGTCATTTTAAAGAAATTTTCCATAAATTACTGAGGTCAGCTGCCTCAAGACATCTCCCTGTTGAATTAGCTAAACCTGAGATGAGATATCTATGAGAGAAACTGAATTCTCAATCTACTATCTATGCCTTCCTGTTTACCAATGAGAATCGGTATTTTTAGGAGACAGATCCAGTTCCATAAATTTAAGGCCGTTATTGTAAAACTTGAAGTTCAAAGGGTCAACAATGACACACTTTGTAAGGCAAATGATGTTTCCATCTTTTCATGACCTGTCAGCAGAGAAAAAAAAATCAAAAACAAAACAAAACAAAAACAATTTTCCACTGGAGTTTGATTTGCTCAGATCATACTTCTTCGTCACTCAACTGTAGCATATAAATGAATAATGGCTCTTTGTGTTTTCTTGAAACACCTTAGGTCAAGCTATTCTTACATGTATATAAATTTATAAAGATTAAAAAAGAAAACTAATAGTTTATGGTTCTAAATGCTAGGTAATAGCCAAGAACTTTATTGTTCCATTCCATAATAGAGAGTAAGAGAGCTACAGAGACCTAGTGAGAAGGGAAAATGGAAACTCTTTCCAAGTCCTGTGGTCACCAAGCTACTTTGATGACAAGGACATTTATAAGAGCAGAACTTTCATTACCTAACACTTCCAAGAGTTCTTGCTGTTCAACACTGTTATATTACAGAAAGAAAATGTGTCCACAAATACACTTCTGGAGACACATTTAAACCATAGCAGTTACTTTTCTAAAATGTTACCAGTATACATTATTTTTCTTCTTTAGATTCTTTTGTTTTCTTCTTGGTTTTTGTTCTCTATATTTTGGAATTTCCTTATTAGCTATGTATAAATTTAGTTGTGGTTTTTTTTTTTTGTGGCTTCTTGATAAATGTATTCTCTTGCAAATTACCATCTTTGGTCTCTCATAATGTCACAAAGGCTACTTTGATATTTAAATACCCATACTAGCATTTTAAGTTTGGGTTTTTAAATTTCAAACTCTTTGTATTCAATGCTTTAAATGAGCTTGGAGAAGAAGATATGCAGTTAAACCTAGTTCTCCTGCCCAATTTGGATTGAAAATTACAATTTCAGCCAATTGCTATTGTTTAATTTATTTGTACCATTTTTACTTTGAAATGTTTTTATCTTTACATAAATAACAGCACAGTTAACATACACTCTGCACCTTGATACCTCTGATATTAAGTCCCACAACCATTTTGTTTCCAAATTAGGAAATTAGCATTTGTGGAATTCTGAATCAATTTACAAGTCTATAAACTTTACTTGACTCCCCCCCCCATACACACACACACACTATGGGTTTATGATCTGTGCATTTTATCCTCTGGTCTCCTTTGCTTCTCCAGTCTGTGACAAATCTATCCTTATCCTTAGTGCATTTTGATGAGCACTGAACATTTTACTCTGTAGATTGTATTTGTCTGATGGTTAGACAGAACCTGTCCTGGGTTACAACTGAAATTCTACACCTCTCCCCATCTATGGACATGCCACAAATTTGGCTGTTCTATTCTCCTGTATGGAAGATTTTACCGTGTTCTCAATGATGTGCTAAGCAATTATGACCATTTGGCAAAAGAGGTATCACATGGGTTTTTCTTCTAAAAAGTTACTGCATTTCTTTTAAAAAAATAATCAGTAATATCTGGAGAGATATCATGAGGTTGTCCAAATACTATTTGTTCTTATATATTATTAGCAGCCATTGGTTGACAACATGTTTAGATTTGTAAATAATGCTTTGACATATATTTAGATTATATGTATGGTTGATGGATATGAGTGAAGCTAGATGAGAAAGATCACTGAAACACGCTAACATAGTCATTCATGTGACTCATGTAAGAAGGTGGTACCATAGAAGTAAAGTCACCTACAATAGAAAAAAAACCCCACTAATATCTACATGAGTTTTTGTTTAGAAAAATCCTCAAACAATTCAGGCTATTGTCAAGGCTATTGGTTGATCTCCACAAACTGATGGTAAGGCCTTATTCCTGAAGACAATACTTACATATGTCACTGAACACAGAAAAGCCCAGCTAGTGCCTAGCTAGAGGTTTTACTAGCCCAGCTAGTGTCTAACTAGTGTTCATGGTATTGGAAGGTACCCTACCTGGTACCAGAGGAGACAGGATGTAGTAAGTAACAACTCTGTGATTGGACTGAAGGCTTACACCATGAGATGGAACTCAAAACTGAAACTGCTAGGATGATCAAGAGCCTCAGCCTAAATAGTCCATGGACTTAAGGGAAACCCACATACTATTGTTCTGCTAAAGGAACACAGCAATAGGATGACTTCTAATGTTTCACTTTACCTATAGATCAGTGGCCATCATCACAGAAGCCTCCTCTTATGGTAGAAGGGAATTAATATAGAGACCCACACCTGAACAATGAAAAAGTGGGAGACTTTATAATACTCATTCCTGCATGCAATGTCTTCATCAGGGAACTGTGGGAACTTCAGGGAACCATGTAGCAGAGGAAGGAGGAAGATTGTGAGAACCAGGGGAGATAGATGCCTCCAAGAAAATACTGTCTTCCAGACACAAAACAACTGATGCACATATGAACTCACAGAGAATGAAGCACTGTGCAAGGATAATGCACAGGTTCAAGCTAGATAGGGTCCCAGCACTGAGAGGGAGAGGGGGACATAAATTCCAACCCTAACCAAGTGACAACAAAGCTCCAACTGACAATAATTTGCAAAGGAAAAATTAGTTTTCTCTAGTGGACCTTCACTGAGTATATAAACCACACTTCAGGGTAGACTCCATATCCAACAGTAGGTATCAAATAGCCAGGCAGTGGTGGCACACACCTTTAATCCCAGCACTTGGGAGGCAGAGGCAGGCAGATTTCTGAGTTTGAGGCCAGCCTGGTCTACAAAGTGTGTTCCAGGACAGCCAGAGCTACACAGAGAAAGCCTCTTTTGGGGGAAAAAAGTAGGTATCAAATACAGAATCAACTCATTGGTATTTTTTTATCAATATTTCTGTCTTGTATTGCTTTGTTTAGACAATTTTTTAAAAAAGTCTTACTAGTCTTGTGCTTGTATATTATGATTTTCAATTTTGGTTTTTATGGGTTTTATGTGTATGTTCTTCTGCATTTCTTTTTCTTTTTTCATTTAACTGTTCACTAAAGGAAGAGAAAGGGGCAGATCTGGGAAGAAATGGCAGAGGAGTGAACATGGTCAGAATATATGCATGAAAATATTGGCTTCAATTAATATAGACAAAAGGTGTAAATGGAAGTCAGATAAGGAGCGACAGGGGAATCCCAGCACAGAGCTCTCAGATTCTGAACCTGCACCATGCCATCTGCAGCAAAGATTGTACACATTGCCTGAAAAGCTGCTTGTGCCATGCAGAAGGTCCCTCTCAGAAACTGACCTCACTCCGCAAAGCCCAGCCACACTCCTTCACTGATGGATATGATGCAAATTGATCTGATCAGCAACGAATGCAAAAGTAGTTAAACTAATAAGGGATTAGAAATGAGCAGGTAGAGATCAGAATGCAGTGGCCCAGATGAAACACCGCTCCTCCATTACACTGATGGTCTTATCACCCCATCACCCACTTGGTAGGGGAGGACAAAGCCCAAACTGAGCTGAGCATATTGAGCTACCACATCAGTAGAAACTTGAGTGCAGGTCTGGGTTACCCACAAATGACTGCTTCATGTATTTTACAGATGAACCATAGCTTATGAAGGATAGACTGAAAGGACTTTTCTTTACTGAATAGTCTCATCTTCATTTTAGTTGCTGAAATGACATCACCTCTCTCACTTGCTTTCATATTGACCGGGTTTGTTGAAAGATCTGATGTTAACATCATCAGTTGGGACTGTGGCATGGGCTAACTGCACGTTCAAGAAAGTTGTGTCAGAGCAGTCAAAGGAGATGAGATCTCTTGCATCTGTGGGTCATGTGTTTCCCCCAGAAAACTGGAAGCACGGCAGGTGGCTGTGCTTTATCAATGTTTTCATTTATCCATATGTCTCTTTCACTTCAGAGTTTGCAAAAGAGAAATAAGATAATGTGATTAGAGAGCCAAGCATATTCAGTGTTCTAAAAACAAGGCCGTTGTTAAGATTAACTGATGGGCTAAAGGGGTTTAGATTTTGGATTTGCATATTTCTGTCAAGAATCTTGGCTCTTGTCAGATTCCTCTTCCTCCTTCTACAGAGCAGCAAGCCAACACACCACATTGAACAGTTTAATAGTTGCAAATGATGCCTGCCTGGAATTTTTTTTTAACCTAGAGCAAATTATCAGTATTTCCACACTAGATTTATTTTCCATGATCCATCAATTGCATTGCTTTGGGGGCATTGAGAATGGCACAGGAGAGTGCTAATGTGACAGATGAGGATGGAAATAATTAAATAGTGTTCAGCAAAAGGCTGCTATACATCTCTTTGATTAGCAACCTATTGAAAATAACTTAAATACCAATTAAATAAAGACTACTTAGTGGTGAACATTGTTCAATGCCATTCTTCCTTTTGGCAATTTGGTCTCATCAATGGAAATATAAAAAAAATAAATTAATAGGGTTTTACTACAAGGTGGACATAAATTATGCAGCTTATTTCTTTAGTTCATGACTTAGACCCTTATTACATGAACAGAATATACAAACATATATATATATACATATATATTGTATTATATAAACATAGATTTCAGACACATTATTTTCATAAATTTTAGATACATAAAAATTGAAGCAAATACTTCCCCCGCACCTATTTAGTCATCCATAAATTCAATGATTATGCTTGCATGTTATATGGAGAAAGGCATTTAAATTAATGTGCATAGCTGTAATGAATCCATGTAAGGATATACACATTTAAGGTGCATGTTGGGAAGCTTGGAGAATGTAAAGTCATCTAACCCTAGAGAACGATAATGAATAGATACTGCTGGCAGAGATGATGGCATTAAAAGTGACTTCATTAATCAACCAGAGTCAGCCAAGTAAAACCTAAGCTGAAGAGTAACCTGGGTCGGGTGAGGGGCACTGATATGACTGAAGAAAATTGCAAGGGGAGAAACCATGCATGTGAAATTGTTGGGGCAGATCTAGACAAACACTTTCAGAAGTACATTCTAAAGGTACAAATTTTTGTGATGAAAGAAGATACATCTACATGAAGAAATTACAAACATGAACTTTCAGATTTTTGTTGGCAACGTTTTAGGTGTGTCATACAAAATAATCTTTGATCCTTTAAAGATGAAAAGTAAGAGAGATATGAGTTTTCTTTTATCTTGGTACCTGAATTTGGCATTGAACTTGCCCAGGGGGTGATCTGGAAGTACATAAGTAGAACGCAACTACTGTGGTGCATATATCAAGGGGAAAGGAAGAAATTAACAGGTGTACATCATGAATCTAGCATGCTTGGTAGGACAAGGAGTTTGACATCTTCATGGTAATGGAAGACAATGACAATTTGAGAATTTTAAATTTTAACAGAATTTATTAGTTCTTCGATAGTTTTAGATACCAAATTTGATCATATTCACCCACCAACTCCTTTCAAATACCCTTTTTATCTTTATCTTCTTATCCTCTCATAGTTGAGGCTCCTCCTCCTCCTCTCCTCCTCCTCCTCCTCCTCCTCCCTTTCCTTCCATTTATTTTATCCAGTTTGTTTTGCCTACCTATACTTGGGAGTGGAACCTACCTTGGAGTGTGACAAACCTATCATGAATCACACCATTAAGGAAAACTGATCCTCTGGCTCTCAGTGGCTACAAAATGTCAATTTTGTAGCTCCTTAGCTAGTGTTGAAATTTTGTTCACCTATCCTCAAAGCCCTTGTTGGTGTTTTGTTTGGTTTGAGTATGTACAGTCTCATACATTCTGTCACTGTGAGTTCACGTGTACAAATGACAGCCTGGGTCCAGAAAGTACTGTTTGCTTGAACTTAACCACTACCTCGGGTACTTATAATCTCTATGCCACCCCATCTACAAAGATCCCTGAGCCTCTTAGGGGAAAGGGTATTATAGTTATGTTACATTTAATGCTGACCACTACACTGTCTCTTATGTTTCTGCACATTGACCAGTTTAGAGCCTCTGCATTAATAATCATTTACAGGATGCTTTATTGATGAGGGTTGAAACATATACTAGTCTATGAGTATACCAATAAGCCATTAGGAATCATTTTAATACTATGTCCACTTATCAGAATAGTAGTATTGAGTAATGGATACACACACACACACACACACACACACACACGTGCGCACACAGATTATTGGTCCCAGTAACAATGACAGATATGGGTCTCCTCTCATGGAGCAGGCTTAGGTCCAATCAGAAGTTGGTTGGTTATCACCATGTTTTCCCAACCACTCTTGCACCAGTAACCATATCTTGTCTGACTCTTCATTCCTGCAGCTCAGTCGAATCATAGATGAGTGATCTGAGAGCCATACTTAGCCATAAAACCTTTTTATGATCACTGTAGTCTTAATTTTATACAGAAGATCCTATTTTTATTATTTTGATATTTCTTTTTCCTGACCTAATGAAATTAGACAAAAATATCAAAGGTAGTTTCCTATGTAAGGTCAAAAATGCATATAACAAGTTTTTAACAAATGTTTTTGCCATGAGACTGTATGTGGTTATATTGTGAAACATCTCTTATGAAGAGCTTAAAGAAAATCATTCATAAAATTGAAATAAAGTGGTCCCATATGTTTGATTATTATGTCATTATTCTATCTTAAAGATAATTCCAAAATGTTTTCCTAATAAAAAGTATTCCTGAGATAGTATAGTCTCATAGTTTCATATTGTCAACATCTATCAAAACGTAGAACAATATCAAAACATACTTATCATTTTTTTGAATGTTCCAGTTGATTTCTTAGAAATGCTAATGATTACCACCACCACTTTGTTCCTTATGAAATATTATCAGTCTCTAGTCAAATAAGTTATTCACATGAAGAATGGTAGCCAAAGGTCACAGTGAACCCTTTGAGAAACATCCCCAATGTTGGGTTGACAGTATCCATTGAGAAACATGGTGACAGGCAACACACGACTTTACTAAGGCTATAAACTTCACATCAGCAAGCCATTTGTTGTGTCTACACACATAACTATTATCCATGTTATTTTAAAAATTCAGGCTACACAAGGTCAAATAATAAGAGTATAAATGACAAAAAATAAGTCACCTCCTCTTTTTATCCTTAAAACCCACACCTGAGATGTCCACTTACCAGTGTCATGTGATTCTGCTGGCTTTTCTTCTCCACCTTTGTGAACACAGTGACGATACCTTATTTTATAAAGATTATACCATGCATTCTTTTCTATGTTTTGCCTTGTGTTTTTGTAATATTCAATTGAAAAAATTATGTCAGTATCAACCTGTTTACTTTTCCCACAAAATGACTGCAAAAAATTTAAGTGTTCATAACTAGATAGTTTTTATATGGAAATGTACCAGATATATTTTAGTAATATTTGTCCTTTTTATAAATTCTTATCTTTCAGACTTTTATAAAAATCCATCAAAGTCCAGGCATAATAATACCCATTTGTAATCTCAGTGCTTCTAGGGTGTGCTAAGTGGCACAAACAAGAGCATCCTGAGAAGCTCAGAGACCAGCTTGTCTGGTGGACACAGCAGAGAACACAAAGACACGCTGTCTCAACCAAGTTAGAAAGTTAAACTCCACACCCAAGAAGGTCCCCTGACATCTATAGAGCTGTGATATGTGTGGTCCTACATTCACACACATCAACATGTATACACATCACATATCACACACATGTGCCCCCTCCCCCACACACCGGAAAAAAAAACTTACATGCTATTTATTATTCCAGAATAAAGGGGATCTCTCTTCTAACAGTTGAAATGGGTCCCATGTAGTGGGGTAACAGGAGTAAATCAAACCCCAGATGTTTTTTAAAAAGTGATGATGTGCTGTGAATGATGCTTGAGAACTTTATGATCTCCATGTAAAGAGAATGGGAGTTATCATATGGTGAAAGACAAGTGGATCTTTACGTTGCTTTGCTATGCATCCCCCTGTTTGGCTGTTTAGCCTTATCTAGGTAAGAAATCCTAAATGCAAGCAATGTCTACTCTGTCAGTTATTACCATTTGGAGATTGCCAAATGTTTTTCACTTTCATTTTTACCTTTCATAAAGAATGATTAACTCCTTGCAGTTTCAGGAAGGAAGGCTTTGACCACTTTCTCTGGAACACATCAATAATCAATAGTTGGTCATCAGAAACCCTTGTGCCCATTCATCCTGGCCTAAGGAAAAGTACCCACAGCTCCTAGCTCTAAGTATTGTCATACTTCTCCCAGAGATTGAGAGCGATTTTCTCCTGTACCTCATTTCTGAGGTATAGGGAAAATGCTTTAAAAATCAAAGAGAATAATTATGAACTTGATTTTATTATATTGTAAATAACAATTTATAAGATCCTGTACACCTCTCTACTGTCGACAGAATGTTTATCGAAATGTGACCAATTGAACAGTGAACATTATTTGTTTGGGGTTATTTTTATTTCAGTAAGGATACTTGCACGTTGCCACATTTAATTGATTATGCACAAATGAGGGGATTTCTGGTTGCAAGTAGATTCTCACTGCATAGTAACTAAATTTAATTTTGAGTTAGGAGGGGGGACCCACACTGTTCATAAAAATTGATTTGAAGTTATTGAACTTTCTTCTTTATAAATTCCAAGAATGAACATGCACATGTGCACACACACACACACACACACACACACACACACACATACACACACACACACCTGTATAATTGGTATAAGTTAAATTAAGAATTTACTCTTGAAGCATCTCCAACCTACTTGAAAACCGTGTATTTTCTAGTCAGTGTGTCTTAGGGTACTGGTGAGGTACAGGGCCGGATCTTTATTAGCATAATGGCAATTCTCCTGCTTTGCTTTCATTTTCAAATTTATTATTTTGAACTGTGATTACTCACTTTCCTCATTTCCAGCGCATTTAGCATTAGTCAAGTTGGTGTCATTTCACATGAGAGCTCCAATGCCATTTCAGGCCTTGTGACCTTTCTTCAAATAGCTAATTCCCTGGGGCCAGAGGTGATGGCAGAGATGGCAGCAAATGACAAGGTGTTGAAAATTCTATTGCATTCATTAGCTCCTTCTGCTGTCAGGGTCTTTATTTCTATGGAGGACTGAATGAGAATAGTGTCATTTAAATAGATTGTAACGCTCTATAAGGAAAATACAAAAGTGATTCCGCAGGACTATTGATTTTTTATATCAATGAATAGTTTAATTTTTAAAATTTCTCCGTTTGTTGTATTAAAAAACAAACCTAAAATTGCAGTTTGATATTAAATAGCCAACTAAATACCAATATGACCTAATACTAATTTATGGTAAATTTGATATTCCTTAAAGAAATATAATTGTAGTGAAAATTCAGAGATCCTTAACAAGCTTATATTTGGGCTTCATTGTTGGCTAGAATTCCACAGAGGTGTCCAATGACCTTTATTCTCAGAAGTCTCTCCTTGAGTATACATGGGACCTTGGTTTAGCAAAGACATCACTCTTGTGATTATGCCACAATCTATGGCCAAGGGAATCTAACAAAGATGAAGGATGTCAGAGAAGCTCAGGAAATTGAGGACCAATTACTATCCTGAAGTTAGAGGATGCCTCAGGCCACACAAAGACTAGGAGGGGGTCTTTAGGAGCTGACAGCCTCCCTTGACTGTAAGCCAAAGGAAAACACACACACACACACACAGGAAAGAATAGCATTCTGCCAACAAAAATAAGCTTCAAGGTGATCCTAGCACATCTAGTCAAGAAATCAGCCCTATAGCATCATGACAAATGCTTTTCAGTGGATCTCAACCTTGCTAATGCTAAGACCCCTTAATATAGTTCTGCATGTGGTGGTGACCCCCAACCATACTTTGCTACTTTGCAACTCTAATTTTGCTACTGCTATGAATCATAATATAGATATCTGATATGCAGGATATCTGATATGCAGGATATCTGATATGCAATCCCCCTTGGTTGAGACCCACAGGTTGAGAACCACTGCTTTATGATGTTTGCCCCTCCCGTGACTCAGCCACACCTCTGCCATAAAGAAACATGAACTAATGTTATTTCACGGTGTAGTGTTTTGTTACCCAGTAACAGAAACTTAAAATATCTCTGTTCATTGTGTATACCACAAAATACCTTCCCATTTCATGTGTTTAAAGCAGTCCCTTTTGTTTCTTTGGGTACCATAAATTTTAAGACATTCTGCTCCAAATGTTTGAAGTTTTAGCTAAGGACACAGGTCAGAATGTGTATCTGCCAGTCTTTCAGGGTGAACAGGAAATGTTCACTAGTGCAGGAGAGTGCAGCCAGAAAAAGAAATGTCATTGAAATGTCTCTCTTGAAGAAAAACATAGGATGGAAATGTTATAAAGATGATATGGATTTCTTGTAACACCATATCAATGCTAAGCTTAATTCAGAAAATAAGGCTGAAGGCAAAAAAGAAAGGTAATTAAAAGCAATTCATCCAAGAAGAAATTATAGGGAGGGCTTTCATGATTCAAAAAGGGAATTTCATAGAAGATGATGCTTTTGAAGATATTATTATCTTCTGGACATGTGGGATTCTAGAGAAAGGCTTCAGGGGGTAAATGCTGTCTAAGCTATAAAGGAGGGACTCATATTTGTTTGATGCAAGTGAACAATGATATTTTAAGGAACCAGTGTGCTTTATTGTGTGTTTTGTTTCGGCTAAAGTGAAATTAAAGAATAATTCCCCATTACACTAAAAAGCCTAGACAAGCCCAGGCCCATTGCCAAGTGATGGAAAGAAGATAGGACCAGCTTCATGTTTGCTGGTAAATCTTTCCCAGCTCACTAGTGTATACTTCAGTTTTATAGGAAGGGGAACAGTAAAAGGAGCACTTAAAGCCTTTTGCTTTACATCAAGTTTTTATTTCACTTAACAAAAGAACTATAAAATGGGACTGTAATGTCTTTCATCCAAGAACGTCTCAAGAGCAATTGACTAACTAGGTCAAGATTTCCTTTCTGTAGATACTAGCCTTGGGAAAACTGAAGAGGTTTCGAAACAGGAGATGGAGTCTAACTGGTCCTGCTAATAAACGCAAAGAGGTTGTGTGGTGAGCTCTGCTAAATCCTGTCATAGGCACAGGGAAATCTGTTGAAAGGGCTTCTCAGCACCAAGCTTCTCTCTTGAAGAGAGTCATCTAATTTTCTAGATACATTTCTCCAAATTCTAATACTGAATTTTGCTTTAGTAAGAAAATATTAGATTATTTATATCCTTCAGAGAATAGAAACCACTCTATTAAAATATTACCTAAAAACTAAAACATTACAGAAAGACTATCACCTATAAATAATGTGTGATGTCTAGGAATGAGAAATATTACATATACATTTCTGTCAACTATAATTTATCACTGAGAGAATACAGTACATAATTCATACAAAAGTCTAGTGAACTAGACTGAGTCTTTTAAAGAAGACAACCTCAAGAAGAGTGAATTCCCCTTTTCTCTATAAAATTAAATGATTCGAAGACCTATAAGCTTACTTTTGAACTTGTTGCACATTGAACAAATGTCGATTTATTTCAACAATGAACTGAACATATGCAAAGACCCTGTCTTGTGCATCTTATTTTACAGAGGGAGATAAAACGCAGTTTGAAGAACAAACTACAAACATAAAGCAAGATGAACATTGCAAAACATATTAACTGATATTATAAGAGGTGCGGGAATGATATACTAATGTTCTCGAGCAAGGTTCTGGATGAACTCATGGATGCATGAATTGATCATAACTTTTAGATTGAGTGGTGGAGCTGTAACCAGAAGAAACCAATGTCCAATTGTGGATTTCCCTAAGTGAAGATTAGAAATCCCAAGAGTATAACGTGTTTGATGAAATTCAAAGACAAGGAGAGTGGGATGGGGATAAATGTATGCTTGCAATATGGAGTCACTATGGCTTCTGTCCTGCTGAGGAATTACAACTCTCAAGGCTTTCACCACCACCCTGACACATATGACAGTAAAGGAGACATTAACACAGAGTTTCTGTGCTACAGAAAAATAGAAACATTCTCATTTTGCTGAGGCCATAAAGTGGCATTGAAGTGACTGAGGTAAATTGGGCATGTCTGTCATAATAGTTACATAGCCTACACAGTAATCAGAAAGGTTGACTAACGATTAATGATGTGATATTTCTGAGGCAAATGTGCAGGAAGCTTACTAAGTGAGCATGGACACTTAAAACAGATAGACAACTCAACATGTGGACTGGCTTGGCTTGAAAAGCATAGGCTTTACAGAACTCTGAGACCTAAGTCTCAAACTCTAGTATTGATGAGCATCCTTTGTGAAGACCAGAAAAGTAACAGTTGATCCTAAAATAATGTACCAATGATTATTCAGGAGACTGAACACTAATAAAGGGCATTTATGAATGAAAAAATGTTTCTCGGAAGACAGGAACAGCAACAGCATCTCCCGACTAAATGTTTAGAGATCCTTGTATATATTCATTAATCAAAAGATATTTTAGATGGTTTAACTGATAACTTTTAAAAATATTTCTGGCTTAGATAACTTGACTTTATGATGAATTATACCTTGAGAGGGATACTGTAAGCACTACATTGGCTGAAATTCTCGTTTTAGAAGAAGGAACTGAAATATGAGGAAACTAGGCAACCTCAGGGTAGGAACTGGGGTCTTCTAAATTCCTGTAAGATCATAGCACTACCTTTCTGATGGAGGAAAGGGTATGGGAACTATTAGAGATAATCTGGTTTCTGAAAGAGGTTGTTGGTCGTAGGGATGTTGTTTGCCATGCTCATCATGCTAAAGTCCAATATTGATTTTATTAGTATTGAAGTTTTGCTTTCATTGAAAGAATGAAGGACCTGTCAGAAGCTCGTATGAAATACATCACAATGGATGTCTTAAGACATTACTACTTGGAGAAAGAGTGGTAATTCAGAGGACAGGAAGTTCCAAGCCAAAAGATCATTATGCCTGAGATATAAGTCATCAGCTGTACCTAGGAAGATGTTAAGGACTTGGTTATCCAGCTACCCATTTTATTCCTGGATAGTGATCTCTAAATAGAAGGCTGGAGACAGAGTCCGGTCAAATTTTCATCTTGAAAGAATAGGTCAGGATCCTCAGAAATAAGAAAATACTAATTTTTTATTCTGCCATTTGGATCTAATCTTCTTTTATATAAAACTCAATGATAAAGCTTTTTGGACAGTATACAGGTGGAAAGAGAGCATAGCTTATCAAAGAATCAGACTGATTTTACATGCAATCTTTTGCTTGGTGATTTGTGTTTCCTGGATTCTTTGCATGGGATATAAAGTTGAAATATAGATTAGCTTTCAAGAGCTACTGAGAAATATTCTGTCAAGCTGTCCTGAATACCTTTTCCACTGGGAAGGTGAGACTCAGATTTGAACCCCGATGAGGGAGAAGAACTCAAATTCATTATGGATAGACTGGTTTTTATTCTCTCTGGATGTGTATGGCATGAATAGGGTCTATGAGGGCAGCTAGCTGATACAAACATTTGGGGTGGGACTTAAAGGTACAAAACCTTGATCTATAATTACAGTCTTATGAAAGATGGCCTTCAGAGTCCTTTTTGCTTGACTTCAAGATGTCCAACTGTAAGCCAGGTGGTGGTGGCTCACGCCTTTAATCCCAGCACTTGGGAGGCAGAGGCAGGCAGATTTCTGAGTTTGAGGCCAGTCCAATTGTATCTCACTTCAGTGTCGCTCTTAGAATTCCAAGACAAACCAACCTTTCCTTGTGACTAGTGCTCTTCCTTGAAGTAATCAATCTTTCCACGCTAGTGGCATGATTTTCATATTACATTTCTCCTTTGTAGCTTTACCTGAGCCTTACCTCAGTCTTATTGGCTTGATTTATTAAAAAGTTATACGGCCAACTTATATAAGAAGCAGCAGTTGATACTTAAACAGAGTTTTTCAGGGGATGACACAATCTTAGCTTTGATAATAAATATGCAATATGAACTAACCAGTACTCCCCGGAGCTTGTGTCTCTAGCTGCATATGTAGCAGAAGATGGCCTAGTCGGCCATCACTGGAATGAGAGGCCCATTAGTCTTGCAAACTTTATATGCCTCAGTACAGGGGAATGCCAGGACCAAGAAGTGGGAGTGAGTGGGTAGGGGAGCAGGGGGGGCGTATGGGGGACTTTTGGGATAGCATTGGAAATGTAAATGAAGAAAATACCTAATTAAAAAAATTAAGTACTCAATCTATTAAAAAAAGAAGAAAGTTCTCAAAAGAAAAAGTATAAATTGCCAATAAATATCTGGAAAAAAAAAGTTAGGATCAGAAGCAGAGCTCAAGGATAATTCCAGAACTCATCTGCTCATTCCAAAATTGTTTACTTAGCATTGTTTTGAGCTATGCACAGCTGTATAGCTTGTTTGTATAAGAAGACTAATGAATCACAATCCTCCTCATAAGGAATTCATAGTTCAGTAAAAAAGATGGAATACAAGAGATATTTGTGTAGTCGAAGAAGGTTCTTTAGAAGCACAGATTATGGCCTTTGGTTTGGTTTGGTTTGGTTAGGTTAGGTTTGGTTTGGTTTGGTTTGGTTTGGTTTGGTTTGGTTTGGTTTGGTTTGATTTGGTTTGGTTTGGTTTGGTTTGGTTTTTCAAGACAATGTTTTTCTGTGTAGCCCTGACTGTCCTGGAACTGTTTGTATATCAGGCTGGCCTCAAACTCACAGATATCCACCTGCCTCTGCCTCCTGAGATCAAAGACATGCACCATCTCAAAAAACATGCATTTCTAATTACTTTGACATATCCATTGCCAAACATATGCCACCTGGTATTAATAATTGAGTCAATACAACCTAAGTGAAGAGGCTCTAATGTCTCTGAATTAAATGAGTGGATAGTTCACACGTAGTATATCTACATGGGGCATTGCAATGGCTGTCTTCTAGTCACAGCTTTGTGATATTTTTATGCACAGAGATGTGAAAAAGAATGTGAGCCTACATTATAGATAGGTCTTCATGATCTCTAGGTGACGCCGGAATTGCGATTTTGTGATGCTCTATCCCAGAGGGTGTAGTGTGGAAGATATATCCAATGGATATAGTTAGATAAGGTAGATCTTGACCAACAAATTCTTCTAAATGAGAAGCAGATAATTAAAACCTAAGAGATTCATGAACAGGGACTAAAAATTTATATTGTTATGTAGTGACTCAGAGTTTTTCTAACTGGAGTTATGATGACCAAAATTCACACATGCTTTGGTCATTCAAAAATGTATTCAGGAGAGGTCAGGCAGCCCGAATATAGGAGTTTTGTTGATGTAGCACTGGCCCTAAGTGAAGAGATTGTAAGTAAAGCTGCAAGAAGGATGAAGGAAGAAGAAGCTGCTGGGGAGGAGATCTGTAGGGGAAAAAGCCCGAAGTAAAGAAGTTGCTGCGTGAAAAAAAAATATATTCAGAATATAAAAGCATCTTAGTTCCAAGCTTGATACTGTGAAAAGCAATGGCCCAAATGTGTAACAAACTGTGAAACAATCTGTCAGTGAACCAATTGTTAAATGATAAATTTTACTGACAAATGAAAAATTAGATAATTGTTATCTAATTGTCAGATAATTAACAATTAGGTAACTATTAACTCACTTTGCAATTAGGAGAAATTTTTTCTCCATCTACCTATAGCATGCTTAATGCAATCAAGAACAATGTGACAATGGTGGCAGAGATGAGATTCTTCAGCTGGAACAAATATTTTCTGCCACACTTAATGCCCATTTACAGTGAATAAATAGCCAATGTTATTACTGTGTCATCAACGAGTGCTATCTCTGTGTAAAATTATTTTCTGAAACACTATTAATCTCAGAGAGACCTACTTATCTTTTTCTATTAAAATAGATGCATTGCAAATCTTATAGCTGTTTACTTTATTGATCTTGCTTCAGCCGGGATTGCTGAATAACATATTTGGATACTGTAATCCTTTTCTACCTTCAGCCCAGGACCTCCACATACAAGGTCAAAGTTGGTTGATGCTGATGAAGTTCGCTAATTTACCGCTCCTATGGGGTTCAGTTGACACCCTGTTTACAGTATCTATGTAAATGTTGCTTCTGCCTAAAGAGTAACCAGGCAAAGAGTTCAGAGTGAAAGTGAACCCCCATGTCCAAAGGGTCTCTCCATCCCTGGAATTTATTTATTCTTGTTCAGAATGTAGAACAAGCAGATTTAGCTGGGAAGAGAAGCAAGGGGAAAGCACTCCATGAAGGTACACTGCGTCACGTGGTGTAGTGCTAGTGAAGGTGGACTGTGGTAAGCTCAACACAAAGATGGCATTGCTTAGCAGAGTGACTACTGGAGTTACCAGAGAAGAGAAATAGGAACAGATAAAGTGCTTAACCCAGGCAAAGGAAAAAAAAATAGAAAGAACAGTTCAAAGGAATGAATGAAAGACTGAAAAAGCAGCGAGCTCAAAAGATGGCTCAGTGGTTAAGGACTCTTGCTTCTTTTCTAAAGGACAGGAGTTTGGCTCCCAGTATGCACACACTGGAAAGCTCACAGATCTAAGAGATCAACTGCCCTCTCTTGGCCTCCTCAGGTACCTGCACACTCAGAGAGAGTTTGTGCATGTGCGCTTACATACACACACACACACACACACACACACACACACACACACACACACACACACACAGATAACCACAGACATTCAAATAAATCTCTTTTCAAAAAAATACTTTTAAAACTTCTTAAATTCATAACTACATTAAGTATAAATACCTCCATTAAGATGCAGAAATGATAAAGTTGTATTAAGTGACCAGACTAGAATATATTTAATCCACATGAAAAATACCTTAAATATAAGGTTGGGCAGATCCAAAGCAAATTAACATTTAAAAAATACAGCTATTCTAGTTCTAACAAAAAGAAAGGTTGGGTATATTGGTATTATATAAAGCATGTTTTAGAATTAAACTTTTTTGTTTGTTTGTTTTGTTGTTTTGTTTTTTTTTTTTTTGAGACAGGGTTTCTCTGTGTAGCCCTGGTTGTCCTAGAACTCACTTTGTAGACCAGGCTGGCCTTGAACTCAGAAATCTGCCTGCCCCTGCCTCCTGAGTGCTGGGATAGAATTAAAAATATTACCAGGCATAACTATGATCACATCATAGCTTTTTTTAATGTCATACATTTTTATAGAACCGTGTATGGTTAGTTTGTTAAGTATACAAAACAATCATGAAGTATTTTCATGACAGAGTTTCAAAGTACAGGAAGTAAACTTTTTTAGAAATTAAATAAGAAATAAACACATAATTACAGCAGGTGAACACTCTTTCCCAAACCAAAAGTGTAAATTGACAAACAGAAATACAAAACTTAGCAAATAAATTGCACTCAACTGACACCTGTACAACATTACAATGAACATTGAAATAAAACACGTGTAGGCTGCTTGTCACAAAACTTTATAAACCCAGCAATCCGTGAACCACAACTATTTAATTCTTACAATCTGGAATTTCACAAGTCCAAGAAGAAGATGCTGGAAGATTCTTTCCATGGCAAAAGACTATCTCCTGGTTTACAGTGGCATAGGATAGCATTTTTCTACTCTCAGATGAAGTGAAGAGCAAGCCAGCACTCTGGGGTCAATTTTATAAGATGCTGATTTCACCTCAAAAGGCTTCACCTCATTACTCGAGTAAATGATTTCTTTCTGACTTCTTTATCTCCATCTCTGCTGAGCGGCCCACCTCCAGATGACATCATGCTGGTGGGGAGGTGGGGAGATCAAGGACTAGGTTCCAACTTCTGAGCATTGAGAATATTGCAAGTATTCAGATCATAGGCACACAGCAAGCATGTGTGTGCATGACTATGCCACAAAACTATTTTCTATATAATTAAAATGATTGAAGTCACAGAACATGTAAAAATCAATACTGGAAATTCATTTTAACACAATTAAATCAAGTGGGTCAAATTGAAACAATAGTAGTTTTGTTTTGTTTTTAACAAATGAAATAAGAACATTTATGTCAAAATAATACTTAGGAGAAATTTATATCCCAAACTTGTATAAATTTTTGAAATGGAGACATTAAAGTCTGTGGGTTTACATTCTAACAGGAAAACCTTAGGAAACGTAAAATCCAGAATGAGCAGAGTAAAGGACACAGTAAGAGCAAAGCAGTAGACATAAATGAAATTGTAATATAAAAAATAAAATTAAAAATAATTATTTGAGAAGATGATAAGCTTTCATTCACATTGACCATGGAGGAAAAACAACTACACATGACCAGAATTGGGAATGAATGACCGGATAGGTCTCCAAATTAAATAGGCAATAAATTGGTAATGTTACAAAAAGCATACCACTATATTACATAGTTTAGATGAATAAATAGCTGTGAAAGGTACACAGAAATAAACTATTTGCCTGGCTTCATTCATTCACCTGTACGTCTATGTATTAGCTCAGCTTCATTTCTTCAACATCCCTGAATAACTGTGCTTGGTTTCTGACAACCTTACAGCGGCAACTTAGGGGTAGCTTTCTGTGTATTTGCTATGCTTAAAATTTGCAGAATTCTTGGAAATTGTGACTTGTTTTTCTTCCTCCGATTCGGGGAACTTCATCATTTTCTTGTCTACTGTTTCTGGAGCACCTTTCTGCTCCCCACACCAATAAAGTATCTGCACACAGGGCTGGAGAGATGGTGCAAAGTTTAAGAACACTGGCTGTTCTTCCAGAGTTCCCTGGTTTGGTTCCCAGCACCCACTTGGCAGCTCACAACTGTCTGTAGCATCAGTTTTAGGGGATCTGACACCCTCACAAAGCTATACATCCAAGCAAAACACCATTGCATATCAAAATCAAAAGGATCATTTTAAAAATGTTTAAAAACATATCTATACATTAAACCTTCTCATGGTGTGATATGTATGTCGATTCATCAAAAGGAGACCCCATATTACCTTCTGAATAAATAATCACTTTCAAACATTTATTTCATTAAAATTTAGATTATTTTTAAATCTAATTATTTTTCTTCAGTTCACTATTCTATTTTTGTGTGTGTTTCCTCTATTATTATAGTCATAATATTGACAATTTTACTTTATTTATTTATTTTATGTATCTGCATGTACACCTGCGTGCCAGAAGAGGATATCAGATCCCATTATAGATTGTTGTTAGCCATCTTGTGACTTCTGGGACTTGAACTCAGGACCTCTTGAAGAGCAGCCAGTGCCCTTAACCACTGAGCTATCTCTCCAGCTGGAAATTTTATTTTTAAAATAAGTATTAGGATTAACAATTTAAAAAGTTCTTTGTTGGGACTTTTAATCTTTTCTTCCATTTCTTTGGTTCCAGAATAATTGTTTCCCCTAAGCCTGAATTTCTGTCCATATTTGTATCTTCTACTTGCTTCTCCCTTTGATTTTTTTTCTTATATTTTGGTTTCTCTGTTGTCGTTTTTACTGTTTTATTTTGTGTCATACCTGACCTTTTTTCCTTATGAAACTCTGAACATTATGTATAAAATGATGTTATGCTTACCATTCTTTGTCTTTTTTTCCATTTTTAATTAGGTATTTAGCTCATTTACATTTCCAATGCTATACCAAAAGTCCCCCATACCCACCCCCAACTCCCCTACCCACCCACTCCCCCTTTTTGGCCCTGGCGTTCTCCTGTACTGGGGCATATAAAGTTTGCAAGTCCAATGGGCCTCTCTTTCAAGTGATGGCCTATTAGGCCATCTTTTGATACATATGCAGCTAGAGACAAGAGCTCCGGGGTACTGATTAGTTCATATTGTTGTTCTACCTATAGGGTTGCAGTTCCCTTTAGTTCCTTGGGTGCTTTCTCTAGCTCCTCCATTGGGGGCCCTGTGATCCATTCAATAGCTGACTGTGAGCATCCACCTCTGTGTTTGCTAGGCCCTGGCATAGTCTCACAAGAGACAGCTATATCTGGGTCCTTTCAGCAAAATCTTGCTAGTGTATGCAATGGTGTCAGCGTTTGGAAGCTGATCATGGGATGGATCTCTGGATATGGCAATCACTAGATGGTCCATCCTTTCATCACACTTCCAAATTTTGTCTCTGTAACTCTTTCCATGGGTGTTTTGTTCCCTATTCTAAGAAGGGGCAAAGTGTCCACACTTTGGTCTTCGTTCTGTTGAGTTTAAAGCTTTTAGCAAATTGTATCTTATATCTTGGGTATCCTAAGTTTCTGGGCTAATATCCACTTATCAGTGAGTACATATTGTGACAGTTCCTTTGTGATTGGGTTACCTCACTCAGAATGATGCCCTCCAGGTCCATCCATTTGCCTAGGAATTTCATAAATTCATTCTTTTTAATAGCTGAGTAGTACTCCATTGTGTAAATGTACCACATTTTCTGTATCCATTCCTCTGTTGAGGGGCATCTGGGTTCTTTCCAGCTTCTGGCTGTTATAAATAAGGCTGCTATGAACATAGTGGAGCATGTGTCCTTCTTACCAGTTGGGACATCTTCTGGATATATGCCCAGGAGAGGTATTACTGGATCCTCTGGTAGTACTATGTCCAGTTTTCTGAGAAACGGCCAGACTGATTTCCAGAGTGGTTGTACAAGCTTGCAATCCCACCAACAATGGAGGAGGGTTCTTCTTTCTCCACATCCTTGCCAGCATCTGCTGTCACCTGAATTTTTGATCTTAGCCATTCTGACTGGAGTGAAGTGGAATCTCAGGGTTGTTTTGATTTGCATTTCCCTGATGATTAAGGATGTTGAACATTTTTTCAGGTGCTTATCTGCCATTCGGTATTCCTCAGGTGAGAATTCTTTGTTCAGTTCTGAGCTCCATTTTTTAATGGAGTTATTTGATTTTCTGGAGTCCACCTTCTTGAGTTCTTTATATATATTGGATATTAGTCCCCTATCCAATTTGGGATAGGTACTGGTATAGTGACAGGCAAGTAGACCAATGGAACAGAATTAAAGACCCAGAGATGAACCCACACACCTATGGTCACTTGATCTTTGACAAGGGAGCTAAAACCATCCAGTGGAAAAAAGACAGCATTTTCAACAAATGGTGCTGGCACAACTGGCTGAGCACTGAAGATTGCGAATTGATCCATTCCTATCTCCTTGTACTAAGGTCAAATCTAAGTGGATTAAGGAACTCCACATAAAACCATAGACACTGAAACTTATAGAGGAGGGAGTAGGGAAAAGCCTTGAAGATATGGGCAACAGGGGGAAAATTCCTGAATAGAACAGCAATGGCTTGTGCTGTAAGATCGAGAATCGATAAATGGGACCTCATAAAATTGCAAAGCTTCTGCAGGGCAAAAGACACCGTCAATAAGACAAAAAGACCACCAACAGATTGGGAAAGGACCATTCTTTGTCTTATAAGAGATATATTTGTATCTGGTGAGCAGATAGCTATCAAGTGGATGACTCTATTTCTGTGGAGGCGAAGAGTGGTCTGTTTCCTGTATGCCTCTTATACCCCCATATTCCCTTTGCTAGAATGTAACATTTCAAGGCTGGCCTTCTTACAAGAGCTCTTTCTCCTCCTGAACTTTTAGCTCTCATTTATCTCTCAGCATCAGGGCACAGCAGGTTTTCTTTTTAAAGAACATCTGCTTTATCTGTTTGTCTCTTTAACCTATAAGTAGCAAGCATTCTAATTCCTCCACTGTCTGTCTTGCTGTGCACACTTGCAACTCAGGAGTCAGAACCTCCCTTCATCGAAAGCTGATAGCAGAACCATGAGCTCTTATCCATGTAGTCTCCTTTTCTCTAAATGCTGGGTTTTTTTCGTGAATTCATTTTTAGCTCTGCTCTTTCAGGCATTTATTTAACATGTATAGTGAATCTCCACTCAAAGGTCCATTTTAATTAGTCATTCCACATAGCTTCTGAAAGTTGTAATATGTATAAGTGCATATTTCATATAATCCCGTATTTTTCCACTGGTGCCCATAAATATCTTACAGAGTGTATGTGAACGTTAGTGTTTAACTGTGCATTTAACCCAGCACAGTGCTGTCCAACATGTAATCCATGTACATAATTTTAAAATTTCTAGTATTCTCACTACATAAATTATAACACGTAAAATTATATTTAATAATACATTTTAGTCAGTTAAAATTGTCCATATTTAAAACTACCATTTTACCATATTGTGCCTCCAATGTGTCTTGTGTATTTTAAACTCCCATCTCCTCTCAATTTAAACCCTCCCCATTTCAAGTGCTGGAGAGTCAGTCTCCTGCAACTGATGGTCACTGTATTGGAAAAGCCTATGTAGAAGTTGGAGGATACAAATGTGACAGCAGACAAATATGGACAAATAGGCATAACATGTTGATAGTGGTCGGACAATGCTGATTATTTCCATCTGAGATACAAATGGGTCCCTAGATGCAAAAGTAACGGAACATTCTTGTTTAGAGAATCTTGGTTTTGTTTGTGTGTGTGCTTGTTTTGATTTTTTTCTGTTGTTGTTTATTTGCTTGTTTGTTTGTTTGAAACAGATCCATAATCAATTGTCCTGTTTTGTTAAAAAATATAAGATCCAGTGGGAAGCAGGATTTAATTTTTCCCACCACATCTAAGAGAAGGGGATCTCCCCTGTACCTTGACAGTCAGAATTGAGGCTTGCAATTCAGGCTCAGTTAACCATGTTGACCTCCCAAGGAGTCAGCACATGAAACACTGAAACATTTGAAAAACACTTACAGAAAATTACAAGGACTGAAAATACTTGTTGAAGTAACACTGAATGTAAGCAAGGCAGGGTGTGGGGGTGGAGGGGGGGTGGGGATGGCAGTGGTCTTGTGTTCACCGTATCGTTCAAACATTTAAAATGGCTGTTTCCTTAATTTACTTTAGTCAGGTTCACTTTATTTCTTATTTTATTTCAAGTTTTCCCATGAATCTCTGATTTCTAGTCATTTGTGAACATATGAATTCCCCACTTAGCACAGGATGATTGATTTGTGTACGTATCTAGGAGACAAATGGCCTGAGTTTGAACCCCAGCATATACAGTAGAAGTCAGGACTTTGACACGTTATTTTAAATATTTTTCCCTCAGTGGCTTCCACTATTAAATAGCCATGGCAATTGAAACTTCCCTTTGGCTGTTAGAGAGACTCAGATAAGCACACATTGTATTACAGATGTTAATTGAACATCTTTCTCTTTATAACTCCAGTCTTCTTGTTAATAACAGAAAACATTTCTTAAAGATATGATGTTGGACCTAGGCATATTTAAGCTTCTATGTTTTTTTTAATCATCTTGAGGCAATGGATGGATGGATGTAGCTTAAGTGTGGGATGTTTTGTTATCATGAGCGAGATCCAGCATTTGGTTCCCAGTGTCACAACAAAACCCACGGTAAAATAGGGAAGGTCATCTTCATCAATGAAAACCATTTCTGCTCCATTCATGCAATCTGGTGAGTTGTGTTGCTCTGGGACTGTTTCTGAGGAAATACTGAGTAAAATCTATTTACTCCGTGTAAAGCACTGACAACAACCAAAGACATGACTCCATCCAAGTCCAATTCAACGAACCAACAACTCCACTGGGGAGCCTTCCCGGAAGCTACTGTATGGAAAACAGTATATCTGTCTGTACTTAGGAACTTTTTAACCCTGCAGTACTTTGCCCATCCTTGCCCAACTTGAAGGCATATCTGGTGACCTGAATTATCTCATTTCAGTAGCAATATTTACTGCTTACATAACTTTGAGAAGAGCCTTGTGAATGCCCTTAACTTTCAGGAACTTTTATTTTATTTTATTTTATTTTATTTTATTTTATTTTATTTTATTTATTTTTGAGCCTTGTTTGTTTCACTCCCTTTTTGGGTCTTAGGAGTTCTGCTCCATTCTTCAGGATAGTCTGAAATCATACAACATACAACGTTTGCACAGCAGGACAACCCTTTCTAGTGTCTTTCAAGTGATTTACCTACGAGTAATATAGTTTCTTTTTGATTTCATTGTGTCAGGAATATAACCCAGTAGGCCCTTCTAAAGCATGGAGACAGCATGATATGGGCTGAATTAGCAACAACATCCTTCTGATATGGGCATTGCTATTTGCTTGTCCAAGATAAAGAAATTGGTTCAGAGAAGTTGAGTTTATCTACAGTTTCGCAACTGATATGTATTCTGTTACATATTTTATTTTATAAGTTCTGGGTTTTTTTGCTAAATCAGATTTTTAATACAGAATAGAATGGATGCTAATCACTTGGCCTACAGTTTATAGCAGGGATTTACCAGTATCAGAACCTTTCCTTATATCTTCATAGAGGTTAAGCCAACCCTCAAAGAATGGCCACATCATACATTTATTTCATTTCACTGATATTAACCTTCTCTTTAATCTCTCTTTCATTTCCCCATTCTTTTTTCTTTCTAAAGATCATAAGTACTTAAATAACTATGTATTAGTCATTATTTAAGTGATTTTTTTATCTGAAAGAGTTCTGGAAGTTTACTTTAAGTACGTTTGAAAGGGGAGAATTGAAATGACTCTCTCTGAAGAACTAGTTCTAAGTTCTTACACTTGCTGTGCCAGCTAAGTCAAGTAAGATCAGTTTGAGTACAAGTCATCACTTTCTTAACGAGACTCACAGACTTTCAGGAGTGAAAGCTGACAGACCTTACTCACTGATCCCGATAAATATGCAAGGTGAAATAAATCTGTCCGGAATGAAGCACAAAATCTATATATTGAGGGGTTCAGGAGATGGTTCCGGGGTTTTGTATGTGAACTGGATTTCAGATCCTCAGACCCTACATAAATGCCTTTTGAGCATGAAGGCTTACTTATGATTTCAGTCTTGGAAGGCAGGAATGGAATTCTCAGAGCAAGTTGGCTTAGCAGAACCACCCTGTGGATTATTTTCTTGGGGTTCAGTGATTGGAATACTACAGCCCCTTGTTTTGTCTTAGGCTATAACTAGTTTTGTCTTTTGGAACTGGTCTAATGCTTGAGTATGTGCGACACATTCTGGAAGCTAAAACTCATTCCTTGACAACTAACAACAATGGACTGGAAGTGAATATTACTTCCTTCCAGGCACAGCACTGTTGTTCTGTACAGCCTCTAGTTGAGAACTAGGTCTTATTCTCATATTGAGGAGGGAACTAGAGATCAAAGAGTTAATAAGATGTAAGATGAAGTCACATGGCTTCACACAAATGTGCCCAAAGGTGATACATTATCCCCTAGACACATCATTTGCAATAACTCCTTTACACTGAATATATGTGCTATCTTCAAGAATTACTGGTTGGGAAGATTCTCCAGTTTACCTTAGAAGAAACTGGGATACCATTTATGAATAATATCTTAATGAACACTTAATTAATTTATATGACAAAAAGGACAAGTGAAAGTTAAAATGTTTATATTTAGATTTTTAGTTCAAAGTAGAGTTTTATTTAAATGTGTTGCGTTAAAAAAATTAATTGTAAATAACTACTCTACCTACCCACTCACTCCCACCTTCCCATCCTCAATTCCCCTACCCTGGAGCATCTACCGAGCCCTCATAGGACCAAGGACCTCTCCTTGTGTTGAGGTCATCCTCTGTTACTTATGCAACTGGAGCCATGAGTACTCCTTTGTTGATGGCTTAGTCCCTGGGAATTGTGTGTGTGTGGGGAGGGTGGGGGGAGGTGTTTGGTTGATGTTGTTGTTCTTCCTATGGGATTGCAAATCCCTTCAACTCCTTCAGTCACTTCTCTAACTTCTCTATTAGAGACCCTGAGCTCAGTCCAATGGTCAGCTGCTAATACCTGCCTCTGTATTTGTAAGGCTCTGGCCGGGCCTCAGGAGACAACCATATCAGGCTCCTTTCAGCATGCACTTCTTGGCATCCACAATGGTGTCTGGGTTTGGTAACTGTATATGGGATGATTCTCCAGATGGGACAGTCTCTGGGTGGCCTTTTCTTTACTCTCTGCTCTACACGTTATCTCCATATTTGCTTCCGTGAATACCAAACTATTTTACTTATTTACATTTCAAATGTTATCACCTTCCTGGTTTTGCCTCCAGAACCTCTCTCTATCCCATCTCCCCTTCCCTTGCTTCTATAAGGGTACTCATCCACTCACTCCTAACTCACTGCCTTGACATTATGCTACACTGGGGAATCAAACCTTCACAGGACCAAGGGCCTTTCCTCCCATTGATGCCAGACAATGCCATCCTCTGCTACATATGTGGCTAGAACCATGGGTTGCTCCATATGTACTCTTTTGTTGGTGGTTTAGTCCTTGGGAGCTCTGGGGGATCTTGTTGGGTGATATCGTTGTTCTTCCTATCGGGTTGCAAACCGCTTCAGCTCCTTCAGTCCTTTTTCTAACTGATGTTCTTTTCTGCACAATCTTTTGGTTGCCAGTCACCCACCAGGAGTTTGTCTGTGGCGACAATTCAGTGATTTTAGTTTCTGATCACATTTGCTTGTTCTTGGTTCTTTTACCATATTCTATTTGCATCAATCTTTATCTATTTAGGGGTCTAGTTCTGCCTTTTTTGTTTCATGCATTTCTTTAAAAAAATCTTTTAGGACTTTTGAGTAACATTAAACCTTTTCCTCTTGGTACCATCCTTCCACACCATGTCCCCAGGGTTCTCACATCTAAAAGAGAATACCAAGATATTTTTCTAAATGATGGTAGTTTTCTCCCTATGGGTACTTCTGAGCCAGCTGGTAGCATTACAATTTATTTATCCTGCCAACCCTTGCTTAAAGAATAAATCAGTGATGGTATTTGGGGAATTTAACTTCTCTAGGGGAAAGCATGTGTGACAGGGAAGGAATATTGCAATATGAGTTTCTTTAAAGGTGTTGATTATATTGATGTGCATAACCCAGTTGCATTGGTACATAGGACCCTGTTAAACAAGACTGGATTTACTATATTTGCAAAACCCCATTTCTTTCTACTCAATTTCTATTCCCGTGGTACTCAGAAATCCTGCTTCTTCCAAACTTAGATAACTGTGTTTGAATTACACTTAGGTCCCCTCCATTCGTTCTTGTTGTCTTATCATTCTAAACATAGGCATTTGTGTCTACAAAGAAGGTAGTTCTCTAAAAGTGGGGTGATGGATAGGAAGTTAAATGATAATACAAGTATCTCTGTGCTCCATTATAGTTAAGTCATGTTGCTGGCGAAGCTGTGTCTTATCCCTGGGGACAACAACTCTGATTTTTTTTTTAATCTTCACTGATTTGCTGTCCTCGAACAAGGCAACTTTACGTAACTCAAATGATTTGGAAACACTTTGACTGTAGTATTAAGTAGTATGTCCTAAGGAAGAAGCCACTGAGGGACAAGTCATATTTAAGAGCTATGGAAGAGATATCAAGAAACTTGTAAACCGTGCTGCTCTTGTGCTTGTAGTTAGGATTAGGTGACAGTAAAAGCAACATTAAATACTGATGAGGACTGTGCTTTTTTATATGTACATATATGTGAGCTGCATATGTGCATATGCATGCATTTGTGACTTTCTGCAATTATACATAGGGCAATTCATCCTTGTTCTGTCTCTCCACTCTCATCACTTACCACTTCTAGGCAATAACACTATTTGTTATCTATGCACTCTTATGTACATACCTACACTTGAAATCTAAACCCATTCTTAGGGTAGATATCTGAACTCCTTCAATATATTCCTTGGAGTTAAATCCTCCAAGAGCCTGACTGAAGGTTACGATAACACAACGCTGCAAAATTCTTTCTCCTCTCCCTCCTCCTCCTTGTTCTTCTTAAAACAAAAATTAAGTGTTGGTTTGAATGAAAAATATCCCAACAGATTCAGGGAACACTTGGTCTGTAGTTAGTGGTACTAAATGGAGGTTCTGTGGTCTATTTGGAGGAAGTATATCTCTGAAGGTAGGTTTTAAGAACTTATAGCCTAACCCGTTTCCAGTTTGCTTTTTCTGCTTTGTATTTGTGGCTGAAGATATCATCTCTCAGCTTCCTGTTCTAGCTGCCTTCTGCTAGACCTTCACCACCATTATGGACTCTGGTTGGTATCATGAGGCAAAGAATCCATTGGCCACTTTGGGAAATGGCATTTTACAACAAATAAAAATAATTAATATAAGTAGGCTTTATCATCATCACCATCATCATTGGTGATGATGATGATGGTGGTGGTGGTGGTGGTGGTGGTGTGTGTGTGTGTGTGTGTGTAATATGTGTGCTTATGTGCAGGTATCATAGTATTCATTTGGAGGAAAGAGGACATTTGGAAGTCAGTTCTCTCCTTCTATCCTGATCTTTATGGATCAAAATCAGGTCCTCAGGCCTGGGTGGCTAGTATCTATGCTTGCTGAGTTAGCTCTTTGGCTTTTAGTGAGTAAACTTTAATTTGTTCTCCTTTCAGAATTAACTAATATCAACAAAGATATCTCATGAGTGGATTATGAATGGTTTGTGACTGACTTACCTAGTTTGTGAGAGTCTCCCATTTTCCTTTACCCAACTACCATTGTACTTATGGTGAGCAGCTGTGAAAATGCCCCATCTAATTTTCTCCCTAGTTCCCTTGCTGATCCCATTTCCTGGTCATACTCATCTTTTAATGAGGCTTCTACCAAAATTACTAAATTGGCCCCCAGGAAGGAAATGGGATACTGGTTTATACACTGGTAAAAGCAGAGTGACTTATGGCGAGACACAGATCTTCAATAATCTGTTTTCATCTTTTCCATGAAAATTACTATAGGGGTTCAAAACTTTCATTTTTCAGTTTTGAGAAGTCGGTCCCTGAGATGTAGTAAAAAAAGAATTGCAGTGGGTGTGGACTCCAGATTATTGTTACTGAATTCAAACATTGCCACAAGTTTGTGGTGTGAGATTGGCACAAACTCCTTCTCTGTGCAGTTTGTGACATCATTTATTTTGCTTTATTTCAAGTTCTTAAAAATTCATTCTAAACAATTTTTCTTTTGAAATATTGATTGCCTCCAGTGAGGACCATAACAGAAAGCAAATATTAGTGAAGTATACTTAGAGGATTTCTGTAGAAGGCCATTGAGATTTTCATCAATATGATTTACTTTTATTATTTTTGAGCATTTCATATGCATTTTTATCATATTATCTTCAACTTTGCCCTATAATTCTTCCCAAACCCACCATCACTTACCAGATCCAAATACTTGTCCAACCTTTTGTTATTTTTTAATAAACAGGTACATTTTGTACTGATGTTCACAATATTGCTTTTAGCTATTTTATCAGGTTCCTATCCCTCTACCTCCCTTCCAACACCCCAACAGTAGGTGGTTGAGAAAGAAGTTTAGAGGGAAAAGGAAACATAGACCTCTTTAGGTTACTTCCTGTTGATTAGGGGTGTTAGGTTCCCAGGGGCAAGTCCAATCTTCATCTCCAGAATATCTCCAAATTATTTTTCTTGTCAAACCACAACAGTCACCAGGAACAGCAGGGACAGCAGCAGGGGGAGCAGCAGCTGATAAAGACCCTCTCAGGGCTCTTTCATTTATACCTTGTACAGAGTTCCCAGAATTAAACCATCTGAAGTTAACAAAGATCACAGCTCTGCTAGTGCATGAGGCAAATCATAATCACCTGCGGTGAAGCAGCCTCTTACCCCATACCTGGGGTTAAAACAAAAACATATTCACATAACATTACTGTTTTTTTTTTTAAGAAACCACAATTCTTATTACATACTACCAGTATGCTTATGAGTGTGAGACCATGCAATGGAGCATGGGGGGAAGGGTCATATTCTTAAAGGAAACTGACTCTTCTTTCCTCCCAAGCGCATTTGTCTATAGCTTCTCTATTAGGTGCAGGGTGGGGATTAGGGTGGGGGTCATGAGCCCCTTCTCCTTCCATGTTAGAATGTTTTCTGACTTGATCTTGTGCAGGTTTTGGGAGGGCAAACACAGGTGCTCTGAGTTCACAAGTGCATGAGTCCTTTCCTGTCCAGAAGTCCTTTCCTCTGATCCTGCCTCAACAAATGTGTCAGTGTGATATAGGCATTCTATCTGTGATTAGGCCCTTTACTGATACTAATTCTTTGCATTACAACCAGTTGTAAGTTTCTGAATTAACTGTACATAGGATCTTCTCTAACAAGGTCAGAGAGCTACATTGATGCATGGGTATAGGTACAATAATTTAAAGGACAGGTTGATACTCTGAACATCATTGCTTTGTGATATGTATGCAGTTATGTGAACACAGATAATTCACAAACAAATGAAGCTAGGATTCCTTAATGAAATTACTTAAACAATGATCATAAATGCACATGTTCCACAATGACTTTCACACACACACACACACATGCTAGACAGAGAAACAGAGAGACAGAGACCGACAGAGACAGATGGAGTGGATTCACATCAAGAAAAATATAGCTCAAATAAAAGTGTTGTCATTGGGTATACCTGCCTTATTCCAATAATGTCTACATTCCTATTTCTAAAGTTCCTCAGCTTTCCTTAGTAATTTTATAATGCATCTCTAACGGACACTAAAGAGCTTCTATATCTTTTTAAAACATGAAAGTCTCTAAAGGTGAAGTCATTATGATACTCATATCTTGATGCCAATCATCTATCCTGGAATTGGATTTGAGACCTACCAAACAGGAGGATAATCATGCATGATACTGGAGACTTAGCCAGCTATTGCAACTTTAGTAGACCAGCATAATTCCTAGCTATATTCTAAAATGTGTCATTATAACCACAGATAAGAATGGCCCTCACCCTCCACCAAAAACCATTCTCTTTACAGGAATTGGAGATAATTAAAGAAAACCACAGTGGACATAGTGCAGAGATTGACAGATTGTAAAGAACTTAACCCTCAAGGGAAACTTCTTTAACAAAACATCTTAACTAAACATCTTTAACTCCTCTGCTGAGGGACCTAAGAATACAGTGAAGGAGGGGTCCGAGAAATTCCAAACCGAGACCGGGACGTCTGATGTGAGACTGTGTCTCTCAGGCATTTTCTGGCCTAAACAAGACCTGAATTATGAGCTTTTATATATTTAAGAGAACATTGAAAACCGATGCTAACAAACACCAAGGGAAGAAGTCTGTCAGCCTACCTCAGCTGTGTTCACAAGATCCCAGTTCCTCCTAGTGATGAGATTTGACCCAGGATAACTTTCCAAAGGACTTCCAGCAATAAACTAAGGCTCCTGAAGATACATAAAAGTTCTTTAGTCACACCTTAAATGAAGCCATTTACCATGAATTTTTTTTCATGCTGCAAATACAAATATATCCCTAAAAATTCACCCAAATGCATGCTTTCAGGTTTTTAAAAATGATTTACTGAAATTCAATGGTATAAAATTAAGAAATAACATAGGAAGTCGCTCCAAACTTAACATGTCAGTATTCTATCGTTGATAATAAACTCCAAACCACCTCCTGGAAACTAAGATGATTTTGTTTCTTTGTAAGAAGCAGGGTTACTCTTAAGTCAAAACAACCCCCCCACCTCCCCACACACACACTCACAAGTGTGTGCATGCTTAGACTCACATGCACATGCATATGCACAGACAGAAACATGCACAGAGGTATATGCACACACAATGCCAATACACACTCATACATATATACATGCATACACACACAAATGGACATGCACACAAACACACACATATGCACACACATGCATACACACACGCAGACAAATATGCATATGTGCACACACAGAATTAATCAGGAAATCAGGACTTAATTACCACAAAGCTGCTCCAGAAATTCAAAGAAAATCTCCTTCCCCACGGGTTTCTGATTTATCCAGCATAACCTGATTATGCTCATTATTGCTTGAAGTTTCCCTGGAACTTCAGTTAAACACAGACAGTTAAAGCATAATCAGTATAGCCTGACTATGAGCATTGCTTGAAGTGTCTCTGGGCGTTCAGTCTCCAAAGTAAATTTTCACGTCTACTGATGAATTCTTTAAGAATGGGATCCACTTTCCCTAATTGTAACCTAGCCCTTCACTCATGCTGCTATGCACACAGTTGGGATAATCAGTAAGATCTATTTCTGTACAGAGGAAATCTATCAGAATTGTGTGTGGCATGCTGCAGTCTCTCTGTGTTTCCCTGTGTCTTTGTGTGTCTGTGTCTCTCTGTCTCTCTCTCTCTCTCTCTCTACCTTTTCTGTATCTCTCTCTGTCTTTCTGTCTTTCTTTCTCTGTCTCTCTGTCTGTCTCTCTCTCTCTTGTGGGTGGTAGATAATGTAAGCCATCAGTGGAGAAGGCATCCTTTCTTTGCTCACATGCTCTTCCCTGGATGTGCTTCTATTGTTTCTTCACTGGATGCTTTTCTACTTTGATTTCCATTTGCTTCTCTCTTCAGAGTCTCATTGCCAGTCCCGTCTTTCTTGCACCATCACATTTCTCTCACTTTCTTCCTCAGACTTTGAGAATCGATGCAGGAAGTTAAACCTTGGCACCCAGCTCCTGTGAACTCTGCTACTTTCACTCCACATGGAGAGCACTTCAAAATGAATGAATCCACATCTGTTTTGTTAGCCTAACTTTAAGCATTCTTTAAAAGTTTCTATTAATTATTATTGTTTTACAAATAATTTAATTATTTTGTACATAAATAAAGAGATACTCTTACAGATAACAAAGTGCGGTAAGATTTTATCCTTACACACAGAGGATAAAATGTTTAATTTAAATGTTTATTCCATTGACTGCATCATAGAGTCTCACTCAATCGAAAACTAAGTCTATTCTAGCATGCTAATGACATGGTACTTGGCATATTTGATATAGTCATACAATTCCTGCAGAGATATTAATGTATTAAACTATTCTAGATTACTGAAGATTTCTATCATGTCAACAGTCACCATTAGGTAGCAGACATGCAACTTAGCAGCTTGTAGTTTTGAATGTCATCACCTGTCAAATCACTAAAAGTATTTTAGACATAAGCCTGACAGGTCGGAATCCTACTCATTGCTATTATTTATTAACATTAATTATGTAGTCTGTTTTCTTGCCAAAATAAGATAATTTATAAAATGCACCATTTTTTAAGGGTGACTAGTATCAACAGGATGTCTGATCACATTAGATTTTTAAACACAGATAGTTTCTTTGAAGTAAATGTAGAATGAACTGCTTTCCAAAGGGTTTTGCATAATTTTAATTTGCCTTTTTATTGCTATTAACAGACCATCTGTACCTGTGGGCTCTGAGAAACTTAGAAGAAAGTCTTATAATT
This sequence comes from Mus caroli, assembly GCF_978045245.1. Taxonomy (NCBI): domain Eukaryota; kingdom Metazoa; phylum Chordata; class Mammalia; order Rodentia; family Muridae; genus Mus; species Mus caroli. Next base: position 96,732,333 of record NW_028227264.1, read on the forward strand.
TCAACTGTGGAAATAGATAATTAGATAAGCTCTGTCATATGAAGAGGAAAAGGTGAACCGATGAGTCCTAAACAGACACAAATGGTATACCACCTATAGTAGGTATATAATTATTTGAACAACCCAACACTAATTTCTGCCAAGTACAGAATCATTTGTATTTTATAATTTGTAAAGGTTGACGAGAAAAAAGTGAATAAATACCAAAATAATAAATAATAAAATTTGCTTCAAAAACAAATAGTTTTCCTTCTAGTTGATTAAAGTTAAAATAAAGAATAACTCAGATCACATAAACTAATTTATCAGATAATAGTTCAGTGTGCAGATATGGTATTCATTGGAATTATATGGCATAATTGCAATATTGAGGAAGAATAGGGATTCTTTACATTATTCATAATTTATATTCATGTATCTTTCATTTATAGTTTTATACACTTTCTCCCCAATAGTTAGGGAAGTATCTTACTGTTCTTTGATCATCTCATATGTAGCAATTGTTTATAGACCTTTAGCCAAGCCTAACCATATGGCTACTAATAATAGCTATTAATAATTAATGCTAAGTAAATAAAAATTAAAAATTGAGCTGGAGATGTGGTTCAGTGGTAAAGAGCATTTGCTGTACTTACAGAATAGCCAGGCTCGATTTCCCACAGATACATGGAGATATGTGGTGTCCAGTATGGCTTGGCACCTTGACTGGACTTAAGGCAGTGAGGAAATGAAGAAAAGGACAATGTTAAAGAAATGACAGATACAAGGACACAGAAAATCTAAGGTTGGATGAGCTGTATAGACTCTGATGGAGTGTCATTAACAAGGCAGCTACCCAGAAACACAGTGAATCTATTATGTATAGCAGAGGAGAAAGGGTAATCTAGTGTTGGTAGGAAGTCTCAGTAGGTAAGTCTTCTCAGGATCTCCTAGGGAAGAAAGCTGCAATTGCTGATTTTGACATTTTTGACATTCACATTTGTACTGAGTAAAGCTTTGCCATTCCTCTGTTCCCCCTCTGGGTTGTGGGGAGGGAGGTTTTGCCTTCCCATTGGTTTTCTACATTGCCTCTTGACATGGCCCAGCCCATGTAAATGATACACATTCACTAGGACTTCATCTACTCTTTACACATTCTCTCAATGCTTCCCTCACTCCCTACAAAGAGGGTCTTAACTGTCTGTAATTCCAGTTCTGAGGGAAACTCAATGCCCTTTGCTTGGCTCTGCAGGCATCTTCATGCATGTGGGTGCACACACATACTTGCAAGCAAACATATGAAAAAAATAGCTAATGTAAAGCATTGTAATTGACAAATATGGCTCTCTTCTCAGTAAAGTTATTACTCTTTCTAAATGTTTATTGAAACGTAAAGGAGACTGTGTTCTCTATTAGCTGAGACATTGTCTGAATGACCGTCACAAACAAACATCACAATGCAAGCCAAGAATTAGATAAAATAATTCTTTCTCATGAATAGTGTAAGATTTCCTAGAACTCAGTTCAGTTAGCTAGCTCTATCATGTTCCATCTTTGGCTTCAAGAAATGCTACAGCTGGGGCTGGTGAGATGGCTCAGTGGGTAAGAGCACCCGACTGCTCTTCCAAAGGTCCGGAGTTCAAATCCCAGCAACCACATGGTGGCTCACAACCATCCATAACAAGACACTCTTCTGGAGTGTCTGAAGACAGCTTCAGTGTACTTACATATAATAAATAAATAAATAAATCTTTAAAAAAATACTATTAAAAAAAAAGGAAAAAAGAAATGCTACAGCTGTTGTTTCTGGGAAAGGGTAGGAAAGAGAAATCTTTGTGTCTCCAGAAATCTTATCTTTAAGGAATTCATCTAAAAAGTTACAAATATTTTATGATGTCCTTGGAGCCCAAAGAGGTTACTGATTATAAATGAGAAAGGCAGATGCTTTTACCTAAATGACTGTGTGCTAATCACCAAAGGGAAGTTGAAAGAACTGAAGAAACAGAACTCCTGGCTACTGGAGAACTCCTGTCTTTACCATCAATATTTTGGGGCAAGTGTATGATCTAGAGACTTAAATATATATGAGCAAAAATGTGAATATTCTGTTTAAATTCAGTGACCACAGTAATTCTTTTTAATGATATTCATCTCTAATGTAGAGAAGATTTTATCTCTTACAAACTATCTCTGTCTCTGTCTCTCTGTCTCTCTGTCTCTCTGTCTCTCTGTCTCTCTGTCTCTCTCTCTCTCTCTCTCTCTCTCTCTCTCTCTCTCTCTCTCTCTCTCTCTCTCTCTCTTTCTCTGCATGTGCAAGTGTGTTTTGCTACATGAATGCCTGGACCACTGGCGTGTCTGCTGCTAGTGGATGCCAGAAGGCAATCTTAGAATTTCTGGAACTGGAGTTACAAATGGTTGCAAACTACCAAATGGGTGCTGGGAATTGAACCCTGGGCCTCTGAAAGAGTATCCTGTGCTTTTAACTGCTGAACCATCTCTCCAGCTATTAACACTTTTTCTACTGACTTATTCGCAAACACCTAAATAACCAAATACAGAGTAGTTTTGTCAGACATACTTCGTTTTGCCAAATGTTTGAATTAGTGTCCAACTACTAATCTAGTTTATTGTTCTTTTCTATACTCAATCCAAACATGTATATTTTTCACTTAGATTCTTTATAAATTTATTTGTAGTTCTACAACATTTAATCTATGCCTTTATCATTCTTATGATAAAACACCATAACCAAGGCATTTTATTAGAGAGTTAATTTGGGGTTTACAGCTCTAGAGTGAGAGGAGTCTGGGATCATCATGATGGTAAGCATGGGAGTAGCCAAGAGCTCATATTTTAAAATATAACCATGAGGCAAATAGATAGACAGATAAGCAGACTGACAGGCAGACAGGCCGACTGACTGACAGACGGATGGATGGGCCAACAGATGGATGGACAGACAAATGGATGGATGGATGGGTAGACAGACAGAAAAATAGACAGACAGATGGACAGATGGGTGTATAGATAGAAAGACAGAGAGATGGTCAGACAGAGAGATAGGAAAGACAGAGAATGCTGTGACCCTTTGGAAACCTTAAAGCATGTTCCCCTATAATACCTCTTTCCACAAGGCTATTCTTCCTAATCCTTCACAAACAAGTCCACTAGCTGGGGAACAGGTGTTCAAATACATGAGCCTATGGAGAGCCATTCTCATTAAAACCACCACAGCCAAAATAGCTCAGTCATTTAACCCAAAGTGTTATGTATTAGTAAGATTTCCCATGAACTACCCTATCAGTTTCAAACAAAATATTTACTAACTTAAAGGGTACTTTCAGGTCAATCTTTTCATTTATTCTATCAATCTATCATACAATTCACAACAATGCATTTAAAATTGACTTCTATATAGCCCCGTTATTCCACAGAAGGGAGAAGTGTGGCTAGATTTCCAGGGGCTCTGAGCTTTCTAATTGCACCTCTGAAGTAAGCGCCAGGACACTTATCATTTTTATGCTTCGAAGCTTTGCTACAGCTTTCCTGTGAAAACAAAATTCTAGTGCTTAAAACACATTCTAAAATCAGCAACCTGTTCCAATTCCACTGTTATTTCCAGCTTCCTACAATTATTCTCGTTTCATGGGAAAATTAGAAAGAGGAAAAGAAAAGAGCCAAATGAAGTTTTCTATGCTAGGAATTTAAACAACCCTTCTTTTAAGGGCTGTCTCCAAACAAAGCCACAAGGTGAGGAATATCCCAGGTCCCTTTTTCTAAGAGCTTTATATCTGCAGCTAGATGAGCCATTGTTGTGTGATCAAACAGAGAAAAGAGCAGTGGGGACAGGGTTAATATTTGCCTTGGCATAACAAGCAAAAGTCGATGTCTTATTAAATGAGAAAAACCCTGCTAGTCATAATGGAAAAGTTATAACTGCCAACTAATTTCAGAGTTTTCCCATTGATGTAAACTCCATCTAGGATTTCCTTTCTGTTTATTCTCTCATTTATTATATTTCTATATGTACATGTTCATGTGTTTAGTTCATACAAGAATGCACATGGGTAGGTGGGTGTGTCATCATACGGATGACAGAATTTGACATCAGATGCCTCCCTCAATTACTTGCCACCATAGTTTTGATGCAGGAGGTCTCTGTAAACTGAGAACTAACTCACTCGGATGGCCCTGAGCCATCTGGGATCCAGCTGTTCTTGCCTCTGAGCACTAAGCTTACAGATGTGCGCCTCTGTACTCCACAGCAGTTTCCATGGGTCCTGACAATTCAAACTCACACCCTGTGCTTGAGGAGAAAGCACTTTGCTCAGTGAACCATCTCCAATACCCCACCTAAGGCTTCTTAAGGGACATTATAAAAATGCCATAGTTCCCATAAGTATAGCAGCAACTTCATTATTCACTGGTCTTGAAATATCAACTTAATGCACAGATAGCAGAGCTGACATCTGACCTCATTGATTTCAATATGCTCTTGTAATCTATAAGAAGCACAAAGAAGATTTTGAATTTTCAAATACCGGTTAAAAAAATCATTCATATTTGAATCACTCTGTCTTATAGACTGATTCTCAAATAAGTAAAATATTTTTCAGCTCTTCGCTACTACGGTGGGATGTATCAAGAAAACAAACCCAATTGAAAAGCTTATGACACCGAAGCCTTAAAAAATATTTATTTCATAAGAGGAGTCCATTCAACTCCCAGTTTTCTTAGCATTGCCTATATCCAGAGAGACAAAAGGAGAGAAAAGAAACCAGATGGGGCCAGGGGAGACGGGCTTCCCACTCCTGATTGGCAGCTCACTCAGCTCCAAGGCTGGCCTGCTCCCTTTGGAGTCTCATCCAAACCATTTCAATGAATATTTCAGCGAGAAAAAGTGGACCACAGTCATTTGGAGCTTTTCAGTTATCAAATAATATTTAAAACTCTGCAACCGAATGTCTGTTAAAACACAAGACGGCAAAAGTATCTAAGCACCTTGGAGACGTCATTATTGATAGACACCCAAACACTTTAGTTTTCAATTATGTAAATCTTTTGGTGTGAGGCCCAGACTTTACATCAAGTAAACATCTAGATCTCTAGAGCAATGCTTGGGCAGCTTAGCTTTCCCACGCCATTACTTTTGAACAGAAGATAATGAAAGCCATTGTTGGCTGAGATGGGTCATGCCTTGTTTTGCTTTGTTTTAAAAGGGTACTGAAATGGGACTGGAGGCTTAATTTTACTTATTCATAAAGCTGCCTATGCCAAATTATATTTTAAATAAGTAATGTGAGATATTTTTAAGCGCACACTGCCATTATCTCTTCTAGAATGGACACTGCTGATGAAATAGCCCTAAATTTGTTTGTTGAGTCTTCAGAGAGCTACTTAGCATCATTCAACCAGTTTTTCTAGTGATCCCCATTAGGGAGATATTTCAAGCTCTGCCAAAGGTACCTCCTCCTCATGCTCTAGGGAGTCAACATTTGGCTTTTATTTTCTGGGACAGCCTTTGAAAGGGCTTAAGGCATTTGCTTTCATTTTAATTCCTAAAGCCTTTAACATAACATTCTGGAGTGGTAGAAGAAGACTTTCCACTGCAGCAGCGACCTTCCTGGAATCAGCCGGGCACTGCTACTTGGCACATATTAAAACAGTAGATTTACACTGAGTGGTTCATGACTGTGTCACCTATCAATGTGTTTTTGATATAAGAAGAGAAAGCAATTGTTTAAAAATCTGTAAGGACAGATTTTGTTGTGATAAATACAGCTTTGAGCAGTACCTGGAGTGAAGCCAACTGCTTATAGAAAAACAAGCTTATGCCTTCAAAGCTTATTCCAAATAGAGGTAATAGCATCTTTCCACTCCCTGCCAATCTTCTGAACCATTTCCTATTTTAATTCAGTAGTGTAGAATTTAACTGCATTTAGGTTTTTGAGACTGATTCTTCTGTGTATGTGCGAGTGGCTACGTGTACGCATGTGCACTCCGTACATACCTGGAGGCCAGACAAGGACACTGAATTCCATAGAACAAGAGCTACCAACAATTGTCTGTCACCTTATGGGTGCTCAGAACCAAACATGGGACCGGGAAAGCAGCAAGTGTTGCTATCTGCCAAGTCCTCCCTCCAACCCTTTATCTACATTTCTATTGTAAATACAGAATAAAATTATGGATGCAAATAAGTACATATACTATTTTAATGCATTTTTATTCTGGTCTGTTTGGATTTACAGAGGTAAAATGCAATGAATCCGAGTAGCCACTAATTTAGATATAAATATATTTTGCGTTTCTACATGCGTGAAACAAGAGAAAACATACCATGATTAAGTGAACCTCAATCATTCAAGTATATGAAATTGTTTATTATGCTTCCCCCTGCATGCTTTGCTGAAATACACTACATTCATCATATCAGAATGCAAAATTTGTCTAGAAAAGGTGTAATTTAGCTCAACTTTACCTCATAAATGGGTCCCTATCTGTTATTTGTTCTAAGGCTATACATCAAGATGATTGTAGTATTTATAATGCAAAGTGCAGGCACAGATTATAAACTGCTGGCCCTTCAGACAGAGCAGTAGCTCAGAGCATGAGCAAAAAGAGTTCATACTTCTAAATTTTGGCATTACTCACCATGGTGTTATGGGTAAATCTCAGCCTCTGAGACCTTCAGCTTCCTGATGTTAAAACAACAGCCACAATAAAAACAAAACAAAACAAAATCAGTAAGGGTTAAAGGCTATGATATATGTAGATATTGATCTCAAAACAGACTCTCAGAGGAGATTATTGTAGAGAGAGTCTGACCAGCATATCAGCTCCAAGTGCCTTGAGGATTACAGATACACATGTCAAATTGTTGCAAGATAAAGGAGAAAGTGTAACCAACATAGCTTCTGCAACATCTTTTGCTCCAGAAAACCCCAGGCAGGTGAAACCTTTCAAACACTGTCTTGTTGGCAAAGGACTGTCATCTAACATAGATGTGAACATACCCTGAAGGACACATATTCCTGTCAGATATCGATTACCCAAGAAAAAAAGTCTTGATGACTCTGATACTGAAAGTCTCTCTTAAGAACATGACCCTCCTGTAACAGCATAAGTTATTTTTGATAAAATACATAGGACTGGAAAAACATATACACATATACACATGTACACATACATACATATATTGAACAGATGTATAATGCAATGTGAACCATTGGATGGTTTTTAATAAACACACAAATAAGCACATTTTATTATGGATGTTCATTATTTTAGTATTTTTTTCACTTATAAGTCTATGTACATATAGATTAAGCCCTTCCTATAAGTATTCTGATCACTCTATATCAAACCAATAAAGAACTTGTGAGAATACAATTTTAAAATACTGCATAATTGTCTATAAAATATATTTAACATAATGTCTAATTATTGTCACATCATAGGACACAGAGTTCTTTGCTCCTTTTTGTTATGTATAATAATACCTTAATCGTCAGCTTTGTATATTAGTTCTGAATGCAGCTCTCATTATTTATACCTAAGTTCTAAAAGTTCTGGGGTCAAGCATCTCAAACTGTGTGTGCACAGGAAGACATTGACATGGAAACAATCTATAATCACATTATAGGATGTAGGCTGCTTTTTTTTTTTTCTGCTTGAGCTAGAGTTGACTATTATCATTAGATACACCTCTTCATATACTTCCAAGGATAACTTTTAAATATATGAGTTGTTCAAGTCACCACCAAACCATCTTTCTTCTTTTAGTTTCTTTAATGTAATTCACTTTTCTCCTTTTTGCCCTATTTTCATTTTATTGAACATAATTTGTTGTTGTTGTTGGTTTTTTTTTTAATTTTTTTTCTGGGCTGGAGAGATGTCTCAGAGCACTGGCTGCTCTTCCAGAAGTCCTGAGTTCAATTCCCAGCAACTGCATGTTGGCTCACTACCATCTATAATGGGATCTGATGCCCAATTCTGTCATGCTGTTGTGCATGCAGAAAGAATAATCATTCACATTAAATACATACATACATACATACATACATACATAGTTTTAAAAGAATATAGATTTTTTTCCTAACATAATATATTCTGGTTTTGGTTTCCCCTTCCTCTAATCCTCCCAAATTCCTCTCCACCTCCTCTCCAATCTGGATCCACTCCCTTTGTGTCTCATGCTAGAAAATGAAGAGGCTTTTAAGGGATCACAAGATAATTAATATAATATAACTAATTTTATATAACGAAATGAAAACTACGTATCAGATTCGGACAAGACCAACGAATAGTGGGAAAAAAGCTCATGAGCAGGCACAAGATCCGGAGACCCACTCTTTCCTTTTTTTCTTTTTGGTTTTTCGAGACAGGGTATCTCTGTGTAGCCCTGACTGTCCTGGAACTCACTCTATAGACCAGGCTGGCCTCAAACTCAGAAATCCGCCTGCCTCTGCCTCCCAAGTGCTGGGATTTAAGGCGTGCGCCACCACTGCCGGGCGACCCACTCATTCCTACTCAAGGATCCCACAACAGTACTGAACTGGAAGCCATAACAAACACAGAGGACCAGGTGCAGAACCGTGCAGGCCCTGCGCATGCTGCTTTGCGCTCTGTCATTTCATATGAGCATTGCTCAGTTGATTTAGAGGACTGTCTCCTTGGTGTCCTCCATCCTCTCTGGCTCTGAGAATGTTTCTGCCCCCTCTTCCTTGGGTTTCCCTGATCCTTGACAGAGGGATTTGATGGAGACCTCCCCGTTATGGCTGAAGGTTTTAAGGTCTCTCACTCTTTGCCTTATGTCTGGGTATGGGTTTGTATATTTGTTATCACTTGCTGCAGGAGAAAGCATCTCTGAGGGCTGAGCAAGGCACTGATCTGAGTATAGCCGAATGCCTTTAGGAGTTACATTACAGCTTCACTCATTAAGAAGAGCGATACTAGGATAACTGACTTTTCTTACCAATAGAAAAACAAAATATTTTGCTCCTTTTCAGTATGACCTACATTCTTGATTTTATATCTATTTTTAAAGTTTCATCTTACGCTGTCTGAAGCTATCAGTACTGAGAGCTGTATTTTTAAGTGCAGTCTAGTGTACATTTTTGTAGGGCCAGTATTTTCTTGTCAAGTTGAGAATTAGAGAAACTGAGGTAAAATTGTTCTGTAAATGTATGTAATGAGAATTAAAGTATGGGAAAGTTTTCAGTGAAAGTATTCACATCCCTTACAAAACAGAGCTCTCTGCTAGGAAATTCTATTATGAAATTTATATTTTTCTCCGTGGAAAATTCTATTTAAATATGCTTCTGTAATAATATCAGTCTGAAAAATTATGTTTCTGGGGCCTTAATTTTACTCAAATGTAATTTGCTCTTATGGAATGAGTCTAGGAGAAATTTCTCAGGACTCTAATCTTGGATCGGTTATTCAGTGCTTTGTGATATGGTCAAGTGACTTGATTTCGATGCTTCTGCAGTTTTTCATCCTTGAGTGAGCAGAAGAAAATTTGATGTCCGGAGTTATCAAACGATAGGACTTAGTAGCATCTTTATCTAACTTGGGTGTTTTAAGCATACAAAAAAGTAATTTTTATGAAATTATAAGAACATCACTTTTGAGATGACTTCTTTCTGTAAAATTCTTTTTGCTCCACAGGGCAAGCGTCAAAAAATATTTGTTCTTCTGCCATTAAGATTTGTGAATTATTCTCCAAGGTAATAAAAATTCCATTCTGATTTTTTTCCAGGTATAAAAACACTTATGGTTCTTCTTATAAAATAATTCTGGGTCTCTGCAGCCTACTGTCCTGGACCAATCTCCACACAGGTTTAGAAAATCATATGTTAACCATGTAAAAATAGTTTCAAAGAGAGACCTTTGCAAGGTAATGTCTTCCCTGCCAGGATTTATAGTTTTGAGCCTTTCTATATTCATAGAATCTCTGCAATGAACAAGTAGTAGGTATTATTTGGAGACAACATCTTTTCCAAATTTTGTCTACAAACACAAAATTTCGCATTTGTTCCCTTTGCTGAAATGCCATGTAGAAAAGACATTTGAAAAATAGAAAACATTTCATATAAAGGTCATGGAGAATGTTATGATTTTTTCCCTACCAGACACTTATGGCCATTTATGTATTCTCTGTTTGTTTGTAATCTTGTCTCACAAACACAGTCTTGTCCATCTCAGAGTTACTTTGGACTTCTTTCACATTCACACTTGCAAGCTTTCCTGAGTGGAAATGGGCCTTGGAAACCCACAATGCAGAAGATGGCTGAGCAAGGCCCTGGTCGACGAGTGTAGCTGAATGTCATTAAGAGTTATATCATGAGTGTCGTTTGTAAACTTCAATTAAGCGAGGGAGAAAGCAGACTGACTAAAAGGAGCTTAACTTGCAGCTGAAGGATTTAGATGAGACAAAGAAAACACTTTCACTGTAAGCTTCATTAATATTTTAAATAGAATTTAAGAATGTGTCGCTCTTTCAAGTATTTCAGCAAATCTAAGGAAATGGATTAAATGAGCCTCATTTTTATCAGGAATAATACATATGAATGAATGAATGGCCCAGTTTCTTTCTCCTTTTTTTTTAAAGCTCAGCTTAATATCATCTGGTGAACTTGGACAATGTTCCAATTGCTAGAGCACTACTACTTCAAATCTTCATGGATACAGCCAATATAATCACTGCAGTATCTTCATGGTTTGTTTGAGAAAGTCACAATTGATTTTATCCTACCAGTCCAATTGACTTTCCTACAGGACTTCTTTGTTGCCGTATTTTGGGGGCTTTCTTCCTTGATACTTTCTATCTCTCGGAGGACTGCATTCTTCAGGGTCCTAAGCAGTTACCTATAGCTGTGTGTTAAATATGTGTAAATGAAGATGATTTAAAATTTTAACGTTGGGGAGTCTGGAAACCAGTGGTTAATGAAGAAAATTAATAATCAGTGGTCAGTTAAGGGGTCTGATACATAAAGTAATGAAAAAGCATCTTTGCATATGCAACTAATAAAGGCACATTGTACAGAAATAAATTTTGTAAAATTACAGCATTTATAGATATATCTTTTTGAGTCAGAATAGGATAAATACTTAATATCCAAACTGTAATTAGACGATTGAGAACTTGTAGCTGAATAGTAGTTATTTAAATTTTGGTATAACAACATAAATATATTTTATCATTTTTAATTTCTGTGGGGATACTTTCAATTTTTACTTTTTGGCAGATTATCTTTACTGAGTAGCATATATTAATGATGGAAACTTAAAAATCAGTATAAGAGCCAGGTAGTGGTGGCACAAGTCTTTAATCCCAGCACTTGGGAGGCAGAGGCAGGCAGATTTCTGAGTTCGAGGCCAGCCTGGTCTACAAAGTGAGTTCCAGGACAGCCGGGGCTATATATACAGAGAAACCCTGTCTCAAAAAAACAAAAACAAAAAAAAGCAAACAAACAAACAAAATCAGTATAAGAGTTTGTTCTGGCTAGTTTTGTGTCAACTTGACACAACTGGAGTTATCACAGAGAAAGGAGCTTCAGTTGAGGAGATGCCTCCATGAGATCCAACTGTAAGGCATTTTCTCACTTAGTGATCAAGGGGGAAAGGCCCCTTGTGGGTGGGACCATCTCTGGGCTGGTAGTCTTGGGTTCTATAAGAGAGCAAGCTGAGCAAGCCAGGGGAGGGCAAGCCAGTAAAGAACATCCCTCCATGGCCTCTGCATCAGCTCCTGCTTCCTGACCTGCTTGAGTTCCAGTCCTGACTTCCTTTGGTGATGAACAGCAGTATGGAAGTGTAAGCCGAATAAACCCTTTCCTCCCCAACTTGCTTCTTGGTCATGATGTTTGTGCAGGAATAGAACCCTGACTAAGACAGAGTTGAAGGTGGGTCTTTCTGCTGATGAGAATGCAGCTATGTCACAAACATCATAATAGTGGGGAGGATGTGGTACTGGGCTTTGAGGATATTTGCATGACCCAGTCAATGCATTTTCAGTTAGCCCTTGTTTATGTAGTCCATTTAGCTTCCTAAGACCATACTGCCTGTCAGTCTCAGACTCGTAGTGTTTACTTCTCTAGCTACACATGACTGTTAAAAGATCTACAGGGTTTCCTCAAATTTCTCAGACACCTATTTTGTAGTCAACAACATATTAAAGTATCATTTGGTAACTAGGTTGTAAAGAGAACCCCATAATAGTCTACCAGTTGAGTTCTTTATTTTACTTGAAATCTTTTTCAAGTGGTGATTGTGGGCATTCCTTGAGACCTGTATTAATACAGCACCACCAAGAAAGTGCATCTAATTCCCTTTCTTGGGCACATGGGAGGTAGAATCAGTTTGACAGAGTAACTAGCATCAAATTGTCTACTTGGAGTTTTCCTGCTTCTTTAGAGAATATGAATGCATGGTATAAAACAAACAAACAAAGTCAAAGAATATTTCACATTTATTACTGCTATGATATACCAAAGCAAAGACAGACACACTCCTTTCCTTACAGTCAAGTTTCTTTCTTAATATATAACAGTTTATTCAAGGACCGGTGTGTTTAGGAGTCTTTGACTCACACTGGATCCTTTGAGTTCCCACATTTGACAGACTCATTGCTTATTTCGTGCTGTGTGGGCATGAGACAGTCAATTCAGGTTAGCAGGTATGGTTTTAGATTTGGTTTCTTCTTTATTTATACCCATGAGGTATAAAATTGCCTCATGGTAACCTAAGCCATGAATTTGGAAAATCTTTAAAAATATACATTACACATTTTTCAGGTATTTGTGGGGATAAGGTATGACAGTGATAATCGCGCAGGTTCCGTTCTGATCTGAACTCTTCTTCTTCTTACCTGAGTCTTATAAAGAAAATTTTTACAAATAAAATTTTAGCAAAATGTACCTGTTCTCTTTCATGATTGGCTTTAAAAGGCTAATTTTAATTTTAGGTACTCACTCATTTGTAGTCTGTGTGGAGGAGGGAAGGGTGTTTTCATTTTTGTCTCTTTTTATTTTTCTGTTTCCATTTTATCTTTTCACTCTTTCAAACCTCCTTTGAGGGCCCTACCCAAGACTTCTCCTTTAATAATTTAATTTTTTATCTCTACTAAGATGAGGGAAGATACAAACACAGCCACAGTGCTGGCTCAGTTCAAGGCCTGACATATCTTAGCATCCCATCAGCCTGCATCTCTCTGTGTTCCTTAACATTGGCAGAGGCCTCTTGTTGGCATTTTGCCACACAGTGAGGATTCAGGATTCACTGAGAAAGAAGGCTTCAGCTCCCAAGTGGCAGACAGAGTATTTTTGATTTTTGATTTTTCTCCTTGGCAGGAATTGAGCTCTTGGCTCATTTATTGTTTGTGTCTGGACATGAACTCTGATTGCCTGACTGCCCTGGCTCTGAACCCCTGTTCTTTCTTCACACAGTGCAGTGTATTTTGCATGTGAGGCCAACCATATCAGTTTTCTGTGTTACCCACCATTACCATATGGTTAGAGCTGAAGGGACTGTTGAGAGGACGTCGTTGCATCATCTATCCAAGAACCGAAGTTCATGTGAAGTTTTCACAAGCGCCTCTTTCATCCTTATGTACACAGCAGGCCTTTCCTAGCATCTCTGAAGGGATCATCATTCTTTGAGAAAAAAAAAAAACATGCCCTTAAAATAGAAGAATTAATGAAGACATGCACAGGGATGTTTATAATGAGGTTCCTTAAAGTATGACACATGAAAAGTGAAATGGTCTTCTTAAAATGTCACTGTCATTAAAAATTCCGACTTATCCCTAGGAATGCTCAAAGCATACTGTGTGGTAAATTGCTATGACCCTTAAAGTTTTGAATCCTTTGAGAAAAATGCGACCACTGGAAACAGCTGGAGTGTCATTTGTGGCTAGTTGTTACTTAGAGGTGTGCTTTGGGTGGTCAAAGAGGTGAGAGCAGTCAGCTCAGATGAGCCATGAATTCCCTTGTCTGTGGGTAAAGTATGAGGTGGATGGTGCAAAGAAGGCCTTTGCAGAGCAAAGAGTTGAGAGCACAGCAGGAGACTTCAGGGCATAGGGCAGGTGGTGATTCCTACAGCGAATGAGTAAAGACATTATATCCATGACAGAAACTCATGCTTCAACAAAAAGCTCGCTTCTACTTCCTTTCTCATGAGAGGGTAGGGTAGTAAGGACAGTACCAGGCTTTATGAGGTAAGCTATGGTGAGATAAGATTTATTGCTGACTGCCTTTCATCAGTAGGGTGATCTCAGCTAAGTGAGTAAAACTTCGTGACCTCTGTCCAAGATTTATGGTTGCCTGTGCCTCCATTTCTCAGGGTGAATCTGTGAGACGGGGTGAAGGGAGGGTGAGCTTGCAGTAAATATCTAATGTTTCTTCTAGGCCTATAATTCTATCACCTAAGGAAAGGTCTATGCATTGAAATGTTCAACTGTGCTGGGTGGGGTGGCACACCACTTTAATCCTAGCACTCAGGTGGCAGGAACAGGCAGATCTGTGTGAGTTCCTAACCAGTCTGGTCTACCTAGTGAAATCCATCAAGGTCAGCCAGGGCTGTATAGGTTATGTTTTGGACATGTCTCAAAGGATTATAGCTCTTGCCTGGATGCTGCACCCCTGCCCATTCCAAACATCTTTCCCAGTACTCTCTCTGTCCCTCCTCTGCCCACTTGGTCTCTCCCTTCTATTCCCTCCTCCATCCCTTTGATGTCTATTCAATTTCCCATTCACAGGGAGATTCCTGAGAGTTGCCCAGGAGCCCTCCATGTTATTTAGCTTCCCTGGATTATAGCATGGTTATCCTTTATAGGTAATGTCCACTTATAAGTGCACACATACTGAGTTTGCCTTTCTGGGTCTGGATTACCTTGCTCAGCATGATTTCTTCTTGTTATACTCATTTACTTGAAACTTTCATAATATCATTATTTTTAACAGCCAAGTACTACTCCATTACATTAATGTGTATTTCTAGCTTATCCCAAAGATGTCTCTCTCCACTGTCTAAACTGCCCCAAGGATTTCCTGTCCCCATTTCTTTCCTCTTATTGACTGGCTCTGTCCAGTCTCAATGCAAGGCAGGGAACCTAGTCTTACTACAACTTGATATGTCATGGTTTCTGGATAGCCATTGGAGACCTGCCCTTTTCTGAAGATGACACATACTATTTGTTGCTCACATACTTTCATTAAACAACCTAACAAAGGGAATACCAAACTGGTGTGGATAAAGTTAGAGAGTTACATTATTTTCAATGCCTTGAGGAATTATACAGCCCTTGTAAAGCAGCAGGAATGGTTCTTTTTAAGGTCCATAACACCAGTACCAGGCACGACTGTCCTCCATTGAGTGGACCTTACATAAAATTGGGTAGTTGTCAACTACCACGAACATGGAAATGTCACTTATTGCATCTTTATCCATATGTTACCATGCTGATAATTGTCAGGGTTCACAGGTGTCACAGATAGTAATAGCAAATTTATCACTTCTTTCCCCTGGCATTTTCCATGTTATTTTCTGGAACCTGAGAAACTAGACCAAAGGATAGAGGCTGTTATATCAGATCCAACTTGAATACTATGAGTCATCTGTCCTCAGTGTGTTGTGTCAATGGGAGCCCACACACTGTAACCCCTGGCAGGTAACCAAGTCTACAGCAGTAATCTATATTGTTTGGGAGCCACTGAGTACCCTGACCAGCCATTCAAAAGAAGGCTTCTCGGCCTGGTACTGGGAATTTGTTCATCTATATATTTCTTCTGGGGAACCTTGTCAATTCATGTGGCTTAAATTAAACATGCTCACGCACACATACAGTTAATTTTGGGTACATATAAGCAATATGATTCCTCGAGACTTTATGGGACAGGCATCTGGAAATTATTTTTTAAGTATGTAACTTCGATATTTTGTGAGAATAAATGAAGCATTAATTTGGTGAATGCTTCAGTTAATTCTTCCTTATCTTTTCAATAAGATGGGAACATAAAACTATCAGTAGCTAAATCTTGGTGTTCATGTTGTTGACTGTGAGACTCAGACACATTAACTTTACATAATACTTGAGTGGGTTTTTTTTTAGCGGTCTCTCTAATGAAGTTTACCCTATATTCTGTGGTTTATTATTTTTAAGACTTATAATAATCTAGCCAAATACTATACTGTTCCAGTGACTATTGTGTTCTTACACACACACACACACACAGAGTGGACGTGTGTTATATGCTCACATGGCACATAGAAACTCAAAGGCAATAATGTTTGAGTGGTCCTGTTTTACAGTACAGTTGAAATTACTTTCTAAATTTGTTGGTTTGTTGTATTTGTTTAGTTTGGTTGGATTTGGGAACCAGATGATTGATTAAGCAATTTTCATCACTGTCCTACACAAAGCACTCTAATGACTTCTTCTCACATATTATTTTATTTTTTTATTGTTTTTCTCCTTTCTTAACAATAACTTTAATGGGCTTACTGCTTATTTTTAATCAAGTCTGGATTTTTATTTTGAAATATGTCCCAACTTCCTAATATGTCATATTTTTTTATCTTGTTGTCTGTTGATGCTCTGTTTGCATGTTTGCTATAAGAACATCCAATCTATTGCTTCCAACTGTTGCATGGTATTCTAGAAAATGTAAGCATGACAGATTTCACATTCACTTCTAGTGACAGACAGATACCTATGTAAAATCTCCTTGAAACTTAAATTTGTTAGTTTTCTATAGTCAAATATACCTTTCCAGTCTCACGTGTAAGCTTTACCTAAGGCATTGAACAGAAATCACAATTTTGATGTTTCAATTAATCATTGTTTGCTTTATAGTTTCTGTTCTCTAAGTTTCATCTAGGAAGCCATCTTTTACTTATATGTAAATTTGTTAACTGATTTTTTTTTTTATTATTATCACCATGGGACTAAAGGCCACATACTTGTGTTGGTTAGGTAAGAATCCAGTTTTGCAACTCTGAGATTTCATCTTACACTGATTAGGATGGCTAAGATCAAAAACTCAAGAGATAGGATATGATGGCAAGGATGTGGAGCAAGGGGAATATTCCTCCATGGCTGGTGGCTGTGCAAACTTGTACAACCACGTTGGAAATCAATTTAGAGGTTTCTCAGAAAACTGGGAATAGTGCTACCTCAAGACCCAGCTATCCCAGTCCTGGGCATGTACTCAAAAGATGTTCCACCATCCCATAAAGACACTTGCTCATCCCTGTTTATAGCAGCTTTATTCTTAACAGCTAGAAACTGGAAACAACCTAGATGTTGCACAACATTATGTATTAGATAAATACATAATGAATTTTGAAGGCAAATGGATGGAACTTGGGGCTCTCATCTTGAGTGAGGTAACCCAGTCCCCAAAGGACATAGATGGTATGTACTCATTTACAAGTAGGTATTAGCCATAAAATACAGGATACCCATACTACACTCAACAGACCCAAAGAATCATCTAACCAAAAAAGGAGGTCCAAGGTGGTGACCGAGTGTGGGGCAGTGAGTGGGATATAAAGTGAAAAAAAAAGTCACAGAATAGATTGATGTTATTATGTTATTCTAAAGAGCTAGAGAGATTGCAGCCAGTGTCTTTCTTGTCTCTCTGATTGATCATTCAGTAAAAAGAATCATCATGGATGTAGTCACAACATATCCTAAAACCTGATCTTTGGAATTTTTTTTTACCTGATTATTACAACTACCCAGGGTAAGATATTTTGTTATAACTACACAACTAGGTTAAGAAAGTTCATTTGTCTGCTGTAGCATACCTGGTATAGATTTTTTTCCCTAAAAAGTATCCTTATGTTATGTTTTTAATGGCTATTGTGATTATAGTTTATTCTTAATCTGACAGACTCCAGAATCACTGAAAAGAGAAGCCTGAAGGTGTATCTGAGAAAATATGTCCCTTTGGTTAACAGAGGTGGGAAGACCCACCCTGACTGTGGATGGCACTCTTACATGAGCTGTTGACCCAGACTTCATAAGAAAAGAGGTGGCTGGACATAACTTATCTTCCATTTCCTAGCTGTAAACACAATGTTGCCAGTCATTTCTAGCCTCTGCCACCTAACTTCCCCACTGTGATAGACTGGGTGCTCAGATATATTAATATAATAATCACATTTATTTAAAATAATATTTTCTTTTTTGCCTCTTTTTTATTAGATTTTTAAAATTGACATTTCATTTTTTTAATTGACATTTCTTTTTTTTCTTTTTTATTTTTTTCCTCCAAAAATGCTCTCTTTTTGGCAAATTGTTGCCCCACTCCCAGATATTTTGTCACAGTTACAACCGAAATAATTGACACAATAGCATACTTACATAGAGAAAAAACTAAGTGGAAAGTATATCTTTATTAAATTGAATTTACCGATAACTTATTGTAACTAAAAGAATATAAACTACTAATTAGAGCAGCAAAATGTATTTCATTTTCTTCCTAAAGACAAGTTTACTTTCTCTTAATTTATATCTATGCGGTATTGGTTCTATGGATTTATATCTATGCGGTATTGGTTCTATGGATTTATATCTATGCGGTATTGGTTCTATGGATTTATATCTATGCGGTATTGGTTCTATGGATACTGTGGAGTATAATTTATACATTTTTGTTATCTAATTAATTACTACTGATATGTTTGCAACATCAAACATACATATATCACATATATAGTTAGTTAGTTATAGCAAATATATTGCCTTTGAACTTTTCATTGCCACCTTTGATTATTGTACACTTCTGTGAGATGACATATGAGTAGGAGACTAAGCAATACAGTGGCCATTGTTTTTTGTCCATATTTCTACCACAACTGAAGAATTTTATTATTAATTTTTGATGTTCTTAGATGTATAGTTACTTGTTTGGGGCATCCTTTAAGTACCATTCCTTCTAGTCATATGATGGGCCTGATTTATTATTTCAAAAATTAAAACAGATGTCCTTGAGCCTTTGACAGTAGAGTCGGTCTTAGCTCACAAGGAGATTCCTCTTAGAGATCATTAATGCACTCACAATTTCTGCCTCTCAAGACCAAGTTTATTTAGTGGGTTTTTTCCTTTGGATTGGTAATTCTATTACTTAAGCTATCAGATGTTAGAAAGTAATTTTATTGGAATGATGTACTTACAAATTCCTATTACATACAGGACAACCTGACCTTAAGCTAAATGAGTTCAGAAAATGGTGCTTCTTGAAGTTTCTATTCCCTTTTCTTTAATTTCCAGCTGCTCTCTTTCATCTTGGTCCTCTGTACACACTCTTCCTCCTGATGCCAGGCCACACAATACATCTGGTGTTCTCTCCTCCTTTTCATAAAAACAGGCATGACTCCAGCTATATGGACTCTCTACACTACCATGTCTTATCTCATGTCTACTCCTTAATTAACCTTTTTGTACTTGTTTGACTTTGATACAATTCTCATCCTTCAGAGGTAAAATTCTTCTTGAGTGAACAAGGAGTAGATCACCCCTGATTCTGTTAGTACCTGTTAGTTGAGGCTAAACAGAAAATATTATTTTAAATATTATTTAAATAAATGTGATTATTTTATTAAAACATATGGAAAGTTTTGGAGTGATACCATGATACTATTGAGATTAAAAATATAGTAAAACCTCATGGAGGATGTCAGAACACATTTTTGTGTGTGTACATAACTACCTGATCCATAATGTTGCATGGATCAACCATGCCATATTTGAATCCCCTCTTCTCTAGGTATGTTATGTATAGTTTAATTTGTGTTTATATTTTTTTGTCAAATACCCCCAAATTAAATATTTTAAACCTGTTTAAAAGTATCTAACAGTTTGTATTTCAATTTTACAGATTAAAAATCAATCTGGATTTGTTTGTAGCTAAGGTCTTTTGCATTATAGGAGAAATACAATAAGCACTATTTTAGAAAAGTTTTTTTTTGCATAATACCCATCTGAATACTGTCTAATGAGCAAGAAAAATCAATTTCCAATTTGATCCTTGTTTATCATTAGGGAAGCAACACTAGTTTCATACTTTTGGAATAACAAGTCATGTTTTGAGAGATTTTCCTCTTGGAAGTATCCTGGAAGTGTCCACAGTGTGTTTCTATTTGGACATCTTTAGCAAGTTGTAATTTAAACATCAGGAGAGTGACTGGTGGCTTAGGGAAGTTATGAAAAGCAGAGATGTTTTTTCTTTTGAAAGGTACTGTCTAAGTTTGTTTAACCTCAGGTGGTGTGGTAATCCAGGGGCATTCAGGCAAGAAGGTATTATATGCTCAAGAAATTGACCAAATTAAATCAGTTTTTACAACAGTACATGGGTGACCCACACACCAGCATAGGGAGGTGGGCTTTCAGACTGACAAGCATGGCCTATTCTGATCAGAACAATCAATCAAGAACTCATTTTTCCCGAGGTTTTGGGGACTTAATCAACAATGAACACATAGAGAATAAACCCAGATTAGAATTTACTGAATTCCTCCTCTCCAAATATCCCTGAAACTCAGTTTTAAGATTCTTCTTGTTTTGTATAGGGTTTTAAGTTTGTGGAACACATCTGCATTGCTGTATCTTCTCTACAGTCTGCACAAGGAACTCTTCTGGCTTACTTCTCTGAGGGAGGATTGCCTATCCAGACAGTGGAGGGATTAAGGAGTCAACATTTACAATCTATCATATTCAGAGAGGTAGGGTCCTCCTTGCTTATTCAAAAGGTTAGAGATCACATATAAATAACAGTTTTAGAAATTTCCATTGTTCTATCCAGTACATTATATATATAGATAATGATGAAATTGGTGTGTGGGGTGGGGTGGGGTGAGCTGCTGAGCCCTGGAAAGTCAACAAGAACAAGTCACTAAGAACACTGAACTCATAGCTGTCTTAAAGAGTGCATGCCATTTCAAAATGGATCTGCTAGGCTTCCAGGCTTTGTTCTGAGATCAGACCCCTTTAATGAGAATGGAGGTCTGGCTGACACATGGCTGGCATGGTTACTGGTGTTTAAGTTTAAAAATTGTCTTGAAAACTAACATTTCCATGGTCTCAGCCTTATATTTCCTGGGGCGTCTGCTTTTCATCCAGACTGACTCTTCCTAAGCCCAATCCTTGTTTTGTCAAGTCTCAAAGTCTCGTCTCTAAACAGGAAGACTATTTTGAGTTCTGTCACAAGCAAGGCTCTACTCCAATGCATTCCATGGGAAACTGCATCAACGGGGGCACAAAGGATTTCCATTTGCCTAAGACATCTGCAACTCGATTTAATTGCCTGGTTATATTGGTTTACTATTCTGAAGAGAATGTTATTTCAAATTTAACTTGCATCAAAAAGTTCCCATCCAAATATATCCCCTTATTGTGCAAAACATAGCTGTTACATTTCCATTGAATTACTGTAGCAGCAGTGGCTCAGAAGAAACTCTAGGGAGCTGATGGTTTAATCAGGCCTTGTCTAATATCACATAACGTGCAGTAACATAATTGTTTTTCCATCAGATGGCCCTGTAAGGGGATCTAATGGCTTTCAGCAGGAACTTTGAGGGCAATTCAACACAATCATGCATCCAAATAAGGAGGGGAAACCTATCTATTTCAGATTAAAAAACAAAACAGCTTTATATTTTTTGGAAATGTTTATGATTTTGTGCCTCTTATTAAATAATTTTAGGCTACATATGAAACATATCTAATAGTATTTAACTCAAACAGATAGACTTTAGTGAATAAATATGGCCATAATTAAGGAATTTATAGTATATACAAGAAATCCTAGGAGTGCAGCTGATGACCTGATCCTTTCTTCTAGAGATTATGAAGTAAAAAAGAAAGAAAACACTGCATGTAAGAGACTGAATGCAGGGACCCAGCTGTTGCTTTGCCTTTGCTTACAGACAAAGTTTAAACTTATTGTAGGCTTACTATCAAGAGATAGGAGATTGGAGCTGAAGGCAGGAATGGAAGCTGGAGGTTTGAGGAGGGGTAAGTGGTCACAAGTCACATATTTGTCTGCATAGGTACAAAAGTGTGTCAGAATAGAACAGGTTTCTATGGGAATCACAGGGAAATTGGAGTACTAGAGTGGTGTTCTGGCACATAGAACTTTTTCAGCTTTGGGGGCCCAGAAGGAATGCTAAAATACTAAAATGGCCCATGCTATTTCACAACAAAGATGAAAACCTCTGAGTTCAAATCAAACCACCTGAGACTTCTTATGAAGAATGACAGAAACCATAAAGAGACATTAGAGTCGCCTAACTAGGAGAGGTAGATATCATTGTTATACCTAATAATGTGGTCACATAGATAATTATTACTTCGAATGCTATTATATTCTATGGTAATATCATTAAAGTTTTTCTTTTATTATATCTTTTATAATTTTAAGATTTTTGTTGTTAGTGATGTCTGTCTGTGTTGTTTGTACATGTATTCACATGTGAATTTAGTTGCCTGTCAAGTCCTTAAAGTGGCATAGGATCTCTTGAAGCTGAGGTACAGTGGTTGCACCGAATGTAGGCCTTCTGACAGAACAGTATGCATGCTATACTCTGAGCCATCTTTCCATCCCCAATATCAATATTTATATCTAGTATTGTACTTCTCACTACCCTCAAAACATATCAGAGATAATCCACCACTATTTGAATTAAATCTTTACATTGGATACTAATTTTTAATAAATAGGATACATAATGAATCATTCCATTAAAATCTGAAAAGAACAAAATGTTTTACCATCTCTCTCAATGCCAAGCACTCTAAAAAGAAAAACCCATCTTGCATTTTAGTCCATCCTTCAGCCATACATATGTCTCTGACTAGTAACAATCAGGCCATTTGATAATTTTTCCATGGAGTCATTCACTCCTTCTCCATGAATACATTCCCTTCTCCTCAAAACTTACAAACCCCCCCCCCCTGAAATGCAAATCTCTTCTACAATGGAGTAATAATAATAATAATAAAGATCTCAGGTCCAGGAGTTTCCTTTCTTGTTTTTTTTTTTATAATTTTTTTTATTAGGTATTTTCCTCATTTACATTTTCAATGCTATCCCAAAAGTCGCCCATACCCACCCTCCCAATCCCCTACCCACCAACTCCCTCTTTTTAGCCCTGGGGTTCCCCTGTACTGGGTCATATACAGTTTGCAAGTCCAATGGGCCTCTCTTTGCTTTGATGGCCGACTAGGCCATCTTTTGATACATATGCAGCTAGAGACAAGAGCTCCAGGGTATTGGTTAGTTCATAATGTTGTTCCACCTATAGGGTTGCAGTTCCCTTTAGCTCCTTGGGTAATTTCTCTAGCTCCTCCATTGGGGGCCGTGTGATCCATCCAATAGCTGACTGTGATCATCCACTTCTGTGTTTACTAGGCCCCGGTATAGTCTCACAAGAGACAGCTATATCTGGGTCCTTTCAGCAAAATCTTGCTAGTGTATGCAATGGTGTCAGCGTTTGGAAGCTGATCATGGGATGGATCTCTGGATATGGCAATCACTAGATGGTCCATCCTTTCGTCACACTTCCAAATTTTGTCTCTGTAACTCCTTCCATAGGTGTTTTGTTCCCTATTCTAAAAGGGGCAAAGTGTCCACACTTTGGTCTTCCTTCTCTTGAGTTTAAAGCTTTTAGCAAATTGTATCTTATATCTTGGGTATCCTAAGTTTCTGGGCTAATATCCACTTATCAGCGAGTACATATTGTGTGAGTTCCTTTGTGATTGGGTTACCTCACTCAGAATGATGCCCTCCCGGTCCATCCATTTGCCTAGGAATTTCATAAATTCATTTTTTTAATAGCTGAGTAGTAATCCATTGTATAAATGTACCACATTTTCTGTATCCATTCCTCTGTTGAGGGGCATCTGGGTTCTTTCCAGCTTCTGGCTATTATAAATAAGGCTGCTATGAACATAGTGGAGCATGTGTCCTTCTTACCGGTTGGGACATCTTCTGGATATATGCCCAGGAGAGGTATTGCGGGATCCTCTGGTAGTACTATGTCCAATTTTCTGAGGAAACGCCAGACTGATTTCCAGAGTGGTTGTACAAGCTTGCAATCCCACCAACAATGGAGGAGGGTTCTTCTTTCTCCACATCCTTGCCAGCATATGCTGTCACCTGAATTTTTGATCTTAGCCATTCTGACTGGAGTGAAGTGGAATCTCAGGGTTGTTTTGATTTGCATTTCCCTGATGATTAAGGATGTTGAACATTTTTTCAGGTGCTTCTCAGCCATTCGGTATTCCTCAGGTGAGAATTCTTTGTTCAGCTCTGAGCCCCATTTTTTAATGGGGTTATTTGATTTTCTGGAGTCCACCTTCTTGAGTTCTTTATATATATTGGATATTAGTCCCCTATCCGATTTGGGATAGGTAAAGATCCTTTCCCAATCTGTTGGTGGCCTTTTTGTCTTATTGACGGTGTCTTTTGCCTTGCAGAAGCTTTGCAATTTTATGAGGTCCCATTTATCGATTCTCGATCTTACAGCACAAGCCATTGCTATTCTATTCAGGAATTTTTCCCCTGTACCCATATCTTCGAGGCTTTTCCCTACTTTCTCCTCTATAAGATTCAGTGTGTCTGGTTTTATGTGGAGTTCCTTAATCCACTTAGATTTGACCTTAGTACAAGGAGATAGAAATGGATCAATATGCATTTTTCTACATGATAACCGCCAGTTGTGCCAACACCATTTGTTGAAAATGCTGTCTTTTTTCCACTGGATGGCTTTAGCTCCCTTGCCAGTACCATGCAGTTTTTATCACAATTGCTCTGTAGTACAGCTTTAGGTCCGGCATGGTGATTCCACCAGAGGTTCTTTTATTCTTGAGAAGAGTTTTTGCTATCCTAGGTTTTTTGTTATTCCAGATGAATCTGCTGATTGCCCTTTCTAATTCATTGAAGAATTGAGTTGGAATTTTGATGGGGATTGCATTGAATCTGTAGATTGCTTTTGGCAAGATAGCCATTTTTACAATGTTGATCCTGCCAATCCATGAGCATGGGAGATCTTTCCATCTTCTGAGATCTTCTTTAATTTCTTTCTTCAGAGACTTGAAGTTCTTATCATACAGATCTTTCACTTCCTTAGTTAGAGTCATGCCAAGGTATTTTATATTATTTGTGACTATTGAGAAGGGTGTTGTTTCCCTAATTTCTTTCTCAGCCTGTTTATCCTTTGTATAGAGAAAGGCCATTGACTTGTTTGAGTTAATTTTATATCCAACTACTTCACTGAAGCTGTTTATCAGGTTTAGGAGTTCTCTGGTGGAATTTTTAGGGTCACTTATATATACTATCATATCATCTGCAAAGAGTGATATTTTGACTTCTTCCTTTCCAATTTGTATCCCCTTGATCTCCTTTTGTTGTCTAATTGCTCTGGCTAGGACTTCAAGTACAATGTTGAATAGGTAGGGAGAGAGTGGACAGCCTTGTCTAGTCCCTGATTTTAGTGGGATTTCTTCCAGCTTCTCACCATTTACTTTGATGTTGGCTACTGGTTTGCTGTAGATTGCTTTTATCCTGTTTAGGTATGGGCCTTGAATTCCTGATCTTTCCAAGACTTTTATCATGAATGGGTGTTGGATTTTGTCAAATGCTTTCTCAGAATCTAATGAGATGATCATGTGGTTTTTGTCTTTGAGTTTGTTTATATACTGGATTACATTGATGGATTTCCGTATATTGAACCATCCTTGCATCCCTGGAATGAAACCTACTTGGTCAGGATGGATGATTGTTTTGATGTGTTCTTGGATTCAGTAAGCAAGAACTTTATTGAGGATTTTTGCATCGATATTCATAAAGGAAATTGGTCTGAAGTTCTCTATCTTTGGTAGGTCTTTTTGTGGTTTAGGTATCAGAGTAATTGTGGCTTCATAGAATGAGTTGGGTAGAGTACCTTCTGTTTCTATTTTGTGGAATAGTTTGTGAAGAACTGGAATTAGGTCTTCTTTGAATGTCTGATAGAACTCTGCACTAAACACATCTGGTCCTGGGCTTTTTTTGGTTGGGAGACTGTTAATGACTGCTTCTATTTCTTTAGGGGATATAGGACTGTTTAGATCATTAACCTGATCTTGATTTAGCTTTCATACCTGGTATATGTCTAGAAACTTGTCCATTTCATCCAGGTTTTCCAGTTTTGTTGAGTATAGCCTTTTGTAGAAGGATCTGATGGTGTTTTGGATTTCTTCAGGATCTGTTGTTATGTTTCCCTTTACATTTCTGATTTTGTTAATTAGGATGCTTTCCCTGTGCCCTCTAGTGAGTCTGGCTAAGGGTTTACCTATCTTGTTGATTTTCTCAAAGAACCAGCTCCTTGATTGGTTGATTCTTTGAATAGTTCTTCTTGTTTCCACTTGGTTGATTTCATCCCTGAGTTTGATTATTTCCTGCCTTCTAACCCTCTTGGGTGAATTTGCTTCCTTTTGTTCTAGAGCTTTTAGGTGTGTTGTCAAGCTTCTAATGTGTGCTCTCTCTAGTTTCCTTTTGGAGGCACTCAGAGCTATGAGTTTTCCTCTTAGGAATGCTTTCATTGTGTTTGGGTATGTTGTGGCTTCATTTTCATTAAACTCCAAAAAGTCCTTAATTTCTTTCTTTACTCCTTCCTTGACCAAGTTATCATTGAGAAGAGTGTTGTTCAGTTTCCACGTGAGTGTTGGCTTTCTATTCATTATTTTGTTATTGAAGCTCAGCCTTAGTCCATGGTGATCTGATAGGATGCATGGGACAATTTCAATATTTTTGTATATGTTGAGGTTTGTTTTGTGACCAATTATGTTGTCAATTTTGGAGAAGTTACCATGGGGTGCTGAGAAGAAGGTATATCCTTTTGTTTTAGGATAAAATGTTCTGTAGATATCTGTTAAGTCCATTTGTTTCATCACTTCTATTAGTTTCACTGTGTCCCTGTTTAGTTTCTGTTTCCATGATCTGTCCATTGGTGAAAGTGGTGTGTTGAAGTCTCCCACTATTATTGTGTGAGGTACAATGTGTGCTTTGAGCTTTACTACAGTTTCTTTAATGAATGTGGCTGCCCTTGTGTTTGGAGCATAGATATTCAGGATTGATAGTTCCTCTTGGAGGATTTTACCTTTGATGAGTATGAAGTGCCCCTCCCTGTCTTTTTTGATTATTTTGGGTTGGAAGTCGATTTTGTTAGATATTAAAATGGCTACTCCAGCTTGTTTCTTCATACCATTTGCTTGGAAAATTATTTTCCGGCCTTTCATTCTGAGGTAGTGTCTATCTTTTTCTCTGAGATGAGTTTCCTGTAAGCAGCAAAATGTTGTGTCTTGTTTGTGTAGCCAGTTTCTTAGTCTATGTCTTTTTATTGGGGAGTTGAGTCCATTGATATTAAGAGATATTAAGGAAAAGTAATTGTTGCTTCCTGTTATTTTTGTTGTTAAAATTGGCATTCTGTTCTTGTGGCTGTCTTCTTTTAGGTTTGTTGAGGGATTATCTTCTTGTTTTTTCTAGGGTGTTGTTCCCGTCCTTGTATTGTTTTGTTTTGTTTTGTTTTGTTTTTCTGTTATTATCCTTTGAAGGGCTGGATTCGTGGAGAGATAATGGGTGAATTTGGTTTTGTCGTGGAATACTTTGGTTTCTCCATCTATGTTAATTGAGAGTTTGGCTGGGTATAGTAGCCTGGAATGGAATTTTTGTTCTCTTAGTGTCTGTATAACATCTGTCCAGGCTCTTCTGGCTTTCATAGTCTCTGGTGAAAAATCTGGTGTAATTCTGATAGGCTTGCCTTTATATGTTACTTGACTTTTTCCCTTACTGCTTTTAGTATTCTATCTTTATTTAGTGCATTTGTTGTTCTGATTATTATGTGTCGGGAGGAATTTCTTTTCTGGTCCAGTCTATTTGGAGTTCTGTAGGCTTCTTGTATGTTCATGGGCATCTCTTTCTTTAGATTTGGGAAGTTTTCTTCAATAATTTTGTTGAAGATGTTTGCTGGTCCTTTGAGTTGAAAATCTTCATTCTCGTCCACTCCTATTATCCGTAGGTTTGGTCTTCTCATTGTGTCCTGGATTTCCTGGATGTTTTGAGTTAGGATCTTTTTGCATTTTCCATTTTCTTTGATTGTTGTGCCGATGTTCTCTATGGAATCTTCTGCACCTGAGATTCTCTCTTCCATCTCTTATACCAAGCTGGCTCCCGCGGAACGTGAGGCAGAAGCCTCTCAGGCAGGGTGGACAACTGTGCTTTGATTAGGAAGGTGGCTGGTTGTCTGGAGCTGAAAATGGCGCTGCCTCAGAGGCTCTGTGGCTCTTGCCTGTCCCAGAGACTGCTGGCCTCTGTATTCCACACTCTCACTTGTGCAGACTGCCCTCCGCGGAGTCCGCGGAGTCCTGGAACCAAGCTGGCTCCAGTGGAACCTGAGGCAGAAGCCTCTCAGGCCAGGCGGACCCCTTGCACTGAGTTTCCTTTCTTATGTGTTTCTAGCTCTGCTTTCTGGAGCCAATGGAGAAACTATCTTCCCAGCCTTGTTCCCTCTCTGTAACTCTTTATCCCCAACTGAGCTACACTGGAACCTTGCCTAGTCTGCACCGAGTGTTTGTTGCTCCTGAACTACAAGGGTCTTGTGGTTTTTTATTATCAAAGAAGTAAATTCTAATAAGTACAGATTCAGGAATGAGTTCGTGTCTGAAGCTTTCTAACAACCAAATGGAAAAGGGAATGAGATTGTATAAGTCTGCACCAGGTAATACATAATAGCGTCACTTAGAAAGACTGCTATGTTTGTTTCTACTTCTCAAGATAAGTTTATTTCACATATGATTATAAAGATTTTTGCATAGTAGTTGGACAATATCTGAAAACAAAGATCTTTTATTAATGCACTTAAATAGTTTAAATCAATACATCTAAAATGTCTTTGTAATGACGAATTTACTTTTCATCAGAAACCCTTAGCACAAATTTAACTTTAGGAAGATGCATGATACTGTTCAGTAGTGTTGTTTTCTGATTATATTTCTTTTTTATTAGATATTTTCTTCATTTACATTTCAAATGCTATCTCCTTTCCTAGTTTCCTCTCTGAAAATCCTGTATACCACCCCCAATATATTTCTTAATGTAAGTTACAGCTCTAAGAAAATGTAAGAGTAGGTAGCTTGTCTCTTTAAATCATCTCATGTTCAAGTAAAGTCAATTATTATTATTTAAAGTCAATTTATGGAGTCCCTCTGAGTCAAATGCCCAAGGCATTTGCATTGCTAATTAAAGACCAGAGAAGATTCTTACAGACCAAATGTGCAGGTGGCAGTGTTTAATATCTCGTGGAAACTTAGGAACATGTTTCACATTTTTACCTAGTTATGTAGCAAACCATCTAATTTTTCAAGATCACAATGGTAGGACGTTTAGGTATAGCTATGTGCCTGTGTTTAGCAAACTCAGGTATTAGAATATGATATGCAGAAGAGGGGAGTTGCTGGGCTTTTGAGTGGGCACCAATCAATCAATCAATCATAAGACTCTTAAGAATCTCATGCCTCAAAATCTGAATATGAAAAATATATTCTGAAATATTGATTTTATTGTATTTTTATGACCAGAAAAGTATCATAGAATGCCCGATGTGATAGCGCATTTGGTGGTGGTGGGGACTCCTTTGTTAGATGCAAATAATATTAAGTATATGCAAATTCATGTAACTTGGCTGAATGTGTTACCACAATAACAGTCTATAATACATAGATTATTCTTTTCTTTGGCCCTTTTAGAACCAGTCTTAGTTAAATGCTTAAATACTCACAAAACTTGTAAATGCAAATGTCCTTTTTCCACTGTCTTTTTTTACTCCTAGATTTTTTTGGGGGTTACATGAGCCATGACGACCACTCAGCTGTGAACCGAATCACACAGAATCCCTGATCTCATTGGAGATGATCACTGGTTTCTTTGATGACAGCTGTCTTTCTGCATCAGAGTTAACATGTCTTCCAGCCCACTAGCTCAGGTCTGGGTAATAGAGCAGATGTAAGCATCCTGGTATGGCAACAGAATCAATAGGTATGACTGAGGTCTCACGTTGACCTCTTCCACCCCATCAGTTACCTTGCCGTGTTTCACGGGACTCACAAATGTTCTTTGTTCCTCTCATTTCTGAGCTCTTTCCCACTCTTCATTGACCTGCTCTAAGGCTAATCCCTAACTCCTCTGTGAAGATAAGTGCTTTCATTTCTGTCTTTAAACAAAATTTCCTAGTTTGCAAAAAAAAAGGGTGAATACCTCAGGATAAAATGCAGGAGCAGAATTCTGATTAAATACAGAAATAGACATAGATCTCTTTCCATTACTCTCACGTGATGTTTTATATGAACAGCAAGAGTAATTTTTTTCTCTCTGTCTCACTCACAGGCATATTCATGATTCTTATTCTGCAACCATATGGACTTCCTATAAATGATGACTGGTTGATATACTCCATCACTTCCGACAATTCTGGAGTCATCTATATAAGGCCCTAATGTTTTCCATTTTTAGGGTCAGATTTTGTGACATTTCTCTGCTGGTAACATCTCTTCATAGGACATATAAAATCCTGTGTAGCTTAACAAAGAGGTTTGTAGTGGGTACGTGTGAAAACAAAGACTCTTCAAACAGGAGCTAATAAGCACTAAGTTGAAATATGTGTGACTGCATGGAACATGTAACAACATAGTTATTTTCAGGGAAAAACTTTCCCTCCTGGTAAAAATCTCTCCAAATGCTCTAGGACAGGTTTTGTTTCTAGGAATTTTAGTCTAAGAAGTTCAAGGCAACCTTTTAAGTAAAGAAAGTATATGAAAATGAAGCAAATACTCTTCCTAAGGGTTTAGAAAGCTGAACAGTTATTAATACTCTTGTTTGAGATAAGTGAAGATAGACTCATGTATAGAAGATAGACAAGAATTAGATATAAGGTTTTTACGTCTGGACGATATTTGTTAGATCTGAAAGAGTCAGCATAAAGCTGTGAAGTGGTACTAAGTACCGTATGGTTATATGACGAAAACTGGGGTTTTAGATCCACTGGGTGCATATGGCACTGGAAACTTAAATGTTGGCTGGAAAGGCTTCATGCCTTCACAGATGTAGGGATACAGCATTGAGTGTTCTGAAGCTCTAAAAATCAAATGGAAGAGGCCACAGATATCTAGATACACTAAAGAAACATGTACATTTTATATGTATAAGGTTTAAAATATTTTGATAAAAACAAGTGTTTATAGCAACATTATTTTTTAGTGGTAAATATAAAGGATAAGTCAATATCTCTAACAGTCATCTAGATGAATGAACTTTATGGCATAATTATTTTTAAATAATTTATTTTAGTGATACTTAAAGAACAATATAAGTACTCTCACAAATAAATTATGAGAAAGAAGGCAAGAGCAACAAAATACATACTTTATACTTTCATCTCTGTAAACTTTAGACAAAGAAGACTGGGCCATTTTGAACATTTGGAATTGGTAATGAGACAGGCATCTAGGGATGCAATTTATATGCTGGGTTTTTTACCACTTTGCATATAGTATAAGTATGACTGATTTGGAAATATGCATGAGTTGATAAGTTCAGTTTTCCTTTCTATAGATATTTTAAATTAATACTTGTACAATAAAATGTAATCTTTAATGATCACCCAAGAATATCAAATTTCTAATTATTACTTTCAACTAGACAGTGTGTGTTACTCAAGTTTTCATAACCTTGACAAAAATGCTTGGAAAAAAACCTTGAAAAATGGTTTTGGCTCCTAGTCTCAGAAATTTGAGCCATTTTCATGTGGATTCATTGATTCTTGGCTATGGTGAGGCAGAATAACATGACAGAGGGCATGGTGAAGGAAAGTCGCTTATTTTACAACAGCCAGAAATCAAGGGACAAACGAAGTGTTCAGGACAACACTCTTCAATGGCATTGTAACCCAGTGACCCACTTTCCTCAGTGGGGATGCTGAAACTCTCATGATCTAACTATCTTTCACCAGTGGGGGATAGTCTTAATTTCTTTACCAACAGCTATAATAAAATAACATGATAATTTTATTTTAAGGGATTAGAAGTTCATCCTGGCTCAACATTCTAGGTCACAGGCCATCACTGTGGGGAAGTCACAGCAGCAGGAACTTGGGACAACTGGTCACATTATATCCATCCTCAAGATGTAGAGAGCCACACATGTGCACATGCCAGTATTCAGCTAGCTTTCTTCTCATTCTTCTTTCTAGATCCCTAGACCCAAAAGTGGTACTGCTCACAATACGTGGACCCTCCCACAGCAATGAATATAATCAACATTATCCTCCAACAGACATGCCCTTAGACCAGTTTCTTATAGGCAATAATTCATTCTTACCCTTCTCAGATGATTGTAGACTGTGTCAAGCCAACAATCAACAATTAACCATTACAAGAACCAAGTGGTCAACACATGAACTAAACTATATATTGAAATAAGAGCAGTGTCCAAATTTTCACTGAAAATTACAGTATAATAAGAGCAGTCAAAGAACATAAATAAATGGAAGAATATGCCTTGCTCATGGCCTGGAAATTTAATCGTGTGAAGATGATTCCAATTTGATTATTGAATAACTAGACACCTAATAAAGCATTAATATGTACTAAGTATGAGTGGGAGGTATTTTGAGAGGAAGTTATTATACAAGTTTGAGTGGACAACCACGGGGATGGCTCATCTCCACATGGATAGGTACCACCCAATTGACTAGAAAGATAAATAAAAGTCAAATGAGCAGAAATATAGCAAAGGAGACTGCTTCAAGTATGTTTTGTGTCTGGACACTGTGGGCTTTTGTCTTTACGCCTATGCCTATAGCCAATGTTTCCAGACGTATGGCCTCAGACAGAATCATGTCTTTGGCTTCTCTGATTTGAAGTATAGTGGTTTATTTACAATGGTATTAAAATTAAATGTACTTCGAGGCACAATTCCAATAATTCAATTCCAATGAAAGAGAAGTGATTTACCATATAATTTCAATAGAAAAAGGAATTATAACTATTAACCCAGCAAAAAGACTGAATTTGAAGTCTGACAGTAATTATAAAATGCTGGTGAAAGTAGAACAACTTTGGTGGATTAGGAATTTGAGAGATTTGCTCCACTTTCTGTTCAGCTTCTTTCAGGAGACACAAGGGATGCTATCTTCAGGATTGTTTGTTACGGCAGCTGATGGCTAAGCTATGATTTCTGCAGAGATTTCAATCAGACAGCTTGTTGGGGGAACGAGTGATTTCTACATAGCATATATCCGATTGCCATAATTTCATAAATGAGATTTCATCTAAGTCCTGAGAGAATGGGACTTTAAGAATATATCTGGTTTCTCTTGGTTTGCTGATGGCATGTCTCCGATGACTCTCATTAAACTACAGTCTCATACCAAGTCCACGGGGTTACTGCACAAAGGTCCAACAGTTTGGAGTTATGTAGATAGAGGAAAGATGAAAACCTACAATGTGGTCCTTTTGAAGTGCTCATATGCACTATGTACAGAAATGTTGTATTTGACCTGTACCAGCAATCAGAATATTAAAAGGGAAGTTTCCTTTACTTCAAAATGTTAGATATAAGGAAAAAATCTATGATTTGGCGATAGATTACATACAATTTCAATTAAAGGCATAAATGATTTCCATTTGGATTTACTCTCCTGAGAGTAACTTAGTATTGTTATTCCTATCTGTCAAGTCAATAAATATTTATTAACTAATTTAGGAGTTTAAAAATAACAGAGATGCTCCTGTCATTATCTTCTGAGGAAGGCTTATGACAGCACGTGAGTTAGAAATTAGCATAAAGAAAGCTGGGTAAACATAGAGAATATCAGACTCACAAAACAAAAGCTAGGAAAATGTTATTAAGGTATCCAAAGTGTTCTACATGCTTCAGGCTATGTCACAGTTTATATATCAGTAAACAAATAAAATATCCAAAGTATGTGAAAAGAGCTATTAAATTTATTACTCTCATAAAGGGAAGTGCAAATTTTCCAACAGAAAATGCCCATGGCTAAATATTGCAGGAAAAAAAAAAGTAGGTGCATTTACCAAGTTAAAGACCACGATCCTGGACTAAGTGGAGGTTCTGATGGTTCATTCCCTGCTCGAGTTCAGCTTTGCCTGAAAATGTAGGAGCTGAGATTGAGTTAAATGTGGAATCCTGTTCAGATAGTGAACAAGGCAGGAAGTAGTCCTTCAAGCAGGCAGGACAGAGCAGCAGAACACTGAGAGCGAGCGTCCTTAAAGTGCCGGTCTCAGGTGGCTCATTGGTGCAAATGCTAAATAATTTATGTGCACATAACCCTGAGTCACACAGAGGATTGTTGACACCCATGGAAATGAGATTGGCTCTCCCATTATATAAATTACCTGCAAATGGTTGGTTTGAGAAAGATTTCAGAAGTGAGTCATAGTGATTAAGGAACAATTACAGAGCTTCTCGGGAACATGTTTCCAGACTGAGCAAAGCAGGTTTTCCTTTTTCTAAAGCAGCAGTGATGCCGCTTCTAGTAGTAGCATCCCAGATCACATATTAGAATGATCAGGGGGACCAGACACGGGGATAATTCTGGCCGATTTCAATTAAACTCTTTAACTTTATATGTGTACACATGTGAGATAAATTTTGGTATAGAAAATACACAGACATACAGCTTAATAACACTGGAAAATGTATGGTCTCATCTGGGCCTTTAATGCTGAGAGCATTACTGATTCACAGTGGATAAATCATAATTTATTTAAATAATATGGTTTAGTGGAGCTATAGGTTACTTTTAATTTCTGATGGGTGGTTTCATCTTGTTGGTTTTGTAGATTATCCATATATCTAAACCTTGACACATCTCTAATTGTTTTCCTTGATTAATTTCTCTTCTAGATCTAGAGTTCCAATCCCCATTATGATGGTATCACATTACTGAATGAGCTGTCTTACCATTGCAGTTATTAAAATGAGAAAATTGTACAGTGAGGTATTTGGAAGACTCTGGAATACAGTCAACCTCGTGACTACAGGAAAGATGGCTACAGCGCTACCATAAAGGTACTTAGACTATAGTTGCTCTTAAGGGAATAGAGCCCACAGAGAACACTGATCACAGATAGCAGACCTTTCAATACTGAATATCAAATTAGCAATGAAAGGTATTCCAAAATGCAGGACAGATTGAACAAAATGAACAATTGAAACCAATCCAGGGCTGAGTCAGATGTTGGTTACCAGAGACTACAGAATAAGCATAAACATATTCTTGATATAGTATCAGAAAACCCAGGAAAGAATAGAAATTTTTAACAGCCACTTAATGAGACAACAGCCACCCCTCCCACATATATACACACACAGTGAAATAGAAATCACAAAGAATTAAGAGTTTACTAATAGTAATTTAATAGCAGAAAAGAGAAAGAATAAAAAAATAGGTAAATTATTATATGAACAGTCAAGGGAAAGTATCTATTACAAGGTGTCGGGAAAAGGGCACCTAGAGAAGTGCCTATCAAACAAACCAACAAAATGCAGGGGTCAGTGTTTCAGAAATGGTTAATGAAAGGGCCAATTGGTCCAGAAACACTGTAGGAGAATAATCCAGATGCAATAAAATCAAGCCACGGATTCAAGAAAATGTACACATCCTTCTTAATTGACTTTAAACCATTGTAAAGGAGTACAATAAACTACCAAGGTGGTGACATCTTACAGGGAAAGCCACTGGGACAGGGGAAAAGATGTTCATAAGGGTGTCGTTATAGGGTCAAAGAGTTCATAAGATTTAAATTGTGATGTGAATTCTCAATCTATTCTGCAGAGATTTTGTGCCTTTCCTATGCCCTTGATTCATGGAGGCTCTGGCATTCTAAGCAGTGGGATCCCCGTGGCTTCTTAATCTTTCATTTCTGGTGGCTTCGGGATGATGAATGGAACAATTTGGCACCTTTGGAGTGCTTCAGTCCTTATAAAACTTTTCATAGACTTTGACCCTTTTTCTTAAAAAGAAAATGACTTTAGTACAGTTTATATTACAGATTACTGTTCTCACTAAGCTGTAGAACTGTTACTCATGTGGACATGAGTCTGAGTGCATACTCCTCCTTTCCTCTCAAAGAACACAATTGCTCTGAGAGTTTTCATCCCTCCTATGTGCTGTTAGACCAAGCCGTAGCCATTTATGTTTCATGCATTACAGTTAGTTTTCTGAGTAATTTTAATTTTATTGCAGCCTTTGGTTTCATAACATGCCTTCAGGTGTCCTTGAAAGAAGTGCTTTCATCTCCGTCGATTCAAATGACCTCCTTTGGCCTCCATGGGCAGCAATTAAGGTGTCCTGTATCATCTGCTCTCTTTATACAACTCTCCTTGTTGAAGATGAGATGCAAAATTTCTACCCCCAGTGGTTTAGGTCTGGCTTCTTTCCAACCCTTAATTGATGGAGACTTTGTCTTGTGTTCAGTATTCAGCTCAGAGCAAAGGATTTCTCACAAAATAGTTCCAAGGGATGAAGATGACCTAGCAGGTTCAAACTTCACAGCAACATGGAATTACCTCTGGACCGCTATGGAGGCTTGTGCTGTGCTGACTCTACTCTGTCACCAAGTAATTACCCTGAGATGTCAACTGGGCTCATTTTAAAATGTAAAACCTTATGAAATATATGCCATAGCATGATGGAAAAAGACTAAGTACAAAATGTGATATGCATACATTAGAATTGTAAACAAAATAGTTAATCAAAGCATATGAAGAAAATTTGGAAGGCATTCTAACCTAACAATAACACTGATGACGATGCTAGAATAATAGGCAATTAATTTTCTTTTTACCCTTTTACATGTTTTCCTGGTTGTAGTTGTATTACCTTTATAATTAAATAGTAAATTTCCTTTAAGAAAATGATGGTAAAACACCTCTCTGATGAAGATTTTTGACAACCTACTTTTATAACCCCCTCTCCTTAGAAATAGACCTGGCATGATAGCTCTGTAATGTCATAATTAAAATCATAACATGTTAATACCACACTGAGTTTTCTGACTTTATGACTTGCTTATTTTGCAATATGCTTCTTTTTAGCACCTGTACAATTCAAACCATTTAATTATATTTCGCATGAATGCCAGGAAGAGTAATTGCAAACAAGTGTCTGTATCTGCGTTTTCCTTAAGCCTCAATTCTCACAGCAAACTGAATAGCAGGAACAATGCACTTACCCTAGCAGGAAGACAATGTGCTAACTATGGTTTCCCTTCACTGGAAATGGAATTTCTGACTATCCTTTTAAATCTTATGAATGGCGTAATCACTAAGAATACAATTAATTTATCAAAAGTATGTAACTATTTTATGTACCTTCTATTGCATCTTTTGTACAACAAATAGAAAACATATAGAAATCAAGCACGAATATGAATTTTCCTTATGGATGTTTTATTTCACTCAAAAAATTGGTTTAGAAAGAAGGGCCCAGTGTTTTCTCTATGTGGTCAGTCTATATTCTTTCATATTCTTGAATATTAAGCTTATGTAGTTTGAATGAATATTGAACATATCAACAGCATTTTAGGTTGACATAACTTTCATTGTTGCTTTTGTGAACAGAAAACTACTCAATTCTCCTTAAGCTATATATAACAAATATGCATTTCTTATGGCAATGAATTATACAAAGGCATCTGTTTTCCAAAGGGTTATGACTGGGAACTGTGGGAACCTGACAACCCAACAGTTACATCAGAGATGACTTCTATCTTTTTATTTTCCATGGTAAGCTTTGACAAATGTATGCTTGAGCTCTGGTCAACTATCTGCAAGTTATTACATGTACTTAGAGCCCCACAGTATATAACCCAAATGAAATATTTCTTTCATGGGGTGAGTCTGGCAATGGGTGTCTCTTGGTTTCTTCTTTTAATATTATTTGGTCACCAAACAAAGATAATCAGGTAACATTAAATATATCTCCCAAGTTCAGATCCCAACATTACACAATGTGAGGAAGGGAATGTGACTAGCTTTGTCCGCTTTGGGCTTTTTCTTCCTGGGTAATGTCACATAGTCACTTGAAGGAGTCAAAAGGAACCTATAGTTAAAAGATTTAGGAATCTAGAGTTAGTATTTCCCCTCCCCTGAATCAGTCTTGTATGAAAGTCTAACATGTTAAACACTGCATAGGGCACCTCTACTGGATGCATAAGAGACTAGTGAACAGCCTTTAAGATTTATTTGTCCCATTCTGTATTTCTCACAGGAGTTTTCCAACTTCTCAATGTAACAAA
This sequence comes from Mus caroli, assembly GCF_978045245.1. NCBI lineage: Eukaryota > Metazoa > Chordata > Mammalia > Rodentia > Muridae > Mus > Mus caroli. The sequence continues at coordinate 96,770,671 of NW_028227264.1, forward strand.
AGTAACTCATCAAAATAGGTTATAAAACAAGAATCTAGTTCCTTTATGTCTTACATTACAGGTAAGCCAAGAGAAAACTACTAAAGAGTGAAATAGCATGCTGCAGTTCACACAAGCCTTTGTGTTCATGGGATTTCAAATATAAGTTGTATGGTGGTTGCTACATTGAGTGATGGATGACAAAGTTGCACTGACAAATCCAGGACATTTTCACTCGTGTTGCTTAACAAACTATTTCTTTCACTTGCCCCAAAGTGATCAAATTACGTTGTAGGAGAATGGTTTTATGTAAATAATCTCCATAATGTCATATGAATAGGCCAAGAAACAAGAAAACATACTTGTGATATGCCTACAAAGTTCTCAACACTCTTGGAGCCCTGGCTACTTCTGGAACCGTGAATGCTCTGTCAGAAGTATCAACCAGAGTACCTGTGATAGTTACATAACAGTTATTTCCAAGAGCATGAGTATTGGCCAGCTCTGATGGATCTACAGCTCTAATGGTTGCTCAGTGCATACACATTGGGTGTATTGGGTTCTATGTTACACAAATAACCAGGGAGATGAATCCCTTTAAATTCTTACACTGCTCTATGCTTTGTTTTAAAACTGCTACAGCACACATTCTCCCTTTATAAATTATGCATTTGAATTATTTATCGATATGTGCTAAATTCCTGTACCAGAAGTCACTTCTCCATCTATATTTTTGGCTGTCTCCATAATTCTTATCCTCACCAATCATCAAAGAAACACAAATTAAATTATCACCATAAAGAAAATGTATTATTGCAACAATCATGTGGGATGTAATTTTTTAAAAAAAAATTATTGGGCTATGGAATGCAACCTAAAGTTTAAAAATTGAGCCAAGGAAAAAGGTGCACTGATACTCACTTAAAGGTACGCAACAGATCTACTCTCAAGTGACAAAACTGACCTAGCTGTCATCACTCCTAACAGGGAAGAAGAGATAGATAGAAAAACAGTAAATTGTTAATGGATGTGTATAATATCAGTAAAAATGCAATTGTCATACATTGTTCTTCAGAAGAAAAGTGTTCTTCAGAAACATGGATGTATCACAATAAGCCAAAGAAGGTGAGAATGGATATCATTTCTCTAATATACCCCAGTCCCTTGTTAGATACTGGCCAACTCAAAAATGTCCCAGTTAAACCCTGACGCTATACAGCAAGTACCTCTGACTTTGTGGTGCTCCTAATATTGTGAAGGCTCTTCCCGCTCATCTAAAGATTCCTGAAGGGCAGGGATTTTCAGGAGGCAGCCACAATGTCAGGGCATAAACAGGGGCTTCAGGGTCAGGTGGTATTGGGTTTTTTAATGAAATACTTTGATATAGACAAGTACCCTTGCTTAAAGATTCTTGAAAGGACTTAGATGAGGTTCCAGCCAGGAAGAGAAACAAACTACATTACTGTCAGAAGGGGAAGGTGAACTATAAGAAGTCATTGAAGGTGTACATTGCCTATAACATGAAACAAATCAGGCAAGAGCTCCCCTGTAAGGGGGTGATGTTGACATTCTATAGTGTTCCTTTCTTAGCTCCTGACAGAACAGTAGAAAACAGGTCAAGGAAGAGGGGAATATTAATTATTTTAGAAATGTTTGATTGTGAGGGCTCTTCTTTAGTCAACAGATCACTCATTGATGAACTGTTGAAAAGCGGTGGGAATGTGGAAGGCAGGACCTATTTTAAGGAAGTAGCGGTTAGTCCTGGCCACTTCTTTCCTCTTTCTCTGCTGCCTGGACACAATAGAGGCTTTTCCACTTCCATACTCTTTCACCATGTCATTCTGATTCACCCCAGGCTTGGGGAAAATACAGCCAATGGCCACACCTTCATTTCAGAAGCACAAGCTAAAGGAAATCTTTCTTCTTTGAGCTGTTTTTTTTCCCCCAGGTTTTGTCATATTACTGAAAAATGTATTGCTTATAAGTATGTTGGCTCTTGGAGATAAGGGTTGCAATGGCTCATGGGGGAGCTTCCAAAGGTGCTGCGTCAGACCCCCACCAGAAATAAAAGATGGCAAGAGCATCCTGGCCAACCTTTGAACCTGCAAGAGGTGAAAGAAGAAGAGGAGAAGGGGATTTGAGCTAGCTTTCAAATCACTATGCAAGCAGAGACCTTCCCTTTTATACAAAGATGCAGATCATCTACACAGGATGTCCCAGAAGCAACAGTGACATCAGAAGAGAAGGGAGGGAGGGAGGATGAAAGGAAGGGAGGGAGAGGGAGAGAGGTAAAACAACAAAACAAACAAACAAACAAAAAACAATAGGGCCCCTCCTCCCCAAGAACATACAACTTCAGTGTCATGAAGCCTCGATTAGCCTTAGACCAGACTCCTGCCACCAACCTTGATGCTATTGATCCTCTCACAAATGAGGAAGATGAGGATTTGGAAGAAGAAAGCGATGACTATGCTACTGTGCCTTCTTGTAGAGCTGAAAAAAAAAATCAAGAAGTAAAGAGCTAAATAACAGGCCAGGAAAGAAAAGGATCAAATAGCAGAGGACTAGAGAATTTGCATGAAAAACATTCTGAATGAAACCCTCTCCTTAATACCACTGACCCATTCCAGCCTCAGGGCAACCTCAACATTAAAAGAAGGTAGGAAGGTGATGTCATGTTTTGTTTTCTAATTTTAAATTTTTGTTAGTTTGTTTGTTTTGTGGGGGGTTGTTGTTATTGGTTTTTTAAGAGCTGTGCAAAAGGTATAGATAATCAGAAGAAAGACAAAAGATTTGCCTCACCCAGGGATCCATCCTATAATCAGCCTCCAAATGCTGACACCATCACGTACGCCAGCATGATTTTGCTGAAAGCACCCTGATATAGCTGTCTCTTCTGAGGCAATGCCAGTAACTGGCAAACACAGAAGTGGATGCTCACAGTCAGCTATTGAATGGAACACAGGGCCCCAATGGAGGAGCTAGAGAAAGTACTCAAGGCACTAAAGGGGTCTGCAACCCTATAGGTGGAACAACAATACGAACTAACCAGTACCCCCAGAGCTCGTGTCTCTAGCTGTATATATAGCAGAAGATGGCCTAGTCAGCCATCTTTGGAAAGAGAGGCCCCTTGGTCTTGCAAACTTTATATGCCCCAGTACAGGAGAATGCCAGGGCCAAGAAGTGGGAATGGGGGTGGGGACTGCGGGGGGGAGGGTATGGGAGGACTTTTATGATAGCATTTGAAATGTAAATGAAGAAAATACCTAATAAAATATATTTTTAAAAGATTTCTAAATGATACACTGCAGTGTGAATTTCACAAAAAGTTCATGGAGAAATACATTAAATAGTAAAATGTATTTGCTTGTTTAAAGAATAAAATGTTAAGGATGAAAAGGGAAGAGTACTTCTCCATTGAACTTGAAATGTGTGTGCACATACATGCATGTTTGTGCATATGTATGCATGCATGTATTCTGTGCCTCTTCTTTGCCCTGTATTTCCAATCCAATCATATACCCTTGAAACCTCAGAGTGAAAAATTATATGGCTGAGGCATGCCTGCAGTGTCTCTGTAGCTGTGGGTCTGTGGCTTTCTGCCTTGTTTCCTTTTACTCATCCATGAAATGAGAAGATTGAACTAACTTTATTTAGTTTCATATTGTATGATGGTATAACCATGCTTTTTAGATAGAGGAGACAGAAGTGGGAAAGGCACAGAGGGAGGCGGGAGAGGGCACGGAAGCATTCGAGTCTGGGTAAAACCTTGAGTGATTGACTTTCATATCTACACCTTGAACTTGAAGAAGATTTCAGAAGAGTCATAGAATTTAATTTGGGGTTCAGAATATGGCTTTGTTTTCATATCATTTCCTTCCACTTCCCACCACTTCCTTTGCAGGCTTTGCTAAGCTGATTGTATAAGGGGCAAAACAAATAATTACAGGCTTTAAAGTGCTTATTCTTCTGCTAAAGTCTTTGCCTTATGGATAGTAAAGAAATACTGGAACCCCTGAGAGCCGACCATGCCTGGAATCTCCGGAGAGGTGGTGGTACCAAGTTTCAGCACACATACAATGAAAGTGAGGCTGGGAGCTGCAGCCTCCTTGGATGGGTGTGTTGCTGCAGCCTTCAATCCTGTCACAATAGGTGTCATGAAGATGAATAAAGTTGGTGGCATCTTCTGTTTTCATTATCGTCCAAGGGGCTGGAATCGGAAAGGATTCATTTTGTGCCTCTGTCATTTCTCATTACTGCCTTTGTCATGAGAGTGAATTACAACAGCTCTCAGATGCCAGCTTTAGCTTTGCTCTCATTATAGACTTTCATTCTTGGGATGAAGACGGTAATAAGAGTGGAGTGTCGTGTAAAAACAAAGCTCACTGTCATGACAGTTGGAAATTGGTGATGAAAATGGAAATGGCAGGAAAAAAATTAATCCCTTTTTGTAGCAAAAAAATTGCCTGCAAACAGCATCATGCACCCAAGGTATCCTTCAGGGGAGCCATGGCAAACAATGAAAAGGCAAACAATGAGGGGCTGTTGGAGCCAATGAAGGGATGCTGAGGCATCTATCTTGCTTGCTGCTTCAGAAATGTATCCCTTGATCCTGAATAATGTAACACCCATTTAGCTCCCAAAGTAATGTGATAGGCAATTAGGAGCATCCCTTTTCTCCCTTCAGTGATGTGACTGTATCCATTACATCCTGGCAGAAAGGATCTACCAAATTTATGGAAGCCATTACAGCTTCTATATGGGAAGCATCCCATGTGCACACAAAGGCACACATATACACATGTGCAAACACACAGACCAGCACAGATACATCATATCTGTTCAAATAAGCACAATGCCAGAAATTTATTCTATAAGAGTGATATTCAAGGGAAGGACTTTTGCGTTCTCTTTTTACGCATTCCAACTGATTGATGATTGACTCACAAAAGAAAAGTCAAAGCACTTAGCGCTCTTTAAATTATAGAAATGATATTTTGCTTTTCCATCAATAAGAATGGGCTCTTATAGCAATGACATATTGTAACTACTAATGCCTATTTACAGCCAACTGTAATTGTAAGGTCTCCAAGGAAAGTTAAAGGAGGAAAATACCATTTGTATCTAAATCTTAAAGTGAATGCCCTCATCTTCTCCCATGTCCACCAAATTAGTTTTCTAACTGCATTTCAACTGTGATGTGTTTCCTTCACCACCCAGAGGTTGTTTTACTTTTTTCATTCAGAATGAGGGTTGGGGCACACTGAAGATGGAAAGACCTTGTTGTGAAATGGTCTTTTCATTAGATTTCCCTTATAGCTGTCTATGTAATATGTTATCATTTGCCAGCATTCATAACAAATACCTAGTATTTATCTTCTTTTCAACACATGGCGTCTTTGAGAGAGGGAAGGGGGTTGTTTTAATATGCACAGTGAGCAGAGAAACATTTATAAGGTGGTTATTGAACACAGCAATGTTTATTATGTGCTCCTTAGTGGCTGGCATTCATTTAAGGCAGCTGAGTGTTGACACCATTGCCTATGTTATACGGACGAGTCACGAAAGTAGGCATGCGAGACCACGTTTATTCACATAAAAAGAAAGCAATTCCACTGAAAGAAATCACCTACATACACTTGGCCTTTTTACTTTGGTGTGGTTCATAGAAAGGGCACATTTTAAATATGGAAATCTTTTATACTTATTTTAAGGGCCTGGGGTAGGGAAAATAAAATGGCAATTGTTAGGAAGAAAAGGGGAAAAATCTTTTAAACTGGTAGGATTTTTAAATAGGAATATCTCAGAATAAATTTACATAGCTTCTCGGAATCATTGAAGGAGCGAGTGCTCTGGATTTAAACTGAAATAATAGATCACTTAGAAGCCTCTTCTAAAGAGTCAAGTGTCACTAACTGCTGGGGTGAAAATGTAGAACCCACCCCATTATAAAAGACATGCTTGCTTTAGAGCATAGGTTATTAGCTGTGCCAGAAAAACCACAAGGAGTCTGTTTTAAGTAGCTGTTACCCAAAGCTCTAATCCACGATGACTGGATCACAGCCTAGGAATCTGTTTTAGAAAGCTTTTATATATGTACTTTTTGAAAGTCTTCATTGAATCCTTACATTTCATTGGAAGCCATTGCTTTGAAACTTTGATTCAAGAAATTAAACCAGCTAAGAATACAACTTTTGTTGTGTCCATCTTGATCAAATTTTCAATTTACACAGGTATTCTTATTTAGTCTGTCCATTTGCTGAAAATTTGCATGAGTTCCCATTATTCACCAAACATCAAATTTGGACAGCCAAGACTTGTTGAAGCTGACATGGTCCAGTCTTCAAAGAACTTTCAAAACTGACATATTGCACTAGACAGACTGTTACAACACGTGATACTTAGCATCCCAGGAAGAATTTCCTTCTCCAGCTAGAGGTGGGTGTGACAATGACTGTGCTCAGCATGCAGGATAGCACTGTCTTTGAGGATAGCAATCTGGAGCTGGGTGGGAAAAGCTGAATTCTGCAGGGAGAAGATAGGGATCAACCAAGACTGAGGGAGGTTGGGGAATGTGCGCTGGGATGCACATGAGGTTTTCTGAATATTGACTAAGGTCGGCATTAATCATCCCTAACAAACACAGTGCACAACACGATCCAGAGACCGTGTTCTTAGAGTATATTCATCTCAACCTCGCGGAAATCCTATCACCAGGTCTAATATGTTCTCATTATATAGTTGAGGAGAGCTGGGCACAGCAATATGAAAGGGGATTTTATGTTGTTTCTCAAAGGTTGTTTATAAGGTAATGAAGATTCATTGGGAGATATTAAGCTGAAGCCGATTAGTGTCAAATGTTTGCCAAAATCTTACACAAACAAGTTTCCCCCATTTATTTATATCAAGCACTACCTGGAAAACTCAACATGCTTCACCAGTGAATGCAATGCACTTTAACTCTGAGTGCTGTCGATCGGCTGTCGCTCAAAAGATGCTAGACTAAAAGCAGCAGTAACAAATATTATACTCCTATTCAATTTATTAAATACTCTTAAATATGTCCTTCAGGGTTATGGGAGATGGTTCAGTACATAAGAAACATGAGAACCTCAGTGGAAATTCCTAGCATCCACATCAAAAGCTGGCCATGACTGCATATACCTGTAACTCCAGCATTTGTGGATGAAGATAGCCTAATCCAGGCAGTTCTCTGGCCAGCGAGCCTAGCCCAAAGGTGGTCGTCTGGTTCGCCAGTGGAGTGTATCTCAAGGCAATAAGGCAGAGAGACATAAGGGAAGATACATGCCCTCTTATTCTGGCCCCAGCAACACAGTGTGAGCACATGTGGGCACACACACACACACACACACACAAGACTGCAGGCACCCACACCCACAGGTACACATGTACACATATGCACACAGCTCGATCCCTGCAACTATGAGCGGTCATATGAAACAAAGATGACTGTGTCAGAGTGCAAAATGGGAAAGACAGGAAATATCTGTTCAAAATCACAATGTAAAAGAAATGACATAAAAACATAAAAATCACATAGCATTTCAAATCATCAGTCTCTCTAGAACAGAAAGCTGACTGTAATGGATGTTCCTACAGAATATCTGCAATTATGTAACAGCAAACATGGGCCTTATTAATTTAAGTAGTGACATGTTTGTGCCCGCTCTACTTCATTCCTATTCTGAGACAAGAGCAATTTTATCACAATTTATGTTTGAATAAATCTGGAAAGGCTTCAAAGAATTTGATGCTTAGAAATGTAAATTCTGGCCAGGCAGTGGTGGCACACACCTTTAATCCTGGCACATGAGAGATAGAGTCAGGCTAATTTTTGAGTTTGAGGCCAGCCTGGTCTACAGAATGAGTTCCAGGACAGCAAGGGCTATATACAGAAACCCTGTCTCAAAAAACAAACAAATAAACAAACAAAAGTGGAAACATTAAGAAAGCATGTGCCAGAACAGGATAGATGAGAATTTATCTGCAAAACAATCTCCTGAGTGTGGAAACTTAGTATCCACATAAGTAAGGTGTGTATGGCCTCACTAAAAAAAAAGGTGTGTGTGCCTCCAGCTCAACCACAGTGGACACAGAGTCAGGAGGCTTCCTTGAGCTTGCTGCTCAGCAAGTAAGTCTAGGCAATCGGTTAGCACTAGATTTCCCAAGAAATGTCTCAAAATAGGATAGAGAGCAGAGTGGCCTAAGCACACCGCTGACCTTCACTGCTAGCCTCCATATGCCTGCATGGATATGTGCACCAACATGCATACATGCACACACATGGGACATTATACATCAACTATGGGCTGTCTGTATTTTGCAATTGTCTATAAAATGATGTGCCCCAATAGCAATGGTAGGAGACTCAGGAGAATGGGGTCTTTGTAGCATGCTTTATGGACATGAGGTATACTTTAACTACTTCCTGCCAGGAAGCTGGTTGAATAATTTCTATTCTTCTTCTTCTTTTTTTTTTTTTTTTTTTTTTGTAAACTTTCATTTTAACTGGAAGGTTTTTTTTTTTCAATTATATTTTAAATGCTAATTCCTGGTTCTTCCTGTAAGTGCTTACTTAAATCCTCCAGATTCCATTGACCTTATAATCATCTTTATAACTTGACCCCCAGAGCAAAAAAAAAATTGTTTAAACCAATCAGAGGCCATCAAGCAGGAAAGAAGATAAGAAACCCAAGGACACAGGTGGGCTATTTTCTGTTTCTGAACACATTCTGTCATTTAGACATTCCCATTGAAATTCTATTTACCAACTCTTCAAGGGTTTATGTTTGATTTCAAAGTACAAATTCTTAAGATGGGATAATTCTCTAGCAGGAAGAGTGAGGTCATGGGTAAATTTCTGGTATACCTATTGGTGCACTTTTCTCCCAGCCTGGGATTAAGGCTTTCATGGTTAAGGTAAACTCTTTTGTTAGTATTGAATTTTGTTCTGCTTCTTTCCTTGTTTATGAGGGGAGACGCTTCCTGATCTTTTACCCTGTCCTGGTTTTGACTTAGTACTACTAGCCTTCAAGCTTTAGACTCTAGTCATGGAAAGACAACAACATCATTGCTTGATTTATAAAGTTAAAATTAAGGTTTTGTTTCCGGTGTCTGATACTTATCAGATGAGAGATTTTCAGCCAATGACTTGCCATCCCTGTCCTATATTTTTCAACTGTTAGATAAGGCTTATAGGTATGATTATATCAATAAGTAGCTTGTATACACTTTTTAGTATTCAAGCAACACACCACATACTCTTTGCCTGTCATTCCATTCCAATACTTACAGGAAGCTTGTTGTAAAAGTGCTATTATGATTTCCATTTTACAGATGAAGGTACTAACGAGGTCATATAGAATTAAATAATGTAGTGATTATGACACTTACGGATTGGAGAGTAAGCAATCAATATGGTAATGATGATGATTATGTCCAGAGTGATAGAGATGCTGGTAACAGTGACAAAGGAGAAAACAGCTGTGCATTGGCCTGGAGCAGACTTCTGGGAGAATACACAAGTAATATTAGATAGTCAGCACCAGTTGTTTATTTAATAAGTGTTTATTGAAAGCCCTTTGTAGTCAGGCACTGAATACTAAGATACAGGAATAAAATACAATGATATTCCAAAAAAGTCCTTAGTCTAATAAGATAGGGGAAAATATGGATAAAGAAGATAATATTGAGAGGGAAAAAAGGAAGGAGGAAGCAGGGTGGGGGTAAACATTAGAGAAGAAAGAAAAAGAGAAAAGAAAGGTCAGGGAAAATTCTGTAGGAAATAGACTTGGCTTCATGTAGACTCCGTGGTGGGTGGTATATCTCCATCTTTGATAGATGCCATACATCAGAGCTCTGACTCAGAAGCCAGCTATTGAGGACACACATGTAAACAAAGTATGTGTTTTTCTTCATGTACAGCATGCAGAGAATATATCAGACTCAAATCTGGCCCTTACTCAAAATGGCTTGGGTCACTGGTTCAGTGACCAGTGGTTCAGCATTCTGTCTGCAAAAACTATCTTGCACCACATCTGCACAATCAATACTATGAGGTAATGTTAAGCTGTAGAAGCCAGCAAGGGAGAAGTGCTGGCTTGTTACTTTCTTCTTACTGTGACCAGAACCAGTCTTTTTTTTTTTCCAACAAACATATCTCCGAATAGTATAGAAAGAGTTGCCAGGAATATACAGGCACACAAAATAGGGTGAGAGAAAGGACAGAGACTGTCTAGTTTCTCATCCCTTAGAAAGAGATTTAGGATAAATTCTTCCCAGAAAGAGAGTTGCATTCACTATCCTTGGATATGTGTTGTGTCTATCCAGTTAGTACATCAAAGTGTCCTGCTTCAAGGAAGAAGACAGCAAAGCTTTGTACCACTACAGGGACAGGACATCGTAATCCCTGCAGCCTTTGTCACCCCTGAGGAAACAGCATTGTGGAAGCATCTGATTTGCATCTGGGGGGAGGCCTTGATTTCTGTGTTTGCAATTCAATAAGCTCACTGCACAATGTTGCCATTCACTGGAGCCTTCTGGTACTGGGGATCAGCATCATAATACATTTTCCCTCAGATGGAGGCTCCAGTGGTGATGCGGAAGAAAAGAAATCCAACTTTATGTTTTAATCAGGGAACACATCTAGGCAAAGGAGGTTGAACTTTTAGATTTTACTCTCGGACATGGATGTTAAGTTTCCTCCATGGCTGGTAGTTCAGACAAAGGCCAGTGTGAAGTGAATGCCTTGGAATGACCTGGAACCATTTTTTTAAGTGAAGGAGGAGATGTGGGAGAATGGAAAAAGAGAGGGTGTTGGGCAAGAAAAAGAGATACACACACATACACAGTAGGCACCAAAGCGAGTCGAAAGCAGAGACCCTGGCAGGCAGACACACTGAAGACACGCTATTCCTTGGAGGCTTTAGCATGGCTAGGAGACCAGCATCAAGAGCTTAGAGGGGGTCAAAAGTTTCCATTCAGCTCATCAAGCACTCAAGCTTCTTAGTCCCACACTCAGCTCCTTGAGTACGGGGATTACCTCAGAGGGTCTTATAAAAAAAATAAATAAAAGCTCCCTCCCTTATAGCCCTGGGAATTTCAATTCTGCTTTCATGTGAGTCAAGCTGGTAAGAAGCTAATGATTCCTGCTTTGGCTTGCTTACTTCTTCATAGACAATGTTGGTGGCAAATGACAAATGCTCCTTGTGATGGCCATGGTTACATGGATTCCCAAGGACTGAGGCTGTAATTCTCCAAACTGGTTTCAGAAAGAGCCATCTCGGTAAATACAGAAACATGACTAACTAACGATGCTGGGGACATGGAAGTTACAGGAGCCCATTTTGGAGGAGGTGCCTGTATGGGCACTTAGAAGACATCCAAATGGCACAACCCTGATGAGTCCTCCTGGGTCTAAACAAGAAACACAACACCTGATCTTCCTAGAAATTAAAGACAGGTGGAAGCCAAGTTTCTGGACTCTGTCGGTCCTAATCATGGAATGATACAGTTTTCTCTGTTTGCCATTCTTACAGAAAATTCACCTGAAGTATCCTAATGGTGAACGTCCAGTTATTCTTCTATTGCTGACCCTTGTTATAAAGGACATTAAGTTTGAAATGACAAATCTGTTTGTTTTATTATTATTATTACTGTTTCCTGAGTTCCCCTCCTCTCAACATTTCTGAATTACTAAAGTCAACCAAACTATGTCCGCAGTGGTCAAGCCCAGAAGACCCCTGAAGCCCAGAAGACCCCTGAAGCCCAGAAGACCCCTGAAGTCCAGAAGACCCCTGAAGCCCAGAAGACCCCTGAAGCCCAGAAGACCCCTGAAGCCCATAAGATCCCATTTTATGATTCCAGATTCCCTTTGTGGATGGGCTCACATTGATTATGTCTGATAACTGGGATAGCAAAATGATAGACAGCATTTCTAAGGCTTAAAAAACATGATCTCCTCTGCCCTCTCTTTCCTCCCTACCAGGACCTGGAACAAGGGCAGAGGTGACCCAGATTCAACAATGCAAAAAAAATGCAACAAATGAGGGCAATAGAGAAGAGATTGAATGACTTTTATCAATGACATAGGCCTTGGGTCATTTGTAGAAGAGCAACCATAGTTTCAGTTATCCACTTTGGTTATCTGATATGTAAAAATAAATAAACAAATAAAAAATAAACAAATAAAACCTTCTATTTTATTATTTTCCGTGAGTCAGAGTGTTGGGATCTCTTTGATATAAAAATTTAGCTTCTACTGTGACAAAGAGGTGAGTTGAAAAAGACGCGATAAGGGGATAGTGATAGAGAGATGGATGGGTAGATAGATAGATAGATAGATAGATAGATAATTGATCAATAGTTAGATAGATAATAGATAGACATATAGCTAAGAAGAAGAGATAGTTCAACAAATGATTCTAGAGGCCAAGAGAGTTATAAGAGATTGTAAAGAAGTGCGAAGTTCAAGAGAGCTAAAGGCTTGAGAGAAATGAGAACAGATTACATAGTCCCAAAACTGTCCCACATACCTGAACCACTGATGTCCAAGTAGAAGCACTGATGTTCAAAGAAGGAGAAAATCTCTGTCTCTGATCAAGAAGAGACCGCAAGCTCACCCTTCCGTTTTTGGGAGGTTCTAACTGGGCACTGTCAATTAGATGATGAAGCATTCACAAGGACCATCTTTTCTACTCAGATCATCAGTTAAGGTTCTTATCACTTCCCAAGACATTCTTATATGTGGAAATTCATTACTGGCCTTTTCTCAACCTTTAACTCAGTAAAACTGATATATAAAACTCACCACTAATGAACTCATTCCCACATATGATCAGTGGGCAAACGTGGTTATATCAGACATTTTGAAAGAAGAAACCAAGCAAAAAAATGCAGATTAATGTTAGGGGTAACTTTCTCTCCTTTTCATAAGACCCCAGTAGGGTTGGCTCTAAGACCCTAAACAGATGTTAGAAACTGTAGCTATATACTATGTATTTGCACTGTATTGTAAAGTTTAATGACAAATTTATCACAGTGTGATATTAATAATTAATAATAAAATAAAGCAACCAATTGTAATGGAAGTCACATGAATGTGTTTCTTTCAAAGTAGCTTATTACAATGTACTCATGCCTCTCAGGGTATACAGTAGCACAGTGCCTACATTGAGGCTGAAGTGAGATGGCTATGATAGGTATTATACTGAGGTACAAGGCTGCCACCTGAGTGTTGTCTGAGCAAGAGGGTTGTCAATAGTGTGACCGACCAACCGTCAATCTGACAAATCACACACTGCTAAGCTATAGTTATCTTGAGTCACTAGTACATTTTCTTTTAGAGAAAACACTCCCATCTCACAAGGAGATAATCACTGGGAGCCTGGAATGACAGCTATGGGCCCAGATAAGTGACTCACCTGAACACTCGGTGCTTTTGTTAGGAAATGCTATTTTGAACATGTGGCAAACTTCTGAAACTTTAGCAGAATCTGATAAAACTTCCAGTGATTCATCTTTCTCTAGCTTCTTGCCTCTTGTTTCCCAAGATTGTGATCATATCAAATGGATTGCCCTCTTTCCTAAATTAAAGCCTACACCGTAAAGCACAACATTTCTGTCTAGAAAAACAAAGTACCTTTTCAAACACACTTGCAAATGAGCCCTGTGATGTTGCAAATAGATTTTCCTCGCTCCAAAGCAAGCAGCTCCATAAAACCCAGTATGCATTCTGTCTGCATTACAGAAGAATTGACTACATGAAAAGGCATGTGAGTTAGTCTGGCGTCATTTACTTTTATCAAAATTTATAATCTGTAATATAAGAAACAGCCCCCTCACAACTCCCAGGTGTACCAACATTCCTTATCAATAGAACAAACCCAATTTATTTATGAATTGATTTCAATGAAATTTGTTCTGGAATTTCTCTAGAACCCAAATTTTTCCAGATTTAAAAAAAAAACCAAAAAAACAAAAAAAAAACCTAGTGATCTCCTGGTAAGCTATACTCTAAATTTTTCTCATAGTTGAACCTACTATAATATCTTGATGAATCTTGGTGTAAACCACTCTTTACTATTTTCTTTTTAACATCCATCATCTTCTTAGAAATTACAACATACCCGAGCTTCTCTTTACAAATACTACTCTCCACCTCCCTGCTCATTGATAGTTACAAAAGACAATGCCTCTTATTTAAGTTTTCCTTCTTGCTCAGTAATGGGAGTTCTCTCCTAGGAAGAGGCACCAGCTTCTGTCACATGGTCATTTAACTCTTTCATGCTGTGACAAACCAGTGGCTTTTTTTTTTTTTTTTTTTTTTTTTTTTTTTTGGTTTTTCGAGACAGGGTTTCTCTGTATAGCCCTGGCTGTCCTGGAACTCACTTTGTAGACCAGGCTGGCCTCGAACTCAGAAATCCGCCTGCCTCTGCCTCCCGAGTGCTGGGATTAAAGGCGTGCGCCACCACGCCCGGCACCAGTGGCTTTATTTGTCTGAACAAATACAGCTCTTCATTCCCCTTAACAGTTGTAGTCTGCTAGACTACTCACTAGGCCCAAGGCCTCTATAATGGAATTGTAATTTTTTAACCACATGGATTTAGCATAGGCTTCATGGATTAGAAGCCTCTGACCAAACTGCTTTCATGTCAGACACTAGCCACAAGTCTGGAGATGCCCAGGTCTCCTCTTTTTCTGGTAACTTGATCTCTTCTAGGGGACTCTCAGTGTCCCCTCAGATTTGATAAGTTGCTCAAAAGACTAACAAAATGAATATGTAAAATACTTTGTGTTTGATGATAGTTTGTTTTGTTTTGGTTTTGTGCCAAATTTTAGTTAGCAAAATTCACAATAAATAAATAAATAAATAAATAAATAAATAAATAAATAGTTAAAAGTCAAGCCAGGACAAATGTGCAAACTTTAGCCATCAAAATTCACATAGAATAAAACGGAGACTAGTCTCTAAGGAGAAGGTACTATGTCCTCAGGATACCTCCTGACCCATTCAGACTCAATCTGCCCATCTATGTTTGATTACCAAACAGGAAGCTCAAGGAATCCTATTGTCCTTCCTACCATTCAACTTGCCCTTCATTGTTTAATCAGGATTTGAGGGAATCCTTGAACACCTGACTGAATCTCCTACCCATAACCTTTCACCAGAGATTAGATTAAAAGTCACACTGTTGTCACAGGACTCTATACTCCAAATATTTATTAAGGATACTAGCCTTTCTGGAATAGCCAGTTCTTACCATAAACTACGTGTTGGCTTGCCATCACCAGTATAAACTTAGTCATGACTCTAGGGCCCACCACAAGTAAAATCAACCCTCTTATCAAAGAAGTTCCAGTCCTAATAAACCCTCTCTGGAATCAAGGACAAAGTCAAGTGACACGCAATGACTTTCCCCTTAGATATTAATTCATTACTGATGAGATGGTACAGTACGTAAAGGCACTTGCTGCTAAGCCCGAGGACTTAAGGGAACCACACTGTGGAAAGGCAGAACCCAGCTGACATAAACTGTCCTCTGGACTGCAAACAAGTTCACAGGCACACACACACATATACACACACTAATAAGCAAATGAAATAATTGTTTAAAATGAATTTATTTCTCCACACATGCATAAAGTGTAAGGTGGTAATGTTTGTAAGGTAGTGCCACAGTTCTTTGCATGAGGGAGAGGAAATATTTGATGCTTCATGGAAGAATGTAGAGAGATGGATTAAAACCTAAGGCTATACCTTATGTGCTCCTTGAACAGAATTGTAAGGACCGGAGAATTTTAACACTTGAAGGAGTGTTAGAAATTCTCTAGTTATTCATCATGGCACCCCAAAACAAAACAAAATAAAAAACAAAATCAAACAAACAACATAAAGATCATGAGAATTAAGTAATTTTCCTATGGTAGGAATAAAAGAAATGACTGGGTCATGAATATGATAAAAGTTCAAGATTTCTAGGTCTCCTGTGAGTGACTGCAGAAGCGGCAGCTGCACACTGCTGAGTCTACTCTGGGTTCTTCTCTCACTCCCTCCTCCCAGATGACACTGGGATTAAAGTTCAGGATGAGTCTGTGGATGCCAAACAGGTACACAAGTGTATGCAAATAAAAACTAAATTTAAATAATATAATAATAATAATTCTAGAATGGATATGATAGATATGCAGGCATAGAGAGACAGACAGGCAGATAGGCAGACAGACAGACAGATGACCGGACTGGGCTGGGGGTGGGGGGTGTTCCTAAAACAGTGTTTCCACACAAGACTTGGGCATAGCCTTCTCAACAGAGTTTCTTGTAACAGCCATGTCTACATCTGGGAAGTCACACTGACTAAATGATTTCCAAAGAACCTATATTTTTCTTTTCAGGAATGAGAACAGACAGTGGCAGCTGAGGTGCCTTGAACAGAATTATAGGTTGATAAGATAAAGTCAAAGGTCATAAGGATCAAGACATCCTCAATACCTGGTCACAAGGATGACAATACAGGAGTTTAACTGGAAACAAACTTTATAATCTTGTTTGTGAGATTCTCAGAAGGAGATTTTGAGAAAGGAGTGAGGCTAAGCTCAGAGGTCATGCACACTTACACGTTGGATAACAACACTCCGTCTTTAATATTTATTCCTGTGATATCTCTATTTAAAGAAATATTGTCTCTATATAAGTACCTTTCCCAAAGATTAAATTAGTTATTATGCAATTCTGGAGGCTTAAGCTAGAGAGGAGATTCAGACCCCTGGTCTGAGATCTTCGTTCCCTTTTCATATTCTGTTCATCTTATCCTGTGGTATCCCTAATTGGGCATGGCTGGGGAACCCAGTTCAAGTCTCCTACCCAGGCTCAGACATCTTTATGTGTGTCCCCTCACCTGCATCCCCCCATCTCCTATGATATTTTATAAATTTAAACAGCCTCTCTCCGTGTTGGTCTCTGTCCTCTCTTTTGCTACCTCTCTGAGCCAAAGAGTGATCTACAAATACTCTTCCCTGAGTGTTTTGATCTCAGAATCCTGTGAGGGTGAAACGTGTTAATTAAGTCATTTACAACTCTCCTGGACCTCGTGATACCTTCACTGAGTGTTTGAAATTAGCCTTCTGCTAGTGTTAATGAAGGGAACTTCAGGAATATGACTTTGTAACGTTTATGTACAGAGGTGGTTATATATGCCAGGTAAAGCTGAATCTAAATAGAGTATAAAAAGAAAGACAGACATACAGAAACAAGAAAAAAAGAAGGAGAGAAAAAGAGAGATGGTGAGAGAGAGAGAGACAAAGACAGAGAGAGAAGTAAACAAACAAAAAAATAATGAAATAAAAACTCTACTGTAGATGGGGCCATTAGCTGAATCTGCTGCTCGTTTTGTTGGAAGAATTGGAAGGAGAGAGGGATATCTGCCTCCGGTCATCTTATAATCTATCTACTATTCTTCTTCCATAGCAACTTTGTTCACATCAAATCTTAATCTGAAGCTTGAGGCTCAGACTCTGCTGAGATCATTCCATTACCTTATCCTCTCAATGTGACATGCAAGATCAGATGTCCCCTTTAGCCTCTGAGCACTTAGTACCTCTGCAGCCACACCAAGTTATTTATACAACAACCACATACTATTCCCTCTGCCTGAAGTTATCTCCACTAGAACCCCTGGGCTATAGGCAAACCAGCAAGCAAACAGCATACAAATTATCTTCTTACCTGAATGAGATATCACACCTTGCAATCCTACCTGTATTGAAGGCTGATATAAAGGAGTCACGAATTAGAGGGAAGTTTGAGCTATATAGCAAGTTTTCGTAAAACCTAGTCTCAAAATAAAAAGAGATCTAGCAAGAAGCATATCTCCGTGGAAGAACACATGCTTAGCATAGCCAAGTTCCTAGGTTAAATCCAGAGTAGTGGAGAAAAACATTTAAAGATTAATTCCTTAGTAATCAGATTTGAACAGAACATTACTTTTCTTGTCCCTTCTGGCAATGTTTACAGACTCTTGAAGATAACGTTTGGCGTGCTATATGTCTCTCTCAAATGAATTATGGGAATCCAGAAGCCAGAAACCATGTGCTAGTGTCTTTTTTGTATCTCTAGAACATAGCACATAGTTGCCATAAGGTAATGTTTGATGAATAGAGGATCCTATAGTTATCATCTCCAACATTCATCTTTCCTGGAGAATCATGGAAAGGTAAATTAAAATGTATACGCATGAAAATAGTATCTACCTGAACCTTTGAAGACTCAGTATCCTCAGTAAATTGTGTGTGCCTGCATACTCACAGACAGGCAAAGCTCTCTTTTACTTTCTCAATGTTCACATTCTATTTTTAAATTGAATTTCATATCATGATTTTTTCCTCCCCAAGAGAATGCGTTATGAGACTTGTTTGCAGATAAAAACAATGGCACTCCATAGTGTGCTGAAAGGTATGTGTTAGAAGTTCCAATTCTTTGGAGGTATGGATATTTCAATAGAACTCAGACAGTGCTATCTGTAGCTGCTCCTACATTTAATTTACCCTTTCCATTGCTACACTTTGACAAATACAAGTGGAATTCTAGTGATGGTTTCTATAAACACAAGATTGTTATATATTTGCAACTTACAGGCCAGTATTTTTATCTCATCACAACTGCTTGGTCTTTGTACTATAGACCTTTCTCGATGCTTTCCCAGCTCTATATACTGCACACAATATGGAAACAAAAACTAAGTTTATAACAGCATAAATTCTCCAAGCTTCTATGGATAAAGCGGTGGGGTAGCGAACACCTTGACTCTTTTTCTAAAAGCTAGTATACCATTTTTGCTTCTTTATTTAAAGTTTATAAATCATGCATGAGCTAGTTGAAGCAAAGAGGGCATTATGTAATATCTAGATCTTTCCAAAGTGACATTTACAAGACACAAGTTTATAGTTAGCTGGAGTCATTGTCATAATATGGAAGAGTAGTATGTTTGAAAGAACAAAAGGATAGTAATTGACTTTTTTAGAAAAACCATGAAAATTGCAACAGGAAAATGTAGCAACATATAATTTTTTCTGTCAGTGCCTCCAGCTTAGTTTAACAGATGTCCATATCAGAAAAGAGCAACTGTTAATTCTGCTGTGTTGTATCCTGAGCTGCGGCCTCTCGGGTGGAGCCTTCTGAAAATTTGGACTTCTGTTATATAGAGATGTGCAGTTTCTCTGACTTCTGGTACTTTAGTACACCTCTGGGTTTTGATAATGATGCTGGTAGAATTTACATAGTTTGTTACAAAATGAGCAAAATGGGAAAACTAAAGCAAGAAATGATATTTTTACTTGGGATGTTCCCTAGAATTAAAGAGAGTTGAGAAACTGTAAAGGTTTCCCCTCAGGAAGTTATAAAGATTGAAAACAGTTCTAGTTTCCTTGAGTTAAGTAAGTAGAATTTTACCTTTTCCCTGCTTTGGTATGTTAAAAGTATACATTCTTATAAAAATTTTGGCACTTTAGCTTATTAAAATTTTAAATTAAAATGAGATAAATGTTTTGAGATAGATAAGCCAAATTTTAAAATATTATATTCAAGAAAGATGTTAGATACATCCTTCTGCCAATTTATACATTACATATATTATACTGAAGTGATAATTTCCTATAATAAAATGAGGAATGTAGGTGTGATTTACCGGGAAGATTATGGTCATTGTTTACTTGAAATATCTAATAATATTTCATGAATGTGAATGTATTAAAAATCCCTTCATGCCTGAGAATTAGAAGGAAAATATTGTTTATTCCAGAGTTACATGTTCTTTCTTGGTTAGATTGGTGTGAATTTTAATATTAGAAAATGAATTTTGTTCATTTCAAAAATATAACCTTATTTTTACTGTTTGGTG
This sequence comes from Mus caroli, assembly GCF_978045245.1. Taxonomy (NCBI): domain Eukaryota; kingdom Metazoa; phylum Chordata; class Mammalia; order Rodentia; family Muridae; genus Mus; species Mus caroli. Next base: position 96,790,563 of record NW_028227264.1, read on the forward strand.
AAAGCATTCAGGTAGTTTGAAATGTTTAGTTTCGAAATCAGAGCATGTTTAAGAGCCAACCATGCTGTTTGTTATGGTTTGAAAAGGAGGTATTTTTTTTTCTACAGAGCAAAGTTGGATACCCAGTGTCCCTGATGCAGAAAAGTGACTAAGGGGATTAGTAACTAGATGAAATCATGTAGTTGATTTTTGAAAGATAATATAGTACACTTAGAAAAAGAGTATCATTAATCTTGGGAAACGGGATTGAGGCAGAATGGTCTGTCATGACAAAAGAAATCACAGAGTTTATAAGGTAAGCTCAATGCTTGCTGTAAAGAGGTGCAGGCCTCTTTTAATATCTCTGGCACTTAAGAAGTTCCTGCCTAAGTGACAGCTAATTCATTGGATTCTATTAAATTAACTTTTTAAAAAATTATTAACCCTCTGCTAGTCACACAGTCTACTAGACCAAACTGGACAGTCGCTCCATTTTCCCTGCCAAAAGAAGTCACAGGAGTTATTTGGATTGAACACACTTAAGTTACATATCCAGTGCAGATGTGATGATGTGGCTGGAGAAAGCCAGACATTGCTCAGGTAAAGAGAAGTGAGATCAGGATGTATGTGTGAGTGGGGCCAGCAAGAAATATCCTGAGTCTGGGATCCAGTCCACTTCCACTCAGACTGTATGTGGCAGGGATAGGAGGAATTCAGGAAGGTCATATAACTATGCTATCATTCAAAATGTAAAATGTTAGGCAATGTTGACAGGCATCGTGGTTATTGTACTAGTAGGATTTCTATTACTACGATGGAGCTGTCTCATTCCTTGTGTGGGAATGTGTATTTTTGTTTTTCTAGCTCTTGTCTGCCGCAATGAGGGCAATTCAGTAGATGATGATGAGGAAGATTTGTCCAACATAATCTTGAGCATGGTATCTTACTGCTTATGTGATGTCCAGAATACTTGTAGAAGAGACAGTGGCTCCTTGGAAGAGCTTAAAATAACTTGATTCTGTCTTGCTGACCCTAAGGGTAGGCTTAAAGCAGAATATAAAGGCAGCAAGTGATTAAAAAAGCAATTCTGTTGTTTACTGCTGGTAGAGGGTTTGCATTAAAAAAATGCATAAAGAGGTTTCCAATCCCACTGAAAATACATTGGTCAATGCAGTTCTGAGAAAGACTTTCTGTGTGGTCTGAAGAAAGATACTAAAAGTGTCCAGGTTTCCATTCATGGAAGAGGAATAATAACACTTAAGTATTTTTTTAGCATATTACAGTAATTAATTTTCTAAAATGCTTTGAAATAAACATCAAAGAGATCCTCTTACGTGCCTTAGCTTTGATTCTATGTGGTAATGAGAGAGAACAAATTTTACATGGGGGAAAATGTTCTTGATGGCACAGTGATAAACTCTATGCTCTGCACTAAATTCACATTGCTATAGTCATCAGGAACATGGCTGGTCCAAAGAAACAGTCATAAAATGAAGAGTTCCATCCACTACACTAAATCAATATTTGGCAGTGCAAACAGATTATATTGCAATGTCTTTCTATGACATTTGAAAGTTAAAAGTATTTTCTCATACCACAAGGGGTTAACAGCATTGTTCAGTTGATGATGGGTTTTTTGTTGTTAATGTATTTTGAGTAGAAAATAAAACTGATATCATTTGTTGGGTTTTTAAATGGGGAGCTTTTAAGGTCATGGTATCCCCTAGATTTGATGACAGTGTGCTGTAGAAAGAAATGCAAAACTGGGAAGGCAAGCAAAGTAGTTCTCTGTCACTCCTGTTACTCCTGTCAGAAGAGCCATGACCTCTCCATGTGTCTTCTCCATCCTGAGACTCAGTCTGAGGGATCAGAGCTCCTGGTCAAGGTATAATGTAGTGCACAAGTGGAAAGAAGTCACATGCATTCTCACTGGATCATCGATGGCCAAGCAGTTTGTAGGACAAAGACTGTGGCCAATGGGATGTTGATTCTTAGAAAGAAAGCTAGTAAGTACTCCAGAATGATCATGTGGTTTACCCCACCATGGGACACTTGGATCCAGGGCACCCAAGCTCTTTCTCAGAGTTTTCTTCCATACATTTATTGGCTTTGACCCAGATCGAGTTTTCTCATGAAGAAGTGGCAAGCACTCCAAAGTTTACATTCAAGGAAGGAAGCATAGCTCCATCTTCCCCGCCAAAAGAAGTCACAGGAGTTATTTGGATTGAACGCATTTAAGTTACATATCCAGTGCAGATGTGGTGATGTGGCTGGAGAAAGCCAGACATTGCTCAGGTAAAGAGAAGTGAGATCAGGATGTATGTGTGAGTGGGGCCAGCAAGAAGTATCCTGAGTCTTGGATCCAGTCCACTCCCACTCAGACTGTATGTGGCAGGGATAGGAGGAATGCAGGAGACCACTATATCCCTTCTATCCCTGCAGGAGATCAATGCCAGAGAAAGGGGTCTCAATGCTCTTCAGGTTTGACTAATTTTTTCTATCATTACTTTAGAAGTTACCATTGATCTCCTTCCTTGTAAGCTCTGTGGTATAACTTCAAGCTATAAGAAAGTGTCTTTATACATGCTTAATTTGATATGGAAGATGTTATGTTGCTTAAAAACTAGTGAGTTATATCTCATAATCAGATTTCATAGAAATCTGATACATGTATGAAAACCCAGGGAAGGGCTGGAAAGATAGGTTAATAGTCACTTATGTAGATGACTTGGATCCAGTTGCAAGCACCCACATGGTAGCTCATAACCATCTGTAACTCTAGATTCAGGAGACCCAAGGCTCTCTTCTAACTGCCTCAGTCACTGGGCATATATATAATGTGCAAACATACATTTAGGGAAAACTCTACTATACATGAAATTCAAATAAATACTGCTTTAAAAGATATATAATTCCATACAAAAACAAAATAAAATAATATAGATGTTGATTATAATTGAAATCCATTATTTCCTAGGTATGTCCCTTTCAGCAGCTTATTAACATATCTAGGGCAATTTTACAATATCTAAAATTAGAATAATTGACTTAAAAAGCTTTTGGCAAAAATAGTATGCACTAGTATGTGAACATAAAAATGTTTTGTATTGTAGATCTAGCGTATGACTAAGTGACTTACATACTTTAAAAGAGTTTAGAGGTGATATGGAACATGCATCTAGGGATTCAGAAGCCTTTGTGGCGGATGTCACTTTTAAGCTTGAGTTTGGACAGAATTCCCACATGGCAGATGTCTAAGGGACAGTAGGCAAGCATTGCAGCTTACAGGGATGTCTGGTGTGGATGAAAAAAGGGAGGCACAGGGAGGATGAGAGGGCACAAGGAAGTCAGGGCTCATGAGTCCCTCATCTATAACTCCCTCTGTATTCCTCCTCTCCCATCTCCATCCTAAACAGAAATGGGACCTTCACACACATCAGTTGGTTCATCTACATCTGGGGGCTAAAGCTTCATTCTAGCTTATAGTGTGATTCTTCCTCAGTCTCTCTCTCTCTCTCTCTCTCTCTCTCTCTCTCTCTCTCTCTCTCTCTCTCTCTCTCTCTCTCTCACACACACACACACACACACACACACACACACACACACTGTGTGTGTGTGGACTTCAGCCACATGTTTGTTTTTCAAGCTTGACATGTGAAATACTATTACCTCTTATTTGCAGTTACACATCATATATTTTCCAATGTGCTATATAATATATATATTATATATCTTTATTCAAATGTGCATAATTATAGTTTGTGCTAACATAAAGTGAAATAAAATATCTCAGCTATAGTAGTGATCATAGTCCTGTCTTGGGAAATCAGTGTCTGACTGTCTCTGGTTCTCTTAATTATTTCTGCATTGAATACATAACACAAGAGAGCCCAATCAAAAGGACACATGAAACTTTTCCAAACAATCCCAAAAGGAGAAATTCTCTCCTGAAAGATGGATGTGAAGTTTGAATTACTTGGGATTATTTTTATCCCCAAATGAGCAATTAACAAAGCATACTATGTGTATTATATAGACTATTCTGTTAGATCATAGCTAAATATTTTTATTTTAAATAAACTGTGCTATCCCTAAATGTGCTTGCATTCTATATTCATGGGTTTGGCTTCAAACACTGAGTAATTAAATCCCTTAGTAACACAGAGCTAGCTTTAATTTCCTTTGACAAGTTCTGTACTTATAAGCTTAACACAAAGTGCAAACATCAGAGAGACAACCAATGCCACAAACTACTACTACATCATCCAAATATCAGATGCAACACTTTGAAAGTCCCCAGTGTGGAACAGATCGCTCCACTTGCTATGGTTGGGTTGCTCTTTGTACTAACCTTTAGATTCCTTTTTCTTTCCTCAGCTTAAAAAAAAATCTATTTCTCACTGTTTGATGGTTATCCAAAGGCTTTGCATAGTGTATGAAATATGTTGAGCTTCTAATGTGAAAAAATGGGTGCATATTTTTGAAAATAGGCACTATAGTCACATATAGAAATAACGTAAGAAAAACAAGGGGACACAGTCCCTTCAAGCCAGCACTACATTTGGTATTCTTACTGAATTTTGTTGATGCCATTCTTGGAGTGTGACTGCTGACATTCTTTGCCCTCAAGTATACAGTTATATTTACAATCTTTGCATCAGTCAGTGGAGAACAAAAGCCATCTCTGGTATAATTCTGACAATTGAGAGATCTTTCTAGAAGGTCCATGGAGAATTTGTATGTAAATTTTATCCGTGCAAAGGTTAAAACTCCAGGCATTCCCATGTCTTGATAAAACATCCCTGGGGGTATTTTATGATGGGCAATAGTTACCTTTTATCCTCACAGCATGACAGTTTCAGATAAAAGCCACATGTTTTTAATCAATATGAGCAGTTAGCTCCACCTGGGCTCCATTCATTTGCTATAACAGAGAATATTCAGAGATTGTTAGAATCAAAATAAATAAGACACTTGGGCCATCTGTCTCTAAGTAGAATGTTCTGATTTGCATCAGAGTGACCTCAAGGTTAATTCCTTCTCATCTCAGTTTGGATCTCATCACTTGGAATTTGCAAAAGATAAAATATAAAAATCACCTGTCATAATGGAAAATGTTATTACTGGTTATTCTGACTGATCCTTGACAATACACAAAAGTGGAAAACCTCAGATGTAGAGAAGTTTACCCATCAAATTTCAAATTGGAAGGAAACACAATAAAAATCTTCTGAATTCAGATTATAAACCAGAATAAAGGAATGTGGAAAAACACAAACCTAGAGTAGGAGCTAGAATTCACAGTGTCTTGAGTGCCACTGTCCTGTCATCAAATGCTGTCACTGGACGTGTGGCAGTACAATTCAGAGAGGTAGGCTTGCAAGAAGAGATTTGTTTATTTCATTTCTGGGTAGAATGAGCAGCAAAGAAAGGGTCTTGCTATCCTTATCAAAGGCGTGCCCTGAGTGAGGCAGCTTCATCCAAAATAGAGCAACTCCTTAGTTGGTATTGGCTCCCAGAAGAACAGCAGACCGACATCCAACTTTTCAGCATGTTTGTCTCTGACAGGACTTAAGACATAAGTCAAAGTCATGACTATGACCTCTGCTGGGAACATACTCCCTTGGGGAACCTCCCAGCAAACTTACAGGTTACAGTTGTGACTCCTTGGGGAGGAGTGGCTGGAAGTAGCATTTTACAAAACTCTCTGATTTTTTTCACTTCAGCCAGTTACCATCTATGCTGGAGCAATTCCAAGTTCTTTTCACCCACTGACAGTATCAGTGGGCTTCCTCTTCCCCGCCCCCCCACCTCTGCTTGGCATTTCACTATTTAGAAAAGCTTAATGCCATCTGAAAACCGAGACACTCGATTTAAAGATGTTGAGAAAATGCAAATTATAATTGATCGTCAATTATTTATAGTGTAACTCATCTCTTAACCATTCCATATCCATTTGTATAAAAGTTTTGAGAACCTGATGCAATTTAATTCTAAATTAAACAAACAAATAGGACATATTATGGTGCTGGAGAAAGGGCTCAACCATTGAGAATGCTTGCTGATACTGCCTGAGATGCAAGTTTGAATCCCAGCCCCGCATCAGGCATCACACAGCTACAGGCTTCAGCTATAGGATTTATTAGCTTCTAGCCTCTGAGAGGATGTGCACACTTGTGTGCATAGTCCTGCTCACGCACGTGTGCAGGCACACACACACACACACACACACACACACACTTTAAAACTAGGATGGATCTTTTTAAAGTCCTACTATAGAGCAACAAAATTTTATAGATTTGTTTATAAACTACTTTAGCAAGTTTTAGTACTTTCAGATCTTTTTATAATGAAAACATCATTTACTGAAGACAGTATAAGCTTAGCATGCCAGCGTGAACTCAGTGTCCTAATGTTACTCTAGGATTATGAGTTTCAGTTTTCGAATGAAGAAATTGAGAGTCCTGTTTGTTACCAAAATAACAAACTAGAAAGAGAGGAAGCAATTTCCCAAACCCTACACCTGAGCACTTGTCAGTTAATGTTAGCATGACCATAAGTGTAACTTCTAATATAAGTTCTTTTTAAACAAAAGCAATGCACGCACACAAAACAATCAAATCCATGAAATAGTGTAGTGCAGACAAATAGGAGGGTATTACAGTGTCTGTGTGCAAACATGCATGGATATGAGATATAAAACAATAAAAAACAGGGCCAGCACTGAGCTAAAAACCATTTTAATTATTGACACATGCTCTTAAATTCAAATATCATTTCAGAGATGGTAAGAACGATTTTATGTTAAATTTGTGCACAAAAATAAATTAGCCTGGCAGCAAAAGTCAATGTGCTAGTGGTCTAGAATGTATTAAGATTTAGTAGGCAGAATATTTGAATATGTCTTAATAGCTATTACTGTTAAAATATTGAGCTGAAATCAAATGTCAGTGGACCTCCCCAAACCATTAAGAATTAAGCCTTCATAAAAACTGGTTTTCAAAAATCACCTCTGAGAATGTGATATCTACAATTTAAATTCCTGTTTTCAAGTATGTAATTCTTTAAGAATCTATGAAAGCTACAGATGCTCACATCTGTAAGGGCATCTTTTTTTTCCCAAGGGCTAGAAAAGTCAGAACACACACATTCACATACTCACACACACAAACATACATAACATAACACTCAAATGCAGAGAGACACAAAGAGATAAAGAAGCAGAGACAAAAATAACAGATGCAAATAGGGACTACATAACATATCTCTTTTCCAGTATATACGTACTCTAAATGTATTTGATCTGTGTGTATATTTTATACCCCAAAATGGCAGATATATAGAAAATTTCTCAGACGACCACTTTATGACTTCAAAGTAAGAATATTTTGTTAACATGGACTTTAAGGGGTTTGCAGCCCCATAGGAAGAACAACAATATCAACCAACCAGTACCCCCAGAGTTCCCAGGGACTAAACCACCAACCAAAGAGTACACATGGAGGGACCAATGGCACCAGCCACATATGTAACAGAGGATGGTCTTGTCAGTTATCAATGGGAGGAGAGGCCCTTGGTCCTGTGAAGGTTCAATGCCCCAGTGTAGGGGAATGCCAGAACCAGGATGCAGGAGTGGGTGGGTTGGTGAGCAGGGGAAGGGGTTGGAGATAGGGGGTTTTCAGAGGGGAAATCAGGAAAGGGGGTAACATTTGAAATATACATAAAGAAAATATCTAATAACATTTTGTTACATAACTTATATAAGGTTAGTGTTCAAAGAGAGCAACACAGAAATCATACAGTGAATTTAGGGTTGGAGTTTAAGATTATAGTCTTTTTAATGTTACCCAAGTTTGTTAAACTTTTTTTCCCTCAAAGGAATTTTCATCTCTGAAAGAATGTTCAATTAGAGATGTTAATTTCAGTGCCACACACACATACACACACGCACACACACACACACTCACACGTTGTTTATTTCAAGAGATTCAGACTCAGGAATCTCCCCAATGCATTTGCTTGCTTTCCTGTTAATTTTGTTTGCTTGTTTTCATCATCCCATGACCAAATAAGAAGACACAACTCAGTGTTTGCACCAGGCTCACACCAAGAACCTACATTTGCAGATCATAGGTCAGGGAAGCCAAAATATGAAAAAGAACACAACCCCTTTCCCATTTCTTTAAATGAAGTGTCTGTGCAAGCTGAGGGGTTTCATTGTCATCTGTGAATACTGTTGTATTATTCTGGCCAGAATTAGTGCACTGTTTATTATTCATTATGTGTCTGGGCAGGATGAGCAGAGGGCCTGAACATACTGGGCACATAAGGAACTGATTTAACTCGAGACCCAGCTAAGAATGAAGGAGGGGTTTGGCTATGTGCCAGATACAAAAATGAGGAGCAGCGTTTCATTTTGCGTTTGTGGTGCTTAGTCTAACCCTTAAATCTTCCCTTTGAAATGATGGCTCTCTACTTGTTCCTCTATTCCATGCATGCTCCCCAATGGGCTCTTTGTATTGTATGTAGAAGAGAAAGAACACACACATACGCACAAGTCATGGGTGGAAAACCACTGCTTTGAAAAACATGGACAGCCCCAACTACAAACATATGGGGAGACTTATTTTAAAATAACTTTAGGAGGCTTTTTTCCTTTTAAAAATATTTTATTTTTGTTTCCTTTCTATTTTCATCAATAGATGATTCCCATAGGATATCTTGTTTTTAGGACACTTCTACTGCTTTAGGTCTCCATGCAACCCTTCCAATGGCCTTAGCCTTAGCTGTCACTCTATGTATTCCCTCCAGTGTCCTCGATTCACTCACACTCCCCATTTGATCCTTCTGTTTTGTGTTCCCCAACCCACTGTCTATCGATAATGATCTATTCTATTCCCCCTTCCTAGAAAGTTCCAATCTCCCCTCTAATCCCTTACTCTATAACTAACTTCGGTGATTATATAGAATGTGGCCTGGTTATCCAAAACCAGCTAACATCCATGCATAAGCGAATACATACCATATTTGTCATTGGGCTCTAGAATACATCAGGTAGGATCGTAGGATTTTTGTTTTCTTGTTCCATCCATGTTCTGGCGAATTTCATAATTGCACTTTTTAATGGTTGAATGATATGCCATGGTAAAAATGTAGTACTTTTCCTTTACTCATTCTTCTGTTGGGAAGCAGCTAAGATGTTTCCAATTTCTGGCTTCTATAAGTAGACAGAAATAAACATTGTTCATTGTTGGGCAAGTTCCTCTGTCATAGGGTACGGAACCCTGTGGGTATGTGGCTGAGAGCTAGATCTTGAGGTAGACATATTCCCATTGTGCTGATGAATCACTACACTGATTTCTACAGTGGTTGTGTACGTTTGCATTCCCAACAGCAGTGGGTGTTTCCCCGTTACCCCACATCATTCTCTTCGTCAACATGATATATAGATATATATATCTATATATCATCTCTCTATCTATCTATCTATCTATGTATCTATCTATCTTTATATCTATATATCTATATCTATATATTTATCTATCTTTATATCTATCTATCTATATATCTATATATCTATATCTATCTATCTATCTATATATCTATATATCTATATCTATCTATCTATCTATATATATATATATATCTATATATATAGAGAGAGAGGGAGAGAGAGAGGGGGAGGGAGGGAGAGCACAATATACTTGAAGCCTTTGTGAGAGGAATAAGAGAGTACAAATAGGAAAGGAAGGAGTGAAGAAGTCAATGAATCTATAATTACAGATGATAATTGTATAAGTAAATGTCTCTAAAAACTCCACCAGGAAACTTCAAAAGCTCATAAACACTTTTATTGGATTTATTTATTTATTTATTTATTGGATATTTTCTTCATTTACATTTCAGATGCTATCCCGTAAGTCCCCTATTCCCTTCCCCCGCCCTGCTCCCCAACCCACCCACTCCTGCTTCCTGGCCCTGGAATTCCCCTGTACTGGGGCATATAATCTTTGAAAGACCTAGGGCCTCTCCTCCCATTGATAGCCTACTAGGGCATCCTCTGCTACATATGTAACTAGAGACACAAGCTCTGGGGGGTACTGGTTAGTTCATATTGTTGTTCCTCCTATAGGGTTGCAGACTCCATTTAGTGCCTTGCGTACTTTCTCTAGCTACTTCATTGGGGGCCCTGTGTTCCATCCAATAGGTGACTGTGAGCATCCACTTCTGTATTTGCCAGGCACTGGCATAGCCTCACAAGAGACAGCTATATCAGGGTCCTGTCAGCAAAATGTTGCTGGCATATGTAGTAGTGGTTGGGTTTGGTGGTTGTTTATGGGATGGATCTCCGGGTGGGGCAGTGTCTGCATGGTCTTTCTTTCCTTCTCAGCTCTGAACTTTGTCTCTGTAACTCCTTCCATGAGTATTTTGTTCCCCATTCTAAGAAAGAACATACAAAATATGCACTCACTGATAAGTGGCTATTAGCCCAGAAACTTAGAATACCCAAGATACAATTTGAAAAACACATGAAACTCAAAAAGAAGGAAGAAAACCAAAGTGTGGATACTTCGTTCCTCTTAGAATAGGGATATTTTATTTATTTACATTTCAAATATTATCCCCTTTGCTAGTTTCCCTTCCAAAACTCCCTATTCCTTCCACCTCCCCTTGCTTCTATGACAGTGCTCTCCCACCCACTCATGCACTCCCTCCTTACTTCCCTAGCATTCCCCTACACTGGAGCATTGAGCCTTCATAGGACCAAGATCCTCCCCTTCCGCTGAAGCCGGATAAGGCCATTCTCTGCTACACATGCAGCTGGAGCTATGGGTCCCTCCATGTGTACTCCTTGGTTAGTGGTTTAGTTCCTGGAAGTTGGGGGGAGGAGATCTTGTTGGTTGATATTGTTGTTCTTCTTACGGGGCTGCAAACCCTTTCAGCTCCTTCAGTCTTTCCCCTACCTCCTCCAGTGGGGTTTCCATGCTCGGTTTGATGGTTGGCTAGGAGCACCAACATCCGTATTGTTCAGGCTCTGACAGAGCCTCTCAGGAGACAGCGATATCAGGCTCCTATCAGCAAGCACTTCTTGGCATCAGCAATAGTGTCTGGGTTTGGTGTCTGCAGGTGGGATGGGTCCCCAGGTGGGGCACTCTCTGAATGGACTTTCCTTGAGTCTCTTCTCCAATCCTTGCCCCCATATTTCCAGGAGCAATTCTGGGTTAAAATTTTGAACCCAGATGAGTTCTAGCTCCATCTCTCAACTGGGAGCCATGCTTAACCCATGGATATGGTTCCTACAGGTTCTCCCTCCCCTTTGCTGGGTAATTCAGCTAATGTCATCCCTGTTGGGTGCTGGGAGCCTCTTGCTTTCCTGGCACCCAGGACATTCTGGGGGTTGCCCTCAATTCCCCATCCCCTATTGCTACAGAACTCTGATCAGTTTCCTGATCCTCTGTATATCACCCCCACCTCCTCCCATATCTGATCCTGACCCATTTTCAACCTCCCACTCCTCTCTTCCTCCAAAGTCCCTCCCACCTTTTACCTCCTGTGATTATTTTGTTCCCCTTTCTAAGAAGGACTGAATCATCCACATTTCTTCCTTCTTCTTGAGCTCCATATTGTCTGTGAATTGTATCATGGGTATTCTGAGCTTTTTGCCTAATATCCACTTATCAGTTAGTACATGCCATGTGTGTTCTTTTGTGACTGGGTTACCTCATTCAGGATGATATTTTCTTTTTTTTTTTTAATTTTATTTTAATTAGGTATTTTCTTCATTTACATTTCCAGTGCTATCCCAAAAGTTCCCCCATACCATCCTCCCAACTCCCCTATCCACCCACTCCCACTTCTTGGCCCTGGCATTCCCCTGTACTGAGGCGTATACAGTTTGTAAGACCACTGGGCCTCTCTTTCCGCTGATGGCTGACTATGCCATCTTCTAATACATATGCAGCTAGACACAAGCTCCAAGGGTTACTGGTTCGTTCATATTGTTGTTCCACCCATAGGGTTGCAGACCCCTTTAGCTCCTTGAGTATTTTCTCTAGCTCCTCCATTGGGGGCCCTGTGATCCATCCAATAGCTGACTCTGAGCATCCACTTCTGTGTTTGCTAGGCCCCGGCATAGCCTCACAAGAGTCATCTATATCAGGATGATATTTTCTAGTTCTATCCAATTGTCTTGCGAATTTCATGAAGTCATTTTTTGCTGAGTAGTACTCCATTGTGTGAATTCACCACATTTTCTGTATCCATTCTTCTGTTAAGGGACATCTGTGTTGTTTCCAGGTTCTGGCTATTATAAATATGGCTGCTATGAACATAGCGGAGCATGTGTCCTTATTAAATGTTGGAGCATGGCTATATACCCAGGAGTGGTATAGTGGGTCCAATTTTCTGAGAAATGACCAGACTGATTTCCAGTGTGGTTGTGCCAGCTTGCAATCCCACCAGCAATGAAGGAGTGTTCTTCTTTCTTCACATCCTTGCAAGCATCTGCTATCCCACATTTTTTTATCTTAGCAATTCTGACTGATGTGAGGTGGAATCTCCGGGTTGTTTTGATTTGCATTTCCCTGATGTCTAAGATTATTGAACATTTCTTTGGGTGCTTCTCTGCCAATGGATATTCCTCAGTTTATTTGGTACTCTGGAGTCTAACTTCTTGAGTTCTTAGTATATTTTGGATATTATCCTCCTATAGAATGTGGGATTGGTAAAGATCTTTCCCCAATCTGTTGGTTGTCATTTTGTCCTAAACATTCTATTCCATTGATCTACCTGCCTGTCTTTGTACCAATACAATGCAGTATAGAATCACTATTGCTTTGAAGTACCACTTGAGATCAGGTATGGTTTTTCCCTCAGAAGTTCTTTTATTGTTGAAAATAATTTTTGATATCCGGGGTTTTTGTTATTCCAAATGAATTTGCAAATTGCTCTTCCTAACTCTATGAAGAATTGAGTTGGAATTTTGATGGGGGATTACATTGAATCTGTAGATTGCTTTTGGCAAGGTGGCCATTTTTACTATATTTATCCTGCCAATCCATGACCATGGGAGGTCTTTCCATCTTCTGAGGTCTTCTATTATTTCTTTTTTCAGAAATTTGAAGTTCTTGTCATACAGATCTTTCACTTGCTTAGTTAGAGTCACACCAAGATATTTTATATTATTTGTGACTATTGTGAAGGGTGTTATTTCCCTAATTTATTTCTCAGCCCATTTATCCTTTGAGTAAAGGAAGGCTACGGATTTGTAGCCACTTTCCTGATGTTGTTTATCAGCTGTAGGAGTTCTCTGGTGGAATTTTTGGGGACACTTAAGTATACTATCATAGATGCTGAAAACGCATTTGAAAAATTCAACATCCCTTCATGTTAAAAGTCTTGGAATGATCAGGAATTCAAGGTCCATACCTAAACATAGTAAAATCAATATACAGCAAACCTGTAGCCAATATCAAACTAAATGGAGAGAAATTTTAATCAATTCCACTAAAATCAGGGATTAGACAAGGTTGCCCATTTTCTCCCTACCTATTCAATATAGAATTTGAAGTTCTAGCCAGAAGAATTAGACAACAAAAAGAGGTCAAAGGGATACAAAATGGAAAAGAAGAAGTCAAAATATCACTATTTGGAGATAACATGATAGTATACTTAAGTGATAAACTCTTTTTAGCAAACTAGCAAGAAATAAAATTAAAACACAAAACTCAGTAGACCTCCTCTATACAAATGACAAACAGACTGAGGAAGAAATCAGGGGACCAAAATCTTCCAGAATAGTCCCAAAAAATCTTGGAGATTTGCACCAAAGATCTCTACAGAAGGCCAGATACGCTGAAATGGATAGAAGAAAAAGTAGAGAATTATCTTGAATCCACAGGAAAAGTCTTTCTGAACAAAGCACCCATAGCACAAGCAGTAAGAATATAAATTGGACCTCATGAAACTAAAAAGCTTCTGTGTGCTAAAGGACACCATCATTCAAAATGACAAAAGCCTGGAAAAGTAGTTTTATCAACTGCATATCCAATAGAGGGCTACAATCTAAAATATGTACAGAATTAAAAAGAACAACTGGGCATTGAAAGAACAAACACCCTGTTGTAAAAATTTAATCATGCCCAAGGTTTTGAAGTTTATTTTATTGCTGTTGTTTGTTTGTTTAGTATTACCAAACAAACTATGAGGATTATTGTCCCTCTTTTCTAATGCAGCCTAAATAAGTAAAGATGCATGGGATATTGATAGTTATATTTACAGGGAGTATTTTTAAATATTTATTTATTTATTACATGTAAGTACACTGTAGTGTGTCTTCAGACACTCCAGAAGAGGGCATCAGATTTCGTTATAGATGGTTGTGAGCCACCATGTGGTTGCTGGGATTTGAACTCAGGACCTTTGGAAGAGCAGTCGTCACTCTTAACCACTGAGCCAGCTCACCAGCCCCTACAGGGAGTATTTTATATGTCCTGAAGTTTAGCATAATTGCAAGAGGAGAATGCGTATCTATAATCCTTCATATAAGATTCTCTATCAAATGTGCTTCAAAAGTTCTGAATTTACAAAGGTAGTATAGGACTCTGGCAGCAGAACATGTGTGAGGAGGTGCCCAGTAATCATATAAATGTATACAGCAAGGTATCAGAATATTCTTTTCATGTGGTATAAAGAAAATTCGGCCACTCATTTCTGTCACTTCAGAGTAAGTTTTTAAATCAATTGACTCTGAGAGCTTAGAACTTCACAACTGTATTTCAAGATGATAACCTCCTACTTCTTAATCAGGGCTCTCCAAAGGGAAACACCTTCCCATTGACAACAGTATTTGCATCTCCCATCTAACTCTTCTTTATATGTCTTAGTCATCTTTGCATTACTAATTTTAGCATTAATTCTTAAAATTGAACTATTTAAATAAAAGAGAAGTCTCTCAAACAGAATGAGGGTAGCTTCTGTGGGATGCAAGTTTACCATCACTTGAAAACAAGTTTAAAAAAGGGAATCAGAAGGTTGCTTTCTTACACCCTGCAGGGTGCCTGTGGTTCATGCAGAAGGTAGACTAAAATATTTCATCAGTATATCTCTATAAGTATTTAAATGACCAGATTCCTCCAATCAGATATGGGTCTAACTAATCACTATAACTTAGAAGTAAAATGAACTAATAATGTCAAATAATAAATTTTAGAAGTGTTTGTTATACCTTGAGAATGACAATACAATAATTAATTGATGGATTCTTAGTCTCTGGATCTTAATACATGTCATTTCAAAATGACAGCTCAGTAAAGGATTCTTCTTGCTTGGAGCTCTACCATGGCTTTACCATGACAATAGAACTTGTCATCTGAAATTTATTGTTTTAAAGGATGCAGTGTTTGGTGCTAGATTGATGGTTGAGTGGTTAAAATCACTGATTGCAAGAACCTGGGTTCAACCCCAAACATCCAAGTGCAGCTCAAAAACATATGTAATTGTAGTCCCAGGATATCTGATGCCCATTTCTGGTCTACAAAGACAATGCATAATTGTTGTCCATAGACATACAGACACTGATACACAAAAAGAAAGAAAGAAAGAAAGAAAGAAAGAAAGAAAGAAAGAAAGAAAGAAAGAAAGAAAGAAAGAAAGAAAGAAAGAAAGGGAAAGGAAAGGAAAGGAAAGGAAGGAAGGAAGGAAGGAAGAAAGAGAAAGAAAGGAGGAAGGAAGGGAGGAAGGAAGGAAGGAGGAGAAGAAAACACCAAAATTCTATAACATCTTTAAAATATTAATCTTTAAAATATTTATCTTTGTTCATTATCATCTGAAGATTATGTACACAAAATTACTTAGAATAGCCACTCTGAAGTCACAGATCTTCACATCAGATTTTGTAGTTGTACTATCATGTTTATTTTTATGAATTTATCCCCTACTCAAAAGGTGAAAAAAAATGCTTTGTGGGGTTAGAACTAGAAAAACAATTTTCTGTCTTCTTCTTAGTAGCTAACAATATTACATATAACTTAAAGGTTTTAAACGATTTTAAAGTGGAAAGCAGGGCTCAGAATGGTGCTAAAATGGAAAACTACCTTAAATGGAGGAATGACTGACTCAAAAGTATATGAAATTGTTCAAACCTTACATTTTGTGACTGAATGAGAAGGGACCTCACAAAAGCAAGAATCAGAAACAGTCAGTGTGCTCTAGATGATCAAGTAGTCTGCATAGGGTTCATGAGGCAGAAAGCTGGAACACATCACTGAACAAAAGCTTCAACTGTGGAGTAAAGTGAGTTCATGAAACTGGAAGACTGGTTCCATTTCCAGAGAGAGCATCAGCTTTCAGTCAACATGACAGAGGCACTTAATCAATAGTAAACAGCATCAAGTCTAGGGGACATTTTACATTCCATGATCAATATGGAATCTGACTTTGGCATCTCTATGGCGACCTACCAAAAGTGATTCTTAGCGCCTCTCATGGGAAACATCAGCAAGAGGTACCAGGAGACCACATTCATGACCTTGTGTCTGGATATGACAGAAGACTGGACTTTCAGACTCCACATTTTGGTAAAGAGAAGGGGAGCAAGTAAGCACCAGTTAAGATTAACCTTTTGTGTGAAGAAAAGAAAATACAAGAATATTTCTTCTTGATAAATAAAGTTGGGGTAGTGAATTCATTCTGCATTTGCTTTATTTTAAAAACTTTCTGCATTGATTCTTTAACTTGGGTTTTTTTCTCACTGACAGATTGCTTAATATTCACTTGCAAAAAGCATGCTTTCAATTTAATTTTAATGTGGAAGGCTTGGGTATTTAATCAATATTAAATGAATATTAAAAACATATTTCTCTAGAATAAAAAATATGAGGTACGAAACTGAAGGAAATGGAGTTTTTCCTATTAATCATTTAAGATATTCGATAATTATACTGCTTGCTGGGTATTATAGAACAATAAAATTCTTCCTGCGATTTTCTGTGTACTTCACTGTAATAGATTGCCTGGAAGTATTCAGAATGTTCACCTATCATAGAATTGAATGTTACAATATATCAGGAAAATAAAATATGTTCCTTTATAAAATGCTTATCTACCGTTAGTTTGCTTGGAAAGATGATCTAAAAGTCCAGGGAGAACTTTATGGTAAAGCGGTTTCTATGTCTAGATCTTCAAAAGAATAAACACACTTATTGGTTTAAAAAATATATACTGTTGGCCGGGCGTGGTGGCGCACGCCTTTAATCCCAGCACTTGGGAGGCAGAGGCAGGCGGATTTCTGAGTTCGAGGCCAGCCTGGGCTACAGAGTGAGTTCCAGGACAGCCAGGACTACACAGAGAAACCCTGTCTCGAAAAGCCAAAATATATATATATATATATATATATATATATATATATATATATATATACTGTTTAATGGAACATGATGATCAGTTTTCTGGTTTAATCTAGATTGTCCACAGAATAGTTATTGGATTAGACACTAATCTTGGTGTGGCTGCAGAGGTATTTTGTAAATATGATTAACACGTGCACTCAGTTGGTTGTATGTAAAGGAGTTACTCTCAATAAGTTGGGTGGACCTGATCCAAGCCATCAAATGCTTTCCCTATAAAAAGGAATTCTATCCAGGGGCTGTGGCTTCAGTGCTTGCGTGGGCATTTCCAGCCTTCCATGCTGATTTTGAACTTGCCTAGCTGGCACCATTCTGAGCCAGCTACTTGCAATAAGATATACTTGCAATAAGATGTACATGGACAATTTGCCAATCTCTCTAACATCTATCTATCATGTATCTACCTATTTTCCTGCCCACCTTTTCCTGACTCTGTCTGTCTCTATCTGTCTCTGTCTCTCTGTCTTTCTCTCTGTGTGTCTCTCTGTATCTCTCTCTCTGTGTCTCTGTCTGTCTCTGTCTCTGTCTCTGTCTCTGTCTCTGTCTCTGTCTCTGTCTCTGTCTCTGTCTCTCTCTCTCTCTCTCTCTCTGTGTGAGTGTGTGTGTGTGTGTGTGTGTGTGTGTGTGTGTGTGTGTGTGTACTGGGACTATGTACAAGAACCTTCACATTTGGTTTAATCTTATAATTCATGACTGTAGGGGGAGGTGCTGATACTAAGGTCTGGCTCCCTAATTGGTTCTTGATTCTGTCAATAAAGAAGGCCTAGAGCCAATTGCTGGACAGAAGGCACAAATGGGACTTCTGGGTCCCAGGAGGAAAAGGGAGATGCAGGGAAAGAGAGGAGCTTTGCTGCCATGCCTTGGAAGGGAAAGCATGCAGCAATCATGTAAGATTGGCAGCCAGGACCTGCAGCTCTGTATGTCAGGGGCTGATTTGGAACAGACCACTGAGTTTAGGGCAGGAAAAGAGACCAGGATAATAAATTGTTACGGGCATGCATTTCGAGGTGGGAGGTATTTGTGCCCAGCAATTGTTCTAGCAGGCAAGCTCTAAAACATAAATCTGAGTGTGTGTATTTTTTTATCCTTGAACTCAAAGGTCTCTGGTGGGGCTGGTAATGCAACCCCTCCAACCATACAGGCAGGTAGGAAAGAGAAGCCGGATCAGAGCTGGCAGCTTGGTGGAGCTAAGCAGGGAGGAAGAAAAGAAAGTCAGGAGAGACCAGAGCTCAGTTGGTTGTAGCTCCTGGGAAAGGTGGTAGTGTGATTTTTAAAACTACATGCAACACATGACAGCTACAAACTTATTAGCCTTTATTTCTTACTGCCATTCTTCGTGACTGAAACAAATTTTTCTGATTAGCCTTTTGAAAATCTCATATACAGATTACAAAGCTGGAGACTGATGTTATTGTCTCATGGATGGCTCCAGCATCACTTGGCCAATACTGGTATTACTAATTGAATCCTGGAAGTTGTATCCTTGTCTCAAAGCTCCGTTTTTTTTTAATTCATGCGAAATAAATGAATTTTCTCACTAGGTTTTCATAATGCTTCAGGCCTGTAAGGTTATCTTCATTTTACAAATCTCAGGGAAAGTACATTTTCTTCTCAACCCGCACAATTAATAAGTGGTAGATTTGAAGTGTATACCCCAATTGCCCTATTTCCAAAATTTACTTCATCTCTCTCTCATTCATCTGAATGACTTAGGCTTTCATTAAAAGAACCCTATCACTATCAAGTTTGATGAGGCACATCTAGTGGGTTGAGCAGTTGAATGGGAGTACTCTGGCTTGAGAGAAAGGTGCTTTAGGGAGAAGGTAGTCATTCAAATGGTCCTCAAGCTATGGGGCAGGTACCATGACATGTCAGTCCAAATATAAGACAAAACATTGAC
The DNA here is from genome assembly GCF_978045245.1 of Mus caroli. Classification (NCBI taxonomy): domain Eukaryota; kingdom Metazoa; phylum Chordata; class Mammalia; order Rodentia; family Muridae; genus Mus; species Mus caroli. The sequence continues at coordinate 96,809,847 of NW_028227264.1, forward strand.
AAAGTTTTCTGTGGCTCAGAATTTGAGAGCACTGGTGATTTCAGAATAGGTTTAGAAGGAAGGAACAAGACAACATGAATAGAACTTGAAGACAAGATTCAACCCATGCTGGATCAGTTTTGGCATTTGGAGATGGTTAACAACTTTGATCTCAGAAGGTAGAGACCTAGGTAAGTATCTTTACAGTAAAAGATACTTCCCATAAGACTCTTTTGTTACACCATTCCATATTTCCAATAAATGGACACCAAGAGAGGATTAGATGTTCAACAATTTCATTAGGGAAAATGAAAGAGAATCTAGAAAATGTGGGAGGTCTGAAGTATACAATACTCATTTGATCTCTAGGGAAGAGGGTCTGTGTGTGTGTGTGTGTGTATGTGTGTGTGTGTGTCCTTGTGAGCATGTATGCACATGTATATGTATTATAGTCTTAACTACCTGACAACCTAGGAAATATTCAGTGGGGATATGAGAAATCAACCTTGCTTTCTTCCTCCCTCTCTGCCCCCTTGCCATGATTAGTAATTCACTACCTCTGGGCTCTTTGGCCAATAACAACACTGCTTGAAGCTGGGAGCTACAAATTACTCTCTTACCCTATATACCTTAAGCGGCTTATGTCCATGTGGAATTAAATCACCCTTTTTAACTCTTATTTTAATCTTGTGAGTATGGAGCTGGAGTCTCTTGAAAGATTGCTGTTTAATTTGGGTAGCGTTCAGTGGGTTTCTGAGAAGCGAGAAGTACATTTCTTTGACAATTAGACTGTGAGAAGGTGAGTGTAAATTTCCACTGATTTGCCTGTTTGTGCAAATGTGTTCCAGGCATTTCAAGATGAAGGTATTCTGGTACCTAGTAGCTAACTCACGGGCAAATAAATAGAAATAAATGAAGAAATATTCTTTAAGAACCATGTTAGTATTAGACTAATTTCATTCCTGTCCATTACTATTTTATATCTATTTTACTAAAGTAGAAACAGGCTCAGTGAGGATCCAGTAAGGAGTACCGATGATCAAAGTTAAGAAGCTGCACTCCTGCCTCTGCCTCCTGTTGCTTGTGAGGATCCTTAATGTGAGGCTGTGGTCCATCTCTCACAGGAATGGGAAATGAAAGAGTTCATTTATAAAAGAAAATTGTTATAAGTCTACGTTCTGTAGGCTTTTAGTTTTTTATGGAATTTTCAGCTCTCTAGGGCCAGCCTGAGTTGGGACTAGACAAGACAAGGAGCATGAGCAAAGGCTGTCCACACACAGCCTCTGACCCAGCCAAAGACCCTTCCTTCTCCTCCACCCAGGTAAATGTAAATTACCTTGGAAAGCTCCACACCCATTTTCGAATTTGCTTCTTTGGCTTTCAATGCTGGAATTTTCTAGATTCTTAGGTTAGTTTGGGACTTGCTATTGCATCAGTTTATATGAGTTCAACATAATATGCACCTTGTTATTCATTTATTCAAAAACTCATTCTGGTACAAGGCTCTGAATCAGCACTAGGTGGGTAGACCATGTTTGCCCCCCACCTGGTTGCAGGGCCCATTCTCAAGTGACATGTGGAAGCTGCACCTGCCAACTGTAGCTAATGTGAGTATGTTGTGGGAAATATCCAGAGCTAGCCCATGCACCAGGTGATCTCACTCGCTCTGTCTCTTGCCCGCCAAGTCCCCAGCCCTGCTAGGCCACATGGCTCCCACCAGGCCATCACTAGGACAGAGTCTCCGAGTTCCTCTCACTTTCAGCACAACCCCATACACCCCTGGTTAACCATCTCAACACCTAATTACCTGGTAGAATCAAGTCTCTTAATGCTTAATAAGCTAATCAGATTTATGTATCAATAATAACACAATTTACAAGATGCCAATACAATAATTTCAGAGCCAAATGATAATCATAAAGCTTTAATGCAATTATTCTAACCTTTTGATAACACCAAGTCGGCCTCCATTCTTGTTCTCCCTCTCCTCTTCAGACCTATCTCTCTGTCTCAACTCCTGGCTCTGCCTCCCTTCTCCTGTCCAATCACAAGCCTCCCACTGCTCTACTGTGATTGGACAGGGAAAATCCTACTTGCAGTGTACAGTGGAGAATCATAACCAAGTACCTTACTTTGTAAGTTCTCCCATCCTTCTGATCCCACCCCCACAATCTGATTCTGAAAACAATTCTCAAAACTGTTGCTTTCACTACATATAACAGTACCTTTTAAAAAAGCATGAGTTAGCTCTTGACTTGCAATGATCTCTGTATGCCCTGTCCTTACATTATGTCTCTATTTCCTTCTCTATATATTTCTGCTGCATAGGGACACTCCACATGCTCTCAAAATTTCATACATACTTTATTCTTTATATAGAATGTTGCATTTCTGTTTTATTTAAGGAAAATATCTTCTAGTTTTCTATGACCATAACACATGGCCCTTTTACTGAGAACCTTGCCATGGTCCTTTTACTAAGAAACCTTGCCCCAGTCATGAGACTGATCAGCCCTCTTCAGATCACTGTTGCCTCATGATACAAACTATCTATCATAAAGTACCTTTCAGCTTCTATTTCTGGAGCATTTCTTTTTTTAGTTATTTATTTCATTTACATTTCCTATGCTATCCCAAATGTCCCCCACACGCTCCCCCACCCACTCCCCCACCCACCCTGTACTGAGGCAGATAAAGTTTGCACAACCAATGGGCCTCTCTTTCCACTGATAGCCAACTAGGTCATCTCCTGATACATATGCAGCTAGAGACACGAGCTCCAGGGGGTACTGGGTAGTTCATACTGTTGTTCCACCTATAGGGTTGCAGATCCCTTTAGCTCCTTGGGTACTTTCTCTAGCTCCTCCATCGGGGGCCCTGTGTTCCATCCAATAGCTGACTGTGAGCATCCACTTCTGTGTTTGCTAGGCCCCGGCATAGTCTCACAAGAGACAGCTGTATCTGGGTCCTTTCAAGAAAATGCCTCTGTATTTTAGAATTTCTGGTGTTAACAAAGGAATTAAGGAACAAATGGAAGTCTAGTTGACTTGATTTGTATAAAGACTGAGATTATGAAAATTTGGTTTGCATTATTTGATTATAATATTCATAGCCATCCAAGTAGGTCACTTCATCTACCTAAATAAGGGTGCTAATTTTTCATTGCTTAGATTATTAATGAAAATGTAGATGAAATGTAATAATAGATGAAAATCTAACCAGGAATTATCGTTGTATCAGAAGTATGTACAGACAGAGACTGGGGTGATCATTCAGTGATTAGAAGCACTGACTGTTTTCATTAAGGACTCAAGGATCAGTTCCTAGCACCCACAAGGTCACTCATAACACCCTGTATCTCCAGTCCCAGGAAATTTAATGCCTTCCTCTGACTCCCAAGGTCTTCTATACAAAAGCAGTACACAGATATTCAACAGGGTTCACATATATGCACACAAACAATCTTAAACAATGTGTCTTACATCAATAAATCTTAAACAATAAGTTTACAGACATAGCTCAACATTGTCCATCTCCTTCATTCCTTCCTTCCTCCCCTCCCTTCCTCCTTCCTTCCTCCCCTCCCTCCCTCTTTCTTCCCAACTTCCCTCCTTACTTTGTTCTTTCCTCCTCTTCTTTCTGTCACTCAAATACTTCCTCCTTCTCCTCCTTCTTCATTTTCTTCCCTATCTGTCTCTGTCTCCCTCCTTGCACCCTCCTTCCTTTTGTGACAAGGATCCACTTATGAAGTCCAGGCTAACCTCAAGCTGACTCTGAAATACAATGACTGGCAATACTGGCTTTTCGAATGTAACAATGCAACTTATCTCAAATTCAAGATTTGGGAAAAAATTACTTGAGCGATAAATGAAAATCTCCATGCCCTTAAAAATAGCTGAATGTGGGCCACTCCTGGAGCTGTTTGTTTTTACATGATATACAGGGAAAACACAATTATTAAGAATGAGAAATCCAGCTGTGATTTGGGTCTATCAAATTTCGTGAAGTTGCTTTTTTTCACTATTTATAGTCTGTGGAAGCTAAAGTCTACTTTTCTCAAGAAAATTTCCTTCAATTTGAAAGTCAGTGTTTATTTTAAAAGGGGAAGAATCCATATGGTTTTGACTCCCCCACACTTGACTCATCCAAATGCAGTTTTGTAAGAGCTGTTTGAAGTCCAAAGCTTTTTGAAATTTTTTTATGAGCTTTTTTGTCTCTTTTCCTCCTCAGAAAAGGAAGTGATGCTTTGCCAAGTATAAACAAAGTTAATCACTAAACAATTGTATGTCCTAAAATAAGGAAGCTGGAGTGCATGCTGAATTTGACAGAAGTAACTCTTTCATCCTCAATGAAATTGTTGCCCAAACTTGTTCAGAGACAGCTTTCTCTGAAGGACCACTCCTGGCAACACCAATGTTACTCCACAGGCTTCCAAGGAAGCACAGAACAGTAGCCACATCTTTTGTTTCCCACCCAGACTATACTTACTGCATTTGGGGGCAGGGGACACACGAAAGCCACAGAAGAAGGTTATTAAATGTTATGACTGGGCCAAATAATTAGCTCTCAGGAACATAAGTGATGAAGCCATGCTACATGGGTACCTTCCAGGACTGTGACCTGAGCAGTAAGTCCTGGACAGTTAGAACATGTTCCTATGCATGTTTTCAGAATGAAATCTAGAATAATGGCCAGGACACTGAGGATTGCTGGCTGAGAGCAGCTATTAGCTGCTTTCATAAATAAAGTTTTATAGACATAAGCAAACCTGTTCATGTCCATATTGCACATGCCTGGTTTTGTTTTACAAGGATAGCCACCACCTGAAAGGCAAAACCTAAGCTATTGTTAGTATAAGTGTTTTTATTAATTCTTTGAGAGTGGTCATAGAATAGACTTTAACAATATTCACCACCAACTCCTCTTCTTAACTCTACCCAGATCCACCCCCCAACGTCATGTTTTGGTGTCCTCTCCCCCCACCCACAAAAAAGTACTCAGTAGTTCCAATTTGTGCTGTCCATGTATTTCCAGGGATAGCGACATCCACTGGAGTGTGGTCACCCTACTAGGGTTTATACTCGGTTTTCTTAAGTGATCTTTCCCCCAAAAGAACCATCAATTGCCCATATATCCTCATCAATTGTCCATATGTCCTCATCAATTGTCCATATGTCCTCATTTATCACTGGGGTTCCTGAAACCCCTCCTTCTGCATGCTGACTGGCTTGATCTTGTGAAGGTTTTATGCAGACAACCATGGCTTCTCTGAGCTCATGAAAACAGTGGTCCAGTTATATCCAGAAGAGACTGCTTCTCAAGGTGCCTCTCTGACCTCTGGTTCTTAAAGCCTTTCAATACCTTCTTCCTTGGTTGTCTCTGAGGATAAGGCAGCAGATGTGATGATAGAGAGCACAGGTGAGCATTCCACGGACATTTCTTCTGTTGACTCTGACTACTAGTGACAAGCCAAAATTATTACTATGTCCTTTCCACAGAAAAGGTCATGTGGCTCTTAGTAAGGTTCATACAGAGCACATATGTAACTCTGATCTGCTAAACTTTTTTAAAAATTGTGTATTTATTTCATTTACATTTCCAATGCTATGACAAAAGTCACCCATACGCTCCCCCACCTACTCCCCCACCCACCCACTCCCACTTCTGGGCCCTGGTGTTCCCCTGTACTGAGGCATAAAAAGTTTGCATGACTAATGGGCCTCTCTTTCCAGTGATGGCCGACTAGGCCATCTTCTGATACACATGCAGCTAGAGACACGAGCTCCAGGGGGTACTGGTTAGTTCATATTGTTGTTCCACCTATAGGATTGCAGGTCCCTTTAGCTCCTTGGGTACTTTCTCTAGCTCCTCCATTGGGGGCCCTGTGATCCATCCAATAGCTGACTGAGAGCATCCACTTCTGTGTTTGCTAGGCCCCGGCACAGTCTCACAAGAGACAGCTCTATCTGGGTCCTTTCAGCAAAATCTTGCTAGTGTATGCAATGGTGTCAGCGTTTGGAAGCTGATTATGGGATGGATCCCCAGATATGGCAGTCTCTAGATGGTCCATCCTTTTGTCACAGCTCCAAACTTTGTCTCTGTAACTCCTTCCGTGGGTGATTTGTTCCCAATTCTAAGAAGGGGCAAAGTGTCCACACTTTGGTCTTCATTCTTCTTGAGTTTCATGCATTTAGCAAATTGTATCTTATATCTTGGGTATCCTAAGTTTCTGGGCTAATATCTACTTATCAGTGAGTACATATCATGTGAGTTCCTTTGTGATTGGGTTACCTCACTCAGGATGATGCACTCCAGGTCCATCCCTTTGCCTAGGAATTTCATAAATTCATTCTTTTTAACAGCTGAGTAGTACTCCATTGTGTAAATGTACCACATTTTCTGTATCCATTCCTCTGTTGAGGGGCATCTGGGTTCTTTCCAGCTTCTGGCTATTATAAATAAGGCTGCTATGAACATAGTGGAGCATGTGTCCTTTTTACCGGTTGGGACATCTTCTGGATATATGCCCAGGAGAGGTATTACTGGATCCTCTGGTAGTACTATGTCCAATTTTCAGAGGAACTGCCAGACTGACTTCCAGAGAGGTTGTACAAGCTTGCAATCCCACCAACAATGGAGGAGTGTTCCTCTTTCTCCACATCCCTGCCAGCATCTGCTGTCACATGAATTTTTGATCTTAGCCATTCTGACTGGTGTGAGGTGGAATCTCAGGGTTGTTTTGATTTCCATTTCCCTGATGATTAAGGATGTTGTACATTTTTTTCAGGTGCTTCTCTGCCATTCGGTATTCCTCAGGAAAAAATTCTTTGTTCAGCTCTGAGCCCTATTTTTTAATGGGGTTATTTGATTTTCTGGAGTTCACCTTCTTGAGTTCTTTATATATATTAGATATTAGTCCCCTATCTGATTTAGTGTAGGTAAAGATCCTTTCCCAATCTGTTGGTGATCTTTTTGTCTTATTAACGGTGTCTTTTGCCTTGCAGAAGCGTTGCAACTTTATGAGGTCCCATTTGTGGATTCTCGATCTTACAGCACAAGCCATTGCTGTTCTATTCAGGAATTTTTCCCCTGTACCCATATCTTTGAGGCTTTTCCCTACTTTCTCCTCTATAAGTTTCAGTGTCTCTGGTTTTACATGGAGTTCCTTAATCCACTTAGATTTGACCTTAGTACAAGGAGATAGGAATGGATCAATTCGCATTCTTCTACATGATAACCGCCAGTTGTGCCAGCAGCATTTGTTGAAGATGCTGTCTTTTTTCCACTGGATGGTTTTTGCTCCCTTGTCAAAGATCAAGTGACCATAGGTATGTGGGTTGATCTCAGGGTCTTCAATTCTGTTCCATTGGTCTACTTGTCTGTCCCTATACCTGTACCATGCAGTTTTTATCCCAATTGCTCTGTAGTACAGCTTTAGGTCAGGCATGGTGACATATGCAACTCCGATCTGCTAAACTTTACTGTGTTTCAAATGGTGACCTTTTTTTTAAAATAAAATGCTGTTTAATTTTTCATTACCAAACAAAACCTAGAAGAGGACACTTATACACAGCCAGCCACACACCCCAGCACCCTGAAACAGGACATTAATGTTTTTTTATATGTGAGATAGTTATCAATGAAGAATAAAGCAGCAATGCTTGACACAAGGGCACGTTGCTGTAATTCCAGAAGTTAGAGACCCAGAGAATGAAGGCTGCCAGAAACATAAAGGCAGGTTGGGCACATAGTGAGGTCCAGGCAGCCTGGGCAGGAAGAGTCTTGTCTCCCAAGACAAAAGCAAGTGAAAGAAATAAAGGAGAGTGAGAGAGGGGAGGGAACAAGAGGAAGGAGTAGAGGAAGAAGAAGGTGAAAAACCAATATAAACGTGTATACTAGGCATTATATCATATTATTCTTCAATGTGAGATATGGCCAATTCCTGAATATTTCCACACTTACAGCTTTTTGTTGACCAAGCATTTCAAGGATTTGAAAAATGTACAAGATTTTCCCATTGCGGACATATTTATCATAGATTTCCCTATGATCATCCTGTCCCCTGGATTACTGCCATCACAGAAGATTTCAATCAAACTCAGGTATCCTTGCTTTGTCCTGGGTTGCCGAGGCTGAAATGTTTTCATGCTTTCTATATGGTTCTCAAAAAGCACTTCTATTGTTTCTAGGGTAGCCCATTTCTTTTTCTGTAAGATGGAGATAATATTGTCTACTTCATGGAGAGAATTTGAGTATTAAGGAAACTAATATATGTGATGTGTTGAGGGCAAAGCCTGTTCCATCTCTCAAACCATACAAAGAGCTCCAAAAGCAAGCTGAGTGAGCAGGGCTCAAGGTATTAAAACTTAGTGCCGTAAAGAGAACTACCATGCTACAACCATAGGGAAGAGGAATCTCAAAAGGAGGTATATGAGGAGAAAGAGAGAGAGAGAGAGAGAGAGAGAGAGAGAGAGAGAGTATGTGTGTATATAAAATACTTATATACATACACACATATAATTTTATTGGTGGTAGTACACATTGTACAGAGAACCTACTTAGCACCTTCATAGCACCTACTGGTCTCAGTTCCTTCCACCATGGTATTTCCCAAGCCTTGGGCAGCTAAGGTGAGGGCATGATAGTTGACCCATGTGGGCTGTTATAGCAGGAGAAGCATAGCTTGGTCAAAGGCTTTGTGCAAGTATTGGTGAGTAAGACCTCCTTTAATGTTGCTGTGTACGTTGCTTTTGTTGAGTGTTCTTTCAGAAAAACTTACATTTTTAGGTACTTTGTAGCTCTATCCTCCTCCTCCTCCTCCTCCTCCTCCTCCTCCTCCTCCTCCTCCTTCTTCTTCTCTCTCTCCCTCTCTCTCTCTCTCTCTCTCTCTCTCTCTCTCTCTCTCTCTCTCTCTCTCTCTCTCTCTCTTTCTCTCTCTCTCTCCCATCCTCTCTCCCTCCCTCTCTTTCTCCCTCTGCCCCTCCCTTGCTTCCTTCCTCTGTCTATCTTCTTTGTTCCTGGACTATGCAATATTGAAAACTATTGTATTTCTAGAGTTTCTTTAAGACTCTTTGCTTCTCCAAGTCTACCAATTTTTTTTTTGCCACAACCTTTTTCCAATTCCAATCAGTTTCCTGTCTGCACATTTGCATTCTAAGCCTGTCATGATCAGATCCCAAACCAGTAGGTCTTAGGTTTTGACCTTCTCCACTAGAGTAACAACTGGAGCTAAAGCTCAGAAAGGGTCTTGGGTGCAGTCATTGTGGTAGGTGCCCATATTATACTAGAAAATAGCATTACCATTATTTCCTGTGTGCATGTCACATGTGTTTATGTGCTTTTGTAAACTTGTGTGGGTTTGTATGAGTATGAACACTGCAAGTTGGTGTCAGATGTCATCCTGATACCAGATACTTGTTTTTCTGAGCCATTTTCATTGAATCTGAAAATCATCCATGGGTAAGAATTGACTGGACAGTCATGTCCAGGAATCTTTCTGTCTCTGGAATTACAACTACACATTGGTATATCTTACTTCTTGTTTGTTTGTTTGTTTGTTTGTTTGTTTGTTTGTTTGTTTTTCAAGACAGGGGTTATCTGTGTAGCCCTATCTGTCCTGAACTCACTTTGTAGACCAGTCAGGCCTTGAACTCACATAGATCCATCTGCCTCTGCCTCTGCCTCTGCCTCTGCCCCTGCCCCTGCCCCTGCCCCTGCCCCTGCCCCTGCCCCTGCCCCTGCCCCTGCCCCTGCCCCTGCCCCTGCCCCTGCCCCTGCCCCTGCCCCTGCCCCTGCCTCTGCCTCTGCCTCCCAAAAGTGCTAGTATTAAAGGCATGCAATACCATGCCTTACTTTTTATGTGAATTCTGTGCATCCTATCTCAGATCCTAATGCTTGTTCGGCTAGTGAATTTCTGACTGAGCTCTTTTCCCAGTACATATTATTATGTTCTGTTGCCATTCTTTTATAGATGAAATACCTGAAACTATGGAAGATTAGGTAATCCATCAGATCTCACTCAGTCTAGACAGTATTATTTTTGTGCTTCACATTTAAACCCCGGTATGGTCATGAAGTTTCAGAGTTAACAGGTCTGTATTAATAGCATCTGCTTGCTCTGATGAGCTTGAATCAGACTAATGGAAAAAATTGTAGATCAATGTTTCTCAACCTGGGAATCTCAACCCCTTTGTGAGTTTTTAACAACCCTTTACAGGGGCCACCTAAGACCAAAGGAAGCACAGAGATTTATATTATGAGTCATAACAGTAGCAAAATTACAGTTGTGGAGTAGCAACAAAAATTATTTTATGGTTGGGAGTCACCACAACAGTTCAATTCTATGAAAAGGAAGCATTAGGAAGATTCAAAACCACTGCTATAGAGAGAAGAAATAGCTTTCATTTTAGTATGCTTTCTGTCTCACAAAGACTGAATGGAATTGACTGCATTTGAGTCAGGAGGTTGTGATTGGCAGTTATGGGATGGTAAAAACATTGCACAGCTCACCTCACCAGCCACCGTATGTCAAAACACAGAGAAAACATCTGTCGCTCTGTCCAGCCGCACTCTCAGGTCCTACTGTAGCAGATTCTCACAACCTTGATGACTGGTTTTTTGTTTGAAATATTGGGGTATGGTATCTACTGAATTGAGGTGTAGACATTTTGTTTGCAGGAATTAGGAGACAGTTTACAGCATGAACCTGGTAGGCTGGTTGAAGCAAAGGTCTTTGGGCAGATCTAAGAAGTAAAATATTGCCTGATGAGTTATGTGCTTGACGGGCGATCAATTGTTCTGAGAGAACTCAGTCTAGATAGGAACATTATTTACCTACACTGATTTGTCCAACTTTCATGAAGCTTGGAATGAAATTATTTTTTCATCTATCTTCTTATCTTCCTGCTTAGAATTTTCTCTGAACAAACATATATGTCATATTGACAAGGTGGATTAAGTTCTCAGTCTTAACAATTAGAATATGGGGAAGTGAGGGGCTTCAGGTCCGTTCTCAAAGCACCAGAATGATAGATTGCATGTATGTCAGTCTGTATTTCCAAGGTTATTTCTTTTCCAGACAAAGAAAAACAACCCCTTTGGCATGTTAATCTTCTAATCAGATGAGTTATCTGCAGATTTAAAAACTGTTATGGTAAACAGTTGCTCAGGCCAATAAGAGAACTTCCCATTGATTTTGCACTTGAAGCATGCACATCAGTTGTTAATTTATAAAACGCAAGCATTGATTCCCTCAGTCACTCAACCCTTTCGATTTTGCACTATTGAATCAAGTGGGCTCAATCACATTCCAAGAGTAAATGCCTCCCCGTCTCTCCTAGTTTTACTTAGCTATCTCACGTAATGTGTGCCCGCGTTTTGTTTTAAAAAAAATAAATCATTTTTTCATGCTGCCTGCATTTCTTACATGATCTCATTTTAAAGGTTTATCTATGACTAATATAAAAACAAAAAATTTAAAACATATTTATAAATACGTAAGCAGAAATGAAAACCCTGGGACTAACTAATAAGTTCAAGCCTCCGCTAAGTCACCTATTCAGACAGACCGTGTAAGCATTTGAGGCAATGGCTAAATAAATAAGAAATAAAGAAGTACAGATTATAGATAAACAAATGTAAAAACTATTTAAAATTATTATTAAGGAGATATTCTGGAATCATATTCAATGTTTGTAAAAACAAGAATCAGAAACCATGGATTGGGGGCATATTATGGTCGTTTATTAGTAAATAAGTTAATTTATCCAAATGGACAAAATATATATTACAAATAAAATTGGCTAAAATTCCATAATACTGAAAAAATATGAAATAACTATGAAAAGGTAAATGGACAAAGTTGATTAGTAGGCCAGTAACTAACCATTACAAAAGCTGGCATAGTCTAGTTTAATGTAGTTTATAAGCAAAATGTGAACACTATACTTTCAGAGAAGTTATGATATTAATTTCACCTCCCTTGATTGTCCCGCAAAGCTATATTGGAAAAATGCTTTTATTAAATGTGTATTTTCTTTCTGTTGTTGATTTTACAACAAGAAATATAAAACAAAATGTAAATGAATAGCCTTGTCTTGAGGCAGATAGACCATGAAAGGGAAAATTGTTTTTCATATGCTAACAGGAACCACAGATATCTGACAAACGATTACCTATTATACAGTATAATTCATGTTAATAATAAATCAGCCTGTCTGCCTTTCTGCTGTTACATGTATTTGTAGTACTTTTTACTAAGCAGAGGGAAAGCAAAGCCAACAGTCAGAAGCTGAATCACATCGCTGCAATATGACAGCCAGAGACAGGGAACTAATTGCACTGTTCTTAAGAACAATGTGGTCTAAGGAGCTTTACAACTGACAGCATCTACTCCGAAAACTGCTTCTCGCTAAGCTTCTTCAGTAGTCTCCACGGACCTGTCATCTGGAGGGAAGGCTCCGAAAGTCAAACTGGACAGACGTGCCATCATCCTTATTCCTGCAGCTGGTGTGGAGCCATCAATGGTGTTCATTCCATCTCTTCTCTATTCTAGATGGACTCCGAGCTGGAACTGCACTGGCAACCCGAAGCATCTTAGCCTTGGAGAACCCTACTTTCTGTAGCAAGGGCAGTTAGTTGTTCCTGTCCATTCATGAAACCTTTGGATGGAGTATTTGACAAAGTGACCTTAGCTCAATGTGTAAAAGCACCCTAACTCCTAGTACTAATGAGGGTCAATTACTCCTCCTCGATATTGACCTTTGTCTTGTGATAAGGCATCCATGGAGCACAGATGTACAGAGTTTAGCATCACCTTCTGTCACTTAAATATATTCCTCTTGGGGTTTTTCAGATGCATCACTTTTTATTAAGGGATTGATAAGACTTTGTAATAGACGGACTGTCCTGTGACATGAAGGAACAATCAGTGCCTTGTTACTGATAATTAGGGCCACCTCTATTTCCACCCCATGAATTCTTGGGCTAGTAATATTTTACCTACTGGAAACAAGGAGAAGAAAGAGACATCTAATGTAATGCCTGTACTTTACTATGAATATTGACTTGTGATATGTTTTGATTCTGAAATATCTTCCAAAGGTTCATGTGCTTGATCACTTGGTGGCCAGCCCATAATTCTGTTTGGGGAGACAGTGGACCTTTAGGTCCTTGAGAGTTCATAGGCAAAAGTAAGTATGTAGAGGCAGGCCTCTGCAGGTCATAGAAAACATCTGATTCTGACTCCATCTTTGGGCTTCGAGGAGCCCAGGCTATGCCTTCCCCGTCTCAGTCACGGCGGGACTAAAACTCTCCTCAACCCCATGAACCAAAATAAATCCTTCTTCCTTTCTGTCAGATACTGTGTCAAAGCAAAGAGAAAGGTCACTGGCTGAGGGAACCATCATTTCTAATCCTTCCTTCCCAGCTGATCCCTCCATTTGGTCTTCCTTTGCGCCTTCCAACTCAGCAAGTACAGTCACTTTTGATATGTGTGGTGTAGGACATAATTCACGGTGGCACCGCCACAATCTACTGGGATGTTTGGCCTTATTCCAGGTTGGCAGGGACCTATACTGATTTTCTTTCCCTTTTGTTTCTTGATAACTTCACACCATACCTTTTTCCTTCACACCATACCATACCTACTTGGGTCGTTGTGCTGATGGCCCCATAGAACAGACATACTACAGAGATTTGTATCCCCTGATGTTACCCCTACACAAGAACCATGCCCTCACAAGAAGTAAGTGGTGTGGGGAAGGATTTCAGGATGTGCAATGTGTCATCATGATACAGGAGCCATTCTTTGTTGTTGGAAAGTCAGGATACAGCAATTTGTGCTTTGCTTTGTAGGGAATCTTGGCACATATACCAACTATCAACCTTTTAATGCTATTTTCAAATGTTAGCTCTTCCAATCCCTGCAAAGTTTAATTTAACTATGTGTCTAAGCACTTCTTGCCTTACCAAGATTTTTAGTATAGTAGACATCATTTGTTGTTCTCATCAATAGACTGCTGTTTTGCAGCATGCCTCAATGGACAAAGCTCTCCCAGACCACACAGAGTGCTAGTGCAAAACTGTAAACGAATATAGTTGCATCTGTTCATTCATGAATATTGGTACTCATGCCAATGAATACTGCTCTACAGATATAAAGTATGCTTTTTATTGGAAAATTTAAAAATAATACATTTACCCTATCAAAATACCCATACTATAAATCCACAGCCTTTCCAACATGTTCTGGAAATAACTTTTTATTTAATACCATACCTGCAATGACTATACAATTATCATTATATAAGATGCATGCTGGAATTAGACTTCTACATGGAGTATAAATAGGATAATAATAATCAATATTGTTTCTTGATGTAACTATTGTCTTCTATTTTAAAACTCCATCTCATATCATTTGTTTTCCTTTGGAATATGAAGTCCTTTTCTATATGTGGCAACCATGTGTTGAGGTAGCAATGGGCCTAAATGGAATTTTAGATCTTCCAGTGTTTACATTCACTATTTTGGCCATATATGCTCAATTTCAGTTTCATAGCTTTCTAATTGGTCCTCCCCATTTTACTTGCCCTTATCCTACTTGACAAGTATGCAAAGAGAGGGTTACTCCAAATACCCAGTGCTTCAATGCCAATCAAATCCTCAGCATCTATGGAAATGATGACAGGATATGACTACAGACAGAATGACTATAATGTGAACTGGGTTTTATTCTGATTTCATGGCTCGCTCCTTGAGACCCTTGCTCTATCAGAAGAACCACAGAGAAGATTTGCACCTCTGGTCATTGATGTCAACTTCTGTACCACAAAAAAATCAAAGACTTTTTGGAAGACACCAATGTTTATGACGTCCAAGTCCCATTCCCTTTTGGGAGAAAGAAAAGACAAGCCACAGACTGGTAGAAAAAAACTTAGGTAGCAGATGCCTACTAAAAGGACTTGTATGCAGGGTATATAAAGAACTTTCAATATTCCGTCATTATGAAACAGACAACATGATGTAAAACAAACACAAGTGAGTGAAACAATGGAGATAATGAGAATAATAAGCAGAAGCGAGAAGTAATGTTGATGGTGGTAAAGCAATAACATATCTAGAAACTATATTTAGAGTTATCTGTTAATCCTGAGTTAAGATCATCAGATTTAGCACTGTGAATTGGAGTTGCTCTCTAAGTTTCAATCCAGAATCCATCAAACCGGAGGCCTATATTATGAATAACTATGTCCTTTCTGCTGCCCACTTTAGCTGTCTTTATTCATAGGTTTTATGTTTGCAGCAGCAAATAGCAAAGTCAGGACTTATTTGCTTTAACTCAGCAAGAGACTATTTAATATGTGCTCTGGGAAGATATAAATGTTATCAGCTGCTCCTGCAGTTTGTGTGTAATATTTCTTAGTTGTAAAACTGCAAGAGCCGTTCCCATGATAGAGGCACAAGGTGAATTGCACAGAATGCTTATAGAATAGCCAATTAGAGGGAACCTAAGGAATTACACTGAGTTGTTAATCCAAGCAGAAACCCAGTGGGTCCTGAGTATTCACTGGGCCATTTCTCCTAGAAATAACATGTAGCCCAGGGCTTTATAGGAAAATGACTTGAGGTGATGGCAGGTCCGGGGACAGAACTGGGATGTGGGTTCTGGAATAGACTCAGGATCCCACTAAAGGGATCAAAGTGATATACTAATGTCCATCTGACTGAGAGGCTTAGAACATTCACTAGGCATTTAGTTCCAGCAAAGGAAAGAATACAGTGGTCTAGTCTTTTGTTCAAAGTTTTCTACGGTTAGCATTAGTAGGTGGAGGTCATACTTTTGACAGGACATGCACTGCCACTGTTCCCTGTGTAAATAATCTTCAGTCAGCGTTTAGGGTCATGAGGATAAGTGTTCTATAATTATGCTGTATTTTTCTCCAAATCCAATCGTGATTCCTACAGTTTAGCCATAGGAACCAACATTTACATCAGGCCACATCTTAGAAACCCTAAGAGATGTGACTATACTGAGGCATAATCCTGGTCTCAAGTGACAGAGACCCTTTCCAGTTAACCATCCCCAAGTCCTTTCCCAAGGTTCTCAGTTGTCCCAAATGAGCCCCATGACCTCAGCAACCTTCAAAGCAAGCGAGATGTGATAGTTTAGAATAAGCAAGCTGGGCTACCCACAAGCCCTTCATGTATCCTTTTACCATCCTCATGCCAAGAGCCTTAAATAAATAACGGTTGCCACATACTCATATTGCTAAAAATCTTTCATATATGTCACTAAGTAGATAATTTATACAATACAGAGATAGTCAGATGTTTCCATGGCTTCTGGGAGTTTATCACTCCCTTTTTATGCACAATAATTTATACATGCATTTATTTCACTAGGTCAATATTAATGACAATTAGTTGTCATTTAAGCATCAAATGAGTCCCAGACTTCTACCATACATTTCCTCAAGCATGCTTATACCAAGATATTTCCTATTCTAATTAGTTTTAACATTTCTAGGATTTGATATATTTTGATAGGACACTGAAAGCAAGGAACCATTTTCTGAAAAGTATATACATGTTTTATTCATAAAAGCAATTATTGGTTCAAAAATCCATTAACTATTTAAGAAAAGGAGGCTAGAATACAGATATATATATACACATAGATACACACATATATATATAGACATATATGTGTATAATTCTGATAACCATTTATAATAATAAAGGTAATATTCTATAACTGCTTCAAAATTTTAATAATTTACTGGTACTTTGTTCAGAATAGAGCCAGTACTTACACAGTCACAATTAATTTTCAATTTAAGACAATCTCAAAACAAAGGCATTTTTTGCTATTTTAAGTGGATTAGGAAAGTACAACTCAAAAAAAAAAGTTAAGAAAGCTAAGCCTCTCAGTAGTTGCATCTGCAAAGATGTCATGGAAATCTGGATTCTACCCTCTACCACATACAACATTATCTTGTGCACACAAAGACTCGAAGACTCTAATTGTGACCTCTCTCTGCTTAGTTGATTGGCTTTGGTCTCGGTTTTGATTTGGGTTTTGACTTTGTTTGGTTTTGGTTTTGCTCCTTTTCTATTTCCACTTAGGTTGGCTTAAGTTGGAGTTATTTCTAGTTTTGAATTCCTGGAAAAGCCACTGCTTAGTTATGAGTCTGTTATGATAAATTACACTGAGAAGAGCAATGTACAGATGAAAGAGTTTACTTTGGCTTACAGCTCCAGAGAGATACAGACTATCATGGAGGGGGACACAGCACTGACAAGGGAAGTGAAGGCAAGGGAGAAGTAGCAGAGGTTGGCAAATATACTCAAGAAACAGTGACTAGGAAGTGGGGCTGGGCTAAGGAGCCTAGCACCTTAGCCTTCAGTGAGTCACTTTCTTGAGTGATGTTCCACCTCCTATAAATTCTATAAACTTTCTAAAAGCATGAACAGCCGTGGATCAAGTCACATTTAAGCTACAGTTGGATAAAACAAGACATGTATAAAGGAAAGTGTTTATTGAACTTCCTATTGACATTATTGAATATCAATGGAAAAAGTTTATTTCATACTTCAAAAGGAGGTAGTATTCAGTGGACAGTTTTATTGTTGCTCAGTACAATGAAGCATTTAGGTATAGAGGACTATAAATGTGCACACTTCAAGTCCACCATATTCTGTTTTAGGTTGAAAGCCATGTTAGGACTATGTAAGAAAAGTAAGATTTAGTGTCTACTAACTTTCTCTATGTGAGGTATGTAGAGTAAAGGTGTAAACTTAACTCTTAAAATGAAGTGGACTGGAGCCAGAGTTTCTGAGCTTTTACTTTTTCTTCTATGACTATACAAATATACAGCCCCCAGCAACCCTTTGTAGAAATTTAGTTGTTCATTTTTACTCTGGACAATCAAGAGTTTTATTTTTACTTTTGGTATTTTGGAATGCCCATTTTTACAATATTAGTCCTACTGATCCATGAATGTGAGAGATCTTTCCATCTCCTGATATCTACTTCATTTTCTTTCTTTAATGTTTTAAATTTCTTGAGTGTTTTTTTAATCAAGAGTTCTTTTTTTTATTATTATTCTTGTTTCTCACTTCTCTTTTCTCCTCTGCCTCCTCTTCTTCCCATCCCCCATCTCTATTTTACAAATACCCACAAATAGATTGGTGTATTTCTCTACATATCCTATATATTTTGAACATTAAATGCAGTTCATATTTATGAAATATAAATTTAGCTAAGATATTGGTGATAGTGGACATGTAAATAAACACATGATTACAAAAGTAAATTTATTTTCTGGGTTGAGGTCATTGAACATTTGTATAGGAAAGCAAGTTATACTTCTAAAGTAGCATCTTCTACCAGAAGCATCCTTTAAGTGTTTGAATGGAAATAAAACCTGTCTAAATATCTTCAGTATCCAGGCTCAATATCCTGATCATTTGTTTTAAACACCATGATGTGGTCACTTTTGATTGTTGCTAGAGGATGTAGTGTTGAGGACTTTTCCAGTGCTGTATTCTCAGAATGGAATGCTTGCTCTAGAAAGAGTTGAATGGACACATTTTTTCATACAGTGCCAAATTATTTATCATTAAGAAGAAACAGGAGGCCTGCTAGCAGTATGGAGAGGAAAAAAAAAAAACAACCTTTGCATAATTAGGTAGCAGCTAGCTTTCACAAAGTTCAACATCCTGGCTTCCTAGCAAATTAACGTCTACTAACAACATCAACAAAATAAACAGAAAGGGGGAATTTGTCTTTATCAGCAAGATTATTGTGCATTTGTTGTGTTTCAAGATAGAGGCACAGACCTGGGGTAGATCATTATAAGACGTCTCTCTTTTAACATTCCACAGTCTCTGGAAGAGAGCACAACTCAATACCTTGCTGAAGCTATTGGTGGAAGTTAGTTGTGTGTGAGGGCTTGAGTGTATGCATTTGTGTATGTGTTTGAGTGTGTGCCTGTATGTTTGTGTGTGTCTGCATGTGGGAGAACAAGCACATATTAAATCTACTTTTATTTAGGATATAGTTTTTCTCACTAGAAAGGTGAACTAAAAACTGGTATCTTTTGTATTAAAATAATATCACAGCTGTGTGGAAGGAATTTTATTTCCAAGAAACAAAGATGCCAGGTACATTTGATGGAACAGGAGGTAAAACTAGAAGGATATTAAAAGATAATAAGGAGAGAAGACTGAGGAGAGTTTATTACAAACTGGATATTGGAGGTTTCTTTAATCTTATGTCTTTAATGTTATATTGTGATGTGATGACAGGATTAGCTGTTGGAATAAATTGTGGAACTCCCTTGGCACCACTCAGAAGTCCTTTGGATGGCCATTGAGACTTGCTGCTGACATATTCCTTCAAGAATAAATCTGTCAAAGGGAATATAGGAAATGACAGTCTGAAGGCATCATACCTTTACGATATGCTCTACTGAAGCAAAGCTCTGTGTTTCCCAGACTCCGAGCAGCCAGCTAGCCTGGAAATCATATAAGAAGGTCTCAATTGGGAGGCAACAAGGCAAAGGACCCTTTAAAATGTTCTTCTCCATTCTCCTAGGAGCTAAATATCTTAGCTTGCTCTGGATGGTTATCCTATCCTATCTTCTTGCCAATTTCCCCCTCTTCCATAGGAAAGGCTTCCATTGGATATTCTGCCTGCCTTGCTTCCTTATGGTTCAAGGGTATTATTTATACATGCATATACACAACACACACAACTAAGCAACTAGTTAGTCATTTACATTGATTGATTCTTAAAATGATATTGATAATAATTAATATGATAGGGTGTTGAAAGTAAAAAATTTGCTACCTATAATACAATAAGAACCCATATATACTGGTTGGGAGGGTCATAGAACTTTTCTAGAATGATAGTCCAACAGATAAAATCTTTGCATGTAGTGGCTTTAAATAACATCTTATTAGAAGTGAATACCCTATGCAGTTAAATATCACTATGTGTTTCTTATCTTTTCCAACCAGGAATAGAGACAGCCAGAGCCTAACTAGGGATTAGATACCTAGGGCCATTGTACTGCAAAGATGTTCAGATGTTCAGAAGAAGAATTCTTCATGTAGTAAGGTCAGAGCTCTTAGAAAACTGGAGGGATGGAAACAATATGGGGACCTTCTGGGAAATAACAAAACAAAATACAAGCAAACTCAACAGAACAGGGTTCTTCCTTCACTTTTAAGAGCATGAGTATCTGCTCATGGATGGAGATACTTGAGAGGCCACTTTCTTGCAAGCTAAATGGCACACCCTTTCAGGAGGCTGTTTTCTTGGTTTTAGGCTTTAATGGTATTGTTAAATCCTAGTACAAGAGCTGGGTGAAAACAACAAGTAAGAAAAGACAGTATCCTACTGTGAAGCTTCAAGAATTAGCTAGTATAAAATTGCAAGAGAGAATGCACATGTCTGGATTTTCTTTGTAGTTGCTTGTTTACCAGAACCAAAACTTAGGACTGGGAAAGATAGAAGTTATTGACTAAGGTATTTACTTAATGCTGTGGCAAAGAATCCCTAATATCAAAAAATGAGATGCTAGGAAAATTTTAGGAACCTGAAGAAAGTTATGTGGAGTTGGAATGTGTGAATATTGTGAAGATGATACAAAAAAATAAAGGCTCGGGGGAGAGAGCATGTGGGGATGGATGCATGATGTGGTGAATGAGAGCCACCAGGAACTATATTTCATGAAGTCCACAGAGGATGC
This sequence comes from Mus caroli, assembly GCF_978045245.1. Classification (NCBI taxonomy): domain Eukaryota; kingdom Metazoa; phylum Chordata; class Mammalia; order Rodentia; family Muridae; genus Mus; species Mus caroli. The sequence goes on from NW_028227264.1 coordinate 96,830,588, forward strand.
ATAATTCTAGGAAGCCATGAACAATGACTAATTTTTCAATCAAGAGCTTTTCTCAAGGGTGGACAATAGGAGAGTCACATAAATTGAAATGTTAGTAGCTGGGGGATGATGGCAATCTGAAGAAATATAGTCCAGATGGCATACACAACTGCTGTAAATCAGTAGGCCACAATGACCATAAATGACCATAACATTGGAAGGACAATGAGAAAGTTTTATACCCAGAGAAATCTGACAAAAGAATAGAAATAGTTTGCATATTCATGAAATCCTCAGCAAGCTACATCTTATTCTTACCTAGTGAGTATGTTAGATTTGCTTCCATTTGTCATAGTACAGTTCAAAGAGGTTAGAACTGCTGGGAGACTCCACTGTACATCTCTGTGTTCCATTACACTTAAGTTGATAAAAACAGAGAAGGAATCCAGTAGCTAAAGGATTAGATTTTTGGACACATAACAGCCCAGAGAGACCTTAGCTTTCTGTTAAGATTTGTGGTATCCTATGAAACAAATGTACAACAATTTTTTAAAGTAAAGACAAATTGCCTCACCTTTCCTTCTTATAAGGAAACACAAAACTTCCTGGACATCTTTGAGCTCTGTGGGAAACCTTTTCCACACTAAGGATGATGCCTATGTACCACAGCAATGACTGGCAGAACAAAACATCCCTAAAGCTGCAATAGTGACACTTATATCTTGGCAGGAACCAAGAGCTCTTACATAGTGAAAGAAAATATTTCCAAATATCGAGACCTTCAAATCATGCTTATATTTATTTGGTCTTTAAAGGAACAGGAAGTATCCTGGAGTAAGATCATGTATAGATTGTGGGAAATGGATAATAGACAAGTTAGGTGGACAGAGACATAAATCGAAAAGGACTAGGAGGTCAGAGAAAAAGATATTTCACATAGAAAGATGTTAACAGATGTAGAAGAGTGGGCAAATATAATAAAATTATGTTTGTTGCATATGAATTAGAAATTAATTACCCCCAAAAAGGCAATGGCAAATTGGGTTTTCAAAATAGTCTTCACCAGTTAATATCAGTCAGAGCAGCTACCATGGGCACATTAACAGGTCTATCATAATGACTGACACAAAGTCTGAGCCAAAGAGTATGGATCTATCCAAGGTCACTCCAACAACTGCAACCCCTAAATGTCCTACTCATTGGCAAATGTGCCAGCACTGACTGCTTGAATTTATGATTTAAAAAGACAAATTTGGGATTTATTTAGGATAAGTTAGGATCTAAGCTAAATTAGGAATTTAGGAAGATAAATTAAGAAGATAAACTAGGAATGAAATGTGGCTCTGAGGTCCAAAGAACTTACTGCTCTTGCAGAAGACCCAAGTTTGGGTCTCAGAACCCACATTATAACTCCTAACTCTATCCCAAGTTTGAGGGGTATCAGATGCCTCTTTTCATCTCCACTGACTTCTGTATGCACACAGTGCCTACACATATACTACACAAAACAAAACAAATAGTGTCAAGTAGACACACATCTAAAAACTGACTCTACTTGACAGGTCCCTTTGGCCCAGAGATAGCCTGTAGTTTGTTAATTCAGGAGTAGATGCCTGCTTTTGATGGCTTAGCCATTATTAAGGACATTTATTCAGCAAGTATCACTATTGAGAAGCAGTCTATGACCTGCAGGATTGGAGCTCTGCCCTTAAAATAAAAATAGTCTACTTCAAAATGGAAAATGTGTATGGGTGAGCTATGAAATTATATCAGGTTGCACACCATTTGGATGGTTCTAGTCCGTGCATGTAAAGGATGTCTCTGCTGAAGGCTGGAATAGAAGCCCTAGGAGTAGTGACATATATCCATTGAGTTAACTCCTGAGGTATAAAGGGGCCTCTTGAGGAGAAAGGCTGGTATATGCAGGCCAGTGCCTACACTCCAATGTTATCAGGGTACTGGACATTCACCATGAATGCCATCAGAGGTGGGATGGAGTGACACCAAACAATGGTCTCAGGCTCTTTCAATTCTTCAGTTTTGCTCGCCACTATGAAAAAAAGAGTGTCTGCTTCTTTGTTCTCAAATCCAAAACAAGATACAAGGAGCAAGATCCAGCTGAGTCCACCTTAACAATTGATGGGATATAAATAGACACTAAGTGACTATGCTGTGCTACAGTCTGGGTGTATATGGCTTTCCCAAAATAAAGAAGCTAGAATAACTCATCTCCTACAGGGACAGAATAAAGAGGTCAGGTATTTGGGAAATGATTGGTCATGGTAAGAACTTCTGTGTTCATAAAACAAGTGTGATATAAAAATGGCTCCTTCTCCCATGTGGGACTGGGGCGGGAAGAAAAACAGAGACAGAGAGACAAATAGACAGACAGAGAGACAGAGAGAAGCTGTCTCTAGTGATGTAGACCCTTATGATCAACAATTAGAGCAGCTAGAGCCCACCTGTACTGGCTATTTTTGTGTCAACTTGACACAGCTGAAGTTATCACAGAGAAAGGAGCTTCAGTTGAGGAAATGCCTCCATGAGATCCAACTGTAAGGCATTTTCTCAATTAGTGATCAAGGGGAAAAGGCCCCTTGTGGGTGGGACCATCGCTGGGCTGGTTGTCTTGGGTTCTATAAGAGAGTAGGCTGAGCAAGCCAGGAGAGGCAAGCCAGTAAAGAACATCCCTCCATGGCCTCTGCATCAGCTCCTGCTTTCTGACCTGCTTGAGTTCCAGTCCTGACTTCCTTTGGTGATGAACAGCAGTATGGAAGTGTAAGCCGAATAAACCCTTTCCTCCCCAACTTGCTTCTTGGTCATGATGTTTGTGCAGGAATAGAAACCCTGACTAAAACACCACCCAAGCATGCAGTTGCAGTGTGTTTGTAGTGCAGTGGATCAAACCACGGCAGCAGAAGCCACTTATATTTTACAGTGTTTGTTATTACATTTATTTGACTAATATATTAACCAAGATTGGAGACGAAATGTGTTGTTATGTTTCCAAACACTCTTAAACTGTTTTGGTGAGGTGCTGTTTTAAATACATACATGTCCTAATGAATAGTTTTTGAGATGACCAAATTTATATATGACCACCATTTTACTTCATTTTTGTATTATTTCTTGTTACCCTTCACCCCATGTTAGTGTCAAAAGTAGAAACCAAACAAAAACAAAAACAAAAAATATCACGTAAAAAATATTTCTACCTTTTCCCTCATTTTTCTCCTCTCACTTCACTCCTTTTCTTCAACCTTCTTCTTTTTCTATATTAGATATTTTCTTTATTTACATCTCAAATGTTATCCCCTTTCCTGATTTCCCCTCTGAAAACCCCCTATCCCATCTCCCCTCCCCCTGTTCAACAACCCACCCACTCCTGCTTCCCTGGCCTGGCATTCCTCTACACTGGGGCATCGAGCCTTCTCAGACCAAAAGCCTCTCCTCCCACTGATGCCTCACAAGGTCATCCTCTGTTATATATGCAGCTAGAGCCTTGGGTCCTTCCATGTGTACTCTTTGGTTGGTGGTTTAGTCCCTGGGAGCTCTGGGGGTAGTGGTTGGTTGATACTGTTGTTCCTCCTATGGGGATGCAATCTCCTTCAGCTCCTTTGGTCCTTTCTCTAGCTCCTCCACTGGGGATCTTGTGCTCAGTCCAATGGTTGACTGAGAGCATACACCACGTTCTTCTTATTTTTTTTTCTTTTCTCTTTCAGTACCACCCGTTAAATTTGGGGCATCGAACACACTAAGGAAACACTCTACTACTGAGTGACACATTCAATCGTTTACTTACTTCTTATTTTGAGATAGGATTTCACTGTTTCTCAGACTGGCTCTCATGGTTCACTCTTAGCTTATGCATGTCTTGAACTCATCATGATCCTCCTGCCTCAGCTGTGACTACAGACTGTGCCATGAGACAAAAGATCATTAGTCTTTTCTATATAAAACAATATAGAATTTTAAAGGTAAAATTCATGGAAAGGCATTAAATGTAATAGAAGCATCCTAGTTTCTTGCATGTAATGGGAAGAATATATTTTGACCTAATCCTATGTAGTGAAGTGTTTATTTAATGATTTTTTAAACATAATTTTCTTTAAGTAGACTCCAGTTATATTATGGTATTTCTATCTTCAGACATATTTTATAAAGAATGTTTGGGGCGTTTATATATTTAAAACATAGGTCACTATAAAACAGTTTAAAAATACATAGTAAGAATTCTTAGAAACATAATAGCATATTTCAAATATTATTTTTGCTGCCTTGGGAAATTCCATTCATTGCATATCTTTTTAAAATCTACTTAGATCAAAGTACTCATTTAAAATTGTCATGGTAAATTGTTGTATATTTTTTAGCTTGTCATTTTCTTCAAATGACAAAAATAAAAAATCAGTCGCTTATGATTTGTAGGCAATACAGACAGTAATTCCACTATAACTAACAAATGCATCCTAAGAGAACAGTAGATAATAGGTAGAATAAAACTTCATAGATTATTTCATTGCCTTTCCCAATCATATATAGATTTGTTCATCTTAAAAGCTATTTATTAGTTACATATGAAATATAATTTGATAACCATATTATTCCCTCCATCACAAAACAGGAAAAAAAAAAAACAACCAACAACAAAACGGAGCTGAGCCATCTGGCAATCTTTGTCTTCTGTATGGACAAGTTGACTTTTTTATAATTTAATTTTTATTTTTTAATTCTTTTTTTAATTATGTATTTATTTCATTTACATTTCCAATGCTATCCCAAAAGTCCCCCCCACCCTCCCCCACCCACTCCCACTTCTTTGCCCTGGCATTCCCCTATACTGAGGCATATAAAGTTTGCACGACCAATGGGCTTCTCTTTCCACTAATGGCAGAATAGGCCATCTTCTGATACATATGCAGCTAGAGACATGAGCTCTGGGGGGTACTGGTTAGTTCATATTGTTGTTCCACCTATAGGGTTGCAGATCCACCCCACCCCCCACTCCTTGGGTACTTTCTCTAGCTCCTCCATTGGGGGCCCTGTGATCCATCCAATAGCTGCCTGTGAGCATCCATTTCTGTGTTTGCTAGGCCCCAGCATAGCCTCACAAGAGACAGCTCTATCTGGGTCCTTTCAGCAAAATCTTGCTATTGTATGCAATGGTGTCTGCGTTTGGAGGCTGATTATGGGATGGATTCCCGGGTATGGCAGTTACTAGATGGTCCATCCTTTCATCTCAGCTCCAATCTTTGTCTCTGTAACTCCTTCCATGGGTGTTTTGTTCCCAATTCTAAGAAGGGGTCAAGTATCCACACTTTGGTCTTTGTTCTTCTTGAGTTTCATGTGTTTCACAAATTGTATCTTATATCTTGGGTATTCTAAGTTTCTGGGCTAATATCCACTTATCAGTGAGTACATATCATGTGAGTTCTTTTGTGATTGGGTTACCTCACTCAGGATGATGCCCTCCAGGTCCATCCATTTGGCTAGGAATTTCATAAATTCATTCTTTGTAATAGCTGAGTAGTACTCCAATGTGTAAATGTACCACATTTTCTGTATCTATATACCTCGGTTGAGGGGCATCTGAGTTCTTTCCAGCTTCTGGCTATAATAAATAAGGCTTCTATGAACATAGTGGAGCACGTGTCCTTCTTAGCAGTTGGAACATCTTCTGGATATATGCCCAGGAGAGGTATTTTGGGATCCTCTGGTAGAACTATGTCCAATTTTCAGAGGAACTGCCAGACTGATTTCCAGAGTGGTTCTACAAGCTTGCAATCCCACCAACAATGGAGGAGTGTTCTTCTTTCTCCCCATCCTCGCCAGCATCTGCTGTCACCTGAATTTTTGATCTTAGCCATTCTGACTGGTGTGAGGTAGAATCTCAGGGTTGTTTTGATTTGCATTTCCCTGATGATTAAGGATGCTGAACATTTTTTCAGGTGCTACTCAGCCATTTTGTATTCCTCAGCTGAGAATTCTTTGTTTAGCTCTGAGCCCCAATTTTTAAAGGGGTTATTTGATTTTCTGGAGTCCACCTTCTTGAGTTCTTTATATATATATATTGGATATTATTCCCCTATCTGATTTAGGATAGGTAAAGATCCTTTCCCAATCTGTTGGTGGCCTTTTTGTCTTACTGACGGTGTCTTTTGCCTTACAGAAGCCTTGCAATTTTATGAGGTCCCATTTGTGGATTCTTGATCTTACAGCACAAGCCATTGCTCTTCTATTCAGGAATTTTTCCCCTGTGCTCATATCTTGGAGGCTTTTCCCCACTTTCTCCTGTATAAGTTTCAGTGTCTCGTGTTTTATGTGGAGTTCCTTAATCCACTTAGATTTGACCTTTGTAGAAGGAGATAGGAAAGGATCAATTCGCATTCTTCTACATGCTAACCGCCAGTTGTGCCAGCAGCATTTGTTGAAGATGCTGTCTTTCTTCCACTGGATGGTTTTTGCACCCTAACCGAGTAGTTTTCCTACCTGCTGTATCAGATAAAATCAGTTTCCATTTCTCTACGCTCTGAGAGCCCTCGACTTAGGCTTTGGTCAAGATTAATATGTGGGCACACTGCTTAGAAAGTGGACAGAGATATGATCGAGAAGGGATGTGTGCTTAATCCTCTAAGCACACTTGGATTCAGAGTTCAAGCCTTCCCCTCCTTCCTAGAGTTCAGCTCCCATGGATTTCCCATGGCCCCTGCTCCTATTTAATTACCACTTCTGTTCTGTTTATTTCCATGGAGAGTCTTTTGCTTTCATGCAATGACTAAGATGGCCAAGCTCTTAGGAACTTCCCTGGTTTAAAAGCAGCCTATCCAGTAGTCCCAGAAACTCTTTGGGCATGGGTAATACAGAGTAGTTTGCCAGTCTAATAACCCATTCCATCACTCCCTTCCTCCTTGATATTATTCAATTCACTTTTAATAAAATACTCTTCAATAGTATAAGAAAGGAATAAAAAAATAAAGACATGAGAAGAAAAATCATATAGTGAAGACAAGAGAGACTCCAGGAATTATAGGATGAGGCCAACATGGGGGCATCCATCTTATTAATGATCAGTAGCGGTCTTTCGCAGCTAGCTTTTCTCAACTCCTCATTCTCTTTGCCTCTTCTTGTGCCTGTACTTGTTTTAACCTGCTTTTTTTTTTTTTCCTGGATCCACTCCCCAGCTCCTTCCGGACCTAGCAGTTGAGAACACTGTCCCAAAGCCAAAACATTACCAGCTGCTGTGTCTCTTTGTTCTCACGAACTCTGGATGAAAGTAGCACCCATGGTAGGTGTAGGCTTGTTGCTGAAAGACTTAGTCTATGCAACAACAAAAATCACCAACCAAAAATCAAAAAAACAAAACAAAACCAAAAATCAAAGTGTTCTTCCCACTCAGAGTGCAGGACCAATGTCTTTAGGAGACTTAGACACTACCTGGCAAGCACTGCCAGACTGACTTACGGACCACAGCACATGCAACACCATTTCAATGATTAACTTTAAATAAACTCTTGGACAAGAACCTGGTCGTAAGCATTAGACCAAGTGTAGGTTACATAAAATTTATACTGTGTTTGTCATTTGCATGCTCAGTTGCAAGAGCTGATTGTATCTGAGAGCAAAAAATCTGGCGTAAATCTTTTGCTCATACATTTTTAATTTATGGATTCAAATGTTTGGAATAACATTCAAAGTCACAGATGCTTATCTGAACTAAACCCAAAATATTTTGAGGTTTCTTATCAGCTATAACCATCAGAGAACTTGCTGGAAAAGAAAAAAACCTTTACCCAGAAAACAAACCCAAGATTTATGTGGAATATTTACCTTGAAGAAAAAAATATCTATTTCTGGGTTTACAAACTATAACATACGGATACACAGACCCAGAAATCATTGTGTCTTAATGGAAACTAGATTTAGATTAACGCAAGTCCCCACAGTGAGGCGTTACCAATGAGTTTGGGAAGTTACAAGTTGAAGCACTAAAAACTCAAAACCACACAGTTTGGAAGTAAGAAAGTGGCTACAGTGTGGTACGTGGATGGTTCTTGTGAGACAAGAATGCAGTTCCTCCAATTGCTTTGAAGTTGATTCTGAATAATTCTAGGGGTCGAAATAGGAGCCTAATGTGCATACAACCTAATTGGAAATAGATATGTCTTTATAGCAAGAGATTAAATAAGAGGAAGATAAGGTCACAAAACTAAGCACATTTTACCAAGAAATTACACCACAGAACAGACCTCAGCAGACACTGAAAATGGAACACAGCATTCTGGGTCTGTGGGTAGGAACACTTACAAGTTACATTTCTCATAAAATATGGTCATGAGCAATCATGCACTGAGCTTTCCACATGGTCAAATAACTATACCAATTATTGGTTTCATAGACAGCAAAAAGATATTTAAGTTTTAGATACAGGGTTATCAGTTAATGGTGCTGTGATCAAGGGGGAGGGGGGTGAGACAGGAAACAATATAAAAGAAGACAGAAAGGTGAAGGGAGGGAAACCAAGTGGCAACAGGTGAACAATGAGAAACTGTCTTTTTTTTTTTTTTATCTTTTAGGATGCAGTCTTCTTGCACTGATATTGCTTCCCAATTGTAAAATAGGAACTTCATATGGAGGGTGTAGTTTAATTAATATATTACTATTTAATTCATTGTTATTCAGAAGGCTTTATCAAAACTGTTGAGTTAGTGTGTTGAGTTAGTTTATAAATGTCTTACCCTTAGAGATTGCTTTCAATGTGTAATTTTAATTTCCCATTAGCCTGTTAAAATCAGATGCTTAAGAATCACTGCCCAACCCCTTCCCCTTGGGTTATTATATTTCAGTACAAACTCTTATTGTTTTATAATGGCTCTCTCCCTTCTTTCTACTTCAATTTCCTTTCTCTATTTTTAATCTGATCCTTTTATCTTCTAACGTAAACATCCTCTGTCAATAAAGGTCTTCTGGGACTACCCTAAGTCTCCCGTGTAAAATTATCCATGATGATGCTTTAGCCTTGTACTGGTCCATCACCAGTGAACAATAGTCAGCAGAGACTACAGAAGACTTTAAGACCTGCGACTCCAACACATGTGGCTTAGTAGTCTGCCTCCTTGGAATTGAGCCCTCCCAGAAGTATGGCTATTTTTCTATGCACTTCTGTATTTTCATAGTCAAGGGTAGAAATAGACACATAGTTCTTACCCTTTCTTTAGGTCTCATGTGCGTTCTGTTTAATTGGTATGACTATCACAAACATTTCATCAGCATATCTAATGGTGGCATCACCTGAAACCTACCTAGCAACATTAGGTAAAATATCCTTTTTATATCTTAGTGTTAACGCAAGCTGGTTGTTACAAATGAGCCTCTCTCCATATTCCTACACATGTTCAGTGGACATGGGTATGATGGTCAAGTCCCTCCATGTTTCTAGTCTCCTGTTCCTCCCCTCTTAGGACCTCTTTCAATCAACACATTTATAATTTCACACAGGCTTCTTGTGTATTTCTTCATTTGTTTTTATATATTAAAACATCTTACATATTATTATATATTTTAGTTTTTATGCAATGTAATTAATCACATTTAATAAGTCTACATATTAAAACATATTTTACATCTTATCTTTCTCTGACTTTTTCTGGATCTGGCTTGTTTCACTTAGCATTATTACCTCTGGCCTCATCCATTTTGCTGCAAAAGGGAGGAGTTCGTAATTCTCTGTGTGTGAATAACGTTCTTTTGTGCACATGTGCCATATTTTGTTTATGCCTTCATCTATTGATGGATGCTTGGACTGTTTTCATGACATAAATGTTGTAAGTAGTGGACATAAACATGAACATATATTCACCCACTTTTATATTGACTTAACTTTCTAGATACAAATCTAGGCTTGGAGGAGCTGAATCCTAAGGCGCTTCTACTTTTTATATGGTTCTTTAATGAAACTTTATACCATTTCCTGTAGTGGCTTTGTTCATTGGTATTGCCCAGCACAGCATATATGACTTCCCTTTGTTCTCAAGTTTCACAGCATTTGTCTGTTCATTTTCTAACAGGGTAAGATGGTAACACAACTGCAGTTTTGATCTTCATTTTCTTATAGCTGACGACATTGAATTTTTTTAGTGGCCATTTGTATTTCTGTCCTTAAGAAGTGCCTACTTGACCATTCACTCATTTTTAAGTTGGATTCCCTTTTGTTAACTTGCTTACATCTTCAAGAACTATACATCTTTGGTTCCCTGTAACCTTTGGCTATAGGAATTCAGACTAAAAAGAAAAAGACAAATGATATTCATCACAGAACTGGAGAAAGAAAAGCAATAATAAAATTTATATAAAAATACAAAAGACCAAAAGAGAGGGGGGAAAAAAACCACATGTAAAGCAGAAAGACATCATAGTTCATACAGTTCATGATTTAGAAGATAGTCCAGAGTCATAGTGACTAAACCAGCTGAGGATTGACATAAAAGCAGATGCAGAGGCCAGTGAAATAGAGGAGCCAGAAAGAAATCTACATATCTACAGCACAGACTCTCCACAAAGAAGCATAAACTTGAAGGTGAAAGGATAAACTTCACAAAGGATGCTGGGAAAAACGGATGGCCACATGCTGAACACCGGAACTTAGTCACTCTCTTCCACCCCATAAACAATCATCCCCAGCTGATCAAAGACTTTAACCTCTGAGATTATTAGAGGAAACGTGGGAGGGCGGGTGGCACATGCACATTTCAGGAGATTGGTACAGACCATGATTTTCCTGGAAAGGGACCCAACACCGGAAACAGAAGCAAAAATTAACAAATGGGGCATATCAAAACAAAAAGCTCTGCACAGCAAAGACAACAGTAGAGGGGAAAGTCAGGAGAATATACTGATAAGGGCTGGGGTACAGACCGGCCTTAGGATGCTTACATACCAGGCACAAGGCTGTGGACTCACTCTTCAGTACAGCACACATGAAGAATGAAAAATAAAATATTCTTACACCATCTCAAAATCATTGGTCCCAAGAATCACAAGGTAAGTTGGGTGCTTCTTATGTCCTGGTCACTGCATTTCCATTCCAGGTAGACATAATCACTTCCCTTTGTGAGCAAGCTGTGACTCAGAAACCACACAGGTCTGATGGGTGTGCAAAAAAAAAAAAAAAAAAAAAAAAGAATGCTAGTGTCACTGTACCAAATACTCATAGAGATTATTTTCTATACAGACTTAACTGATAGTTTTACACAGGTTTAGAATTACCTAGTGAATCACTCATATGCCTTGGATATTTTACTATTTGCCCTCAATAGAAGGATGCTACAAATTAGGGTGAATAGTGGGAGAGTGAAGGGGTGTTGGCAATGATTTCACTCTAGTAGATGTAAATGAGGACCACTCTGGGAAATCTGGGATGTGCATGCACCTGCTCTATAGAATGTAAATCTGGTCCCTGGCTTGGCTGTATTCCTTTGTTCCCTTAATATAGGCCTTGAGTTATAATTCTAGTTGGTAGTCTGCAGCATTCTAGGGGTCCTGAATTGGTGGTGGTTGAATTCCCTTTGTTCTTAAGAATCTAGACAATTTATAATTAGTATTTCCTGGTAAGTTTCTTGCTCTTGATTTCTGACTCTACTCATGCACACAGATACACACACACACACACACACACACACACACACACACACACACACGGAGAGAGACAGAGAGATACAGAGACAGAGAGATACAGAGACAGAGAGATACAGAGACAAAGAGACAGAGACAAAGAGAGACAGACAGACACACCACACACACACACACACACACACACACACACACACACAAACACACTTCTTGTTGTGTTTCCAGGTGTACTGGATTACTAAACATAAATTTTATATTTATAATCTTTTTAACATAGTTTATAAAAATCAAATAATTACACAACTCTGCTGTTTGTGGAATGAGCAGGCTTTAGGTCTTCGTGACAGTGCTTGTAGACTCTTACACACATGCTTGACACTGTTTATGGTGGCAGGCACATTCTTATCTATGCCCATTTCTCTCTGGCTTCTATAGTTAGCAAAATCCAAAATCTTCATGCAAGAGCTAATCTCCAAATCTACTTCCAAGTCTACCTTCTTTGCGGAGCTGGAGGTTGTTTCCAGAATGAACAAGAACTATGGATGATCCAGGTAATCTGACAAGCGGGGAATTTTATAACAAAACTACCCAGGAAAGGATTTCGAGCATCAATTTTGTTTTGGCCAAGGAGACAGAGCCTGGCTGATCTGTGCCAAATCTCTCAACGTGAAGTTTACAAACTCTTTAAAATGTTTATGAAATGAAGCTTGAGCAATGACAAAGCCCAGACTGTTATGAAGAATCGCACAATATGAGGATGACTTACGCTGTTCATGCTAAGTGGTAAATACTTGCCTTAATTCCAACATAGGCTGTGCTGCAGATCAAGTATCATAACGCAGAGTGTGGATTGAAAACATTAAGCATTTCTGCTTGTATCACATAAAGCTCAGATATGCAAGTCATTATTTATTTTATTTATTTTTTAAAAAACAAACCTACTTTTAACACATGACCCATTTCCAGACAATTCTCACGGTTTTCTCTAGCCTTCCCAAAATAGCCCTGTAGATTGAGATTCTTAAATCTTTCTGAAAACAGGAAAAAGGTTGTCATCTTCCAGATGACGTGGTCACATCTGATTTTCCTCGCCGTCTAAGAGCTCCCGTGAGGTCTGGAAGCTTCCATGTGTTTGTAAAGTCTCGTGGGATGGGAAACCTTTGTAAGGCTAAGAACCTGGTAATGGTCACGTGGGCCTGCATCCAGTTTTCACTGCTCTGGCCCCTATGAAACCCACTGGTAAACTCTGAAGTCTTCTGGACACACCTGTATTCATTCAAGGGACACGGGTTCTGGGTTTTTTTCTTTGGAATACACAGCCAATGAGACTCTAGGGCATCAGTTCTCAACCTTTCTAATGCTGTGGCCCTTTAATATAGTTCCTCGTGTTGCAGTGATTTCTCCATCCCCAACTATAAAATTATTTTTGTTGCTACTTCATAACCATGTTTTTGCTACTGTTATGAATCATAATGTAAATATCTATATTTTCTGATGGTCTTAGGGGAGCCCTTGTGAAAGTGTCATTCAACCTCCAAATGGGTTACAGCTCTTTGAGAACCTCTGCTCTAGGGGAAGAATATACACCTTGACTTTTGTGAGTCCATCTGTGCTTTCCCTTAATTATTGTTAGAGGTTTGGAAACCAAAGTCAGAACCATGCACGCCCTTATGTAATTTTCACCATGCAATAAGTAGAAAATGAAGTCTATTCCCTTCAGTACTGTTGTGAGTTTTATGAACTTTGCTTAATCATGTTGGCCTAACAGCAGCTAGGAGCAGCTAGAGGAATTGATCATTCAGCACGTAGGTATAATTATAGAGAGCCCAGGGGATTTAATAGAAATAGCACAGCAAAGATTAAGGAATTCTCTTACTCTTCCATCTTCCTGTCTGGGGGAATTGAACATGACAGACAGTCTGCTATTTCCTGCAGTGGAAAGAGTGAATGTTGAACGGAAACAGGATGGAAATGGAAGGGAAGCAGGAAGGAAATGGAAGGGAAGCAGGAAGGAAATGGAAGAAATCTTTAAACATGCATTTAATGGATGTGACTAGGAATGAGATTAGGAATGACTTCATCGGAGTGACAGCCATATATAGAAAAAGTAAGTTTGCTTTCTTGTAAAGAACATGTGACTCTAAGCAGATGAGGAAGGTGGCTACAGAGGTGGAGCAGTGTGGGCAAGACAGCTGCTTGCATTTTTCTCATCTCTCTGTCTCTTTAATTTTATTTTTTTACTTATTCGCTTTACGTCTAGCCTCCATCCCAGTCACCCCCTCCCACAATCCTTCCCCCACTCCCCCCTTCTTGTCTGAGCTGGTGGGGGCCCCTCTGAGAACACGCCCCACCCTGGGACATCAAGTCTCCTCCATGCTAGGCACTTCTTTTCCCACTGAGGCAAGACAAGGAGGCAGCCCAATTAGAAGAACATATCCCACCTACAGGCATCAGCTTTTGGGGCAGTCACACCAATCCCTCCATTCCAGGTGTTTGGGGATCACATGAAGGACAAGCTACATATCTGCTACATATGTACGGGAAGGCCTAGGTACAGCCTGTGTCTGTTCTTTGGTTGGTAGTTCAGATTCTGAGAGCCCCAAAGGTTAGTTGACTCTGTTGGTCTTCCTGTGGAGTCCTTATCCCCTTCTGGCCCACAATCCTTCCTCCTAGTCTCCCATAGGAGTTCCCAAGCTCCATGTACTGTTTGGCTGTGGGTGTCTGCAACTGTCTCAATCAGCTGCTGGTTGGAGCCTCTCAAAGGACAAGATGCTCCTGTCTGAAGCATAACAGAGCATCTTTAGTAGAATTAGGGATTGGTGCTTGCCAATGGGATGGGTTTGGCATGGGGGCAGCTGCAAGGCCTGGGTTTGAGCAAGTAAGGGACTCAGCCAATGCATGGAATAAGGCAGTATACATACGGTGGCCCAACACTCTTCCACTGACACAACCTCAGGCTATTGCTATTAAGTCTCCTGGGCTCTCTATGACAATTATACCTACTGGCTGAATGATCAGTTTTTCTAGCTGCTGTTAGGCCAACATGATTGAGCAAACTTCATAAAATTCATGACAGTCCTTAAAGGCATAGACCTTGTTTTTGGAGCTATCGAATGCTGAATACGTGCAGGCAGGCATACACACAGTCTTCTGGGAACGTAGTTGTTTGGAAATATATTTAATCAGTAGATTCTATTCTTTGTCTTTTAGTTCCTTATAGGCTGTGTACAACGCATTATAATTGAGTGTCATAGAAAAAGAAAAGCACAGGACTCTTACAGTTTTGTATGTTTGCTAGATGAATATGAACGGGGAAAAAAAAGTCCATTACTGGCTCCAATATGTGCTTTGGAACAATACTTCACGAATAAATATATTATGCTTTTTCTCAAACAGAAAATGTTTGGGCATTGTTGGTTTATCATGCCCAATTAGACTAAACGTTTGTTCCTCTTTTACTCAGAAGCGGAGTTATTTTAGATGCCACACCAGGAGTAAAGGATTATTAAGTTTTGCTTATGTGTCCTGTACCGTGAAATCTACGCTCAAGAGGAAAACAGTGTGCTGAACTGATACTTTTCTCGGTGGTTAATATGTAAGCCACGTATTATCTGAAATCTTTTGCCAAAACACGTCTGGCTGGGTACATTACACAGGTTACTCGCATATAAATATTGGAGACAATAAGGTATCAGTAACAGCGTTGTGTGGTCACTCTTGCAATCTAATTTAAAATCGCGACGTGGTTTAGGAGAGGCTCTCTTAAGTCACAATACCAAGTTATTGCAGCAACATTTGTCCTCCGTGGCACTAAATTCCCTGTGTAGTAAATTGTGTTTTCGGTTGCTTTGTCCCATAGTGTTGATCATAAGCCCTACTTAAGGATTTCAAACTGCGACAGCGCCCCCCCCCCCAAACCCCTTTTTAGTTCTAAGCTAGAGTTACCTATCAAGTCCTTTTTCTTTCCTTAAAGAAGACACAGGAAAGCGCCACGGAAAAGATTCGTCGACTGTGCAACAGCGACCCCTGGCGGCCCGATGCTCGCAAGCCGTTGAGCATCCAGAGCTGTCTCTAAACAAGTCCCTCTTTGTTTTCCATATCTGGAGAGCTATCAGTGCATGGACCTGGAACTATCTTTGAGAGTGTGGGCTGTGTTTGATAGCCACAATCTAAAGCTCAAAGTTTCAGGATCTTCACTACTCACCGCGTACAACTCATGGGTCTTTGTTTTCTCTTTGTGACATTTAATGAAATGTGTTTTGTAGTTGGATTTTGTTCCTTTCTCCTTGCCAGCGAATCATAGCAACAAACTTGCACATTAGTAAAAAGCCTTTGATGGCTTTTGTTTGTTTGGGAGGAGAAAATGCCTGAAAAGTAAGTAAAAGTCTCAGGGAGGTGGGAGAAGGAAAAAGAGTACTGCTTGTAGCACGAACACCCATATGATTCATCGGTAGAAGCTGAGCTCTGGCTCCATTTCTTTTGTAGATTTCCCGGCTCCCCTCACCCCACCCCTCGCTTTGTTCTGCTTCAAACCTTTCAGAGGGCTGAAATGCATTATTACCTTGTTAAATCTCTACCCAAATCATTTCTACAGCCCGAAGCTGTTTTGACGTGGGTTGAGCATCTCTCTCTCACACACATACACACAAAAGACTTGCTTTTGTTCCCAGACACTCTCATTGGCTGAACGGCCTCCCTTTCGGGCCAATCAGAATCTAGTTGTCAGGCTTGGCAGGCTATTTTTAACCCAACACACAAAACCACTGGGTCTTGGAGGCAGTCCGCGGCAGAATGAAAGTCCCCATAGTAAAAGGCAGCAGCTGAATGTATTTTGGATGTCACGGCGTGTTTGACATTTTCTCTTTAATTCCATATACACTGTTACATTAGCATGTGCTTTTTCGTAAACAACTAACTCAGAAATGGACCTGCGTTTTCCCCAGCTCTGAATTACCCTTTTAGGAAAAGAAAGCCTAAAATATATTGCATTCAGGCTCGATCCAAAAACATTTCAGAGTGTGTGGACGTATTAAACACACACACACACACACAGAGTTTCAATACGAGTGCGAAGGTGCTTTTAACAAGGGATTTTTGTAGATTTTCATTTTGGGTTGACAAAATTTTCATCAGTGACTGGATGAGAGTTACAATAATATCCATCTTTCTCCTTTACCGCATTCAATATGTATATAATTACTGCAACATGTATACACTTTATGTGTGGCATCTAAAATTATAAATACTCAGTGTGGGGTATTTTTGTGGAGGTATTTAGATAAAGCATGGTTTGCAGCATATTCAACCGATTGTTCAGTGGGGGGCGTTTTTGGTTTTCTTTTTTTAACCTCCCTAAATACACTTTAAGTGACAAGGCATTAAAACACATAGTTTGTAAATTATCTAACATATCCAGGAAACGAAAGTTGCCAGATGGGAAAATACCAGGCTGTAAAGTTTGATCCCCCCCCCCCCCCCGCCATCCGTTGAATAGGCCAAAAAGCAGAAAAAGCTAAGTTGATCCCAAAATATATATCACAAAGCAATTTATTGGCAGAAAAATGAAACTGTTTCCTGCAAAGGAAAGGGGGGGGTTGTGGAGGCCTAAATAAGAAAGATACTAAGAGTCTCCTCTAGTTCTTAAAAGAGATTTTTAAATTGTAGATTTGCCTAGTATTTATTTATCCAAGCTTGACGATATGACTTTATTTGTTCATCTCCTAAAAAAGGCCTGTTATTTTTTTGTTGCAAACCACGAAAGTGTCATTTAAACATGGTATCAGTCAAGTGTAGAAATCCCGCAAAGGCTCCTGGGAGACATGGCTAGGATCCTATTCAAAGATGCAGGCATTCTTCAGGAGAGAGGCTTCCATAACAAAAGTGGCCAAGGATAAGGAAAAACTTTACACAAAAGTTCTAGCAGAACTGTGGAGAACAGTCAAGATGTAGGGAAGGTGTGTACCTTGCCTTAACAGATTTCACTGTTGGGGAGAAATGCCCCCCGCGTTTCTGAAGGTGAATTTGAACGACTGTAACAATGCACCTGGAAAAGAGGTCACTCTTTCCAACAACAGTTTGAGGCACACTAGGTCAGCTTTCTAAATAATAGCTCCCAGGAACTTTGCTAGGTTTAGATAGGCAACCAGCTGCTAGCAATTTAGTTTAATATTCATTCTTACTACAGTCAAAGAATCTGAAAAAAACTGAGACCCAGCAAGTTTCTTTTCTCTTGGCAGTGCCATACTATATATGTTGAACTCCAGTAAAAATTAATCTATGACACTTTTTTGATGCTAGGCCCTCATTCTTTGGGCCGGGTCATTTTGCTCTTGACTTAATCATCTGGGAAGTGCCTTGATTTGGGTTGTTTGTTTGTTTGTTTGTGGCTTGGTTTGATTTTATGCTTGTCTGGTTTAAAAGTAAATATACAATGATCATATCAATTTTTGAAATGTGTCTTCACCTCGCAGTCTCTGAGTTTATATATAAACTCCCTAAAGGCAAAAACTAATAGAATAAAATAGGTAAATTATTATTTTTTTAAAGAAAATAACGTTTAACCCCTCCACCCAGCATTTGTTAAGTTTTATACACTCCTGGTGTACATTTTCTTGTCCATGGAAGCTCTCATGGGAGAAGAAACATAAGCAGGTCCCTTGACTGAACCTCTATGAGAATGGTAAGCAGAAAAGGACTGGGTGCTGTCAGGTTCCGAACTAACCAGGGAAGAAATGCAGGTATTGTTGACTGCAAAATGTAGATTCCTATATCTCCAAGATATCTTGTGATCACCTGCTGACTAAACTGTGATAATGTTAACAGAGAGATGGGTGCAGTCCCTGAATGGAAGCCCTCATGCCAATGCATTTGTAGAATCAATAAAGCTTACCAAACACTAGTTCTATCATGACAAAATGGGTTCTTGCTTAGGAATGACAGTTTTCTGTGTGTTGGGTAAAATGGTGGAGAAGGATGTCTGTCAATGACAGCTGGTGTCTTCAGCTTGCTTCTCACTTCCCAGGAGTCTTGCTTCAAGCTCCCCACCTCACCTCACCCCACCCCATCCACCTTCTGGGAACATTTCTCAGGTTCCTCCTGAGCTGCATCCCCTTTGTCACTCCTCACCCATCTTCCCAACTTGCAGTTAAGAGTAAATCCATGGGAGCCTTCTCTTTCTCTTTTTAGACTGAGCTGAAATGACAGCAGTTTTTCTAAATACTGTGTATGTGTGTGTGTGTGTGTGTGTGTGTGTCTGTGTGTGTGTGTGTATGTGAGTATGCTGGATCACTTCTGAACATTCCATACAACACATTCACTATTTCCTTGACTGTCATTTCTTCAACTTGATTAATTCAATGCCCTCCAGAAGGATTTTCTGTGTGAATTATGTTGGCTTTGTTGAGCCCAGTGTGCAGAGAAACAATCTGTGCCAATAGTGCTTTTGACTGAACAGTGTCTGACTGTATAACTGCCCATCACTTGTTCTTTGACCTGTTTAGATCCTGTGAATAGTTCACAGTTGGACAGGTCATTTTTCTTAGATGAATTTGAAAAGACATGAAGAATTTGAACCAATCCCATGTTAGCAATGGGCAAAGGAAAGTGCCTTAAAATAACAAGGACCTCATAGAATATCAGAGTCTTGAATGGAAATAAGAACATTAGACATTAAATTACAGAAGGTTTAATAGAAAATTTTAGTGTGGGGGTAATTAATTATGCAAAGATGATTGACATTCTAAACTTCAGTGTGTCAGCTGCAATGAAACCTGGAAATAACAAGAATTTCAAAACAAACTAAATGTAATTTTCATCCAGAGGGAGGTAAGCAGTCTAGGAAGTGCACTTTTTATTGTGACCAACCATTCAATGTGGCCATTCAATGTGAGGTAGACACCATTGCAATGTTTACAGTTAAGCAATAAAGACAAACAGAGAACATGGCTGATTTGGAAACAAGGGAAATATGGAAAATTAAAAGTAAAAATAGAGAATATAGCTGACATTTATGCTGGCTTGATCTTTATTTCTGAATTTTATAAATAGATTCAACAATATTGTGTATTATATAGAAACTCTAAAATACATTTCTTAAATAGGAAAATAATTTCATTTACATTGTATTGTCAGGAAAACGTTCAGTCATAATGGCCTCATAATAAAAGGAAAAAAATTTAAAAATTAAAAAAAAATGGCCGGGCATGGTGACGCATGCCTTTAATCCCAGCACTCGGGAGGCAGAAGCAGGTGGATTTCTGAGTTCGAGGCCAGCCTGGTCTACAAAGTGAGTTCCAGGACATCCAGGACTATACAGAGAAACCCTGTCTCGAAAAAAAAAATTAAAAAAAAAGGAAAACATTCATTATATGTATTGATGTGTATGTATGTATGTATGTATGTATGTATGTATGTATATGTGTATGTGTTCGTGGGAAGGTCAAAGGACTACTGGTGGAGTCAGTTTTCTCTCACTACCATGCTGGATCAAACTCAGCTCATCAGGTTTGGAAGCAAGGGCCTTTACCACTGAGTAGTCTTATTGGCTCCTAAAAGAATAAAATGAT
Organism: Mus caroli; assembly: GCF_978045245.1. Lineage (NCBI taxonomy): Eukaryota > Metazoa > Chordata > Mammalia > Rodentia > Muridae > Mus > Mus caroli. The sequence continues at coordinate 96,850,756 of NW_028227264.1, forward strand.
TCTTTTGGTTTTAATAAAACACCATAAGTTATAATTTTCACTTTTACACCAAGGGACAACATCCGATGAATATGAATTCATTGCATTGGTAAGAAAACTAAGGAATAACAGTTGGGAAGAATAACATGTTTGATAGGCATGTGATTTTAGTAAGCTGTTCAAATTTGTGAAAACTTGAAAAGCATCCTTTCCACTGACATCTCAAAACATTAATCATGTCCTAATTATTACAGAGTTAGGTGTGGAATAATTCAAAATCAGAGGGGATGGATATCAGTTATACCATCATGAGTTTTTCATGCACACAAAAAAATTAGAGAGCCCTTAAGTAACAGGCCCAAATAAGTGATCAGAAACCAACATCATAAAGTCGTCTTGCTACTAGATCATAACCTAGGGAATGCCCAAGGGTTCTTCGTGATAGCTGACCCTTCCATATCAACTTTCTTCTTTTATGCATTTTGAAGTCATTCCTAAGTGATGGGTGATTTATTGGTTGACAGAACTACCTAGAAATGCTTGGGAGCCCCCATGTTAAACATAAAAATATGAAAAGAAGGCTATGAAAACTCTCTTAGCATGCTTTTGTGGAGATGGGGTAATCTTCCTGTGGGGTCCTTAAAAGTACAACTATAGTTTGCCTTCCTATGACTCAGGTTTGGTTGAAAGGGCTTTGTAAACTAGTGCGTGTTCTACTTAGATATGGGTACTGAAAGCCATCAAAGATTCAAGCTTCCCTCCTTGACTTACTTGAATGTCAATCCTATTCTTTACCTGGTTACAATCACAAATGCGTATTGAACATTTGACAGGGCTCATTAGACTGTGGCCACAGCTTGCATAACTACTAAGTAAGTATTGGTTCTTCAGCAGTAACACTTAAAATAAAAAAGACATCTGTACAGATGTGTCTAAAATCTCACAGCTATGAAACCTGAGAATTGATGAACATGAGAACTGAGGCCAGTGCGGGCAAGGGAATTTTGATGCTTGGTGGAATACTCCATACTCAGCATACCTAAGTAGTGAAATAGAAAAAAAATAATAATGGATATTATCACAAATATTGCAAAATGAAGTATTTTGCTGTCAGCTATTGAAGAGTATTAATCTTTTCAAACTAAACACCATCATTAACCTCTGGGACCAAATGTCCATAAAACTCAACCACAACTTTCTTGAGTTCTGGCAAGTTTTGCTATAAACATAGTCATTGGTATCAAAATAAGGGACCAATGAAAAACTGGACCGAAAGGCATCTTCTGAGAGAAAACAATACATTGTGTAGGCATTCTGCATGATTACAATGATGCATGCATGAGTCTTCATGTTGCAGTCTAGGCCTGGACATGGTTAGGACTGGTTTTACAGATTTAGGAATAAGGGATCGGGAGGAGAGATCAAATACCTTCATCCTAACAGATTGTAAACACTTCACCTCTTAGTTTTCCTAATTTAATATAACTTCCTAGAAGTGTCAGGGTATGTTCACACCTTGCAGTTCAGTCATGAGTTAAGACCTGGTCATCTTCCAGTATATTCAATAATAGCACAAGGCCAATACCAGGCACCCAACCTAGAGAACAAGAGCAGACCGTTACTCAGACAAGCTATCGATTACATGTAGATGGAATATTTCTCTGTACTTGTAGGAGAAAGGAAGAGCTGGACCTGGCTGAGGTCTCTGATTCGTCTCAACTAACTCACTCATACAGTAAGGAAAATCAGAAGTCACACAGACCTTATGAGAATCTGACCAAGGTACTTGGCTCAGGTAGAAAGTCCATCTATTTCCACAAGAGAGGAGGGTATGTAGATCCTTCTACATAAACCTCCATAGTTTGTGAACATGAAACTAGATCCTAATACAAGGGCCAGGCAATTAAAACCCTGTGAGCTGCTGCTACACTTGGAGTGCCGATGGGCCTGCCTATAACAGGTCACTTTAGAGATGGATGGTGCTGCTGATGCAGATTATCCTGACAGATGCATGAACAAGGACTGTCCTTGTTGACCTAGTGGCTGAATGCAGCACTCTAGCAATGGAGTATGAAGGTAATGTTGCCCATTAGTGTCACCTTGTTGTTGACATCTTGGCTAAATTTGATTTCTACACAATGATAACTGGAGTTAAATAGGACATGAACTTGACAGCCTGGGTTTGCCTTCATAGTGAAGGACAAATTTCACTGTGCGAGCAAAACCATCAGGAAAGCTCTTGTCCTTACTTATATGGGGCTATTGCTAAAAAAGAAAAAGAAAAAGAAAAGATAAGCCTTGTTGCTTGTAGATAGATAGATAGATAGATAGATAGATAGATAGATAGATAGATAGATAGATAGATAGACAGTTTACTTTTCTTGCTCTAAAAGCTGGGAAGTCCTAGGTATGGGTAGTTTCAGTCCCTGGAGACTTAGTGCTTCCTGGATCATGGACGACTATTTTCTCAGCTCCAGTGTTCTTAAATAACTGTTGCAGTGAGGGAGGTCCTTGGGACCTCCTTAATGAGGGCACTATTCACACCCTCAAAGGCTTTTTACCATAACGTCGGTTTGGAGTTTAAGATTTCAGCTTATGAATGTGAAATACACAATCCATCTGTAAATGTTCAAATGGTAATGTTGCTTTGCTCTTAGAAACACAAACTCTTGGTGGGCTCCTGGGTAAAGTGTGGCTTATTACCTCACTGTCTTAAATTTAGTGTAAAATCAAAGAAAAAGATTGGAAAAAGAGGAGGCGGGGACTAGGGAGGCAATAGTCCCTTTAGTAAAACCCCAGAGAATTCTGGGACACTGTATTTGTCTAATTACATCTGACTCAGTAAAACGCAGCCTGCCTGGGCTCCATCATCAAGTTCCCTTCAGCCATGAGGTGATGGGACTAGAGAGAGTTTGGAAGGTAGCTTAGTGGGTTGCAGGATTCTTTATTTTTCTTTTTATTGGTTATTTTATTTATTTACATTCCAAATGTTATTCCCCTTCCCAGCTTCCCATCTGCAAACCCCCATCCCATTTCCCCTACCTCCTTCTATGAGGGTGCTCCCCACCCACCCACTTACCCACTCCCTGACTCACCCCTCACCCTTATCATTCCGCCATGCTGGGGCTTCAAGCCTCCGCAGGACCAAGGGCCTTCCCTCCCATTGATAAGGCCATCTTCTGCTGCATATGTAGCTGGAGCCATGGGTCCCTCCATGTGTACTCTTTGGTTGGTGGTTTAGTTCCTGGGAGCTCTGGGGTATCTGCTTGGTTGATATTATTGTTCTTCCTATGGAGTTGTAAACCCCTTCAGCCCCTTCAGTCCTTCCCCTTACTACTCTGTTGCAGGATTCTTTAAAGCCTTAAGAGGAGGGCTCTTCTGCATATGTATCAGAAGATGGCCTAGTTGGCCATCATTGGGAAGAGAGGCCCATCAGTCTTGCAAACTTTATATGCCTCAGTACAGGGGAACACCAGGGCCAAGAAGTGGGAGTGGGTGGGTAGGGGAGTAGGGGAGAGGGTATGGGGGACTTTTGGGATAGCATTGGAAATGTAAATGAAGAAAATACCTAATAATAAAAAAAAAGAGGTGGGCTCTTGAAGATCACTGAGTACAGCTGACCCTGGCCCTGAGCAGTATTTCTGATGCCGCACCTAGCACAGCTCCAGTAAGCACCACTCACTTTTATTTCCTCTGCCTCCTAAACTGCTGTGGATGTTGAATTTGAGCAGCACAGGACTAAGGGGTCTTGGGGGCTCTCAGGCTTTCTGATTCCCTTCTGCGTTTATTAGATAATGAACAGCTTGCCCAATGCCTCTTTTTCCCATCTTAAAGTTCTTTTTCTTTTCCTTTTTCTCTTCCAGCTATACATTTTACAGCAGCTCCCTAAGGCACAATAACCTTGGCCCGAGTTCCTATAAAACCATTCTGTGTATGTATCAAATCAGTATAAACAACCTTATGGCTTCAGACACTTAGCCCTTTCAAAATGAATTCTTACTCTCCTGTGTATGTTGCTTAAATTAAGCCTCGGTACAAAGGAATCTTTGAAAGCATATTCTTTAAAAACACTCTTCTCTGGATGTAAGTAATTCCTACGTCCGCTCATTTCTATTTTATGGAATCATTGGTCGAGTTTGCTATTGTGTTCCTGACATTGCAAATGCTGGGCGCAAAGCAACACTAAAGACAGCCATCCCTCTTGAAGAGATTGCAACTTACTGTTGGTAAGACAGGTTAGAATTTCCTTTACTGTCATTTATCTATTATTAATTTACTAGAAGCAAGTTCAATATTTATGGATAAAAGTCACGTTGAAATGATAGTCCCCCAAAATATCCATGTCATTGGGTAATTGAGCATGAAAAGAGAGCTTTTCATGTGTGTGCAGTAAGTGAGGATATGCATGTACATGTGTGTATGTATATACATATATACAAATAAACACATACTTACATATATATGTATGTCTATGTATATATGTATGTTTATGTATATATGTGTGTGTATATATATATGTATATGTATATATATGTATATGTGTATATATGTGTGTGTATATATGCATATGTGTGTGCATATATACACACACACACATATATATATATCCATATGTATATGTATATATATATATATCCATGCATATGAAGGCCAGTGGACAACCCTGACTGCTTTTACTCAGGCACAGTGGAACTTGTTTCTTAAGAAAGGATCATTCATTGGTCCGGAATTCACTAATTAAGCTAGGTTTTCTGGCTGGCAAGGCCTGCTACCACACCTGGCTTTTTGATGTGGGTTATGGCTATGAAACTCAGGTTCCAGTGTTTGCAAGACAAGCACTTTAGTATGTTACTTCTCTCTCAGCCTGTGAAGTTAGTTACCTCTTAATAAAGGGTTGCTAGGAATTGGCAAGAAGATGAGAGGGAGAAGGTTGTCTCACATCAAGCAGGCACTGAATTAGACTAGAGCTCCTTCAGAACTCGGGAAGCCTTCAGAGATGCCAAAGTCTTGGTCTTGACTTTGGGCTTCCAGAGCTGTGAGAAAAGAAGGTTCTGTCATCTCAGTGTGTGGTGTTTTGTCAGGACAGCCTAAGTTAACCAAGACTCCAGCCTCCTGTGAAGTGTGATTAGGTCTCACAGCAATTTTCTGGATTATCTTTGCTGTTGCCTGCCTACCTATGGACTTCAAGGGGTCTCTGGAGGGTCCCTAACTTCACACTCCCAATTCAGCTTTCTCTCCCACTCTCCTTTTGCTGACTTACCCAACTTCCTGTTATCAAAACCCCATGTTAATCAGGAGCAGCAGCTGTTCTCCTTGTCCTCTGCAGTTGTGGCCTCCTGTGAGTTTTGACTGTTCCCTGTGAAGAAATACAAAGACACCCTGCCCTCCCCTGCACCACTGAAAATTCTGATCCATGTATTTTTACTGAGGTTACAAAGTTATAATCTCACGAGATGTTCCACCACAGGGGAAAAAAACAAACAAAACAGAGCAAGACAAATCCCAAAACCTAGGACTTTGAAGGATTGGTTAGGGTTAGTTTTTGTAAATGAACAGATCTGCTAGATCTGTTCTGACCGACTCCTCAAATTCAGATTACTCAAACTATGGAGATACCATAGGGATAGAGGCATAGGTCCAAAATATTCTGTGAAAGGACAATTTTTAATGTTGGTTTTAAGTCAGTCACATCTTAGTTGCCCTCACTCCTGAGGGCAAGCAAGCATAGCTATATAGGACAGTGTAGCTACAGAACTGTTGAGACTAGAAATGACACTGAAAGGAGAATTTGGGGTTTGGATAACAGATCTTGAAGCCACTGGAGAGAGGAGGGCTTTGCGCTGGCTCCTCTTCTGATCCTCCATGTCTTGCTCTGCTAATTTCCTGTGACTTACCAAATTCCCTTTTTAATGAGTAAAAAGCCAAAACCACAACCAGAAAATGGAAGAGTAGTGAGACTTAGTGCCCAAGGCCAGAAATGAAAGCACCAGGATAGTTTTTCAAAACAACACTACCTTCCAAAGGAGAGAAGCAAAGGTGCTTTATTTAGGAACCCTGTAGATAGCCATTCTTGAAACCACATCAAAGCCAGTTCAAGCTCAAGGTAATATTTACATATTCAAAATGGAAAGACAGAAGGTATTAGAACATGGCCTGGACTTTCAAGCCCAATTCTAGAGCCCGAAGCAGGCCACACCTTCCTGGAACTCTGCCTGGGATAGCAGTTTGAGAAGCAGTCAGTACTGTGACTTGATATCTCTCAGTCTATAGCACTTAGTTCCCTGGTATTCTCTCTCTCTCTCTCTCTCTCTCTCTCTCTCACACACACACACACACACACACACACACACTCACTATGCTAAACTGAATCACGTGCTGCAAAACTTTCTGCTGCATAAAGGTACATTTATGCATGTGGTACATTTACACAATGGAGTACTACTCAGCTATTAAAAAGAATGAATTTATGAAATTCTTGGGCAAATGGATGGACCTGGAGGGCATCATCCTGAGTGAGGTAACACAATCACAAAGGAACTCACACAATATGTACTCACTGATAAGTGGATATTAGCCCAAAACTTAGGATACCCAAGATATAAGATACAGTTTGCTAAACACATGAAACTCAAGAAGAATGAAGACTGAAGTGTGGACACTATGCCCCTCCTTAGAATTGGGAACAGAACACCCATGGAAGGAGTTACAGAGACAAAGTTTGGAGCTGTGACGAAAGGATGGACCATCTAGAGACTGCCATATCCAGAGATCCATCCAATGATCAGCATCCAAACGCTGACACCATTGCATTCACTAGCAAGATTTTGCTAAAAGGACCCAGATATAGCTGTCTCTTGTGAGACTATGCCGGGGCCTGGCAAACACAGAAGTGGATGCTCACAGTCAGCTAGTGAATGGATCACAGGGCCCCCAATGGAGGAGCTGGAGAAAGTACCGAAGGAGCTGAAGGGATCCGCAACCCTATGGGTGGAACAACATTATGAACTAACCAGTACCCCGGAGCTCTTGACTCTAGCTGCATATGTATCAAAAGATGGTCTAGTCAGCCATCACTGGAAAGAGAGGCCCATTGGACATGCAAACTTTATATGCCCCAGTACAGGGGAATGCCAGGGCCAAAAAAATGGGAAAGGGTTGGTAGGGAAGTAGGGGGGAGGGTATGGGGGACTTTTGGGATAGCATTGGAAATGTAATTGAGGAAAAGATGTAATAAAAATAGTTTTATATGTAAAAAAAAGATTTGATTTAAATGAGAAAAGCAGATGCAATAACAGATAAAAAAAAAAGGGTTATTCAAAGTTGACCCTTTGTTCTAGGGGTTGATTTGAGACTACCTAGAGAGATTGCTCAGCTCAGGGATTTGGTCTAGAGATAAAGGCTGCTCTCTGAAGAGGCCCTGGTCTCTTCCTCCTTGACCTTCCCCAACTCCTTTCCAGGCTTTAAAGAGAAGCCTCTTCTCTACTTTAAGGCTCCATCTTGTGCAGTGTGTTGTTTCTGTCCACTGCTCTCCCTCCAGCCCCAAGGCCCACTTGTGGTTTCAGCTCCTCTTTACAGACCAACTGCAGCTGGTTTTCTGTAGTATCATCTTTTTTTTTTTTTAACAGAGGAAAGAGACACTTCAGCGCATGCCCAGTTCTGTACTGTGATGAAACAAATTAACTAGAGGTTAGCTGAAAAAATTAGAGGAAATGAGTTGGTGATCTTGGCTGCCTGGTCTTTCATACATTTCTCCAAAGAATTTGAACTGAAATATAGAAAACAAACAAACAAAACATTGAAAATGTCTTAACAGTCTTGTAAACTCCTGGCAGTTTTCTCTTCCATACATTCAGGAATCATGTCCCTTAAAGAACTTGCCTTGTTTCTTGGCTAACAGAATAACTCACGTTATTTTCAGTTTTCCGGGTCTGTGTGCAATCCATCTGTGGAGACACTTCAGCCCACACTGAAAGAATCTTCACAAGGAAGGACTGGGATTTAGAGATTTCTTTTCTTCTCTCTCTCCCCCAGGCAGCTTACAGCACTTTGGCTCTACCCTCTGGCCAAGGGCTGCCACTCACATTGTGCAACAAGAACTCAGCTTGGATCTTGAAATGACTTCTTTCCTGGCCTGCCTTGTGACTGAACATGCTAAAAAACGCCTCACTGTATAACAGCCCAGACTAATACTTACCAAGAGAAAATAAAAGTGAATTTATAAAAGCAGAGGCGTGAGTCACTAGGAAGGAATAGCCAGCACAGCCTTTGCTGGGCTTTTATTCACATGTAAACAAAACCCCTCAAGCCCCACCTCCTCCAGCATCCTTTCTCTGTCACAAAGTACTCTAAGTCCCAGGGAGACTTAGTGTGTCAACAGGATGACCCTAGATTAGGCCTGCGGGCTTTTCCAAGAGAGACAGGAGGTGAAAGACCCCTAATGCCCCTAAAAACCACCGTGAGACTATTTCCCTCTTTTAAAATGGAAAATGGACAAACTCTATTTCCCTCTTTTAAAATGGAAAATGGGCAAATTCTTCTCTACGAGATTGAACAGGGCCATATCTTTGTAAGACTCAGTCATCCTACCTAATTATGTCTTGTAGATTCTAATAGTATTCTGGGAGATGCCTTTACATGTCAACACAGTTGAGGAAAAATCAAAAGTTCCTTGTGACGAGAAAAGAGGAGCTTGGGTAATCTCAAACACGATATTTAATCGATTTTGTCATTTTCTGGGTCTTTCTGTCCCTTCTTGCCCGTTGCCTGGAATATACAAGTCATGTTATCTGAGATATAAGGTATGATTTATGCAGCTGATACTAACAATGTAACTTAACAGAACATTGACCAGATGGATCCTATTTAATATAAGTTCTATTCTCGTTAAAGCATTTTAGAGACAGTGTTTTTCTCTCTCTCTAAAACACACAAGTTTGTAATCAGTTCTCTCTTAATGAAGTCTAAGCATTAGGGCATAAGAAGTTTCTTCATGCCCAGATTCTAGAAAATATTTATTTTATTAAATTTTAAGAGGTAACAGAAAATGAGTGATAGTGAAAATGGTTTGTGTTAATCAAAATATCTTTAAGTAATGTATATTAACATTATCTTTTAGGTTATGGCTGTAGTATAATTTCCAGGAATACTCTCATGTATACAATTGAGAAATATGATTTTTGAAGATTATAGCACATAAAAATGGATATTTAGCTTGTCAAAGATTTTTAAGCCAGTTTTCAGTTTTGTTTTGTTTTGTTTTTAATTTGGTTGGTTTTTTGTTTTTGTTTTTGTTTTTGTTTTTGTTTGTGTGTGTGTGTGTGTGTGTGTGTGTGTGTGTGTGTGTGTTGGGGGGAGATCAGAAGAGATACCAACCTGGCAAATGTCACATTCAGGATCTGGGTAAACTTTGACATCTCCCTCTAATAGTAAAAGTGCTATAATAACTTTTTACTAAATAAAGATAGCTAATACTTTGACTTTAAATGGAAACTAAAGTATTAAAATCGCATTTTAAAGTGCTCAGGAAATTTCTAAACAGTTTTGTTTGTGTGTTTGTTTGCTTGCTTGCTTGTTTGCTGGTAGACAAGCTTAATAGGAATATTTTAAATTAAAAAAATGAAGGGCTAGCTCACGTGGACTAACTTTTTCATCAGGGATTTCTTCTGTATGAAATGGACTTTGACAGTGTGGAAAGGGGCTATTTGCTTTTAGAGTGATTAAGTATCACTCAAAATGAAATCTTGAAGTCATTGCTAATAGATGCTGTGTTTGTAAATAATGTTATGTGAATTTATATTTTAATTTATAATTTGTTGTTATGTACATGATAAATTATTAGCATAAAACCAGTGTTGTTCACAAAAATGAAATGCAACTTTAGAATCTCTGTGTTCACTGGAGCATTATATTCAGTATTTATGTCTCTAAGAGGAAATGCTTTTATAATCTGCATAATGCAATGCTATATATAAATAAGCCAGATATGATGGAAGTGTCATTAGAAACTTTGTCCTTTAGTTTCAAATGTGTATGTAACCAACACACATAGTTCTCTATATGACAAAGCTCTCCATGCTATGAAATAATAGTAAATAAAAATGTTCAAGAAAAAAATAGAACTTTCATACACCGGATATGTTCTTTGTTTGTTTGTTTGTTTGTTTTGTTTGTTTTATTTGTTTTATTTGTTTGTTTCCAGACAGGGTTTCTCTGTGTAGCCCTGGCTGTCCTGGAACTCACTCTGTAGACCAGGCTGGCCTTGAACCCAGAAATATGCCTGCCTCTGCCTCCCAAGTGCTGGGATTAAAGGTGTGCACCACCACCACCCGCTTGATATGTTAGGTTCTTAATGAATGTACAAAGCTTACATCTATAACTGACATCCATGATTTGATTTTAGTTTGATGTAAATTTATGTCAGATTTAAAAAAATGTATCTTATGAGAAAATGTCTATACAACTTAGTTCTATTATAACCAAGATTTTGTTTCACAGTTGTTTTTCCCATGCATTGTGGTCATTTATCTACTTTTAGCAACATTTTAAAAGGCAAGAATCTTTTGTTTCCTGTTAATTTTACCAGACTTTCAACATCACCCTTCCTCATGGGAAACAAAGAAAGAAACAAAAACATTAGTTTGCTACTTTTGCAAATCTTCGTGACTCCTTATTTCAGTCCTTTGAATAGGAGACCAAGATCCTTCTCCCAGGAATTTTCCCTCTTCAAGTCACTATGCCAGTCTTCATTGCCAATTAAACTGGCATAGAAACAGTTCTGGAAGTGTCTCTGAGGGTGATTCCAGAAGGCTTAATCTACTCTGAATAAGGGCAGCAACTTCAGTGGGATGAGGTCCTAAACTAAATTAAAAAAATAAATAAATAAAAAAGGAATAAGAAGAGGAGGAAGAGGAAAAAGAGGGGGAGGAAAAAGAGGAGAAGAGAAGGAAGAAGGAGGACAGTAAGCTGAGTTGGTTTAAGGGTTTTTACCTTTATATGACAAAGCTATGTTATGAAATAAATTAAATAAAAATGTAGGTGAAAAAAAAATCATAGATCTTCCATACCCCAGACATGTTAGGTTCTTAACCTTAAACCTTACATCTGTAAATGACATGCATAATTTTTTTTGTGGCTTTAAGCAAATTTAATTTGTGCTCATTCATAAGGAAGATATATATATATATATATATATATATATATATATATGAGAGAGAGAGAGAGACTATTATGAGTAGACAATAATCCTCGCTGATGTCTGATATCTAATAACACTAAGCAGATATCCAAACAGCAGGACTTCCCAACAGCAGACTTTTATTCAGGCCTAGCCAATTTATGCTGACTTTAGTTGGTCTTCTGTTTATATGTCTCTGCATGACTGAGCATGAAGATGAGAGCTGAGGTTCTCCAGGGCAAACATGTAGGCAGGGCCACTCTACTTTTGGCCAATCCCCTAAGACCTGAAGTGCCTTCCATTACTGTTGATTGAGCTCACTGTGACCCATCGGGTTAAGGTTATTAGTCATCCCTGACTGCACCCAGCTTTCCCACAATGAGCTCTCCAATTTTCTTACTAATGGGAAACTTATTTACACAGATCCTTGATTGCAAATGCTTAAGAGAAATGCACTCAATGCACACAAAGCACTAAGGTGTTGTTCTGCATGTCATTCCCTCTCAAAGGTTAATGTGACACAGTTGTGAACAACGTTGGGCAATGGCATCTCATGCATGTCTAGGTACTGTTTTATATTTAAGAGGATATTTTTGTCTATCAGCAAAACACCATAGAAACTACACAGCATGCAATTTGCTCGAGTAAGAACACATTATCATTTGCTTATCTTGCTTCTTTGCAAGATTTAAGTCTCATGGCTCTTTGAAATGCTCTCTGTCTTAAAGAATTTGGATGACATTCTATTTGCTATTCAATTTTAGTCTTGCATAAAAGCAGGGGTTTTGAGCTCTGAAATCTGTTGTAGTCTTTCAACAGAAGTTAGCATATTGTATAAGCCATTCATGTTCCCCCAAGATGACAAATCTCTGTGTGTGTATCCAAATATCTAAATTTATTTGGGGGTTTTTGACTCAAAATGGCATTTTGGCCATCTCATGTAACCATGACTCTTTCTGAACTTGGGAAACAGGAGTTTTTAAAGAATATGTTAGAGAACGAGGGAAGGTAAGAAACGTTTCCATAAACGAATGCTCCTCATTGGAACCCATTTTAATCTAACACAGTCACAGGGTTCGTATAGTTTGTCTATCACCCTCCTTGTAAGAAAGAGTTGTGGTCTAGACTTTTGAGAGATTCACATGAAATTCTCCATCTACTTATAAGACCTAAGTATTCGATACAACACTGCGAGAACTATTTCCTAAAGTCCAGCTCTGTTTGATCACTCGTACTAAGTACTTTGGATAAGCTGCTTTCTATGGGAATGTTTTCCTGATATGTCATCTTGGTACAAGATACTCTGCCATGTGCTTTAGTTTGTAGATGATAGTGTAATTAAAAAGGCTCACCCAGTAACTCTATGCGTGCAGGTTCACACTGAAGATTAGAGGGGACTTCTGATTACTAAGAACGTATTATGTTTATCCTGTCTCTTTCCTTACTCTTCCCAGAACCCTGTTGATAAAGACTGAGAGAGAAATATGGGATCATGACACACAGAGAGCAGGAAAGCTATGGCTGTCTCCATGTGACATCTAGAAGGAGTCTGGCCCCAGATATTGAGAAGTATGTGACTGATATCTACCTTGAATATGGGATGCATGGCGGCTTGGATTCTCAGCTTTGAGTCCATGAAATTCCAAGGCAACAGAAAACAGCACGCTCAAACTTTGGTGGTGAGCTTATAATTATTCTATTTAATGTTTTTCACTGTTTGTTATTGTTTGCTTGCTAGTTTTAGTCTGGAGAAAACGACGCTTAAAATGTTTATATGAGTTGTCCCAAGTTCAAGGGAAGGTGGAGGCGGTGCTGTTGTTCATAAGTAGCCTGGCCTCATGTGCACATGTTCAATACTGGTGTCTATGCAGGCAGCGTCTCCCAGGCAGTACCTTGGGAGACCTTTTTGTAAATTAACTCTGAAGTGATAGATGAAACATCAGAGAACAAAATGCACAAAGATGTCCAGGACTGCTTCTTCATTTGGGGTACAGGGTATAGTGATTGACTGGAGATGTCTGACTCTGGTATGTTCTGATGTATATTTTTCTTGGCTTGGCCCCTTTACATACCATGTGCATCTCTTGCCTTGCCTGGGATCTGAGATGGTCTCATGTGATTAATTTGAGAGATAGCCTCTCCATGCACCATTTGCAAGCTCAGGGGCACACCAGGACAGGGTTTTGGAGTCCTGAGTACCAGCCAAGACAGGGAAAAGGCAGAGAATGTAGGTTCCAGGTCACCCCAAATCCTTGTTCCACAGATGCCTCAGCTGAAGACCAGGCTGAAGTTAGCCCGAGAGCAGCCCTGATTAGGACACAGGCCTGTGTGCCCAGTACTAAGAATTATTGAATATGGTACTGTAGGATGTTGGCTTCTAGCAGCTGACATGAGAGTAATTTACGGCATAACACTTCCTGTTTGCTAATGCAAATACTTAACCACACACACACAGCACTGAGGGCTGGGTTTATTAGGGCAGCCACTGAACGGTGTCTGTTTACTCAGGTGAGCACTGAGCTCTGCTGATTTATTGGGATGGGCACGGAGAACTGGTTAGTTTATTCCAGTAAGCAATGGGACCAGTTGGTTTATTCAGGTGAACATGGGGCACCACCAGTTGGTTTCTTTTGGCGAGCACTAAGCACTGTTTGGTTTAATGAGGTGGCCACTGACATAGTATGATAGGTGTCTTCATAATATGAGATTAAGATATACAACTGCACACAGTAAAGGCCCTGTGAAAATATAGGATAATGTGGCCTATTAAGGATGTCTAGAATCACAGAACTTATAGAATGAATCTTCCCCCATCTACACACACACACACACACACACACACACACACACAGACACACACGGGATAACATATAGGCTGCATTCCAACTAATCCAACAATGGCGAGCTGGATCAAAAGCCTGGGTCTTCCCCACCTCAAAAGTCCAGACTAAAAGTGCATTCACCTATTTCAAACCAAGAAGAAAATCTCTGGCTGGCATCCCTCCATTTCTAGATTATAGTTCATTCCAGATACAGTTAAGTTGACAACCAAGAGTAGCCACCATCTATAAGCCAAGGAATGAGGGCACAGAAGGACCCAGCCCTGCCAGCATCATGATCTTCAACTCCTGGTTTCTAGAACGGTGAGGAGACCAAACTCTGTGGTTTAAACCCTCTGACATGTGGTGCTTTGCTATGGCAGTGCTGGTAATCCCCAGAAATTTGCTTCTGGAAAAGAGTGAATAAAATAAGTTCTGCTTGAAACTCAGAGGAGAGAGGTCTTCGTCAGAATATCAAATTCAGTGGGTGTGTATTACTTCTCTCGGCCTGTTAGTTTTCCTCCTCCTCCCCTCTTAGTCTTCTTTTAAAAAAAGAAAAATAAAGATGAAGTGTAGGCCCATCTCAGGTATGGTGCTACTGACATTAAGATTGGATCTTTTCTCTTCAGTAAAAAGCTTCTGGAATTCCCCTCGAAAATACACCACGGACTTTCTAAATCTGATCCAGTTGATAATGAAGACCTGACATTCCGTGTGGAAGAGCAGGTGATGGCAGAAGATACAGATGAACTAGCAAAGACACTTTAAAAGAAGTAGAGCCGAGTCACTGGGGATGTACAGAGAAATCAAGAGAATGGAGCCATAACCATAGAGTGGCCCTAAGAAAGGTGTTCTGTAAAGGATTCTGTCCTGGACAGGTCAATTAACCCAGCTCAGCCATGTGCCAGTCTCCGGGCTTTGTCTCCTTACTAATGCACAGTCACACCCTGTAAAATTACTATAGGGATTAAAAAGAGAGGCTTTGTCTTGAGGGAATGAAAGACAGCGGGAGGGAGAGACGTGTTCACACTGAGAGATGGAGACAGAGGCGGATGAAATTATAATTAACCAATAGATTAAGAATGTGAATCACTGACGGATTCTTTTTTGTACTTCTAAATAGTTGTTCTTTATTTTACTTACAAGAATTTTTAACAGATTCAGGATCTAAGAAAGTAGGGTTTTTTGGTGTATATTTATCGTCCCCTAGTGGTGAGATTTTGAATTACTCTTACATGCTTGGAAAAACACTATGTTCATGATGAAAATTTCAATCATTCTCAAAATCTGTTCACTCCTCTGTTTATTCTACGACTGTTTGGTGAATGTAACTTACTTAAGGATTACTTCCATTTCGTATCTAGGACTGACCTAAATGTATCTCTGTATTCTGATTTAACACACAGTATACTAAAGCTCAGTCAAGTTGGTGGTTACCACTAAGAGCATATTAGGCACAATAGGCACTGGGCTTTGCTGAGCCTGGAATGGCCTTGGTGGGCACAGAGTGAAATGGTTCCTGTCCCTGGAATAGGGCCACAGTGTGAACCTTCCTGAGAGTTGATTGCATTGGGCATAAGGCTTGTTTGTGTAATAATGTACACAATTTCTGGACCCAAATACCAATGGAGGACTCTTTCCTTCCAAGGAATGTCATCTTTGCTAACATTAATGCCTCTGTGATAATTACAAACAGCAGGAGTTCAGGATTCCAGGGTGTAGCTATGTCTCAGCAAAATGGTAAAGACTGAGACCTTCAGTACAGCCCTTAAGGCAATGGGAAAGAGATCTAAATACATGAGTTGGAAAATATATAATTTCTCAACAATGCAGAAAGTAAGGGTGCAATATGAATTATAGGAGGGGCTTCCGGAATCTAAAGGAACAGAAGCAGCTGCTCTGTGAGCCTACTTGCTAGAAAATTACTAGGGAAAGAGATAAAGAGAGTTAGAGAGTGGTGATCACACGAGATCCCACCCAGCTACATTTTGTTGTTGTTGTTGTTATTGCTTACAAAGGCAGGGAGGTCCCGAGTTCAGAATGAGCCTAGTGCAGAGTGAAGTTAGGCCCAGGTGTGGTAAAATGGTAATTACAGAGCAGGGTCTCACACAACTCCTTTATCATCTGTGCTTAACAAAGAAAAAAATCTCTGAATTCTTTTGCAGTGCTAAGAAAAACAAAATATGCTTACTGTCTAATAAGAATCAAAGGGCTGGGGTCCTGGTATTTTGATTCAGAAGATAATAAAAGGAAACCTGGAGTAAATTACTGGATTAATATGTAAAATAAAAGACTGGATCTGTGTTCTGTGTGGATGAGCTATCAAGGGAATTTTTTTAGGATAAAAAGAGAGAACTGCTTGGAGAACTCTCACACACACACACACACACGAAGCAGGGCATGGACAAAGAGATCTCTTAGACTAGCAAGCAGAATGTGGACAGAGAGATTTCTTAGAATAACAAGCAAGCAGAATATAGACACAGACATCTCCAGAGAGAAAGCAGAACACAGAGAAAAGCAGACTGGAAAAGCTGTGTCAAGTAGAACACTAGTCAGCTTGGACCCATGATTTGATTTCTTCTCACTGCTCCCAGACACCCCTTCTCTCAGAACCCCTCTTCAAGCTGAGGCTAGACCTTGGCAGGACTTGAAAGGGGTTTTTTTCCACTGTATTTACTTTGATGCCCGGGTGGTCCAGAGTTGTTCTTATCTTGCTCACATGAGAATGCTGAGGTTGGTGACTGACTCAAAGTGAGACAGCCCGTGCAACTAAATCCTGCTAGATCCTGCCTTTTGGATATGAAGTTTATGCTAATTCCACTGCTCAATACGGCATCTTAAACAATTCATGCTGACATTGACTTATTTCGCATTACTATCCTGCTTAACATATGAATTTATTATGTATATATTCCCTATAATATGCCATTGGTATTATTTGGTAAGAGTTCATATGTTAATTCACAGTGTACTAACTGAGTATCTACTGTTGACCATTCATACATTGTGATCAATAACTAATTGATCAGAAGATGTGCTTTTTAACCTCTCTGTGAAGATTAACGTAACCCATTGTCTAAAGACTTTTTCCAAAGCCATTTTTTTCCCATTTGATATCAGGATAGAGTATATTATTTGATGATATTGGAGCTGTTCAGCATTAAAAGGTCTGTATTCTCTTTGTCTTTCTGACTCTGTTTCTCTCTCCTATATCTGTATGTATATACACATATCAATAGATGTATGTATATACAGATATATTAATATATTTTCTTAAAAGATGTTCTGGCAGATACCAAGGCCTCTGGAAAGAAAGTGAGATATCACTGAGCACCTCCTACTTGAACTGGGTAAATCTTTGATTTTAGGGAGTAACATCTAAGATCTAGCTTGAAACAAGCAAACTGGCCTTCTTCAGTATCCGGGTGCTTCTAGTAAGTTACAAGACAGTCCAGATGTGAAATAATGAAGGAATAGGTGTTTGGTGAGAAGAAGTCTGCATTGTACTGCAAAACATGGGGTGCGGGCTTTGCCCACAATGAAACAGTCATTCTGCTCCAATATCATAGCAGGCTATGCAAAGGGAGTATATGGAGAAGGTTTGTGTATCAGACTGGGAATTCAGGAGGCACAGAGGATGGGATTTTGGGATTCACTTGGAATAATCATCACCTCAAAAAAAAAAAATGAGGCAGAGAGGAAGATACTCAGAGGCAGAAGCAGCAACCTCAGCAGACATTAAATCAGAACACATACTTTAGAGGTTACCAAGGTGTTGAGTAGTGGGCAAGTGGGTGGGAAGGCTCAAAACAAGTTTCAAGATGTAACCAGCTCAGGATGATATTTTCTAGTTCCATCCATTTGCCTAGAAAACTCATGATGTCCTTATTCTTAATACCTGAGTAGTATTCCATTGTATAGATGAACTGCATTCTCTGTAAACATTGTTCCATTGTGGGATATCTGGGTTGTTTCCAGCTTCTGGCTATCACAGATAAGGCCTGTGGTATGGTGGGGCATCTTTTGGGTATATGCACAAGAGTGTTATAGCTGGGTCTTCAGGTAGATCTATTTCCAATTTTCCGAGGAACCTCCAGGTTCATTTCCAGAGTGGCTGTACCAGTTTGCAATCCCACCAGCAACAGAGGAATGTTCCTCTTTCTCCACATCCTAACTAACATGTGTTGTCATCTGAGTTTTGCAGGCAAAGGAATGGAAGTAGAAAATATCATCCTGAGTGAAGTAACTCAGACCCAAAAGGATATGCATGGCATGTGCTCACTAATAATTGAATATTAGCCAAAAAAGTACAGAATACCCAGGATACAGTCCACAGAAATCAAGAAGGTTATTAAGCAGAAGGGCCCAAGTGAGGACCCCTCAATCCCATTTGGGAGGGAGAAGAAAGCAACCATGTGGTGGGGGGAGGGACCAAGGTGGAAGAGGGTAAAGGGAGGGAAAGGGGGAACATGACCAGGTATTGGGGTCACAAACAGGACCTGAGGGCCAGCAGAAAGAGTAGAAACAGGCGACCTCAGGAGGCAGGATGTGTCAGAGACCTGGGAGATGAGAGATGCTCAGTACTCAAAGGGAAAGACCTTAGATGAAATGCCCAACAGTGGGGAGAGGGAACTTGTACAGTCCATGTCCAGCAGAAAGATGGCATCAAGCGGAAGGATGAGGTCACCACCCCACAGTCAGACACTCTGACCCAGAATTGTCCCTGTCTAAAAGAACTGCAGGGACAGACATGGAGAGGAGCCCAAGGAAAAGAAGGTCCAGTGACAGGCCCGAATTAGGATCCAGCTCAAGGGGAGGCTCTTAAGGCCTGACACTATTACTGATACTCTGGTGTACTTATAGACAGGAGCCTAGCATGACTGCCCTCTCAGTGGCCCAACAAGCAGCTGAAATAGTCAGATGCAGATACTTACACCCAAGCAATGGACAGAATCCTGGGACCCCTGCGGTTGAGTTAGGGAAAAGCTGGAAGAAGCGCTCTCTCTCTCTCTCTCTCTCTGTGCATAGGAAGATCACCAATCTTAAGTAACCTGGACCCCTGAGATCTCTCAGACACTGAGCCACCAATCAGGCAGCATACACCAGCTGATATGAGGCCCCCAACACATATACAACAGAGGACTGCATGTCTAGACTCAGTCAGAGAAGATACACCTAACTCTGGAGAGACTTGAGGCCCTAGGAAATGGGGAGGTCTAGGGGGTGGGGGTGGGGGTGGGGGTGGGGATTGGGGGCATCATCTTGGAGATGTGAAAGGAGGTATGGGATGAGAAACAGTCAGAGGGTAGGCTATAATAATAATTAATAATAAGTAAAGGATGTAGCCAGCTCCTCAGTACATTTTGGAAATCCCCCATTCCTCTAAACACGGGAAGGTGCTGCTTTATAAAAAGTATATGGTCACCTGTTGATTGCTTACCAGGCAAATTTTCCTGTTTTTATTGATTAGCAGAAAATATGTCTTCTTGGAGAGCATAAATTTTATCGTGCACGGCACAAACCATGGGATTTTGAGGAGAGTGATATTTTCTTAACTGTAGGATAATATTATCCTTTATAATAATTCCTTTCTCGGTATTAATATTCTACTTTCAAATTTTCCTCTGGCTATCCTCACTTACCCTGGCCTGGGAGTAACATTTGTGTAAGACCCAATTCAAATAAAGTTATATTTTATGTTTCTCTGCCACGATCGTATGGATATCTCCTTGTGTGACAGAACTCAGTATGTGGCATGCTTGGCCTCTACTAAATCTTGTCATATTGTGTTTGTTTCAGGAATTAACATATTTCTTCACTACAGGGCTGATATTTCTCTTAGGATAAACCTTTGGTATCTTACCTTTTGTGTGCTATATAGTATAGGCAGAGGCCTGGTACAGACTCCTAGATGAGGCTATGACTATATCTCACATGTAGCCTGAATGACATAGTGTCTGCTTCCATATCTACACTTAATATTTGCTTTTTTCTTTAATAATATATTGCTTTATGTCCTTTCACAAATCATTCAGTTTATACTTACAACAATGGCAGGGTTCAATGTTATATTACTTTTATTTTTTGAGATATAGAAGTCCACAACTTGTGCCTTTCTTCCATCTCCTTCATCCAAACACACTCTCATTCAAATGTGTGAAGAATTCTGGGAAAAGAGTCGTCTTCCCTGGGGAGGAGCAGATCAGTTGGTCAATTGGTACAAAATCAAAGGGTCAGCCCTGAAAACTTGCATACTTGTGACAGTACAAAGACTGAGAAGGGTACATTTAGGGATATGTATGGGTGTATATTACCAATATTGCTATTGTTCCTTTGTGACTTAACACATAAGTCTACATATAACACATGTTAATTATACATGGGTTAAATGCAGGACACGCACATATGTATACACACACATACATGTATGTAACAACAATTAATGAAAAAGGGAGATTCATTTTAAACATTAGATCACTGAGGTCCATGAGAACCTAAGTAGCAACATGAAAACGCAGACATTTGCGTACGGTCTCACATCTGGTGGCTATACATTACTCCTCTGTAACATAAAATCTGTCATCTATTTTATTAGATTCCTATCTTGCGTATCCAAGAGTTGGAGAAAGGTAACCTTGACATGTCTTCATCTTAAGAAACCCTCATTGAAATGCTGCACCTGGCCAGCATGGCACATGTCCACCAGATGGCAGTGCAGCTCAACTCAGTACCAAGCCTTTGCAGCAACCCTTGCCTTGGCCAGGATCTCTGTCCAATGTTTTTGTGACACTGTCTTACCACCTTTCTTTCTAGCTGTCATTTTGTAGATTTCTTAAAGGAGAAAATGCTTTGGGCTGTCCATCTCCCTAGGTGGGTGGGAAAAAAGGGCACCTTGAAGCCAGTACCAGAAATGCAGACCACACAAAAACTCATATAATATGGTCTATTTGTGCCAGGACATTTTAACCAATCATGAAAGTACAAAGTTAGTAACAGTGGACCTCCATTGGATTTTCAACAAAACCTAAGTTTGTTTACTGTTGAAACACTGGTAAACAACCACTGGGAATCAGAGAGGGTTCTGGAAGCTAGAGAAAAGTTGCCATGCTTTTATAAGAGCTCCATATCAGGTCTTGAATTTAATCCATGTATAATGAACATGAATTATGTGTGGACTCTTGTGTTAAGTCCCAAAGTAACAGCAGCAATATCAGTTACTGGTTGTTATTACTGAGTCCTGACAACCAGGGACATTGTTCAGGACCCTATGGTACTGCCGGGCTCCACGATAATACGAGTAGCCTCCTGGCAAGGATAATGGAAGGGAATCTCAGGGAGGTTAAGGCCACTGGTTAAGATCACTGACAAGGTCAATGATTCCTGATTTTCAATGATAGAAAGACAATGACACCTACAGGAGAGAAGAGTCAGGTGCCAACAGATACTGCAGCTGGCAGCCATGGGAAGCATCAGGGCTACTTTCAGAGCACAGTACTTACTCAGGCCATGGCTTCTGAAATTCTCTTGCCCAAAATTAAGATTAGGGAGAGAATATGTTTTTGCTCTGTCTCAAAGTAGCTGTAGACTACCAATGCCTCAGTGGCTATGTGTGATTTTTCAGAAGGTCCCAGTTGATGACTGTCAATCTAGAAAACTTTACCCACTGCTACTTTAGCTAGAATGTAAGGAGCATTACTTAGGCAAGGCTTCTTCATCCAATGGGATAGATGGAGTATGATGTAAATACTCACTGTAAGTACTACACTGAGCCCTTATCCAGGCAGGACTGGTTTTTCTGTTTTACACAGTAACCCTTTACAAATTTTTTACATGTGTCCTGTGTGAATGTATGTTTGTGTGCATGTGTGTGATGTATGTGTGTATGAAAGATCTATGAGAGAGAGAGAGAGAGAGAGAGAGAGAGAGACAGAGAGAGAGAATGCAGAGGTTAGTCAGTAGAGGGCAACCTCACAGAAATTGGTGGTTTTTTCCTCTTTGCACCAGGAATCTTTGAACTCAAGTCTTCAAGCTTGATATGGCCTTACTTCATGACTATCTTGTCAGAAACACTTTATAGCTACACTCTGCTTGGTGATGAAGACCTACAAAGGGATCAAATCTGAGTGCTAACCCTCTAAGTGGTTAGTTTCATCTAAGAGGCACAAGCCAGATATCAGGCCTTGAAAGGCAGATCTCTGTATGGTTCACCTCTCTTTCCCAGCCCATACAGAGTCAGTGTTTGCACCAAGTGTGTTTGTTTTCAGTTTAATGTATTGATTAGTCCATCAGGTCATGTGCTCACTACATCACTTCATGTGGTAAATGCTTTAATAAAGGTCAGCACAGGGGCAGGGATTAAAGGTGTGCACTAAAAGCATGTCTGTATTCAAGCCAGAGGGATTAAAGGTGTGTGTGTGTGTGTGATGCCTGCATTCCAGCTGGATCCTATCTTTGGATATGATCTCTTGTCAGAGAAGCCTTGTCGCTGGATTA
This sequence comes from Mus caroli, assembly GCF_978045245.1. Classification (NCBI taxonomy): domain Eukaryota; kingdom Metazoa; phylum Chordata; class Mammalia; order Rodentia; family Muridae; genus Mus; species Mus caroli. The sequence goes on from NW_028227264.1 coordinate 96,873,223, forward strand.
AAATTCCTCTACATGTTATGAACATTTTCTTTCTAGCCATTATCAACTATCTCCAAAAGAGTGACATGCTTGTTGCAACTGAGTAATCTGCAATGACACATCTTAGTCCTCAGTTAGCTCTACTCTTGATGCTATGCGTTCTGTGGGTTTAGGCAGTATATACCTATGACCTATGACAACCATCCTGCACTCAAGTACCATAGAACATTTCCCTTTCCCTGAAAGTCCTCTCTGCCATGCCCAATCATTCATACCTATGCCCATGCCTTGGTTATCACGGAGTTTTTTCATTATCTTCGTGGTTTAGCTTCTCCAGCGTGTGATTGCCGGAGTTGTTGATGTACCAATGTCACTGTATTATAGAAAATTGAGTTTCTCTTTCCTAGGACGTATACATAACAGTTCAGTTATTACATTTATCCTAGTGGCTATGTTTCTTTCATTGATTCATTCATCCATCCATCCATTCATTCTTTATTTAAAAAAAAATAAAAAGATTAAACAAAAATATAAGAAAAACTTACATAAAGAAAAGAGCTCAAGAGAAGGCACAAGAATGAGAGAGCCACTCATTTGTATACTCTGGAGTTCCATAAAAACAATAAACAGGAAATCAGTATGCATACTCAGAGGCCCTGTGTGTGCTGCTTCAGACTCTGTGAGTTTATGTAAGCTTTGCTCACGTTTTCTTAGAGGGCCTTGTTTCCTGGTCTCCTCCATCCTCTATAGCTCCAACATTCTTTCTCCCTTATCTCCCATGGGATTCCTTGAGTTCTGAGGGAAGGGACTGATGGGGACATCCCATGAAGGGCTGAATGTTCCACTCTCTGCTTAATGCCCAACTGGGAGTGTCTGTATTTGTTCGCACTACTACAGGAGGGAACTACTTTAATGATAGCTGAACAAAGTCCTTATCTATGAGTATAGCAGAATATCATTAGGAGTTATCACCTCCTTCTTAGACCAGTGTTATTGTGTTTTTTTCCTAGGTCCCTGGGCTATCTAGCTTCAGGCTCTTGGTCTGGAAGGTAGTGTTGCAAATGGGTTCCATGGAGTGGGTGTTAGGTCAAATCAGTTTCACTAGCTTTGTGCCATCATTGCCTTAACATGCCATATAGGCCATATACCATCATAGATTCAAGAGTCTGTGGCTGCCTTGGTGTTTATGCTTCTCATCTGTGAGTGTGTAAAATAGATTCTTGTATGAGAGATGCTGGAACAGAAAAGTGAAAGTTGGCAAAACAATCAGAGACAGCAAAGCCCCTGTTCCTTCTGTTAGGAGTCCTACAAAAACACCAAGCTACACAACTGTAACATACAGAGAGCCTAGGTTAGGCTAATGTGCAGGCTAATTGACTGTCCAGTTCAGTCTCAGTCAGGCCCTATGAGGACAGGTTAGTTGATTCTGTGGGTTTTCTAGTGATGTCCTTGACCCTGCTGGTGCTACAAATACCCCCCGCCCCCTTCACAGGAGTCTCAAGCTCTGTGTAATGTTTGGGTTACAACATTCTGAATCTGTTTCCATCCCTTGTTAACTGGAGCCTCCCTGATGGTCCTCTCTACAAGTATAGGACAATATCATTAAGAATTAAGAATTCAGCTGGGCAGTGGTGGTGCACGCCTTTAATCCCAGCACTTGGGATGCAGAGGTAGGCAGATTTCTGAGTTCAAGACCAGTCTGTTTTACACAGTGATTTCCAGGACAGCAAGGGCTACACAAAAAAACCCTGTCTCAAAAAAAACAAAAAAAACAAAAAAACAAACAAACAAACACCACCAACAAAAAACCCTAAACAACCAACCAACCAAAAAAGAATTAGTTCTTTCTTTCTTTCCTTCTTTCTTTCTTTCTTTCTTTCTTTCTTTCTTTCTTTCTTTCTTTCTTTCTTTCTTTCTTTCTTTCTTTCTTTCTTTTTCCCTGTCCCTGTCCCTGTCCCTGTCCCTCTCCTCCCTCTCCCTCTCCCTCTCCCTCTCCCACTCCCTCTCCCTCTCCCTCTCCCTCTCCCTCTCCCTCTCCCTCTCCCTCTCCCTCTCCCTCTCCCTCTCCTCCTCTCTCTCTCCCTCTCTTTCTTTCTCTCTTTCATTTTTGTTCTGGGTGTTGGGTTCTGTCCTAGGCTACCCATCCTTTGATTTCTGGTTCTTCTGGTTCTCCAGGCAGTGTCAGAGGTGAAGTCTTTCTCCTGGCATGGGTTTCCAGCTGGAACAGTTATTACATAAAAGCATGTTAAGGAGAAATCTATCTATCTATCTATCTATCTATCTATCTATCTATCTATCTATCTATCTATCTATCAACAGCTACCTAATGTACTCTAGAAGATAGCTTACTAGCTGAAGCACATTAAAGCATGCAATTTGCAATTAACTTTAAATTTCAGATATGTAACAAGTACTGTGTTTAGTGAAGGAATATATCATGTTGTATTTGGGACATACTTTGTTTTCTAAATTTCAAATTGAAATAGTCATCCTGACATATGTATGTTTGTGTTTTATATTTGTTTTGTTTTCTAATACCACTCCCCACCCCCTGCACCATGTACAGAGAATATATGGGGCCTAAGCTAAAATAAGCCCTTCTGAGGGACCGGAGAGAAGAAACCAAAAAGGTACTTATGCCTGTGGCTTACAGTCTAGAAATCAGTGAAGCATAGAAAACAGAAACCTCTGAGTGCTAACTGCAAATCAAAATTATATTTTATTATAAATTTAAAATATAATAAGAAAGAACGCAATTACCTACCTATCCCCACAACAAAGGTGTCATTTGTTATTGATACTTCTATATGGAAGATTGTTAAGAGTATGCAGTTTTCAAATTACATTAAAGTATATAGGTCACTAAACTGAGGGATAAGGATTTGGAGAGAATCTGAAGCCAGCATTCAGGGAATAAAAACTTGCAATGATTGTAACATTCCATTCTAACTTTTGTTTTCTGGATTTGAACTTAATGTAGACAATTTCTTTTTCTGTTATTCCTCTTAGTAATAAAAGTGTCTAATTTTAAGTGCAGCCTTGTATGAGATTCCTCCCCTGCCCTGGAAAGTATGTGCAAATATGTGCCAAACTTTAGTGTCACTTTCTTTCCTTGGATTGAAAGGGCTGAAGACAAATGCAGATAAGCTGCTGCCAGAGCCTGAGAATTCACCCTGGCTTATGAGTTGGACTAACATATTATGTCTTAAAACACCAACCTTATTTTTAATGACTTTTTAAAATAACTCGCTAATGCATAAGTTGGAGCCTGGATGTTAGTAATCATATAATGAGGATTATGTAGCCACTGATCAGTCAGCAGGTAGATGATGGCTTGGAGACATAGCAGCCTTTAATGTACTCCAGCAAAACACATGGGAAAGGTGGTTTCAAGGATGGTTTGTGGCAGACTTTGTTCCTTAAAGAACATAACAATCTCCGGGAAAGGTAGTTGTAGATAAAAAATGACTTGCCTAGATGTTTCTGCTTGATCTAGGACTGAAATCGTCTTGTCCATTGCTCATTTAGGCGGTAGACAAAGACATGTCCTACCCTCTACCCCAAGAAAAATCTAGAATGTGTGCCCTAATTTGGGGCACTGAAGTATATTATTTTATGATTGATATATAAATATGGTATAAAAATCTTATACATTGTCTATAACAGGAATGATTTCTGCTTCATGAATACTGTAAATATGTACATGTACATCTTTGGGGGATATTGACAGGTTGTCTCTTTGATCAGCCTCTAATCTATATGTCCTTGTCAACAAAATCATGACTTCTGAGCCTTCATCCTTATATGACCAGTTTTACCAAGAATTTGAAGTGTAGCCTGAGTTTTTCATCCTTGATAGGTGATTAGTATCTGATAATCCCATATCAGATGGGATTCCACATTGGGTGATTTTGGATTGCCATCAGCAAGAATCCCAGGTTGTACTGGCCTAGAAAGCACTGCACTTGTTCTTGTTATTCAGGTTTCCCCCGAATACTTTCCAATCCTCTGTTGTCTTCCTCCCACCCCTGCCCCCTGGATGCAGCTCACCATGTTCACTTGGTTTTTAAGTTGAGCCCAAACTCTTCCTCATTGCAAAACCCACGGCAACATGATGAGCTGAATACAGCTATTATTATTCTGAATATTATGAATATTATTCGGGATATTTTCACAGATAATTTTAACGAGTAATGTTAGACTTGTCTTTCTCTTCATTCCCATAACATATGACTTAAACGTGTGAAACCGGAGCTCAGCTGAGAAATGAATGCCATTGAAGTTTCTTTTCTTTGCCCTTGCTATTGACTACCAGATCTGCCTGTTCCATCCAAAGGACGCTTTCAAATGAGCTTCAACTTATTCTCACCATCTTTTTTCAATCCTCTTAGCACTGTTTGTCAAGAAGATCAATGTAGGATATGAGAGATACAACTTATTAGGTTTGTAATGGGTTGGGGCTATTTTCAATAAATCAGTGGTTCTAACAGAGAAATTCTCTATGGCAGTGACATGAAAACAACCTTCAGTTGTCTCCATAAAGCCTGCCACAGATGTCTAACTGTCCCTGCTAAGACGGTCAAGGCTGTATCTGAATTCCCAGGAGAGTCATCTCCATGGATGTTAATGGTCTGAGATTTTACAGCAGTTTACTGGAACCCCCTTCGTTTTAGCAACAGACAGCCCAGTTTTAGTGGCTTAGGAATGAGACTTAAGAGTAAATATTTAAGAATGACTGCCATTAAGGCTTTATGATTGCTCCTCTCAGCAACCTTTACCCGTGGCAAAATCTACCTTTCTGCAAGTGGGACTCCCTCTCCAACTCTTTCCATGCAGAACTGAAAAACTCATTTTGGAAGGTGAGGAGCCGCGATCAATCATTCTTTGCATTTTATCTCGGTAGTTTGGCATCACCTTGGAATTCCTTCTCACTTTTTTTTCTGATTCCAGTTTCGTACTGTAACTGTGGGCTGTTAGCATCATTATTTCAGTTTCTCCACTGAAAGACTATTCTATTGCTTCTCAGGGAACACTGAAAAACCCAAGTCTATAATTAGTGTTCCTAAACATATGCCAAGCACTGGGTTTTTCTTTTCTTTTTAAATTGGATGATATCTAGTCAATATTTCAAAAGAAGTTTTTGGGGTTTTTTGGTGGTTTTTTGTTGTTGTTGTTGTTAAAGGTTATTTTCAGAGCAGCTTTATGAAAACAACTAATCAGAAAGTTATTTTCCACATTTACTAAGGAGGCTTTGATTAAATGATGGCTTCCATGTTCTCCTTTTGGACTGTATGTATGCATAAACATATTAACTCTGGAAAAAAAGAAAATTATATTCTTTTTCTAAGTAAATCAAAACACCTATTAATCCCAAGATTGGATTTAAGTTAGTAAATAAAGATCATCGAAGATAGAATTACATATTTTGAGGAATTACTTTAATGGTTTTGCCCAAGATGTTGATGCAAGCATGCAATCTCAACCCAGAGCGTCCAATGTAGGAAGAGTGTTACATGGTCAGGGGGTTCCAAGTGCTTTTAAATAATTTAATGATTACATTTGAGCATCAGGTTGATGTGTTTTGATATAAAACAATAGCTTTACAAACAGTCGAGAAAATGCTAAATTGCATTCAATGTAGTGCATGAGTTTATTAGCTAAAAAACACAAGCATGTATCTGTGTTTGAGCATCTTACAGATACATTTATGCCTGTGGGTTGCAGCCTTCTGAGACTCAGAGTCTAGAGAAAGGAGAAAGGAAATTTCTCTCCCATAGTCAAATGTCATAGGTCCAGTTGCCATTGAGAATCTCATGGGAGCAGCAAACAGTCAAGACTGGAGATGTGATTTAGGAGTCAAAGGCTTTGTGGTTGCAAGTTGTTTGATCTTTTACTCATGCAAGCATTGTTTTTAAGGGGAACACTAACCCTGTTTAGATGCCATACTTTTTATATGCCTAGATTTTACATAATATAAAAAGGCCCATAGATATCTTGCAGACTTTAGTTGTTAGCCATAAGGTGACTTGTTATTTGGGTGTAAGATGAGCCCAGTGGTGTGAGGGATGTATCGAAGACAGATTGATATAGCATAGAACCTCAATTCTGCCACTCATGCTCCGTGATGCTTCTGCCTTTAGTTTTGGATAATTAGATGGAGACTTGGGATTCTTATGTTTCTAAAATTAGAAATAAATTGATAGGTCTAGGTAACATTCTAAGTATACAAGTCTGTTAGTATAGATGGTATAATATATGTCTTTATAGTAACCAGCACCACTGCCATTACCTATTGAAATTGTTAACTTTAACCAAATACTTCTTCATACTACACAGGGCCAATGGAGACCCATGCATCCATGATATAGAGGAAAGGAGAACAAAAAACACAGTTGAGGAATATTTTGTGGGATGGCACAGAACAGGGCCCACACTTGGGGTCAGAACTTCAACTTTGCCTCCTCAGCTGCGTCTATAGCAATTCTTTCACCCACTCCATCTGCTAAATCATCCTTGATCACCCTTCTGCAACACACCCCGTCTTCGTCTCTCTGCTTCTCAGTTTAGTTCCTTTCCAACCCAGCCTAGGCCAAATGTCTGTTCTATGAGTGAATATGTTGTTGCCAATTTTTGTACAATTATGATGTTCTCATTTCAGACCATCAAGACAGATTTTCTTTGTTTACCTCCAGACTACTACAAGGCGTATGTTTTGCATTTGGATATTTTCTTTACACTTTCCTAATTAGATCAACTTTGTCTTCCAACCTCCCTTTTAGGATAACTTCCAAGACCGTTTTCTATTTTTTTTTTATTTGAAAAGGAATTCATTTAAGTTTCTGCAATTTCCCCAACAGGCCAAATATTATTATACTTTTATACTTGCTTTGAGTACAGAGGAATTTAATGAGAACCCAGAAGTTCCAATATTGGGGGTAGCTGTCATTTGCAATAGAGAGGACCTACATGACTTTCTTGAAGGCCATCTTTTCTGGGACAGTTAGACAGTATTATGCAAAAGGAGATATTGGTGAAGAATACATAGATTCTGACTCAAAGTTCATATGTGCTGTTGTAAACAGAAGTCTAATCTTGTTGTGGCCCTCTATTTATACACCCAGAATGCTAGAGAAGGAAAAATTGCCTTTCTCATTCAATTAGAGGAAAAAAAATCAATCATACCTAGATGATAAAACTATTGCAATTTTCGACAGTTGATAGCAATGATCATATCCTGCATGAAGCCAGATCATACCTCCAAAATTTGTCTGGATCTAAACATTGGAAGAATAATTATGTGGAGGCTTGGGTGATTCTTTGTTCAACAAATAAAAAATATGTAGAATAAAACAAAGGCCAAGGATATTAGTAAGTGACATTCTTCTGTGAGGATGCCAAGAAGTACGAAAATCTGTTTCTGAAGACCTCATAGAATCAGAAACTACCAGGCAGAGGATCCCTGAACCATTGGATTTCTGTGTCAGGAGAGATGGGTATAGAAATATCATGCACATTGTCACTTTATAGCCTCTCTCTCTCTCTCTCTCTCTCTCTCTCTCTCTCTGTATGTGTGTATGTGCGGGTGTGTATGCATAACTTGTGTCTGCAAATGCAGAGGTCAGAGGAGTATACTGAGTACCTTCTCTGTCACCCTCTTTTTATCTTTGAGGCAGAGTCTCTCATTGAACCCAGTGGCAAGCTGCCAGCCAACAGGTTGCAACAAGATCCTCCTGTCTGTGCCTGCTACAGCCCTGAGGATGCAGGTATACATGCCCACATTTGACATTTTACATGGATGCTGAGATTCAAGCTTAGGTCCAAAGGCTTGCAGAGCAATCACTCTCACTCCTTTCCCTAGATTTATCACTATCCTCATTGTCTTCTAGACATTTGTTACTTACATGAATTTGTATTAAATCGAGAAATCTATTGAAAATATTTCATTTTCTTTCTTTCTTTCTTTCTTTTCTTTCTTTCTTTTTTTTTTTTTTTTTTTTTGGTTTTTGAGACAGGGTTTCTCTGTGTAGCCTTGGCTGTCATGGAACTAACTTTGTAAACCAGGCTGGCCTCAAACTCAGAAATCCGCCTGTCTCTGCCTCCCAAGTGCTGGAATTAAAGGCGTGTGCCACCCCTGCCTGGCATTGTCCAAAACATTTAGCTCAGATTTTTTTAGTCCAATTTATGTAACTCAATTACAAGACAATTTGAAGATTTGATAAAATTCTAAGTTAAAAGAGCTGAGCGTAGTGTCTCACAGTTGTAATGTTCACAGTACTTAAGAAACTGAGACAGGAGGATAGCAAGCTTGAGTACGAGTCTAGAACATTTAGAAGTACTGAGAAATAGAATAAAAGGGCACACTGACACACATGGGATGGATACATTCATAAATATTTCAAATAAGCCTAGTGTAGAAATTGGAAACTGTTGGGAGGAGCTGTGGATAAGGGGAATAGCAGCAACAACATAAGAGGTATGGAAACAGTAGCAGCATTTTTGATGTTGCCTCCTGGCTCCACTTTAATAGGAAGACCTCAGCACTATGAGAAATAATCTGTTTTAAAAATTAGTCATTTTTAAACAACAAAAAGAAATAAAATATTTCTCTGTACTCAAGCCAAAAGGTGATGATTGGTGTTCATGCTAACCCTTTTAAATAGTAATATTTTTAACAAATGTTTCAACCTTTTGTGGCTTTTGCCAACCAATGATGAGAAATATCTTGAATGTTTCCAGCTTCAGTGCTTATTGGGCATTTTGTAGAAATGGATGCATCTTGCAGAAATTGACACTGAGTTATATTTGGTAATAGAAATATCTTATACTGTGGAAAGAACGTTTGATGGTTTGGGACCCTGAGTTTCATGAAGACCTGAACTATCTGTCATAAGAAATCAAAGTTCTTGCATGTACAGAAGCTAAAATAAATTTCACACAAGGAAACACAACCTGCTCTGTAAGTCTAGGGGTGAGTAGTCTGCATGATATCCCGTACACTTGATATTTTGTTCCTAGTAACTGAAGCCTGACATTACATACATGTAGAGATCATGTTGATACTTATTTCTTTTAAATTCTCTGTGTTAAACCACATGAGTCTCAGCCACATCCTTTTGAATGGATCTAATTTAAACATTCACTCGAGCCAATGAGAGTGGTTGCCTTAGTCTGGGTTTCTATTCCTGCACAAACATCATGACCAAGAAGCAAGTTGGGGAGGAAAGGGTTTATTCAGCTTACACTTCCATACTTCTGTTCATCACCAAGGAAGTCAGGACTGGAACTCAAGCAGGTCAGGAAGCAGGAGCTGATGCAGAGGCCATGGAGGGATGTTCTTACTGGCTTGCCTCTCCTGGCTTGCTCAGCCTGCTCTCTTATAGAACCCAAGACTACCAGCCCAGAGATGGTCCCACCCACAAGGGGCCTTTCCCCCTTGATCACTAATTGAGAAAATGCCTTACAGTTGTATCTCATGGAGGCATCTCCTCAACTGAAGCTCCTTTCTCTGTGATAACTCCAGCTGTGTCAAGTTGACACAAAACTAGCCAGTACAATCGACCCCTTGTCAACTTGACACACAAACACATCACTAGTAAGCTTCAACCCTTACATTCTTATTCATCCCCAAGGTCTAAATAACTTAAACTTCCCACAGTCTTTACATATTCTTAAAGTTTCAATCTCTTTAAAATATTCATCTCTTTTAAAATCCAGTCTTTCTACAATTAAAAGTCTCTTAACTGTGGGCTCCAATAAAATAGTTTCTTCCTTCAAGAGGGAACATATCAGGGCACAGTCACAATCAAAAGCAAAAATTAATATCTAACCATCCAATGTCTGGGATCCAACCCACAATCTTCTGGGCTCCTCCAAGGGCTTGGGTCACTTCTCCAGCCATGCCCTTTGTAGCACATGCGTCATCCTCTAGGCTCCAGATGCCTGTACTCCACTGCTGCTGCTGCTCTTGTTGGTCATCTCATGGTAATGCATCTCCAAAACACTGCATGACCCCTTCAGTCCTGGGCCATCAACTGCAACTGAGGCTGCACCTTCACCAATGGCCTTCCATGGCCCCTCACAGTGCCAAGCCTCAGCTGCTCTGCGTGACCCCTTCATGACTTCAAAACCAGTACCACCTGGGTGACCCTTACACATTACCAAGTCGCGCTGCAGCAGGAGTATAACCCTGGCTATCTCTGGAACACAGCCTTTTGTGCTTTTAGAAAATACTTCCCAGAAGATGTCACCTAATGATGCTGGTCTCTTCTTAATCACCCCTAATTTCTTAGCTCCAGCTAACCAGCATCAATAGTCCCAGTAATGCAAAGTTTTTGCTTTAGTAGTCCTGGTATCTTGTTAATCACAGCTGATTCTTTAGCCCCAGCTAACCAGAACTACAGAATCTTCACAATCAAAACAGCAATGGCCCTGAAAAGAGTCTTTAATTTTCCCTCTGAAATTTCACAAGCCAGACCTCCATTTTCTGCACTGTTCTCAACATTATCTTCCAAGTTCTTACACAACATTTGACAGAGCTCTTAACACCGAATGGATCTTCTAGCCCAAAGTTTCAAAGTCCTTCCACAGTCCTCCCCAAAACATGGTCAGGTTGTCACAGGAATACCCCACTATGCTGGTACCAATTTGTCTTAGTTAGGGTTTCTATTCCTGCACGAACATCATTACCAAGAAGCAAGTTGGGGAGGAAAGGGTTTATTTTGGCTTACACTTCCTTACCTTCATCACCAAGGAAGTCAGGACTGGAACTCAAGCAGGTCAGGAAGCAGGAGCTGATGCAGAGGCCATGGAGGGATGTTTCTTACTGGCTTGCTTCCCCTGGCTTGCTCAGCCTGCTCTCTTATAGAACCCAAGACTACCAGCTCAGAGATGGTCCCACCCACAAGGGGCCTTTCCCCCTTGATCACTAATTGAGAAAATGCCTTACAGTTGTATCTCATGGAGGCATCTCCTCAACTGAAGCTCCTTTCTCTGTGATAACTCCAGCTGTGTCAAGTTGACACAAAACTAGCCAGTACAGTGGTGGTAGTGAGCATTGAAAAGACATTCTGTTTTCATATATTGATGCAAAATTTGATTCTAATGATGATGATGGTGGTGGTGGTGATGGTGGTGGTGGTGTGTGTGTGTGTGTTGTGGCAGTGCATGTGCATAAAGGTCAAAGGACAAAGTCCAGAAATTGCTTCTCTCCTTCTACAGTGACTTCGATCCAGATCGTCAGGCTTGCAGTACAAACATATACCCCACTGATGAGCCATCTTACTGGCCCAGGGTCTTTTCACTCACTCATCAATATAAATATTCCCTAGACATTTTGGCAACCCACAGGCAAGGAGTTCCTAACATTTGTGAGCACTGTTGTCCCACTGCGGTCACAGCTGAACAAATTATTCTTTCAGTGACTATGTGAAGCAACAGCTACGGAATGTCTTAAGAGAATTTGTCCACTTTTATGACAGATCTAACTTACATGTATATGGATCAGGATTCACCACTAGCATTCCATGTTACCTCATTGTTGCTCCTAATGTATTTTTAATCAGCCTTTTGCTAAGCGTGTGCACATGGAAAGAGTGTCAGAAGATAGGAGTTCTTCATGCAGAAAATCCAGCAATGGAACTTGCTCTCACCACCAAGGAATTCATCTTATTATCATGTTCATTTTGCTGTCATTATCTCTGAATGGAATCTTGACTTGATTCCCAATCATAACTCTTGCTTCTTTGAAGTTCTTGCTTTTTCCTGGGTGCTTCTGATCCATAGCCAGGACAAAGATTGTCTCATCCCTCTCTTTTGGAGAAAAGAAAGGTCCATATGACTTGGCATGGAACTGATCTATTTATTACACTGACACACTGAGTAAATATATTTTTAGTATAAGAGATTTGATTAGGGCAGTGGTGGCACACGCCTTTAATCCCAGCACTTAGGAGGCAGAGGCAGGCAGATTTCTGTGTTCGAGGCCAGCCTGGTCTACAGAATGAGTTTCAGGACAGCCAGGGCTACAGGTCTACAGAGTGAGTTCCAAGACAGCCAGGGCTACACAGAGAAACCATGTCTCAAAAATACAAAGAGAGAGAGAGGGGGGGAGAGAGAGAGAGAGAGAGAGAGAGAGAGAGAGAGAGAGAGAGAGAGAGAGAGAGAGAGATTTGATTAAAATCAGTGTAATAAATAGAATTATGATGATTGAACAAATGATTCATAATTTAAAATGAAAGTCATGTTTGAAGTGTTCTGTCTTAAAGGCAAAAGAGGGTGTCTTTGTGTTTCACACTGAGTTTATTTCTGTTGTGTAATCCAGTGTTTGGATGAAGTAAGCATTTACTCACAAAGGTGATCTTCAGAATCTGTCCTAATAGGTTAATGCTACCATGTTATATTATAAATAGAATGAAACAAACAAACAAACAAACTAACTAAAAATGTTTGCCACTATTCTGCAGGCTAGAAAAGATCAAGGTATTGGCTGAGGTCACCATGCCTTCAAACACCATGATATTGGGCTTAGGATTTCAACACATAAATTTGTGGGAACGTGGACATTCATTCAATAACACCAGCTTAATTCAGACTGTTCTCCCACCCAAGCCCTATGCAGTCATAACCACCAGAAGCAGATTCCAACAAGCATACAGCAGAAAGCAATTTATTACTTCATAGGAAATTTTTATCCAGTGACCTTATGGGCTGCTGCTGCATTGAAATATATGGGAGTGCTCAGTCAGCACTTGAGTGTTCCTATTTTTTGCCAAGTAGATTCCCAAGCAGCAGGATGTGTATTAAGAACATCACACTGTATCTAAGGACATTGAGCTGCAAGAAATTGAGTTACAAACTTGACATCATCATGGGGAATTTGTAAACCTCTAAATTTAAAATGTTCTTGTGACTAGAGGAGATATGTGATAATGTTGCATTAGAACTTGTCAGAGAACAGCTTGGATGTCCAGGGTTAACTGAAATGCCGTGAGGACTCAGCAATTGACCACTCAGCAGACTATTCTTTAAGGGAGCAAAGCTAGATTCTCTGAGGCCAGGGAGAGGCTTCCTTGGGCCACCAAAATACTTTCTGAGGCTGGTGATAAGAGTGAGGGAACACACACACACACACAGTAGATAAAGCAAGTTTCAACAAGCGACAACCACTTTTCATATATACATAAAAACACATTTGGTGGATGGAGCAAAGCACCAACCATTTTACATACATAGAAATATACATACATAGGTTTGATGTATGGAGCAAAGGTCTCACAGCTCATACAGCTCTGTGAAATCTTTCAAGCAATATAAAATTTACAATGTGATTATATTCTATTTTTCTTCTAGAGAATGATTAGAAAAAAAAACCTTAGTATGTTCCTGCGTACCTTTACGTGAATAATTTTACATATTATAGGTAAAATATGCAAATGTGCATATTATTTCTAAGACTCCACATACATTGGTAACTAAGCAACTTGTTATAGATTAACAAACTGTCAGCAAACAAAGTCATTTTCTCAGCCAATTTCCCTTACTGGCAGGCTGGAATTTGAGGTTAATGAAGAAAGGGTCAATTATTTTAACATTTATTTTTAAAAGTAAATTTATAAAAATCTAGTTTTAAATTTTTTAACTTTTAATAGATTCTTTGTGAGTTTCACATCATGCACCCCAACCCCACTCATCCACATCCCTTTGCACCCCCTTGCCCTTACAGCCTCACACCCCCCACCCCACACACACCAAAAGACAAAAATCTCATTGTGGACGCTGCAGTGTGTCACAGTGTGTCCCACAGTGCATCCCTCTGTCCACACATCTTCACTTGCAAATGTTGATTGCAATGAGTCACTCACGGGTCTGCTCTGAGGCCTCCAGCTTCTGCTACACTATCCATCCTGGATCCTCCCTGGGACTCCTTTTAGTTATCCTATTGTGGGTGAGCTCAGGGGTGCTCTGCCACCCCCACCCCCACTCCCACTCTGGTCCCATGAAGCTTTATTAGATTTTTCAGAGATAACTTTTCCTTAGAGAAGATTATGTGTTGTATTCTGATAATGTAATCATTTCCTATGATTTGCTGATTTGTCTACATGGATCTTGAGTTTAGACCTCTGCGTTTTCTTTCCCTATATTTTTCTTTCTTTTTAAAATTATCATTATTTTTTTACTTATTCACTTACATCCCTCTCACTGCCCTCTTTCAAGGTTACCCCTCCACAATCCTTCCCCCTACCCGCTTCTTCTCTGAGCGGGGTCTCCCTTGAGTATCATCCAGCACTGGTACTTCAAACCTCTGCAAAGCTAGGCTCTTCTCCCATTGAGGTCAGACAAGACAGCCCAACTAGAAGAACATATCCTATGTATAGGCAATGGCTTTTGGGATAGCCACAATTCTAGTTGTTCAGGACCCACATGAAGACCAAGCTGCACATCTGCTACATATGTGCGGGGAGGCCTAGTCCAGCTTGCATATGTTCTCTGGTTGGTAGTTCAGACTCAAGGGTCCAGGTTAGTTGACTCTGTTGGTCTTCCTATGAGGTTCCTCTCCCCTTGGGGCCTGTAATTCTTTTTCCTGTTTTTCCATAAGAGTCCTCAAGTTCCATCCATTGTTTGGCTGTTGATGTCTGTATCTGTCTGAGTCAGCTGCTGGGTGGAGTCTCTCAGAGGACAACAACAAAAAACCTTTAAAAAGTCATAAATTTAAATACTTATATAAAATTATCAGCAATTTCTACTTTAAATCCTCAGGTTGCACATCTACTCATTAACATTTTGTTGTTGTTGTTAAACTATATTAGGAAGCTGAGGGCAAAAATAGTTCCAAGAGATTAATCATCATCTTGATCACCAGCCTAGCTTTAGCAACAGGGGCATGTCAATTAGTGCTGGTTGGACTGTCAATGTTGTTCCCTGACCTAAAATTTTCTTTAGCTCAACTATTAATAATGTGCTTGTTTGAACTTCAAATTGTTTTTAAAGATTCTCTACCTCAGAGTCAGTAACAAAAACATCTTAACAATCTTTCTAAGGGTGGTGGTCACTGCTAACAAGCTACATTTCTAAGGTTGTTTTTTTTCCAAGGGTGGTGATTGAATCATTCATCTGCTCCAGCAGCAATACTTAAAAAGACCAAGCACTATTGTGAGTGCCAAAGATACTGCCCAGTGAGGAGGTGGAAGCCCCCTGAGAGTTTTCATACAACTCATAGATTAGGAGGGGTGCAAGGGCAACAGGCAGAGCTACACTCCACAACAGCATGAAGTTCTCAGGACACATAGTCCTCAGGGCTCTGCCTTCCCAAGGCACACCCATGATGACTGTGCTGACCAGTGTGTTGCATTCCATGAGTAAAGCTGTTTGTTGTTCCTCTTGCATGGCCCCCAACAAGAACACATGGTTCCAAAAGACAGAAATACTTGACAATAATTTTAAATTACCAGACTTAGGAAAATGAATGCCAGTAAAGACTAAGGAATTTCACCAAAGCAAATAAAAACCACGTTTTATGATGACTCCGATGAAGAAAGTGAAAGCTACTCATAACACAGAAACCTAATTATTCATGTCTGTTCTTGGGTTCTTTCTGTCTTTCCATGATTGCTCTTGAACTTTGTGCCTCGTGTATTAACTTTTGCTGGATTAAATTTGTTAACTTGTGGTTAAGACTTTTTCACACATGTCTATTGAAGTTATTGCTATGTGGTGTTCTTTTATGCTACGGCTTTGTTTAGAGTTCAATTCTGCTAATTTATCATAACTAAGTTCATCTTAGAAATGTACATTGCTTCAATATGCAAAAATCAGTTTAACTCACAATATAAACAGATAAACCAAATGGACACTTCAAGTAATTCATGTAATTAAATCTACTGTCTATTTATGATGATATCTGCTAGAAAAAAATCAGAGTGGGAGATCCATATACTAGCTGGTAGAGGGCACACATGCGAATATATAGCTACTATAATATTTAAAGACAAAAGAATGAATGCTCTACCCAGAAATTTAAATAAAGAAACAGATGTGTAAACGAATTATTTGTTCTAGCTAGCCTGTATAAAAGCCACAAAATCAAAGCCACAAAATCACGCTATTTTATTTATAAGCTGTAAATTTCGATTAGGCAGATTGTGAGCTGTTCTAACTTACATCCCAGTCACATGTCCTTTGGTACTTGATGCTTGATTTTGCCCAGGTTACTCTTCCTCTATCAACCTCTCCTCAGGGTCCACTTCTCTGGTCATGTACTCATGGCCCATCTCCTCTCAGGGTGGCCTCCTCCTCTCTATCTTCCCCTGGTCTCTCTAGAGACCCCTCACTCAGCCATCAAGTCCCACCTTTCTCTCTCTACTGCCCAATCAGAGTCTCTAGGTTTTATTAACCAATTAACTTTAAATTGGGGAACAGATTTACATAATACCAAATGGTGAATGTGAGGATCTTGCTTATCAGGGTGCAACTAGATCTTGGAGGCCAGTATTAGCATTTGAATACACGGCAGCACCAGACCAACCCAGATGTCTAGTCTGATTAATCATGTATAGTATTAAAGTAGAGGTTGGGCAAAGAAAAGAATCATAAGGCATCTCAATTATTAAGACAGAAGTAACACATAATTTAATTACTTTTAGTATCAAAGTAAATATTACTACCTAAGGACTGAGGAATATCAACTTTTAAAATGTGTTATTTGGTAATTTTATATGGGTGTATGATATATAAAGGTTCATGCCTTTCTTACCCCTCTCTCCCACTATCAGTTCTCTCCTATCCTCCCTTTTTAATTCCTTTCCCACATTTGTATCATTTTGTTTTGCTTTGTTACTTACCACATTTAACTGGGGTCCACAGTGTATATATGGGCATATAATTATGTACTGAAGCATGGAGGTCTTAACAGTGGTTACAGAACCAAAGACAACGACACTCTCTGTCCCAGAATCCATCAGTAGCCACTAGCTCTCCGTGGAGAGGTAAGGTCCCATGGTTTCTCTACACCTGGCCCCCATCTATATATAACTCTCAACAGCCCAGGGCAGGCAACTGCCATTGCTGTAATCTCGTGTCTATAAAGATAGTATCAGGCCTAGAATACAGGATTTCACTGTCCTCTTTCCTGTCATCTAGATCTTAGATTCCTTTTGTTTTCATTTTTAGGAGGTTCCTTGAGCCTTAGTGGTAGTGTTGCATATATGTTGTGAAGGCCAAATACCGAGCAGTCACTTATTCTCAACACCATAAGACATTATGAATCTCTGCATTTTCACTGTCTAAAGAAATTATCTGATTAAGGCTGGGGAAAGCATCAAGAGAGAGATTTAAAAAGCATAAGGGGCTGTAAGAGGTTCTATGGTGTTTCAATTTTTTGATTGTGGAAGAGCATTCATAGACATGGAGGTATACATGTGCATATGTTTATGGAAAATGTTGCTAATTCTACACATTAAGTATGTATAACTATTTTATATGAAGAATATTTGAATAATGTGGTTATGAAGTATTTCCTGTGTGTCAGACATGATACTAGAGTTATTTGAACAATTGCTTCAAAATACTCTGCTACTCGCCTTCATGGGGATTACAGTACAGAAAAATTGCATCATTAAATACAGAGTTTATCCTAAATCCCCACTTTATTTATTCCCATTCTCCTTTAAATAATACTTATTCAATGCATATGCACATTTATATTACTAATATTATGACACATACATTGAGAAGTTTTATTGACCTGTAAAATACATCTCCTTTCCCCTCCATCAGATTCTTCTGTGGGGCATTTTCTTGATTGTTAATTGATGTAAGTGGTCCAACCCATTGTGAGCAGTACCATTCTGAGATAGGTATGTCTGTGCTGTATTTAAAACCTGCCTTAGCAAGCCAATAGGATAAAGACAGTAAGCAGTGTTCCTCCATATTCTCTCCCTTGGTTCCTGCCTCATCACTCTTACCTTGAGTTTCTGTCCTGACTTCCTCCAAGATGGTCTCTAACCAATAACTGTGATAAACCCTTTCCTCTCCAAGTTGCTTTTATCGATGTCTTATCTAGCAACAGAGAAGCAAGCCAAACCATACTCTCTTAGGAACATAGCAGGAATCATGTGCCTTTCATGGTGTATGGTGATGTTCTAGTGAGACTTGCTTAGCTTTGCCCACTGGGTAAGGTAGTATTCCTAGCTTGCTTCCCACTATAATGTTCATCATTTTCTCCATTTGGATTTAATAACTCTTTCATTGAGATTTATTCTGAGGGCATGTACCTGCCCTGCTTATAATTATACTTTTTAAAAAAAACTTACAGCTTATTGATAATTCTTGACTAATATATATTACTAGATTAGGTTGTAAACAGAACAAATTTCTTTCTATCTTCTCTGCTTTTTGTATTTTGTGTTTGTTGTATTTTCTGGAGAGGAGAAAAGTTTTGAGCTCCTCTCATTCATTTGTGCAGCTATGTGTCAATCCATTCATCTGTTTAATGTATAACCCACTTATTATACCATTTTATGTAGTGCCAAAGGGATCCATGGTATAGGTGTATTTGATTTTTCTCATTTAATTTTTTACCAAAGACTTGCAGTGGTTGGTGAGCCTGCTCTAACAATTTTTCTCTCAATACCAGTAAATGTATATATGCCTATTAGAACTAAAAACCTTTTAAGAAATTTTGGAAATTACTCTTTTCAGTGGTTTGGTGTGTGAGTTCCACCAGAAAGAAAGAGATAAAAGCTGTTCCTTAAAAGCATGTTAATGAGAGAGAAGCTCCTTTCAGAACTGCTCCACCTGCTGTAGATCAAAACCATAGTTAGCCCCTGTGGGCTTGTGTGATGCACCCTGTGTCTGACTGGAGTCACAGTCTTCCATGTATTTCAAAGAGATGGTTTCTTTTTGCCTTGTGATCTCCCTGACTTCACTTCATTCTGTGCTTTGGTCTGAACTCTTCAAACATGGGATTCGAGTGACAGTTTTCTATTAAGCTAACCAGGGTACATATGGACATATGATAGATTCTGACGTAGGGTCACAAATGAACTCAAACCAGTGAACTTAATCACGATGCCCAAACAAATGTTAATAAATATCCACTTAGAAAATACAAGCAGCTTAGGCTTCACACTAGCCTCCTCTCCAAAGCTCCCCAGACAAATGTCCATTCCCTACCCAGCCTGCTTTATGTCCCTTTTTCCTTCTGTTCTTCTGGGAGTAGGTGAATTACCTTTCTTTCAGAGCACGTCCCTGGTAGTTACCATCCTCCAGTGGAAGGGCGCACATCCCAGAATATGTGGGTGGCACCAGTTAGAATGACAGGCTTCAATTATTTAACCCTAGTATAGCTGGAGAAGCCATGCTTTTCATTGCCTAATGTCTACACAGGGTGTTTTACATTTGCATTTCAGTGTCATGTGAAATCCCAGAAGGCCTATGTAGGTGTTTTGACATAGAAAATGTATATCCTGACAAGCCTCTTCCAGTCAGAAAAGCACCGGGGTAGCTAGGGCGCAGGGTCGGCTGACACTCACCAGCTACCCACAACACCCGCCACAGGATCTTAAGACTTCTGGAGAGTGGAACACAGCTTCTGCTCCAATCCAATTGCGTGCGGGACCAGAGACTGCATTAGTTAGGGAAGCAGAAAACCGGCCTGAGTAGGACCACAGGCCTCTTCCGGCTGGACCAGCACCGGGGTACCGCCAGCTACCCACGACCCCCGTGACAGGATTTTGAGACTGCTGGTGAGTGGAACACAGCTTCTGCTCCAATCTTTAAACAGTGACAACGACAACAACTAACCCCAGAGATTACCAGATGGCGAAAGGTAAACGTAATAATCTTACTAACAGAAACCAAGACCACTCACCATCATCAGAACCCAGCACTCCCACTTCGCCCAGTCCAGGGCACCCCAACACACCGGAAAAGCTAGACACAGATCTAAAAGCATATCTCCTGGTGATGGTAGAGGACTTCAAGAAGGACTTTAATAACACACTTAAAGAAATACAAAGGAACACTGGTAAACAGGTAGAAGACATTAAAGAGGAAGCACAAAAATCCCTTAAAGAATTGCAGGAGAACACTGCTAAAGAGTTACAAATCCTTAAAGAAAAACAGGATAACCTAATCAAACAGGTAGAAGTCCTTAATGAAAAACAGGAAAACACATAAAAACAGATGAGGGAAATGAACAAAACCATACTAGACCTAAAAAGGGAAGTAGACACAATAAAGAAATCCCAAAATGAGGCAACACTGGAGATAGAAACCCTAGGAAAGAAATCTGGAACCATAGATACCAGCATCAGCAACAGAATACAAGAGATGGAAGAGAGAATCTCAGGTGCAGAAGATTCCATAGAGAACATCGGCACAAAAATCAAGGAAAATGTAAAATGCAAAAAGATCCTAACTCAAAACATCCAAGAAATACAGGACACAATGAGAAGACCAAACCTACGGATAATAGGAGTGGATGAGAATGAAGATTTTCAACTCAAAGGACCAGCAAACATCTTCAACAAAATTATAGAAGAAAACTTCCCAAATCTAAAGAAAGAGATGCCCATGAACATACAAGAAGCCTACAGAACTCCAAATAGACTGGACCAGAAAAGAAATACCTCCCGACACATAATAATCAGAACAACAAATGCTCTAAATAAAGATAGAATACTAAAAGCAGTAAGAGAAAAAGGCCAAGTAACATATAAAGGCAAGCCTATCAGAATTACACCAGATTTTTCACCAGAGACTATGAAAGCCAGAAGATCCTGGACGGATGTTATACAGACACTAAAAGAACACAAATTCCAGCCCAGGCTACTATACCCAGCCAAACTCTCAATTAAAATAGATGGAGAAACCAAAGTATTCCACAACAAAACCAAATTCACACATTATCTCTCCACGAATCCAGCCCTTCAAAGGATAATAACAGAAAAAAACCAACACAAGGACAGGAACCACGCCCTAGAAAGTACAAGAAGGTAATCCCTCAACAAACCTAAAAGAAGACAGCCACAAGAACAGAATGCCAACTTTAACAACAAAAATAACAGGAAACAACAATTACTTTTCCTTAATATCTCTTAATATCAATGGACTCAACTCCCCGATAAAAAGACATAGACTAACAAACTGGCTACACAAACAAGACCCAACATTTTGCTGCTTACAGGAAACTCATCTCAGAGAAAAGGATAGACACTACCTCAGAATGAAAGGCTGGAAAACAATTTTCCAAGCAAATGGCATGAAGAAACAAGCTGGAGTAGCCATTCTAATATCTGATAAGATTGACTTCCAACCCAAAGTCATTAAAAAAGACAGGGAGGGACACTTCATACTCATCAAAGGTAAAATCCTCCAAGAGGAACTATCAATCCTGAATATCTATGCTCCAAATACAAAGGCAGCCACATTCATTAAAGAAACTTTAGTAAATCTCAAAGCACACATTGCACCTCATACAATAATAGTGAGAGACTTCAACACACCACTTTCACCAATGGACAGATCGTGGAAACAGAAACTAAACAGGGACACAGTGAAACTAACAGAAGTTATGAATCAAATGGATCTGGCAGATATATACAGAACATTCTATCCTAAAACAAAAGGATATACCTTCTTCTCAGCACCTCATGGTACTTTCTCCAAAATTGACCACATAATTGGTCACAAAACAGGCCTCAACAGATACAAAAATATTGAAATTGTCCCATGCATCCTATCAGATCACCATGGACTAAGGCTGATCTTCAATAACAAAATAAATAATAGAAAGCCAACCTTCACGTGGAAACTGAACAACACTCTTCTCAATGATACCTTGGTCAAGGAAGGAATAAAGAAAGAAATTAAGGACTTTTTAGAGTTCAATGAAAATGAAGCCACAACATACCCAAACTTATGGGACGCAATGAAAGCATTTCTAAGAGGAAAACTCATAGGTCTGAGTGCCTCCAAAAGGAAACTAGAGAGAGCACATATTAGCAGCTTGACAACATACCTAAAAGCACTAGAACAAAAGGAAGCAAATTCACCCAAGAGGAGTAGACGGCAGGAAATAATCAAACTCAGGGGCGAAATCAACCAAGTGGAAACAAGAAGAACTATTCAAAGAATCAACCAATCAAGGAGCTGGTTCTTTGAGAAAATCAACAAGATAGATAAACCCTTAGCCAGACTCACTAGAGGGCACAGGGAAAGCATCCTAATTAACAAAATCAGAAATGAAAAAGGAGACATAACAACAGATCCTGAAGACATCCAAAACACCATCAGATCCTTCTACCAAAGGCTATACTCAACAAAACTGGAGAACCTGGATGAAATGGAGAAGTTCCTAGACAGATACCAGGTACCAAAGTTGAATCAAGATCAGGTTAATGATCTAAACAGCCCTATATCACCCAAAGAAATAGAAGCAGTCATTAATAGTCTCCCAACTAAAAAAAGCCCAGGACCAGATGGGTTTAGTGCAGAGTTCTATCAGACCTTCAAAGAAGATCTAATCCCAGTTCTTCACAAACTATTCCACAAAATAGAAACAGAAGGTACTCTACCCAACTCATTCTATGAAGCCACAATTACTCTGATACCTAAACCACAAAAAGACCCAACAAAGATAGAAAACTTCAGACCAATATCCCTTATGAATATTGATGCAAAAATCCTCAATAAAGTTCTTGCTAACTGAATCCAAGAACACATCAAAACAATCATCCATCCTGACCAAGTAGGTTTCATCCCAGGGATGCAGGGATGGTTCAATATACGGAAATCCATCAACGTAATCCAGTATATAAACAAACTCAAAGACAAAAACCACATGGTCATCTCCTTAGATGCGGAAAAAGCATTTGACAAGATCCAACACCCATTCATGATAAAAGTCTTGGAAAGATCAGGAATTCAAGGCCCATACCTAAACATGATAAAAGCAATCTACAGCAAACCAGTAGCCAACATCAAAGTAAATGGTGAGAAGCTTGAAGCAATCCCTCTAAAATCAGGGACTAGACAAGGCTGTCCACTTTCTCCATACCTATTCAACATTGTACTTGAAGTCCTAGCCAGAGCAATTCGAAAACAAAAGGAGATCAAAGGGATACAAATTGGAAAAGATGAAGTCAAAATATCACTTTTTGCAGATGATATGATAGTATATATAAGTGACCCTAAAAATTCCACCAGAGAACTCCTAAGCCTGATAAACAGCTTCGGTGAAGTAGCTGGATATAAAATTAACTCAAACAAATTAATGGCCTTTCTCTACACAAAGAATAAACAGGCTGAGAAAGAAATTAGGGAAACAACACCCTTCTCAATAGTCACAAATAATGTAAAATATCTTGGCGTGACTCTAACTAAGGAAGTGAAAGATCTGTATAATAAAAACTTCAAGTCTCTGAAGAAAGAAATTATAGAAGATCTCAGAAGATGGAAAGATCTCCCATGCTCATGGATTGGCAGGATCAACATTGTAAAAATGGCTATCTTGCCAAAAGCAATCTACAGATTTAATGCAATCCCCATCAAAATTCCAAATCAATTCTTCAACGAGTTAGAAAGTGCAATCTGCAAATTCATCTGGAATAACAAAAAACCTAGGATAGCAAAAACTCTTCTCAAGGATAAAAGAACCTCTGGTGGAATCACCATGCCGGACCTAAAGCTTTACTACAGAGCAATTGTGATAAAAACTGCATGGTACTGGTATAGTGACAGACAAATAGACCAATGGAATAGAATTGAAGACCCAGAAATGAACCCACACACCTACGGTCACTTGATCTTCGACAAGGGAGCTAAAAACATCCAGTGGAAGAAAGACAGCATTTTCAACAAATGGTGCTGGCACAACTGGTTGTTAAGATGTAGAAGAATGTGAATCGATCCATTCCTATCTCCTTGTACTAAGGTCAAGTCTAAGTGGATCAAGGAACTACACATAAAACCAGAGACACTGAAACTTATAGAGGAGAAAGTGGGGAAAAGCCTTGAAGATATGGGCACAGGGGAAAAATTCCTGAATAGAACAGTAATGGCTTGTGCTGTAAGATCGAGAATTGACAAGTGGGACCTCATGAAACTGCAAAGCTTCTGCAAGGCTAAAGACACCATCAATAAGACAAAAAAACCACCAACAGATTGGGAAAGGATCTTCACCTATCCTAAATCAGATAAGGGACTAATATCCAATATATATAAAGAACTCAAGAAGGTGGACTCCAGAAAGTCAAATAACCCCATTAAAAAATGGGGCTCAGAACTGAACAAAGAATTCTCACCTGAGGAATACCGAATGGCAGAGAAGCACCTGAAAAAATGTTCAACATCCTTAATAATCAGGGAAATGCAAATCAAAACAACCCTGAGATTCCACCTCACACCAGTCAGAATGGCTAAGATCAAAAATTCAGGTGACAGCAGATGCTGGCGAGGATGTGGAGAAAGAGGAACACTCCTCCATTGTTGGTGGGATTGCAAGCTTGTTCAACCACTCTGGAAATCAGTTTGGCGGTTCCTCAGAAAATTGGACATAGTACTACCGGAGGATCCAGCAATACCTCTCCTGGGCATATATCCAGAAGATGTCCCAACCGGTAAAAAGGACACATGCTCCACTATGTTCATAGCAGCCCTATTTATAATAGCCAGAAGCTGGAAAGAACCCAGATGTCCCTCAACAGAGGAATGGATACAGAAATTATGGTACATTTACACAATGGTATATTTACAGCTATTAAAAAGAATGAATTTATGAAATTCCTAGCCAAATGGATGGACCTGGAGGGCATCATCTTGAGTGAAGTAACACAATCACAAAAGAACTCACACAATATGTATTCACTGATAAGTGGATATTAGCCCAAAACTTAGGATACCCAAGATATGAGATACAATTTGCTAAACGCATGAAACTCAAGAAGAATGAAGACCAAAGTGTGGACACTGTGCCCCTTCTTAGAATTGGGAACAAAACACCCAGGGAAGGAGTTACAGAGACAAAGTTCGTAGCTGTGATGAAAGGATGGACCATTTAGAGACTGCCGTATCCAGGGATCCATCCAATAAGCAGCTTCTAAACGCTGACACCATTGCATACACTAGCAAGATTTTGCTGAAAACACCCAAATATAGCTGTCTCTTGTGAGACGATGCCGGGGCCTAGCAAACACAGGAGTGGATGTTCACAGTCAGCTATTGGATGTATCACAGGGCTCCCAATGGAGAAGCTAGAGAAAGTACCCAAGGAGCTAAAGGGATCTGCAACCCTATTGTTGGAACAACATGATGTACTAACCAGAACCCCGGAGCTCTTGTCTCTAGCTGCATATATATCGAAAGATGGTCTAGTCGGCCATCAGTGGAAAGAGAGGCCCATTGGACTTGCAAACTTTATATGCCCCAATATAGGGGAATGCCAGGGCCAAAAGAATGGGAATGGGTGGGTAGGGAAGTGGGGGGCACTATGGGGGACTTTTGGGATAACATTGGAAATGTAATTGAGGAAAATACGTAATAAAAATATTAAAAATTAAAAAAAAAAGAAAATGTATATCCTGAAACAGATAAGTGATTGGGCTAATGGCAATGCTAGCCAGTGGGATGGTTGGAATTAAAACCCAGACTAAAATGCCCCTATTTGCTGTCTGTATTCCATCAAAAACATGTATCAAGGATGACTACACATGAAAGAAATGTGAAAACTTTAAGAAACATGGATAATTCTTGACTAATATATATTACTAGACTATGTTGTAAACAGTACTAATTTCTGTCTATTCTCTCTGCTTTTATTATGAGTGTTGTATTTGTATAGAGATGCTGTGGCAGAGAAACAGGTCCTCTTCTCTTTAAGGGACAGGACAGTGCTCAAGTAAATGTCATCACCACACCCGGCTTTCCTCATTTCCTTCTCATTGGCTCCTCTGCTTCAGTGGTGTGACTGTAAAATCAGCACACATGCTCATAAGATAAATTATTTAAGACGTAAAATACAAGCAGTCAAGGCGACTATGGCATTTATCCCCACCACGAGTCTAACTAACATCTAGCTTTGAGCACTCATTTCCAGAGCTGAAAATACCCTAAGTTGAATTTTCATTTTCTATCAGCAGGTGGTGGTGCTGGGTTATGCTGTCAAGTCTTAGTGTTTAATTAACCATCCTGCTGTGTGGGTAAAAATAACATGCAGTATGTACTGGAGTTTCAGAACCATCCTTGTTGTCCTGCTATGATTTGCTTTATATATACAAAGAAGTCATTAATAAGCATGAAAAGACATTATACCATAGAAACCTTTCAGAAGGAAATGATAATGTATAAATAAAACACATACTACCTAAGTCATTCAATAATGTATAGATAAAACACATACCACTTAAGTGATTCAAAAAATTCAGAACTTTTTATAATTGCTTAAATGATTTAAAAATGTAGTTTTAATGATATGTTTAAAATATGAATTAAATATTTATAGAAATTCATTCTACAAATATTATAAAATAATATCAATAAATGGTGACTAATATTTTGTCATGTAGTGAAAGAATGGGCAGAAAACTGAAGTCTTTTCATTCTGTCTTAGTGAGTGTTCTATTGTTGTGAAGAAACACTATGACAATGGCAACTCATAAAGAAAAGTATTGAATTAGGCCTGGCTTATAGTTCAGAGGTTTAGTCTACCATCTTTATGGTGGGAAGAATGGCAGCATGTAGGCAGACATGGTGCTAGAGGAGCCGAGAGTTCTATATCCTGATCCACAGACAGCAGAAAGAGATACACTGGGCTTGCTGTGAGCGTTTGAAACTCAATGACTGACTTCTTCCAACAAACCCACACTTACTCCAACAAGGCCACACTTACTCCAACAGTCCACATCTACTCCAACAAGCCCACACCTACTCCAACAAGGCCACACCCACTCCAGCAATGCTACATCTTCTCCAACAAGGCAACACCCACTACAGCAATGCCACACCTACTCCAACAAGCCCACACCTACTCCAACAAGCCCACATCTCCTTCTCAAATAGTGCCGTTCCCTAATGACCCAAGCATTCAAATATATGAGCCTATTTGGGCCATTCTTAGTCAAACTGTCACGTACTCTTTTAAGTAATCTCTAAATATGTTTTGTTGTTGTTACTTATTTGTTTTCAAGGCAAGGTTTCTCTGTGTAGCCCCAGCTATCCAGGAACTCACTGTACATAAAGGGATCAAGGACAGCATGCCCCAAAAGATTCTTTGCACATTGGTGATTATGGCAATGCTATTTTCAGCATTTTCAGCTATTTTCAGTCAAGTTATGGGATGATCCTGGTTGGGATGAATGGATGATGAAAATTGGACACACACACACACACACACACATATATATATATATACATATATATATATATACCTACACACATAAATACACACACACATATACACACATACAGTCACATATAGATACACACACACATACACACATACAGTCACATATAGATACACACACACATACATACATACCCACATGTACATACCCACACACATACACAAATACACTCACACAATACACTCATACACACACACACACACACACACACACAAGAACACACATGCACAGTAGAGAAGCTCTAGTTTGACCATTAGAAAATCTGCTGCAAAAATCAGCAGCTCCCTAATGCAGGAAAACACATAAACAAAACCAGGAAAAAGCTGCTTAGGTGTAGTTTGGAAAGTAGATTTGTGAAAAGTGGAAACTATAAACATTGTTTCTTTTCTTCACCATAAAATGGCAACATTGCAAATGCAAAATGAATAGAATGACTTCTGAGGAATAAACAACCTCAAGGCAGCATCTTCGCCTGTGTCCAACATCAACATGTCTGGGCCATGAAGAGTTGAGAGCAAATGTCCTCATGGAGTTTCCAACATCAGATGAGCTAAAGGCTTCCTGTAAATAGCTGAAATCTGTATGCCTGTAAGAGACATCCTCCGCTCCTCTGATGAGCCAGGTGTATTAAACAGTGATAGATGCATAGAGGAACCAGGATGAAAAGGCTGCATTCTCCTTATGAACGCTGGCACCTTTCACCTTGTTCTAGTTTCTCTAGAGTAGAACTTCTTAACCTGTGGGCTCACCGCCCCTTTGACAAACATCTATTGTAAACAATGTTTACATCACGATTCATAGCAGTGGCAAAATTGTAGTTAGGAAGTCACGACACAAATAATTTTACGGTTGGGGGTTAGCACAATGTGAGGGATTGTATTAAACGGTCACAGCATTAGGAAGGTTGAGAACCACTGATCTAGAGGAATCCCATGCTCCTTCACAGTTGCAGAGATTGTAAAAGACATGGATGGGTGAATGGATGGATGAATGAAAGGATGAATGTTCCTTGCTAACACATCTCAGCAGCTAATGCCTTGGAAATACTTGTGCTCTTAAGGACATCAACCTTATTCTGTACATTGGGATTAATGTGATTGAGATGCATGGAACGTGTCTGAATAGGAAACTTCTAGAATAAATACATTTCTGCAAAACCATGGCAAGAAGAACTAAATATTCACAAAAAGCATGACCATCTCTGGCTTCTGGAGCTTAATAATGTTGCAAGATTGCAGGATTTGGATTATTAATGCTGTATCATATTAAGAAGAAGAGTCAAATGCTGAATCCTGGGACTTTACAGCCATGTTGTCCTGTTACCTTATTTTAAGGAGTGAAAATTTTTTTTCAAGTTTGTAAAAGGGTGGGTGAACAAAAAAGCCTCTGTATAGAAATAATTTCTGTCTGAGTATATAAACAATTTTAATCACATGTGTTAACTTTTAATATTTTTACTTGGTTTATATTTCCTGGTAATGGCCATGACAGTACATCTTTTCAATGCATGGTATGGTGATAGGTAAGGGCCCCATCTCTCTCTCTCTCTCTCTCTCTCTCTCTCTGAATGTTTGTGTGTCTCACACACAGAAGCATGCAAACATAATGTAAAAATTATTACACATGTGTAATTCATACATATATCTTTCTTTAAAAAATAAAACAAAGCTTTAGAAAATTTAAGCATCCTGCTTAGGCATTTCCTTCCTTCCATACATAAACATATGCATATCCATAAACATATGCAGATTACAATGCATAATAGCCCAAGCACTCACCAGTCCTATTTTTTTTTCTGTTGAAGATATATTTTTATTGGATATTTTCTTTATTTACATTTCAAATGTTATTCCCTTTCCTAGTTTCCTCTTCTAAAATCCCCTATCCCTCCCCCCCCCCCTGCTCCCCAACCCACCCATTCCTGCTTCCTGGCTCTGGCATTCTCCTATACTGGGGCATAGAACCTTCACAAGACCAAGGGCCTCTCCTCCCACTGATGACCGACTAGACCATCCTCTGCTACATATGCAGCTAGAGCCATAAGTCCCTCCCTGTGTTTTTTTTTTTTTTGATTGGTAGTTTATTCCCAGGGAGCTCTGGGGTTACTGGTTAGTTCATATTGTTGTTCCTCCTAGGGGGCTGCAAACCCTTTTTCAGCTCCTTGGGTACTTTCTCTAGTTCCTTCATTGGGACCCTGTGCTCTGTCCAAGGATGACTATGAGCATCCACTTCTGTATTTGCCAGGCACTGGCTGAGCCTCTCAGGAGACAGCAATATCAGGATTTGCTCAGCAAAATTTTGCTGGCATATGCAATAGTGTCTGGGTTTGGTGGTTGTTTATGGGATGGATCTCCAGGTGGGGCAGTGTCTGGATGGTTGTTCCTTCAGTCTCTGCTCTGAACTTTGTCTCTGTAACTCCTTCCATGTTTTTTTTTTTTTTTGTTCCCACTTCTAAGAAGGATCAAAGTATCCACACTTTGATCTTCCTTCTTCTTGAGTTTCATGGTTTTGCAAATTGTATCTTGAGTATTCTGAGCTTCGGAGCTAATATCCACTTATCAGTGAGTGCTTATCATGTTTGTTCTTTTGTGGTTGCGTTACCTTACTCAGGATATCTTCCAGATCCATCCATTTGTCTAAGAATTTCATAAATTCACAGTTTTTTAATAGCTGTGTAGTATTCCATTGTGTAAATGTACCACATTTTCTGTATCCATTCTTTAAACCACTAAAAGCAACCAGCAGCATCCTGGATTCTCAGGCTTGGAGGCTCTCAGTGATTGCTCATTCTTGTTCTTCATGCCTTATCTAGGGTTTAACTAAATACATAAGCAGATAACAAGGATTCACTAGAATTGGCATATCAAAAAAGTACATTTATTCCTTGATTACAAGAATCCATTTTATTGTCTGCATTCTGGAAGGTTCCTCTTGGAGTCCTGAGTGTTCTCCCCTCCCTCTCTTCCTAATCCTCTCTCCTCTCCCCCCTTCCTTCTCTCTCTCTCTCTACATGTGAGTGCATGTGTGTGTGTGTCTATGAGCATGCATATTTGATTTTTCTCTCTGTGTATCTCCCAACCATTTTCCTTGCCCTAAGCGAATAAACGAATAAAAATTAACAAACAATGGCAAAGAAAGAAAAAGCCATGAGTGGACTTCAGCCATCCTGGACATATTCTACAAACACTAAAATCTTCCTGTCTTTGTGCACATTCACTCATGCGTCTGCCTCATGCAAACAGCGTGGTGGTATCTAGGTGCACATGCCTCAGGTGAATATGGAGACTCAAGGTAGAGAGAGTCTCTTCACCCATAGGAATAGACCAGATATAGGAAAGCTAATTAATAAAATAATTTGTGATCATCTTTTGGATTTTCAAAGCTCAGTCAAACATTTAAAATTAGGGGTTGTTTTATAGGTTCTGTTTGAAGCTACGAAATATACTTTGCAAAAATATATTTTAAGTTAGACCTTAAAGTCTCTTCCTTTATTTAATTTTCATGATTCGAGAGTTGTGCGTTTATACTATTGCTTTGATTTCCCAACAGATGTCTCAAAAAGACAGCAACTAAAAAAGCATAAAACTGCATACCTCAAAGTGCCCATTATTCAGCCCTGAGCCTGCCAAGTTGTCAAGTGATATTATAGTTACACTCTTTAAAACACTCAAAACACAAAGCGGGATAAATGCAAAATGCTGAATTTTATAGATTTTGTCTGTTCCAAAGGGACTGTCCAACAGAAAGTACGATAGTACCTCCAATTATTACAGCACATATGGCATGTGGCATTTATAAGTGATTTTGAGGGTTTTGGAAAGGGAGAGCCGTGTGTGACAACCACAGCAGTGCAGGCTGAGGAATTTAACTCCATCTTTCTCACCCTCCTGTTGGTAGAGCGAGAAATGCAGGGGGCTACTTCAGCAATCGTTGCCACAATTACTTAACTTTGCTAAATTCACCGGGTGGCGAATGTCATGAAACCCTTATTAGTCCGTGCAGGACAGCAGCGATGTTCTGCTAAAACCAGTGGAGTTTACAAGGCAGCGTTCCTGCTATGCTTTCAAATCTCTATGATTGTCTCATGACCGATTTTAAAAAATGACGATATGGTATGTGGTATAACTTGAATTGAAAACCAATGACCATTTGCTTCTTTCATATGTAGCTGGTTACATGAACACAGGTGCCAGGGGAATGAACTCAGAGAATCATGGGCGTCATTCATCGTAGAATCCTCCAGGCTTCGAGTCTAACGCCTAAAAGGTTTTTGACAGTGTGAAGTAGCTTAGTGGATGGCATTAAATGAAACTAGCTGTTTAATACTTGTATCTTCACTAACCAGTACCCCGGAGCTCTTGACTCTAGCTGAATATGTATCAAAAGATGGCCTAATCGGCCATCACTGGAAAGAGAGGCCCATTGGACATGCAAACTTTATATGCCCCAGTACAGGGGAACGCCAGGGCCAAAAAGTGGGAGTGGGAGGGTAGGGCAGTGTGTGTGGCAGGGAGGGTATGGGGAACTTTTGGGATAGCATTGGAAATGTAATTGAGGAAAAATACCTAAAAAATATTTAAAAAATAAAGTAAAATGCAGGCTAAAAAATAATAATTGTATCTTCAATCTACCAACCCAGTGAAAATTACATCTATGCCAGACTTATGGGTGTTTACGTACAGCTTGGAATCCAATCTAGGTAACACCCCAACTCCATCCCTGAAGCACTTTAAAGGTCACTGATAGTTTCCATTTTGATGCAGAATTTTTGCTTTATTGATACTGTAACAGTGGAGGGTATGTCTTCATGCCTTAAAGATGTTCACATATATTATCAAGCAATTTGGTTTATCTCTCTACTAAACTTTATGAAAAATTTCATTCTGCCTCCAATGCCCAAACCAGCTCAGCATGACCACTCATTCCTGATTCTGGTTAAAAATAAGCAAGGCTCTTTTTCTTGAGCGAAATAAAAGGATATACATCTCTATTTTCCCCTATATATTGAAACAGCGCAGTTCTTGAAGTTAAGGGCTATGCTTATCAAACATTTCTTCTAAGGATTAAGTGGAATTAAATTATATTATCAAAATATCTGTATTCAGGTCCAAGCCTAAAAGAAAATCATGATGTTAAGATGTGGCTTAGGATGATGCTATTGTGATTTGTCAAACAGAATGTGTTACAAGATCTGATGCAGTTAGCACAATTTCTAAAATCTGGAAAGTCAGACTCCCAGTTATTTACTAAGACTTTACTTGCAACTTTAGAGGGATTTTCGTTTAAATAACTATGGGTTATAACTTTAAAACAGTATACTAAGATTGAAATTATTATTATTATCACTCTCATTGAAGAGTCAGTTCACTTTCCCTAGCTCCTCCATTGGGGGCCCTGTGTTCTAGCCTATAGATGACTGTGAGCATCCACTTCTGTATTTGCCAGGCACTGGCATAGCTTCACAGGAGACAGTTATATCAGGGTCCTTTCAGCAAAATCTTGCTAGCATATGCAATAGTGTCTGGGTATATGCAAATTGTATCTTGGGTATTCTAAGTTTCTGGGCTAATATCCACTTATCAGTGAGTGCATACCAAGTGACTTCTTTGTTTTTTTTTTTTTTTTTTTTTTTTGGTTTTTTGAGACAGGGTTTCTCTGTGTAGCCCTGGCTGTCCTGGCACTCACTTTGTAGACCAGGCTGGCCTCGAACTCAGAAATCCGCCTGCCTCTGCCTCCCGAGTGCTGGGATTAAAGGCGTGCGCCACCACGCCCGGCCAAGTGACTTATTTTATGATTGGGTAAGGAGCTGAAGGGGTCTGCAATCCTATAGGTGGAACAACAATATGAACTAACCAGTACCCCCAGAGCTCATGTCTCTAGCTGCATATGTAGCAGAAGATGACCTAGTCAGCCATCATTGGGAAGGGAGGCCCCTTGGTCTTACAAACTTTATATGCCCCAGTACAGGGGAATGCCAGGGCCAAGAAGTGGGAGTGGGTGGGTAGGAGCAGGGCGGGGGGAGGGTATAGGGAACTTTCGGGAAAGCATTTGAAATGTAAATAAAGAAAATATCTAATTTTAAAAAGGCAAAAAAAAAATTAAAAACAAAACAAACAAAAGTCAGTTAACAGACTTTAAAGTTGGGCTCTTGGATGCTATTCCCATATTGTCCAGTAGATGGGGCTTGTGTAATCTTCATCTTTACCAGGGAGCAGGGAACCGGGGGAGCCAGAGGGACCAGAGTTTCCAGAATTGTTTCTTCTTTAACTCTAGTTGGTCAATGGCCACACCAGTAATCTGCATTTTTGCAACTGCAGCTACTTTGTGCTCAACAAACTCCTAGGATACAAATAAATCTGATTTTGTGATTTCGATTGGTTTTAACATTGTAATGTATTAAGTTTACAATGATCTTTCCTCCATTTAGATCTTTGGCTAATTTTTTTTAAGGTTATGTTGATCTATTTGCAGTTATCCTTTGAATTAAAGTGTGTAAGCCACATATATACACGTCTAGACTCTTATAAACACATCTTCCAGACAATCCAAATCCAGAAGAATAAATTTTTCAATCAGGAGATCATTTAAAATGCAACCAAACAGAAGAAGCAAGAGGGGAGCAAGCTGGAAAGATTCACATGAGACAAGAAATAACAGAGGAGTCCTAAAAGCAAATATATACATCTTCCCACCCAATGTGTAAATCTAACAGCTTCCTTTTATAAAGGAAGCAACAAAGTCCCAGAAAGCTGAAGGCATGAATGCAGTCGGACAGGACCCAACACTCCCTCCCTCCTCTCGTGAGACTGCGCAGGATTTACCAAAGACATGCACTAGACCTGAGCCTGAGGAAGCACAACTTTAATTTTGACAATTGAAATTTCCTTATAATGATTCTTCTTTGGGCACATGCTAATATTAGCCACAATACGATCTCAGAATTCCAGCAAGAAATATGATTATTTGTCCAGTGTGTAAATTAAAGACCTATGCTACTTAACAGAGTACCCTTTAATCATGGGACCATTGAGTTGAACTCGACATCAACTTAAGTTACATAAAATTATGAGTTGATTTCTGTTGCATTTTTTTTAGCTTAATTAAAGTGGTTAGGAGCTCCATATAATCCCAGAGTATAGATTGGTTTGTGCTGACTTCTTGATTTCTTTAGACTTTTGCTAAGGAGCCACCGTACAAGCCATGCCTAGCATACATCAATAGTCTTTGCAATTCCAGTTATTAGAATTTCCTTATGTAAAGAAAGAATTATATTTGTAGCTGCCATATTGAATAGGGCACAGGTGGGTAGTTATTTATTTCTTTAATTTACTTTTACCATATAATTTACCTTTTAATCTTTTCTTTTTTAGGTTATAGTACTTTTTAGATTATAGACATCATGTCTCCCCGCTCTTTCCTTCCAGTGATCCTTCCCACATCAACTTCATTGCTCTTGTTTAAATTTTCATTGTTATTACATGCATATATGTACACATAGTATATTCATACATATTCATAAATGTAAGCAGTTCAGTCCGTATGTTACTCATGTATGTTTTCAGGCTTGACTCTTTGGTATTGGATGGCTAAGTGATATGCTGTTGCAGGAGAAGTATTATTTCTCTCTCTCATCACTCCTTATGTGGCTGTCGTTCTTTGCGTATGGTTATAGTTTTGTGGGCTTTCTCCACCTATGTTGGCATGTCTGTTGTTGTTCTTGTTCAGCTCATGTTTCAGCATTCATACTAGTGAGACTTTATTGGTCTAGCCTTTGACACTTCCAGGAGACACAATCTCTCATGAATCTCTTGTGTCCCTTAATGGTCCTTCATATCTCATCTTCCAGAATCGTCCCTGATCCCAAAGTGACGGAGCGTTTTGTAAAGGTATCCACTGGGACTGGGATCAAAAGCACAATGCCAGACATAAAAAGCCCTGTTTTGAGTTGTTGGTCAGGGATGTCCAAGAGACTCCCAGAACATACAGCCTCTTGCTATTGTCCTTGGTTGCCCACACAGAGGCAGAAGTTAAGTCCCTATTGCTGGAGACACCATGCTTTCCAGAAACAGACCCTGGAGGCGCTTGAGCTGGATTTGACCGGAGAGCCTCCTTCCTAAGGAGTTGCTTTTATGGTACCAGAAGGTGCTATGCATGCCTTTGCTACCACTGTGGATAGCCTGGTTGTAGATAACTAACTGTGGAGGCCATAGAGAGAAGGGGACACAAAGTCACCTGCACTCATGACATTCAAGTCAGTGGGCAATCATTAAGTGCATTTCTTTCCTAGTTTTCTTAGGTTCAGAAGCAAACTTCCAGGTATCTATGAACAACTTTCAAGTGAATGTCACTTTATGTGCCTCTGCATCCCTGCCCTTGCCTCCTTGGCCTTCTCAAACACTGTTTCACATTTGAGTGTTGAGTCTTTAGGGATGCCATATGTCTTTTTTCCTGTGCTGACCATTCAGTTTTATGTTAATTTTCCCATTGAGTGTCTGATGCACATCAGCCATTGGAATAGGCAGCTCTGAAGCTGAAGAGCTGCATAACAACAAGTAATCTGGCTGGGCCAAGCACACATTTCCAGAGCCCAGTCAACAAATGTAACACACTCCGTAAACCATTTGAGAGGAAGAGCAAAGGTGATTGGCACAATTGTGTCATTAAGACAAGGAAGCTAAGTCCAGGACACTAAATGATTTGTCCAAAATAATAAAGACATTTCAAAATGTTTCCTCAGACTGAAATCCATGCTTTTGACTTCAAGTGTTTTGTATTTCCTCCCTCTGGTACCAATCCCAGAGTAGAGATTGGTTTGTGCTGACTTCTTGCTTTCTTTAGACTTTTGCTAAGGAGCTACCATACAAGCCATGTCTGGCATACGTCAATAGTTTTTGCAATTCCAGTTATTAGAATTTCCTAATGTAAAGAAAGAATAATACTTGTCGTGAATGTAAGCTTGTTTGAATCCTTGAGTTAAGTACAGAAGGCCTCTGTATGGACCTGATCTGCACTTGTAGTGTTATCCGTGCTTGAGCCCTTGGGTGTTTATAGATCATGAACCAGGCTTACACATGCATTCCTCGGCATAGAAGTGGGATCATCCTGTTTGTGGGAAATCAGTGCAGGATCGCTGGCATCAATCTTCTGGTTGCGATACTCCTGCCTTTCTGAATAGAAGCCTGATTCATTTAGCCATGCTTAACTCTAAATGTTATCCTCACTCTAAATCTTATAGATGATTCGGTTTATAACAGCCACAGCTGTTATCAGCACTTGATTAACCACCACTGTGAGGAGGTTCAGATACCATGTCTACTTGACAGTCTTTTGGTCCCAAATGGTTCTAAAGGGAGGTGATGTGATATTTGCTTTCATAAAACAAGGCTAAGTGAAGGTCCCAGTGATGGGACAATGTTTTCTTATTCCAGCCATCAAATTCACCAGAGAGGTCTTCAGTTTTGAGAACTTTGTCTAGGTCTTCATGGATCACTGCCTACTCCCAGAATCCTTTCCACTTCCTCACAAGCTTCTGCCAACGCTATCCAGATCAAAAGAAATGGATAAGCAGCTCCCCCTACACACTTTCTGGACAACAGAAAGGGTCTTGCTTTTTTTATTCGCCAGTTTATCAACTTTAATTTGTACAACCTTCTTCTATGTGTCTGTAGCTCACCAATTGCTCCTTCAAGGCCCCTTTCTACTATTTAAGAGTTCATTTGAAACATCCCATTCCTACCTGACAGAAGTCTGTTCCTTCTCTGAATGGTGTATAATAATCAATGCAAGGACAGTGAAAGGTTGCACAGGATAACCTCAGCTGTGGAAGGGGCAGAAGGCTTCTCACATAGGGCTCTGATGCTCCCATTTGAACGTCTGATAGGAAAACAATTAGAAACGAAAGGCCAATTGCTGTCATTCTGTCCCCCTGCCCCCTTAAGAATATCTTATGAGAAG
The DNA here is from genome assembly GCF_978045245.1 of Mus caroli. Lineage (NCBI taxonomy): Eukaryota > Metazoa > Chordata > Mammalia > Rodentia > Muridae > Mus > Mus caroli. Next base: position 96,910,551 of record NW_028227264.1, read on the forward strand.
TGTGTAGCCAGGAACTTTGTTTTGACTTAAATTGTCAGAGTAAGAAGCAAAGTAATTTTTTGGCAGAGGCTGCCATAAGTGGAGATGTTGGAAAACAAGAAAACTTCTAGTCAATAGTGAAATTTACCATTTTCTTGTGGGTTTCTATGACTCCTTGCTTAGACATTTAGAGTTGGACACTTTGCAAAAGACATTCCGTAACAGATTTAAAAATAAAAAATAAAAAATAAAAAAAGAGGGGAAAGCCTATCTGTTCAGCTGCATAGTGTATCCATAACACAGCCAGGTATCCTTACCCACACGATAGACATCTCCGTAGTCTAGAATAGCCTGAAGCTAGTCTTGAACATTCTGAAAACGGTATGCACAACTGAAGTGGCATCAATTTCATCTGGAAGCATGAGTGTTTGCTCTGGCTTGGACATCTGCACAGAGTGAAGGGAGACAGGGGGTAGGGGGCAGTCTCCAGAACAAGCCTCTGACCTGCACATCTGTATTTCCTCCCTCTCGAAGCCCACAGATGCATTTTACCTATCCAGTTCTGAATGTTTTAAGAGGAATATACCTGATGCAGATTTATGACATTAAGATATGTTCTTCTTAATAGTCAAAGATTTTATGTGCCTTTGTGAGCCTAAATCTGAAATATTACATTAAATTATTTTAAAAACCATGGTATCCAGACAATTACTTTAGAAACATTTTTTCCCAAATAAGATTGATTTCTTCAGTGTGTACATCAGCTCATTCTATGTGGCTAAGGCATCAGTTCAAGTCTTGAATACACAGTTCAGTTTTGCTGAATGTGTGATCTCATGTTACTGTGCGCATTTCAGCAGGACTTATTCATTTCATCTCTCTCTTTTCTTACCTCGTTACTATGCGCCTGCTCTCTGTAGGAAAACTCTGAGGACCTCAGTACACACCATTTATTGTATATCATTGACATGGGCAAAGCTTATGCCAGAATGCAGTAACAACCCACCAATTACAAGTTTAATCAAATTACATTTGGTCAAAGATTGGTTTGGACAACTCCCTTTTTGAACAGTAGAAAACATGGTAGAATACATTAATTTGTATTTATTATTATTGTATTTGTGACACTGGGCATAAAATTTAGAGCCTCGCATGTTTTAGATAAGGGCTCCATCACTAAACAATATCAGCAGCTCTGTCTCTACATTTTTGAGACAGAGTCTCTCTGAATTGCTCATTCTGTCCTCCTATCTCAGCAACCCAATTAATGGGATTATAGAATTTGTCCACTAGGTCGGCCTTGAACATATTAATGTTGAGCACCCAAGTTTGCACCCAACCTGCACCCAAGTGTGTAAGAACCATTTATCAATGAGTCATGAAACTCTTACTATGTCTGATACCATACTTGTCAAATGTAATTTCTGTTTATCAACTTCTGTGTGATAGTTGAGTGATAGTACAACAGAAGCTAAATGGGCCCTTAGTGACTTTGAGCACGACTCCCTGTCAGCTGTTGCACAGTATGGCAGCAATAGGCAAAAATAACGTGATTTGTATGTCTGATACATAGAACGAAGACCTTAGAAAGTTTATCCTGAAGAAATGAGAAGATGCTTGAGGAACGAGCTATACTCATCCTTTATTAAACTTTCGGGAAATCTCTACTAGCATTAAAATACAACACAATGTCTCACTAATATGTATGAGTCTTATATATCAACCAACAATTTAGAAGGAACACTTAAGGTCTGATCTCATTTGATGAAAAAAGTAGTGAGTTCTTGATGAGGTGACTTCAATTGAGGAAAGAGAAAAAATTTACACCGACACACATATTCTCTTAATTTCAAATACTGTGTGAGAAGGTAAAGGGTTTTTCTGAAATTCTAACAGGGCCCTAGTCCTTAGTAGGCACCCAGACCTAAGCACAACCAACTCCATAGTTCAAGTAGCACTCATGCCATGAAACTCAACAAGTAGACAGCATCATATGCCTTGTTGGAAAGTACCTAAACTTACTAACCTTGCCTTTGGGTTTCTGTACTTCTGCTTCTGGCTAACTGATCTTATTAACTGAAGTATGTCAACCTAGCATCTGGTTTCTTTGTGCTTAAAATCTCACCCTGAGAAAGGCTCAGGGCTTCAGTGGGATCCCAAACACCCAGTGCAGTTGCCAGCTGGCTAATACAGACTTTCCATTGGCTAAAACTCTGTCCAAGTACTCATCTTTTTGTGGGTGCACCAACACAGTACTGATTTCTAAGGAACAGTGATTTTTTAACTTCTCTTGCCTCAAACTTAGAAGTTACACAATCACTGCTTTTTGGAGGTCCTTTTCAACACAAATGGAAGATTAAAGGGTGCCTGCTTAGGAAACTATAATTTTGCTTGGATTTTTCCAGATTACAAGAGAGACAAAGTTCTAAACTAAGCCCCCCCTCCAACCCCCTGGCTGAAGTCCAGTGCAATTCCATGCAAAATGTTGTCTGTTTTTGTTTGTTGGTTGTTAAGATCAAAAGCAAATCTTTATTAAATAAAATTTTCATTGAAAATATTTTTTTCACTTTGCCATAACTGAAAAGTTTTGTTACTCTCATTTTTGAATCATTTGATCTAATAGCCTGTTTTATTCTTTTTAAAAAGTGTTGGGTGATTTTTTTGTTTCTCTCTCTCTCTCTCTCTCTCTCTCTCTCTCTCTCTCTCTCTCTCTCTCTTCCTCTCTCTTTCTCTTTCTTTCTCTCTCTTTTAAAAGAGACATCCTATGATAATGGTTGAGTATTTTCCCACCTAGGACAGCTATAGTCACATTAAATGCCCCGCAAACTAAGCACAGCATGGGTGGCTAAGATGACATAGGCAAATTCTTTTTATTTACAAACATTAAAAGAGACATTGTCTTTTATCTTGGAATATTTATATGTCCAACCCCAACTGAGGTCACAGAGACATGCCCATCTGTTTGTTTTTTGAATTCATGGTGTCAACAGTTTTGAGGTTTCCAGTAAAACATCAGAAATGACTGCATTCTTTTGGGATGATGTCAAACCTGGCATTCTAGCAGGATCTTAGAAGCAAACAAAATATTTGTTTTATGATCCGGAAGGGTTTGAATCACACAGTCAATTTTTGTAATTTTTATAATTTGTGGTGTGTGTGTGTGTGTGTGTGTGTGTGTGTGTGTAAGTTAGGAGAAGAAAAACAAAGGCAACAACATATATCCTGATGGTTGTAAAAACACTGACCCCACAGAGCAGAGCATGGCTGAGAAATGGGCATTGTTGACTCTTGTTATGCTATCAGCAAGAAAGAAGATGAAGGGTGGGGGAATCATCTTTATTTAAATAATATTTACTTGGACTTGGCCATGATCATACCACTTTGAGGCCCATCAAAGTTTGCTAGAACCTCTTTGTCCTTTCCTTACCCACCTGGATGTTAGAAGTCCCTTTCCTGCAAACAGACTCCTCTGCTTCTCTTTCTAACAAACCTAGAGTGCTTGGATCAGTGAGTACCTCCTAGTGGGTAAAGGAAGCCATTTCTTCGCAATTTCATTTCCACTGAATGTTAGTATTACCATTTCTTCCTGTTGCCACTTTGGTGTTGTATGGAAGCAGGTTTGCCACTGAGGATATTTTCTGAGTGTTCCATGTCACTATTTTTTTTTAATTATACAAGTTACCAATATTAATGGTTTCCATATGAACCATCAGGAAGGAATTATATATGCTGTGAAGACCCTAAGAAATAAAAATGACTGTATTGTTTAAAAATAGATATCCAAAATGCAGGCTAGTAGTACATTCTTGTAATCTCAGTGCTTGGCAGGCAGAGGACAAAAGATCATGAGTTGGGCTCTACTGGGCTACATAATGAGCCTAAGGCCAGCTTGAACTATATAATATATCAGTCTGTCAGAAACAGAAGCCAAAAAACTAAAATAATCTAAAAGTTGATTCAGAGAAAGAAATTGGATAATTATTTTATACTTCATTTAAAAATCATCTCAAATGAATAAAAGACTTGGCTTTAAAAACAGAATCTACAAAAGAATTTAAAGAAACCATAATGAAAAGAACCACAATAGTCTAGAGTTAATCCATACATATAACTGCAAAAACAAAGACAACTGCACACAGGCAATTATATCAAACTAAAAAGCACCTTGACACTGGTTGTGTCAGCATCCAGAATGGTGAGAGATTTCTCTCCTTTGTACATTGCCTAGTCTATGGCATTGGATTATAGAAGCCTTCAGAGTTTATATCTGTAATCTACCTTGATTTACTGCAACTGCAGGTTAAGTCTCTAGCTCAGGGGTGTTGGGAACTTTGAGAGGCAGAGCCTAGTTGGAAGAATTGAGTCATGAGTGTTGGGTTCTGGAAGATGCCCATGATTATTAGCCCTCTCTCCGTCTGATTTCTTTGTTTTCTGACCACCACTGAATGTGCATATTTGCACACATGACCACAACATTCTGCCCCTCCAAAGAACAAATAGTGGAGCCAACTGGCAAAGCATCTTTAAAACTGAGAGTCAAAAGAAATCTTCCTTCTTTATAGATGTCCTCTGAGAGTGCCATGGCTGTCTAACACTGAAGCTTCCCTGGCCAAAGACAAACCATAGTAGACATAAAAGACTAACAGATAAATTCAAAGATGTTTAGTATCTTCAGTCATTGGGAAATGCAAATTAAACCATGAGGTATCATCTTATACTAGTACTAAGACTGACTTTCTACTGCAGATGAAAGATGTAACATAAAGGGTATAGTGTAGAACAAAGAAAAAAGACTTCACATACACCACTGGCAGGAAAATAAACTGAAATGCAAAGTAATACATTCATTGGTCATGCAACAGACAAAAAAAAATGCCATATGTTTCAGCAATTTTATTTCTGCGAATATATCCCTCAGATTAAAATCAGCAGAGCAAAGTCATGTCTATGATCCTAATTTTTTTTGAGTATCATTCATGATACTAACCAGGTTATTGAGGCAGGAAGGGGGCCCATCACGTGATGATAAGGATACATGGTTATATATACAATAGAATTCTTACACAGCATTAGGAAGGAGGAGACGTTCCTTTATTCACAGCAATATGTGCAAGATTTGAGGGCAGTACCAGAGTGAAATAAACTAGGCATTCAAAGACATACATTATGTACTCACATATATGCTTGGAAAAGATAAAATGTTGCCAGTTATCAATATTGCTAGTTATCAGAAAACAGAAAACTCACAACAAGATTAGGTATCATCTCACTCAGTAAAACTGGCTATCATAAACTACTAAAGGTATAAAATACCAGTGAGAATGTGGAGAAAGAATCTAACAGTCTACACAAAATAGTGAGTGTATTCCTATAAAAATCCATATCACCCAGCAGTTTCACTAACAGATATATATCAAGAGGCAGTCAAATTAGTTTGTCACAGAAACACCTACTTTTGTGTGCTTACTCCAGTACTGTTCACAACATACCCCAAATAGAGACAGTCTAGCGACATGAATCAGCATATGTGTGCATGAGAAAATGTGGTACATACACAATGGAACACTACCAAGCCTTAATAGAGGGAAATACTATTACTTTCAAAAATACATATGAGCAAGGAGGACATTATATTAGGTGGAATAAATGAGCTATCGAAAGACTATCAACACATGATCTTATTCCTCTAAGTAGGTAAGAGTGCTGGTTACCAGGGATGATGAGAAATGAGAGGACTTGGGAGCAGTATTAGCACTTCGGGCCCTACTTACCCTTTTTCCTCTTCTGTTATTTTCTTTTCCTTACTTCTTTCTCCATTCAATGTCTAAAGTGGGTGTTTTAGATTTCATTCTTTTGTTTTGTTTTGTTTTGTTTTGTTTTGTTTTTGTTTTTTTGAGACAGGGTGTCTCTGTATAGCCCTGGCTGTCCTGGAACTCACTTTGTAGACCAGACTGGCCTCGAACTCAGAAATCCATCTGCCTCTGCCTCTGCCTCCCGAGTGCTGGGATTAAAGGCATGCACCACAACACCCAGCTTAGATTTCATTTTTTTTAATTTGAATTCATTAATCAAGAAGTTTTAAAAGTCCAAATATTTGCAGATGACTGCCATTTTATTCCAACATACTGTTTCTCTTAATTATTGTACCTGTACCTGTGTATGCATTTAATCCTTCAACAGCTTCCATTAGGGGTCTAATAACTATCTCAAACTCACTTGGTGTCCCAAAGAATGCCTCATCTCTTTCTGCTTCAAGCTGCTTTTCTCTCTTTCATCTCCATTTATTTTCATGAAATCTGCTTTGTTTGTTTTCCATTCATCTTCATTTATTTTAATGAAAGGTTTTGTTTGTTTTCCATGGTAAATAGTTGAGAAATGTTCTAGAACACTTATTACCTTGTCAAGTCTACACATTCCCATCCCATCCATTTGACTCTTCATGCTCACTGCACTGATCTCTTGCCTCCACCATTGTGATAATTTCCTGACTGGCCCGGCCCTTTCAGCTTTGGTTTTTAATCTAGCAATTTGTACATGGGCAATATATATGTATATGTATATGTATATGTATATGTATATGTATATGTATATGTATATGTATATGTATATGTATATGTATATGTATACACACACACATACACACACACACACACACACACACACACACACACACACATATATGTATTGACTCCAAATCTTCTTAAGCTGATTTCTAGTGAATAAAGAACTCTACAGTAGGAATGTTATTTATTTATTTATTCTGGCATCTTTTCCAAGTCATCATTTGATGTTAGTTTTACACCATGAACACAGGGGTGACATATATATATATATATATATATATATATATATATATATATGTACACATATATATATATGTGTGTGTGTGTGTATGTGTGTGTATACATTAAGCATTCTGTATTTTTACATTGTAGTAACCAAATTATTGCCATGAATATTAATCCATTTAATTTTTTTCAGAATGACGGTTTGATGAAAATGGTGCTGCCATTTACCTTAAGAGGACTAGAAGTCTACTCCTAGAAATGACAGGGAAGTTTCACCCATGGTATGTCAACATATGGCTGCCCAAACAAGACCTGAACAAGGACAACAACAATAGACATGTTAACATGGAAGGGGCGCTCTCATGGGGCTCTCTACCTCTAGACAAAGAACAACAGGCAACTAAGAAATGCTGAGAGTAGGGCAATTAGTCTTTCCCAAGGAGGAACTCTTAATTAGTTATCCAAGGCCAAGCCATCTGTTCTAGGACTATGGACATACATACATACATACAAGAATAAATTGACTCAGCAGGTTGTATTTATGTGTTTGTATATAAGTAATGATCATTATCAAATGAAATGAGCCCATGAGTTTGGGAGAGTTGGTGAAGGGGCCATAGGAACGGGTGGAGGGAAGGGACCCTGGAAGTTGGAGAAAGGAAGGTGGCAGGGATAGATGATGTAATCATATTTTAAGTAAACTTTAAAAATTTAAAGCCACAATAAGAGTCAAAGGATAAAACATCTTTAAGGTTATCATGCTGACCAGTGGTAATACAGTGACCCAATACCAGGTCTGTAAATTCCATATGGCATGGCTCTACCTGTGCTGAAAGCTAGGGCATATAATTCTTTATTTCTCCGAATATATACTCAATTCATGCTTCTTCTCTTTCAAAAAATGTAAGCTTCTTTGCCATTGTGGAATATGAGGTAAATTTTGGTTTTAGTTGGAAAGCCAAGACAATAGTTCTGTGTGTAGTTTGCTGATTGCTAGTCTTGGACTTATTTCTCCCAAATTATTACAGAATTCCTAGTTACAAAAATGCAACACTGGGAGACATTTACTATGAACACTTTAGAGATGTGTATGCAGTAAATACACTTTTAAATCAATAACTTGAACTTGTTACAGTTTCTGATTAGGGGATTTTTAATTAAATAGATTTACAATGAAATACCATTATAGAAGTGCATGTGATCAATACTCTTATTACAGGGGAAATTGTTTCACATCAAATGGATTTGTTCTACATTGGGAGGAAAGGACACAAGCACTCTCTGATAATGCTGAGCAAAGGGAAAACCAATACAAGAGTTCCATCTTGTCCAGCTGGAGGATAAACGTTGTGATTTCCACTTTGGACAGTATGTGGCTAAAATTGCCAGCAGTGCTGTTTACTGCACAGTTTGCCACTTGGACAATGGTGAGTGCAATAACATGGGTTCTACATTAATCATTTCCAGAAGCATTTCTTTCCCGTGCCCAGAGAAATCACAAAGTGGATATATTGTCATGTTTATTCCAAAGAAATCATGAATTGAGTTTTATTTTCCTTTTTGCCCTGCAAAGATCCTTATAACCCCAAACATCAGCAGAATGAAGTGAGCAGCTGGTTGTCAAACAATTAAAATGAAAAGCTATAAGGGTGTGAGTCCAATGCTCTCTGTAATTTGATCCTTTCCTCTATGGCCACTTAAATGTTTGAGGAGAATGGATTAGTAAGTTTAATTAAAAACACAAATACTGTGGTAGAAATATACCAACATGTAGGCAATCAAAACTTCACAATAATGACTTTCTTATATGGCTTAAAAACTAATTCTAGTGAAAATACCCAGGAAATATCTTTCTTGTAAAAGATACTTGTGAAATAACAACATGTATGATAATCCCCAGGTGACTGTTACTCCATATGTCTATCTGTATAATCCTATGAAATTATTTTTAACTTACACTCAATGCTTGGTAATTTTGCTTCTCATTTTTATGTGATGATCACTACAATACTTTTGTCTGATTCCTACATTTTTCCCAAGATTTCTGTTACATCATAACCGGTAATGATTCCAGGGGTCATTTGCTTTTGGGACACATCCCCCTTTGTTCAATGATGAACTCGGAAAGGTTTGGGAACATTGAGTATTAAAAGAATTGGACAAAGACCAAGTCCAATTAAAAGTTTAAAAATGACAGTGCTTAGGGTTTATCTTCTTCCCAAGGCATCCCCATGATGCTGTCCCCTGTGTGACCTGGTAAACATCACTTGGATTTTATGACTTGGAAATAAACATTGCTTGGTTTTACGAACATATGTGGAAAAATGAGATAGAAAATGCTATTAAGCATCACTTTTAAATTTGTTTATCAGGTTGCTCAATAATTCATATAATTGGGCCAAGCGCACAAGAAAAAGAGAAAGACTGGTATTTGTTTTGGCAATGATGCTATAAGAAAAGATTTTAGAGGAATGTTGGGGCAGACACTGGAAGGGCAGGAGACTCCAGGAGTGGGAGGAGTTTGAAGCATCTGATAATGATGTTGCCCTTAACCAGTTCTCATCCAGCATTGGCTAGGTGTCATCCTTGGATGTTGCAATGGGCTTTCTCACAGGTAGACATATCCAGCCAAGTATCTTTCTATGTTAACCAACAAAGTTGCCAAACATCGTTGTCTGATCAAAGTCTCCATCTCCCATTATCTCTCAGGTATATTGGATAGCTCAGACCTGCCTTCAGTAAGAATCATGCCAAGATTGCTTATCCAGAATTTTCTTACCTTTGACGTCTTCTTTAGACACAATTCTCCTCATCTTTGATGTTTCTTAGCAATAACTTTTCATTCATCAACACTTTCTGTCTCAGCCTACTCCTTCATCATAATTTCTGACTTCTTGTTGTTATATTTATAATTGAGCTCAGTTTGATGCTGAGGTCTCTCTTTCCTATTTTAATGATTCCTGCACAAGATTTGTTTTAACTATGACTTAACATTTTAATTTCAATAGAATAAACATAGCAAATTTATTTTAATGTATTCAAATATCCTTTTAATTAAGTTCCAACAGTGGAGTGATAATAAGTAAGAATGATTGGTATAGGTAATGCTCTTTGAATAATAGTTTCAAAACACAGTAAACAAAAACCAAAGTATTTAAAGAGGATTATATCAAACTAAGGCGTTTCTACATAGCTAAGGAAAAAATAAACAGAATACGAGATGTTCTTTGCAAACTGTCCAATAAGAGATTAATATCTAGACTTCGTAGGGATTTAAACAGATTGGTCAACAGAATAATCAAATTAAAAACGTACATAAGACCTCCATGCATTTAACTCAAAAGCACACACACAAAGAATCATCAGCTATGCGAAACTCTCATCACTGATCTTTCAAGGTACTGGAAGTACAAACCAGAAGATTCCAACTCATGCTAGCGCATACCCATTGATGAGCCTACCAGGCTACAGTGGATATTTCTACTCTAATGGTCACACAAATGGCCTTAGTTATACTCAATGGGTCACAAAGCAAATCAAAACAAGCATATGGATGTGGGAAACGGACTTAGGAGGAGGAGTCTTGAGAAGGATAGAGTGGAACTATGACAGAAAAAGGTAAATAAAATGAATTTATTGAATAAATATTTAAATATAATACAGAATCAACTTAGTTGTCCACATATGGATAAATGGATAAAGAAAACTTTATACTAAAGCAAAATATTCAACCACAAAAAAAGATAGAAGCTTACTATTTGGTGCGATATGAATAAAACTGAAAGTTATCTTAAATGATGTAAGCCAGCATCAGCAGAACAGTGAGCAGTGTGTAAGCTGAAAGCGCAGAAGAATATAGAGTGCTCATCTGTAGAGGGTAGGGAGGGAAGTGGGGAATGAGGACAATGGGAGGTTGGAAATAAGAAACACAGTTAGATAAGAGATATAAGTTCTAGTATTTTATATATAGCATTTTAAGATGGCAACTGTTAAGAAATTTATTATCTGTTCTGTAAAGAGCTCAAAGAGAAGAACCTAAGGGTCTCAACACAGGGAAATGCTTAAATTTTGAGATAGAAATTCTAGTTACCCTGATATGTATGTCTATGCATGTACTTGGTATGTTGGTGTAAAACAGGTTGGCTTCAACATCACAGTAATCCTCCTGACTTAGCCTGAATAATAGGTTTACAGGTGTGTTCAACCATAGTTGGCTTCATTAGCCCAATTTGCTCAGTGTACATTGCAGGCATGCATCAAATGATCAGAAAGCACCTTGTCATTTTGTACAATTATTATTTGTCAAATAAAAAGGAAGAGTAACCTTTGAAACTATTGATCAATGAATGGGAATGAGTGGGTGGGGGAAGAGTTCTATGAGAAAGGATTTTTAGCTTCTGGGAAGGGTGGGTGGGGAGCCTTCTGCAGCATGTTTGGGATGTAAATAGCTAGAAACTACCCAACTTTCCCCAAATGACCTGGCTTCCTAATTTCACTTCTGCTGCCTTCCCTTTCTCTGTTTTACTTTCTGTGTCATGCTTCCAACGCCTTACTCAATGGCTTTTATTGTTGTCTCTGTCACTTTATTTTTACAGTGCTTTTTACTTAGGTTGTTGTTTTTTTCCAGCTGTTGAAAATAGTTCCTGGTTTTGTGATGCAATCACTTCCCCTAAGTCTGTAAAACCAGATTGTAAGGATTTGCCAAAATTTTAGATGATGTCACTGGATTTTGTCTTAATAGTGATTCATAAAAGTGGCTGATTTTAATTTGGAAAGGCACCCTAGGAGTGTTATTTTCCTATCCTGTGGACTTGTTTCTTCTCCTTCTGCACTTCCCTGTAGGCTCAAGCCCTAGACCTCCCCAGTTCATACCAGCATTTCTTTGGTCATGTTAGTTCAAACCAAACCAAAAAACCATCACCTGGGTCTTTCCACAATGTTTGTATAAATGCTTCTCACTATGTCTGATGGTTTCTACAAGGTTCTTCTCCATGTTTACTCCTTTGGGCATTCTTCCTATTTCATCATTCCATTCCTGTGTATTCTGGTGGGATTTCTTCTTCTGTCTAATCTTATTTTTCAAGTGTTCCTTTCCTCAAACAAGTAATGTTAACTCTCATAATGACTCCCCCCCCATCCCCGTTTTGTGTTTCTCTAACAGCTGAAAGAGTCCACAGCTTCCTTTGCTCTTCAGAAGCCTTCCCATGTGCTGTCCCTCTCCCCTGAGGATACTTTTGGGATGAACATCGTGCAGATGTTGCCTCTCAGTTTTCAGAATTCCCGTTCCAAGATGACTCCTGGGAATCAGACCCAGCTGCAGCTGCCTCTCCTGGTGGTGACTTATTATTGAGAAGTTTGCTCAAATGTGCTCTCTACATAACTGATTGTATACTGTACCAGTTGCCTTGTGTTTTAAAATATTTTATTTTAAGCAAACTCCCCTGTGCTCTATATATCCTAAGTTTTTTCTCAACAATGAATTACCCAAACCTCCTTCCAATCTGTTCTCGACAATACTTTCTCCTCGCTCTCATGCAATGGTCTAAATATTTCTGTTTTTTTTTTTTCCCAAATCCAAGTGTTGCAATTTCAGCTCTTAACGTGATGCTTTTAGGGAGGAGGGTTGATTGGGTCACATGACAAAGCGTCCAAGAATAGAATGAATGCTGTTAAAAGAAGTCCCCTCAGAGAACCCTTTCTTCCATCCATGAAAGGACAGAAATGACAGGCACCATCTGTAAAACAGAAGACAAAGACTCCTCAAGACACTATACTTTCTGGCTTCTGGATTTTCAAGTTTCTATTCTATAAGAGATAAATCCTGAGCATTTGTAAATTATCTAATTTTGGACATTTTCATAGTAAGCAGAATGTACTACAGCAGCTGTTGCATCAATTAGAAGCCAGTATCTTCTAGTAGCAGGTAACATGTCATGATGATTCTATAGTAGTGCAACCTTTATCAGCCCTTTGACCATTGCAGATCCCAGTATCTTGATGTTCTACCCAGGATCTTGTGATACATTAGTGACTTTACTGGGAAGCATGTTAAAAATCCAAAATGCTTGCCATAAGACAGAGTTAATAGATTGTAATTTTCACTTTAACAAGTTCCCTATGAAACATGAATTCACAGTATTCTCTTGAAATAGCTATATGTAAAATTATGTAAAGTATTACTTTTTACCATCCAGTTTCTTATTCAAAGTTATCCACTTTATTTCCCAGAATGCACTGTGGTCCTATAGGCAAGCTATTTATGTGCTCATAAACAAGATAAAAATAATTGTTTTTTCTCATAATTTTACAGGATTTCCTCAGGACCCTCTTGATGATCAGAGTAGAATGGAAATGTATGATGAAATACCCTAACCTGTTTCCAAATGTGATATATTATCATGCTATTGCGTGTGGAATGAGAATATAGTATTATAAACAACACATTTATGTCAATTTTTTTCTAACACAAACTCTTGAGTTTCAAATTATCATCACTCATTGAAACACACTCATATCTGTACGAAGTTTTCAATCATGGCTTCAGAGAAAGGAATCAAAAGAAATGGAACCTTTAGAAGCTATACACAAAGAAGTACTATGTTTATTTATAAACATACAAGTGAGGTGAAGAAACTGAATAAAAATGATACGTTAATTCCAGAGCATCCTCTGGAGAAGGAACACTACTTATTGGTCTATATACCTCTATTGTCTCCTTATTCCATTTGTTTTTAGGCTCTTCCCCATAGCTCTCCCATTGGCTTGCTGCTTTTCATTGCTAATTAATTGAAATATTATTTGTCTTGCTTGTTTACTTACTTGCTTCATTACTGTAAATGTATTTAAAATTAAGTTTGGAGGAGCATGACTGGGGCAGATCTAAGATCATTAAAAACATGAACATTTGCAAAACATTGCATTTCTATAGTGAAATTAGAGCAGGAATATAATTGAAGAAATTAATACTTATTTTATAAATAATTGAATGGTTTTTATATGTTAGCATAAAAATATATAAAGTCAATCTATTAGGTAGGAATTGAGGCATGTATCTAGAAGATGAACATCTGTTGCTGAAACTCAAATTGTGCTATTAATTCATAATTTAAAATTCAATTAAAGTACTTCCCCAGCATATTTTCATTGCTTCTGAAGATTTTTATTATTTGTACAACATGAGGCACAATATGGGAAGAAATGCCATAGATAAAATACCATAGAGTATTAATCACTATAGAGTTAATATGTTGGTTGGACACAGAATGGGAGGACATGTGTAGGCCATATTTAGAAGGTTATATCTACCTCTTACCTTGTGACTTTGTATAAAAGATAAAATAACCTCTTCTTTGTGATTCCCCCCTGCACTTTCATGCTTTTAAAACAAATCTTTTTAGGAATATTTATTTTATTTGTGTGGGTGTTTTGCCCACGTGATTTATGTGCGCCACGTGTGTGCCTGGTACCCACGGAAGTCAGAAGAGGGTGTTGTATCCCCTGGAACTGGAGTTGCAGGTGGCATGTCACCATATGGGTGCTAGAAACTGGGTCCTCTGTAAGAGCAAGAATGCTCCGAACCACAGAGCCAACTGTCCAGCTCCAAACTTTATGGTTTTAAAATAAAATATTCTGCATTTAGAGACTTTCCTTCACCTCAGGCAAATAATGGTGGATGTGCATTAACTGAGTTAAGCTTTCTCAGCATCAGAACCCTTATATGAAATTTATACATGCGAAATCAGATTTGCATCTTCCTTCACATATATCATATATATGAAGCACATATATGATAAGTACAAATGGTAATGTTCCAGAAGGATCCACCATAAATTCATATATATGTATGAATATATGTATATAATCATAGATATATTTATAGCAGAAAGATATGCCTGAACACATTGTATAGTAGATTTTGTACTTGATAAATTTACTAAGAGAATTCCTGAAATAGGATCAAATTTTGAGTGGAAAGCAAAATGAACCCTGACATGGTAATAGTGAAAGTGGTCAAGGGTTTGTAATATTTTATAGTCTGGAAATAAAATTTACAGTGTTCTGGGTCAGACAGTTTGGTAATAACAATTTAGTCTATGATTACAGTTAGGAAATTGATGTCATTTTCCACTGGATTCCACAGAGGTTCCAGGACGTTTTCTTAAACAAAATAACAGAGACATCTCTGTGATTCATTTCCTAGTGTCAGTCATGGTTCACAGATGCTTTCTGGAATTCTGTGAGGACCATGGGCAACCTCTACTCAGACACTTCCTGCAGTCTTGAAATAAATTCAGTGCTAGAATTTGTCATGTCAAGAGAGGACTCTGAGTTCAGGTATGTGTTTATCATCCCAGCCCAGGAGGAATTTGTGATCTTGTTGAGAAATTTGATGGTTAAAATATCATGTGATACACACTGATTAAACTTCAAACACCACTGTGAAGATATAAGTGAAGAACAGGTATATCCAAAGAAGTTAGAAAAGTCTTCAGAACCTGCAATATTTGAGTGGAATTTTAAAGGATAACTTGGAACCAGCCAAGCAGATCAGAGTCACAAAAGCCACTCCCACAATAGTAACAGCAGATCCAAGTATAATTAACTCTTGTTTCAGACTTTCATATTTGGGGGACAACTTTGACACAAATGACTTTCACCACATACATGTACAAAAGCTGGAAAAAAATGTAAACCGCTAAAGCCAAACCAATCAACCAACCAACCAATCATCACTACCAACAAAATTACCACTGGGAAGATTTTTACATTGTTTATAACATGGTATAATATAGATAACTTAAGCATCTGTGGATGTTATGGAAATAGGAAAATACTTTTAAAGAAGATTTTGTTTATATTTGTGTATGTCCCTCTGTCTCTGTCTGTCTGCCTGTCTGTCTGTCTCTCTGTCTCTCTCTTGTCTCTGTCTCTATCCCTCTGTCTCTATCCCTCTGTCTCTCTCTGCCCCCCCCTCTTTCTCTGTGTGTGTGTGTGCTCGATCACATGTTTGTGTGTGTGTGTGTGTGTGTGTTTGTGTGTGTGTATACTAAGGGTGGCTCGTGGAACCAGTAGAGATCATCATATAACCTGTAGGTAGAGCTTCCAGAATCTGTGAGTCACCAGGAGGAGGTGTTCAGAACTGAACTCTACAGAAGCAGTGAGATTGGTTTTTTTTTTTTTATATTTTTATTTTTACTTTTTACACTCAATATTCTATTCCCAGCCCCCCCCCCCCCCACTGGGATCTACTCTCCGAATGCTCCACACCACACACCTCCTCCCCAACCCACCTCCATCTCCACGTGGATTGCTCCCACCCCCAACCCCACCTGACTTCTAAACTCCCTGGGGCCTCCAGTCTCTTGAGGGTTAGGTGCATCATCTCTGAATGAACACAGACTTGGAAGTCCTCTACTGAATGTGTGTTTGGGGCCTCATATCAGCTGGTGTGTGCTGTCTGTTTGGTGGTCCAGTGTTTGAGAGATCTCTGGGGTCCAGATTAATTGAGACTGCTGGTCCTCCTACAGGATTGCTCTTCTCCTCAGCTTCTTTCAGCCTTCCCTAGTTCAACAACAGGGGTCAGCTGCTTCTGTCCATTGGTTAGGTAGAAATATCTGCATCTGACACTTTCAGCTGCTTGTTGGGTCTTTCAGAGGGCAGTCATGCTAAGTCCCTTTTTGTGAGAGTACTCCTTAATCTCAGTAATAGCGTCAGGCCTTGGGACCTCCCCTTAAGCTGGATCCTACTTTTTGCCCATCGCTGGACCTTCTTTTCCTCAGACTCCTCTCCATTTCCGTCCCTGTAATTCTTTCATACAGGAACAATTATGGGTCAGAGATGTAACTGTAGGATGGCAGCCCCATTCATTTATACACTGGAATACTTCTCAGCTATTAAGAACAGGACATCCTGAGTTTTGCAGGTAAATAGATGGAACTAAAAAATTTCATCCTGAGTGAGATAACTCAGACCCAAAAGGATGTGCATGGTATATACTCACTAATAAGTGGATATTAGAAAAAAAGTACAGAATACCCAAGATACAGTTGACAGAACTCAAAAAGATCAACAAGTCAACAAGCTGAAACGCTCAAGTGAGGATGCCTCAGTCCCACTTGGGAGAGAGAGAAGAAAGCAATCACAAGTGGGGAGGGAGGGAGAGACCTGGGAAGGAAAGTGGACTCGGGATTGGGGGAGTAGGGGGTAGAGGGGAATCTGATCTGGTATTGGGTGAGGGAAAAGGACTGAAGCTCTGAGGGCCAGCAGAAAGAATGTAAACAGGCAACCTCAGGAAATAGAAGGTTGAGGGGGGGGGGACCCTCCAGAATGCACCAGGGCCTGGGAGGTGGGAGACTCTCAGGAATCAAAGGGAGGGGACTTAGATGAAATGCCTGACAGTAGGAAGAGGGAACTTCTAGAGCCCACCTGCAGCAGGAAGACAGAGCAGTGAGATCTTTTAACTCCTGAGCTTCATCTGCAGTTTCTCCTTAAAACCTTGTAAGCAAACAGACATGCAATGGAAGGGCCTGGAGAGATGGCTTTAAAAGTGCTTCTTGTACAATGATGAGGGTCAGAGTTCAGAAGCTAGCATGTATTTACCACACAGAGCATCCACAGCCTGCCTTTAACCCCAGTTCTCAGGGCTGGAGAGAGAGACAGGAGGATCACTGAGACTAGTTGGTTTCTAGTCTAGCCAGGGAAAGGCAAACCCCACATTCAAAGGAAAACCTTTAAACAGATAGAGGTGAACAGCTTCTTCCCTTTTGTAACCTTTGCATACATACAGAAACACGTTGTATACAATCACACAGACATCCATTCACACATAATCTTTTAATCTTTAAAAGTAGGGCAGACAGATGGAGTCAAACAGAGTAGTTTGTTACGAAACAGTGGCTAAATGGTTAAGAA
Organism: Mus caroli; assembly: GCF_978045245.1. Taxonomy (NCBI): domain Eukaryota; kingdom Metazoa; phylum Chordata; class Mammalia; order Rodentia; family Muridae; genus Mus; species Mus caroli. The sequence goes on from NW_028227264.1 coordinate 96,928,229, forward strand.
CATGTACTGCTCTGCCAAGGGCCCACATCTGGTTCCCAGCACATATCTGGTGGCTCACAAATATCCTATGCCTTCGGTCTCTGTAAGCACCGTGACCCACATTTGGTTTTCAACACATATCTGGTTGCTCACAACCATCTGTAGCTACAGTTCCAGGGGAATCCTATGCCTTCGGTCTCTGTAAGCACCACATTCACATGCCTATATATACATGCACACACAGATGCATAATTAAAAATAATAAAGATAACAGATTCAAAATGAAGGACCAAGGGTGAAAACTTCATCAGATGGGTACTATGTTGTGTACGAGATGTGTCAAGATCAAAACAGACAATAATCCCAGAACTGAGGAAGGGAAGTAGGTACGAACCCACCTCCTAATGCTAGTTAGGAGGTATTAACATTTGATTGTTTCTGGAAGAGAGAAAGTCAGTTGATTTCTTCAATGTAATAACATCTGGTATATGTACCACATAGACCTCATGCTTAGGAAGAGTTAGCACAAACTGCTCTTCATGGTTTTGGTTTTGGTTTGTTTGCTTTTGTTCTTATTGTTGTTAATTTGTTTAGTTTTACTTTAGGGGAGAGAGAGGAGAGAGAGAGAGAGAGAGAGAGAGAGAGAGAGAGAGGACATGGCATTTAATGGATTGGGGTAGAAGAGAATCTGGAAGAAGTTGGAAAAGAGGCATGAATATGACTGAAATATCTGAAATATCATGTATGAAATTATCAAAGAATAAATAAAAACATTATTTTAAAAATAGACATTAAAAGGAAAAAGCAAGAGAGTGGTTGTGAAGAAGGAAAAAAGCACAGAAGAAGGTTTAGACAGGGAAGTTGTGAAGTTTCCTTCTCCCCCAGTGGCTTGATGGAAGGGCAATGTGAGGCAGATTTGTTTGCATAACTACTCTTTTAGATGCAAGTTTACTAGATTAAACTACCTTGGTCACATATAAAGAATCATACAGAGAAGTTTTGTGTTCCCATTGGGATATTTTGGGGCCATTTTGGATGTCAAGGACAAGAACATGAAATCAGCACACTGTTCAGAGAGACAGAAAAATGAATGATCTTTGAGTCTGTAGTCTTTTCCAGTTTCCAGAGGGAAGAAAGAACTCAAGTGAAAAGAAAGGTAAGGTTGTCAAGGTGAGTCAGAGCCTATGGTGACTGAGCCCTCGTAAGTGGAATGTATACTTGGAGGTTCAAGCAAGCTGCTTTCAACTTAGAGGTAGGTCTACTCTTTCAACAAGCATCTGACGCTTGCCAGGACCATGAGCAATATTAAACATTTATCTTGGGTTAAATCTCCAGTCTTTGTAATTCAATAAAAGGGCTGGCTGTCTCTTAGAAAATTGAGCCAGCAAATCCTACAGTACTATGGAAACTGGAATGCATTGAAGAGAAAACTGTGCCTTTGGGTTCTGGCAATACATAAAGAAACGAGATGAAATCTGTATGTAAACACAAAGTGGAACAGGGAGCTGTGGTGAATTCATAGATAAACGTGGTGTAAGTGGAGAGGATTTACCAGAATCCCCTTTGAAACGTGGCCTGCAGAGTCATCTTAGCACAACGTTAATGCTTGTAGAATGTAAGAACAAGTACCAAAAGAAAGGCTGGCAGTGCTTACCCATTTCAAGAGCCCTTAATGAAAGCAGACAAGAAGCAACTGGTGTTGGGAGGTAGCCATAGGGAAGCCAAGTGTATGAGATTACATGGGAGAGGGCGGAGAGAGGCAAAGGAAGGGTGCATTGCATATGATGAGTCACGAAGAGAATCATTTTCTTCTTTAGACATTTTTACATTTCAAAGACACGCAACAAAGGAACTCATGAAAGTAGGGAAAAATTCAAGTTTAAAGTGTTTTTCCACTTTCCCCAGCCTTTTCCAGGCACGTACATCTTTCAGAGAATAACAGATTAACGATGTTTTCGTACAAACCAGATAATTGGGTTGTGTGGCAATATTTGTACAAAACTGAGATAAGGCTGTGTTTTCCTGCAGCTTCCTGTGCTCATTCCTCTGTGTGTTTGAGGCAACCCTTCACAGGCCAAGATAAAATATGGCCCCACTAATCCTGGCACTCAGAGAGTTCTCAGTCTTTGTCTTTGTAAGCAATGGTGCAAAAAAATAAAATAAAAGTCTTACATTTCCAGAGATCCTGTGTCAGGTCAGGAGATGCAGGCCAAGAGTTCAAAGAACTCTAAAAGATACCACCAGACTATAATCCTCCCATTTATTTTATTTTATTTCAATATAATGTTGTAATTTTCTATGTAGACATCAGGATCAATTAGGTACATTGACAAGGACTATTCCAAGTATGAGACCAACCTTGGCTACACAGTGAGTTCAAGGCCAGCTTGAACAAGAAACAGGATTCTGTTTCTTAATTTCTTTTTCTGTTTGCTTGGTTTTGTCTGGATTTTTCTTTTTAAAGAAAGAAATGTGATTATCTTTGTTTCATTTTCCTTGATACTGTGTGCTTGTTATTTAATGAACCTTTAGAGATTGATGCTTATATATTAAAATGGCAAGAATAACCTATGTAAACTCATTTTTTCTTAATGTCTCTGTATATTCTATGAATTGCTCATGAGCCAAGCTAAAAAAATCCATATGGCCACTTGGTTCTTAATTTTTGAGAATTATATTGAAAATAATTTTGTGGGAAACAAATATGCATATGTTAGTAGGCCAGCCCACATGTACAGGGCTTTAATAGTTATTGCAAAATAAATACACATGAACATAAATTCTCAATGAGAAGCTACACATGACCAGCTTATTGAAATCACCATTTTAAAATGACTTCTAACTCTGAAGGGAAGATTACTATAGCATAGAATTATATAAGCAGCAGTATGGACTGTCTAAGAAAACCCAAACAGTTAAAAACAGACACAACCTCATCTATGCATGTCTAGCTACTTTATATATGTGAAATATATGTATATGTATGTGAGTGCCTCTGTTAAACTGGATAACTGAATATATGGCTGATATGTCCATTTCTAAATTCTCTATTATCTCCCTTTAGTCTGTTTGACATGTTTTCAAACTTTTAGTTATTGTCCTTTGCTTATGTTATACAACATTTTCCCTTGTTACTTTTAATAATATAAGCTATACCTATTTTTTACACTCCAAAATAATGAAAGGCCTTTTACTCCACTTAGAGACTTGTTGAACACGGAATTCATTCAATTTTTAAAAGTAATCTCACTGTTTTCATTGAAAATACATCCTGTTCCTGGTCTCTATCTTCTTCATCTTTTATCCACAGATGATTTTCCTTTGTTTTATTGCAGCAACTGGCATCTTCAGGCATGTTTGTTCCCTTGAGTCTTCCCTCAAGAGGGGCATAATGTTTGAGTTGTCTGTGAATAGTTAAAACAAAGACCTAAGAGACAGTGTTATAGTTGAGCCTAGAGTTGTTAGAGTTAAATGCAATGGAGGTTAAAATACAAGAAACAGTTCCCTGGATAAGATGGCAAGGAAATGCCATTTACTGTCAAAAAAGGAGTGGTCTCAGGGTTGAGCCACAACTGGTTTCAGTGTTTAAGAGACAGGCAGATAAGTGTGAGCCAAACTGGCACAAAAGAAAGGAAAAAGTGGTCACAGAAGTGGCCGAAGAAACCAGTGCCATGGCATTCAACAGGCTAGAGAGCTCTGGAAAGAGGCAGTTTAATGATGCTGGGCATGCTAGTGGAAAATGTCTAGTAATTTCAGCATTACTCTGACTATTTCAGTCCATCTTAGAAACTATTTTAGTGGCACAGAAGAATGAAAAACATATTGAGGAAGGTGAATTGAGGAGAGGAAAATTTAAAGGTAAGATATATTAGTTACACTGCTGGAAACTACATCAGAAGGCACAGAAGGTAAGACTGTAGCTAGACGTGGAAATGGCTGTTCATGGTTGTACACCATGACATTGGGCCACATGTTTCTGATTAGTTGACTTCTTCTTATCCACATCTATCTCCACGAATAACAATCTGCTCCTGTCTGCTGTTACCACTTTCTTATCGAGGCTGCCATCTTTCTGTAGAGGGCATGACAGTGGGCACACATGTTGGCCTATCTATTGTGATGAGTCCTTGATCTCCCTCTCTCTGACATCATTCATCCCAGCGTCCTTCCCTACTATAAAGTCAGGAAGATCAATGTTTACTTCAATTTCCTGGCCATATGTGTGTCTTCCAGAAGTTTCAAGAAGGATAGAGTCATGGAGTCAGTCTACCTTGCTAAGGCATATTTCCCAGAGAGCCTTATGTACAGTAAGGGACTAGTAAAGTTTCTTCAATGAATTAATGATACATTAATGATACTTGTATTTACATGAAATGTAGAGGAAAAGAAAGAAGAGATAGGACAGAAAGTAGAAAAGAAGGAGAGGAAATGAACAAACAGAAAGGTGGAAAGAAATAATGAAAGCAACACAAGAGGCAAAAATTATCACTTAGTGTTCCAGATAACATCAAAGTTTTGAATTTAACTATACCAACCATCTGCCATACTGGCTTGTCTCTTGAGCGTAATTTACTTATGATCATTTATCTTGGTTATGCCACCTCTTCTGACAGCTGCCAGAAGGACATGGGACCTGGGAAAGTATGGGCATTAATTCCGTACGGGACACTGGATTCCTTGTGACTTTTCTGGCCACTGGAACTTCAAGTTGCTATTACTTCTTTCTGAAACATTTCTACCAATCAGAGTCCTGTTTCCTGCATGTGTCTCAGCTTATATCTGGAAGTGCGTTTTATAACCTCTAGAGGAAACGCTAGAAAGCCACTAGTTTTATAGCAAAACATAGACAAATAAGAACAATGTACAAATAAATATTGTTCTGTAGACAAAGTGAGCTCCTTGACTATTATGATATTAGAGGTTATTTTGTTTAGGAAATATTCAGAGTTGGAGAAATTTATTTTTCTCCCCAAAGGTATTACTGGTGTTAAATGTTAACAACAACCTTTAATAATTATTGCAAAGTGAACATACATGAACATAAATTCTCAGGGAGAAACTACACATGACCAGTTCATTGAAATCACCATTTTAAAATGACTTCTAACTCTAAAGGGAAGATTATTGTAGCATTGAATTATATAAACAGCAGAATGGACTGTCCAAGAAAACCAAACCAATTTAAAACAGATATAATCGTATCTCTGCATTTTATATATGTGTAAACTATATGTGATGAAGGTCTCCCTCAATGGAGAATTTCCACCTTTAGATGTAGTACACACAAAAACTACATTTTGGGTGGTCTAGTGTGCCAACATCATTTCAAAACAAACAAGGTTTTGAACTGAGCACTTAAAAGCAATCTGCACCTTTCCTGCAGTTGCTCTAGAGAGTGCCAACAATAATAAGGTAAGAAGTATGTTCACAAGGGCCAGGAAAACTTCACATAAACATCTTTCCAGTATATGCCTCATTTGAAAACATGTTCTAAAAGGAGTTAGTTGCTTTGGACAGATAGGAGACCCTACATTACCTGTCAACCTTTGAAAAATTGGAGCTCGTCTGCTCCAGGCTGAGAATGGCATTAGTTTATGGGCATAAACATAAATATTTAGAGGACAGTTTGACAACATGTTCATTTAGATTAACAACAGTAGTGTGTTCCTCCTTGGGGCCCATCGCCTTCCCAGCCAAAGGCTTTTGGCCAGGTTTATAGTACTAGATGTGTATTCCTTCCTGGGAATAGGTCTCAAATCCCATCTGATGGCAGTTGTTATTTCCAAAGTAGTTGTACCACTGGGCTTATCTTGCTGTGAAACTTGGTATTGTAGCAGGCATGGTCCTCACCTGAGTGAGACCAGAGTTGTATTTTCTCAGCAGCCTGCAGAGACCTTCATAGTTCCCAAGGACATAACCAGTGCACACAGGACTTACAGATCAGCTCCAAGTTGATGTCTGTGTCCTGTAATTGATCAAGGGCTAAGCATTTAGATATAAGTGGGAGATCATTACACTCTGTTCCCTTCTGAAGCACAGGAAACATCAGAGAGTAGGGAGCAGAAAGAATGTTAAAAGCCAGAAGATGAGAAAGAGTGTCCTGAGATGGGGCTGCCCAGGCATAGCATTGCTCTTCCAAGTGTGAGCATAGCAACTGTAAAGATCAGCATAGGATCAGGCCTCCAACCTTCTACCTCGGATAGAGGAGGTAGCCATGAGCTCCACCTCTTTCTAAGGCACTAGTTACTGTTAAGGATATAGAAGTGAGATGCTATTTTCTATAGTGGTATAGCCAGTGGAGGTTATGGAAAAAGAAAAAAGGATTCAGGGGGAAGGGAAGCCAGGCCACAAAGGGTAATGGGTTGAACACAACCACAGTAAACTGTATACATGTAAAAACCCATAAAAAGAACAAAGAAAATTGTTTTTTTCACAGTCACTTCTCAACTCTCTCTACTGTCTCCCTTAAAGGTAACTCACTTTCCACTTGCCTTTGACTGTTGGTCTATATTTTTCCCCACTGTCATTATTTTGTCCTACAAGTGGCATCTTCCATTTACATTCAAATGTTCAGAAATTTCTGGGCAAGACCTGATCTTTAACTGACATGAGAGGACATGAGATTGCCTACTCAGGATGCAGTATCTTACTTCCGGGTCAAATAGGCCATCCTGGGGCTAAGTAAAAGTTAGTGAGCAAAATAAATGTAAGATGCTCTCAAGAATGTCCACTATGCTTCAAAGAAAACTTTGATGTGTCTTCACTCTAGGTAAAATTTTAGTAGAAGTGAGTACTCTGACTTGGGTTACACACATCAATTAATTTCTTCTCGAAAGATCCCCTTGCTTTTGATCTGCCAGTGTTAGGAACTTTTTTTTTAAATTGGGTATTTATTTCATTTACATTTCCAATGCTATCCCAAAAATTCCCAACACGCTCCACCACCCACTCCCGCTTCTTGGCCCTGTCGTTCCCCTGTACTGAGGCATATAAAATTTGCACGACCAATGGGCCTCTCTTTCCACTAATGGCTGACTAGGCCATCTTCTGATTCATATGCAGCTAGAGACATGAGCTGGGGGGGGGTACTGGTTAGTTCATATTGTTGTTCCACCTATAGGATTGCAGATCCCTTTAGCTCCTTGGGTACTTTCTCTAGCTCTTCCATTGGGGGCCCTGTGATCCATCCAATAGCTGACTGTGAGCATCCACTTCTGTGTTTGCTAGGCCTTGGCATAGTCTCACAAGAGATAGATCTATCTGGGTCCTTTCAGCAAAATCTTGCTAGTGTATGCAATGGTGCCAGCGTTTGGAAGCTGATTATGGGATGGATCCCTGGATATGGCTGTCTCTAGATGGTCCATCCTTTCGTCACAACTCCAAACTTTGTCTCTGTAACTCCTTCCATGGGTGTTTTGTTCCCAATTCTAAGAAGGGGCAAAGTGTCCACACTTTTTCCTACAGTCATCCCCATGGAAAAGAGAAGATTCTAACTCTGTGAGTTATGGAGATAAAAAGGATCTCCCCTCTTTGACTGGGTACTTAAAGGGAAACAGAACCTAGATTCTCTAATGAGAGGTGACTTAGAGTAAGCAGGCCACATTCTGTTTACCTCAGAACTAGGAAAGAGACCAGCTGGCTCCCCCCACAGCAACGACTGCTACTTACAGCTGTGTACATAAGTGTTGCCAGAGTAAATGTGTTTGAAATAAAGAGAAGAGAGTTCACACTGGTATTTCTTTTCCACTCCTGTAGAGAATGAGTTTGATAGATGAAAACACTCTAGAAATCACACAAATTCTGTGTGGGTTCTTTCCTTTCTTCCTACAAAATGAAAACCATGGCCCGACCTGTTATAGCTTTGGTTTAATGCTTGCATTATGGGTACCCAAATTCCACGGAAATTCGCATTGTCTGCACATAAGACGCTCCGGGTCTCTGCTCCCAGATGGCTCTAATTGGTAAAGTTGCCGGTGGCTAATAATGGTTGGCCAGAGAGAGAGAGAGAGAGAGAGAGAGAGAGAGAGAGAGAGAGAGAGGCAGGACTTGAGGTTCCTGGGCAAGGAATGCAGGACAGAGAAGAGGGAGAATGGCCATGATGATGAATCGGAAAGATCAGGCCTGTGAAGTGAAGAACAGAGAGACAGCCAACATGTAAGAGTCGGGGATTGTGGCGCAGGAGGGCTGTAGGCCCTCCAAGATCCAGGATCGGGGCGGCCAAGATGGAATATAGGTTTTAGTAATTAAATGATTCAGGAATATTGGAGGGGAGAGTATGTTAGCCGCAGGGAGGTTTGGAAGTGCCCAGACATTGTGCTGTTTAAGGCATATTAAATATAAGGCTGTGTGTCTGTCTTTATTTGAGAATCCAGAGCACTGGCGCAGACAGCGAGGAGGTTGTGCTGCTGCCAGGGATGTTAGAGCAGAACAATGTACTACCTACCGCTGCAATCGCCAGTTTCCCACTTAGGCCCCCCTTCTCCTCCGTGTCTCTCTGATTCTTCCTCCAGGAATCCAGAGGATGTTCACAGAGCATCATGTACAAGGTTTAATTTATTACAGCATAGAAAAAGGCACATCCTCGAGGGTCAGACTAAAACATGGTCAGATGGATCATTTTACATCTTAGACTTTATACTATCTAAATTCTCCAGAACAGACTGCCTTCCTAAGCATGTGATTTCCAGACTCACTTGGATTTATTCTTAGGGAAGGAGACATGGTATGTCTGTTTGTTCTTGTTCTTTAACAGAAATCCTGTGAGATACTGCAATCTCACAAGCTTTAGGACTCCTGTAGCAGAGATAGTTATCACTTCATGGTTTTCTGGACACTATGTATCCTCTTATGCCCCAACAGTCTGTCTCAGATCCCATCCCTCCGATCAAGATCCTCCAGGTAATCTGGATCCTCCAGATCCAATCCTGAGTCTCACAAATGTTGATTATAAAGAGGCTCAGCCATGACGTTCTTCAAGCTTGCCAACATCTGAAGGGCAATCTATCAATAGTACAGGTCCTATCAAAGCAGCTCATAGTTGCTGTGAAGATCTAGACATTAGATTCTATTGTATAAATACCAGAATAATTAAGTACATCAGCTTATAGTGTACATATAGTAAAATAAAATTGTATATAAACTGGTTATTCTTATTAGGAAAATATATAAAAATTTCTCCCTTAAAATTTAACTTTTAACCTTTTGTACAAATGTACAGTGTGTTAATCATATTCCCTCCTCCTTAGCTTTCCTTGTCTAACTACTCCTTCTTCTTTAGTCCCCTGTGATCCTCTAGAAAGTTTCATTTATACATTTATATGTATGGATATATGCATATATATGTGTATGTAGAGGCATATATATAATTATGTGTGTAATATGATTTTTGTATTTATATAAAACTGGCTTAATTAGCTTAATATGATTATGTGCAGTTACATCTATTTTTCTATAAACAATAACCTCACTTTTCTTTCTAGCTAAAATTAAACATAAAGGCCATTTAGTATGCATAACACATTTTTTAAAAAAAAACTTCTTTAAGTATTTTTCTGTTGTTGCCCACTTGAGTTAATCCTGTAACTTAGCAACAACTGTGTATAGTGTTAAAAGAATAGTGACTAAAGGGATCTGCAACCCTATAGGTGGAACAACAATATGAACTAACCGGTACCCCTGGAGCTCGTGTCTCTAGCTACAAATGTATCAGAAGATGGCCTAGTCGGCCATCAGTGGAAAGAGAGGCCCATTGGACGTGCAAACTTTATATGCCTCAGTACAGGGGAATGCCAGGGCCAAGAAGTGGGAGTGGGTGGGTAGGGGAGTGGGGGGGAGGGTATAGGGGACTTGAAATGTAAATGAAGAAAATTCCTAATTAAAATATATGTATATATATGTGTGTGTGTATATATACATACATATACAGATATGTATGTATATATACATATATGTATATATAAGCATCCTTGTTACTTGAACTTAAAAATCTTTGGGTAAATTCTAGGAGCTGGGTCATATGGAAGATGAGTTCTCAAGGGTGTTTTGTTTGTTTTTGTTTGTTTTGCTTTTGTTGTTGTATTTTGTTTTGTTTTTGTGTTTGTTTGTTTGTTTGTTTTGGACACTTTCATACTGTTGTTCACAGTGGCTGGCCTCATTAGCATCCCTCCATCAGTATACAGCATTCCTTTCTCCACAATATCCTCAGCATCTGTTGTTTTCTTAATGAGTACCATTCTGGCACAGGTAAGATGCAATTTCAGTGTAGTTTTACATTTCATTTCTCAGACAGCTAATGGGGATGAATATTTTCTGTGTGTTCGTTGGCCATTTGTATTTCATGTTTTAAGAACTTTCTGATGATTTCATGATTCCATTCATTATTTGATTTCTTGTATAATTTTTTTGAGTTCCTTGTATATTCTAGGTAACAACCAAATATGTTAATGCCAGCAAAATCCTTCTCCCAAACTGAACATTGTCTCTTCATTCAATGAACTGTTTCTTTTTTTTTGTTATAGAAGCCTTTCTCCTCCTCCTCTTCTTCTCTTTCTCCTTCTCCTTCTTCTCCTTCTCCCTCTCCCCTCCCTTCCCCTTCCCTCACCAGTTCTTCTTCTTCTTCTTCTTCTTCTTCTTCTTCTTCTTCTTCTTCTTCTTCTTCTTCTTCTTCTTCTTCTTCTTCTTCTTCTTCTTCTTCTTCTTCTTCTTCTTCTTCTTCTCCTTCTTCTTCTTCTTCTTCTTCTTCTTCTTCTTCTTCTTCTTCTTCTTCTTCTTCTTCTTCTTCTTCTCCTTCTTCATTTATGAGGTCCCACTTTTCTATTGTTGGCATTATTTCCTCAGTGACCAGAGTCCTCTTCAGAAATCTCTTCCAATGTTTGTGTATTAAAGTGTTTACAATTTCTTCTTTTTGCTTCAGGAATTCAGATCCTAAGTCTTGGGTCAATTTAGAGTTTATTTTTGTGAACAGTGAGAAAGAGAGTGATCCAGTATCAGCCTTCTGCATGTGGAGACCCAGTATGACCACCATAATTTTTTGAAGATTGCCTTTTCTCCAACATACATTTTTAGGTCTTTGCCAAATATCACATAGAAGTACTTAAATGAACTTATGCTTAAATCTTGTATGTCATTGACCTTCATTTCTTCTTTGGTGCCAGTAACATGCTGTTTACTTAACTATGGCTGCAGAGTGCATAGTATAGCTTGAATAATAATGTGACACCTTTAGCATTTTGGGGGTGGGGGTTGGTTTTCTTTTCTTTTTCTATTTTCTTTTTCTCTTTTTTCTTTTTCTTTTTTTGTTCAGGATTTATTTGTCTATTTGGAATGTGTTAGACTTTCACTGCAAAGTTTAAGGTTTTTTTTTCTTTTCTATTTATTTGAAGAATGGAATTGCAATTTTGATGACGATGGGCCTGAAATTTACAATATTAATTCTTCCAATTCATAAGCATGGGTGGTCTTTCTATATTTTAGTGTCTTCTTATTTTTTTTAATGAAATACCTGTCTTTCGCAAAATAAGTCAATGAGATCAGTTGAACTTTCCAGCCTAGGGCATGGCCTTTTCCTCCCCTGAAGCTCTTCTCTCTTCCATAAATTACAGACATTTTGATAGACCCCTCTCTCTCTCTCTCTCTCTCTCTCTCTCTCTCTCTCTCTCTCTCTCTCTCTCTCTCTCTCTCTCTCTCTCTCTCTCTCTGCCTGTGAGTCTTCTCTCTTTATCTTCCACTTCCTCTCTGTCTATCTCCCTATGGCAATTTCCCTGGCCTAATTTCTTGGGACCAGTGACCTCACCTGAGAGGGATTTCCCAATAAATCTGCCTTTATCCTTTATACATATTGTAATCTGGATTGAATTGGCTCATTTTACCAGAGGAGGAATGCCTAACTTATCATTAGGCATGAGCACAAGTAAGGTAAATATCTCCTTGAGGAGACGCAGCCTGTGGAAATCTCAAGTCACCCTCTCATGTGTATTCATTCCATTCCTTATATATGCTTAAAATTATGAGATGTCTATTCTGAGCATGTGTCGTGTCAGTCAGAGTAAGGATTCTCCTTATCCTGTAGAGCAGCTTCTCTTTCCTCCAAAAACTCATAGTGAGAACTGCCATGACAATAATGGACTAAACATCTGGAACTGTAAGCCAGCCACGATTAAATGTTTTTCCTATTAAGTGTTACCATGGCCATGGTGTTCCTTCACAGCAATAGAAACCCTAATTAAGATATCAGGCATGAAGAGCCAGGTATGCATTTCTAGAGCACATCTAGAACCAAGATCTGTGATCCTATTACTCCTATGAAATTAAAGTTCCCTGACTCCAGAAGCTCCAGGGAACCGGTAGCAGTGTAGATGAGACCAGAAAGCAGGAAAAGGGGATACATTCTCTTACTCTTCCAGCTCCTCATAGGAACTATCCATAAGTACACCTGTCAGTTTTTGGTTTTAACAGTTCTAGTTGATATCTCTGCTTGTCACGTCTACAACAACTTTTTGAAGGGGTAGTAGAGAGGTAACAGGGTTTATTTTGCTTATGTAACACATCCATTGAGGGACAACAAGAACGAACTCAACCAGGGCAGGGACCTGGGGTCAGGATCTGATGCAGAGACCATGGAGAGGTGCTGCTTACTGGCTTGCTCACCATGGATTGCTTGCCCTGCTTTCTTATAGAATCCAGGACCACAAGCCCAATGTGTGTGTGGTATCACTCACAGTGGACTGGGCCCTCCTATCAATCACCAATTAAGAAAATACTCTCTAAGCTTGCCTATGGGCTGAGCTTATGGAGACATTTTCTCAGCGGCGGCCCTATGCTCTCTGGTAACTCTAGCTTATGTCAAGCAGACATAAAACTGCCCAGCACAGAGATGAAGGACAGCGGAGCAGTCTTTCCTTTACCTTTGGAATGGTAAAGCCCATAAAGCTTGAAAATGAAGGAGGTAGATAATTTACAGATTTACCTATGTGTTAATCATGTTTTCTTCACATCTGTGGTTATTAGATCTGAAACCTCTGAGGTCTAGTCTAAAACATTGTTCAAAAGAATGTTTTGAGCACCTTGAAGGAAGTCAGGATAAATGCTGTTCTGGGAGCTTTCCTCTTCTGCATGATCTAACCCCCTTGTTCCCTTTTCCCCTGAAATTGGGAAGAATTTTGAATGGCATGCTTTTCCTTTGATATTCTCATTCTCTGTTCTTGTTCCCCACCCTTTTATCTTGCTCCATGATGCTTATGACATATTTTCGTTTTTATGTGTTGATTTCCATGTGTTCAAAGAGTCACCAAGCCACAGAAGGATTAGATGACTTGAAACTGAGAACAAATGACAAAATGCATTTTCCCTTGGTCATACGTGTAAAAATTAGGCTTTGTGATGAGGACAGAAGGCTGTCTATGTTACATCATGTCAAGTGCAACTGAATGATACATTCTGAAATCGGTAGTGTCGTTGACTGACCGAGACCACCAGTTTTTCCCAATTAAAATTAAAACGTCTATTATAAGTATTATTCAAGCGTGAAGAATCTTTAGTGCAATATTCATTGTTTTTCTGGATAATTTCTCCACCAAAGTCTTGCACCACATGTCAATGCAGGTGGGAATTAAATTGAAATAAAAAGATTCATTGAGCTACCAACTCACTTCCTCTCAAAAGGGGTGGACTCTGCTCTTCCTGTTCTTCTAGGTCCACATTTGCTGAGGGTTAGCATCCCCTGTGAATTTATTGTTGCTCTAGGGACATGTGTTCCTAGTTGACCTTTTGTTTTTCAAGGAGAAAGATAAACATGCCACCCACAAAGGGGCCCAACCAAAGGCCATTCCCGAGGAACCCTACCTCCCCACTCACAGCAACCTCTGGGGCTGGAGACAACAGCTTTTCCCGATGTCTTGGCAGCAATGAGCACCAGCTGTACTAGCAGGGCAGCTCTGTGAACCCTTTGTCTTAGGTCACATCCTGTCTGTCAAGAGAGAAAGAATGGTTCAGGTCAAATAAAGGGGATTCTTATGCAATATAAGCCCCGGGCTTAATATTTTGAAAACAACAGCAGGCAGGCCACCTGAGGTGAAGGCTGATTAATAATAAAAAAAAATAAAATCTCTCCAATTGGACACTATGGAAATAAGCTTAGTATTGTAGATGAAAAGCTTAAGGGAGACAAACTCTAATGTTTAAAAGTCCTGTACATGATAAATAGACTTTAGATTCAGACCACACTGAGTCCTTCAGCTAAGAAGTTGGACTCAAATCGCAGCTGAGTTTCATCAAACATAGTCTAAGTCTTCACAGGGCCTTTTGCAAAAGTTCTATCTCTGGGTACCTTTGTATCGTTTCAAAGCTGTTCCACACTACCCCATATTAGACTGAGCATAGAAGACCTATTTCTCTTGCAACACTTTTCCATGCTTTCTATCCTATCAGTAAAAATGTCAAAATTCTCAGTCATTCTTTTCTTTCCTTTCTTTCCTGGTTGATAATCCCATCCACATATAAACTGTTCAGGGACTCCAGGATGCTCAGTTTCAAAGGATTTCTGGAATGACCTCCTTAATTACCTTGGCTCTCCCAACCAAACCAACATTCCTTCTCAGTGAATCCGCAGCAGAACCTTCTCTTCCGTCCCAGACGTAGGAACCAAAGGGCTCATGTATTAAGCTCCCTAAGTTACTTCCCTAGTGTAAGCTCTAAGGATCTTCCAATCATTCTTTTCCACTGCTTTGCCTTGTTTCCCCAAATCTTGGTAGTGCTGATTCTATTCCTGAGCCATGCTTTCCCTGGGGCTTTCATTTGATCAGCCCTTTTCAGCTACAACCTTTTCAGAGCTTTTAAAATAATCATATCCAATAGCCTTCTTCATAATAATAATTTTAAATGTAAACTTTAGTTAATGCCATCCACCCCATGTTTTTGTTCACGTGCACTTTGTTCCCAGGAATAAACTCTGAGATTTCTTATATATGAATAAATGCTTAGGCCAATAGCTTTGTCTCTGTTCCCCAACTAGATCATATCTTAATTACCCAACTATTTTATTCTAAGTCATGTCACATGGTTGGTTATCTGATCCTAAATATCATGCAACTGTTTTCTTTTGTGCCTGGGATGAATCTCTGAGGCTCTGACTCTATTCTCAGAAATCCTCTCTGTCACGGAACTTCTATGTCCCTATTTCCTGCCTAAGCTAATAGTCCAATAGCATTTTACTGACAGGTAATACTTCCACACAGTAGAAGAAATTCTTTCTAAGGCAAACTAACAACTAAAACATTCAAAAAGAGAAAGCCCATTACTAAATACTATATTTGATCCAACATTTTTCTATAACATGTATGCTATGGAAGCCTTTTATGCCTCCATTGACTGGTTGCTTTAGGCTACTATAAGGTGGCGACCTTCTCTAGGAGAAAAACGTCTCAAGATGCAGAGGGACAGTTAGAATAGCATGTACAAAGCCTGTGCAGACCTGAAACAGACAGTTCCAGAATATATATATATATATATATATATATATATATATATATATATACAGAGAGAGGGGGGGCATATAATCCCATCCCTAGCCATGGAGCTATTTGCCTCTAGGAGAACAAGAAAGGGGTTTCCCTCAAAGTAGTAAGTTAGACTGCTCTCCTGTGGTCATCTGACACATCCAAGACTTGGTGCAGCAAATTTTGGTCTTGAAATAAAGGGGTCAGGGCACAACATTGAAGGTGAAGGGAAGGGTAGGTCGACCTGAGAAGAGTTGGAGTCAATATGAACAAAACACGTATGAAAATAACAAACTAATAAAAACAAACAAAAATGAAGCAAAACACAGACAAGCAGTATAAAAAATAATCTAATATTGACAGATGTGGCACTTGCCTTTTATCCCACTGTTTGGGAGGCAAGATCAGGTTGATCTCTATAAATTGGAAGTCAGTCAGTCTACAAAGTGACTTCCAGGTAAGTTGGAGCTACATATGGAAGTCCTGTGTCAAAATAAACACACACACACACACACACACACACACACACACACACACACCACACACAAACAAAAACACATCTACACCAAACCAAAATCAATTAATCATAAAAACCAAATCCCAAAAACAATAGCAATATATTATGAGAAACCTCTCTCATCTGTGCCACTAAACACAAGCCTTTTGGTTTTCCTGACATAACTTCCTTCCTCCCTCCCTCCCTCCCTTCCTCCCTCCCTTCCTTCCTTCCTTCATCTCTCCTCCCTCTCTCCCTCCTTCTTCCTTTCTCTCTCTCTCTCTCTCTCTCTCTCTCTCTCTTCCTTCCTTTCTTCCTTTCTTCCTTCCTTTCTTTCTTTCTTTCTTTCTTTCTTTCTTTCTTTCTTTCTTTCTTTCTTTCTTTCTTTCTTTCTTTCTTTCTTCTTCTCTGTACTTTAATCTCTTTCTATTAGAATTAAACAAGAGTAGAACCCGAATCTGAGACATCATCCATCAGAAGAAGACACAGTTAATCCACAGCTAGCTTTGTATAGTTTCTCACCAATACTCTAGGGCTGTATATCACTCTTCCTCAAAGGGTCCTTACCAAGATAGCACTTGACTTTGCTGTTGCTGTGGAGGACATTTAAAAATGTTTTTGCTGTGTTTGGTTTATTATAAAAGAGAAAACAAAGTATCTTGGCCTCTTTCTAGGCTTCAGGACAAGAGAATAATATGTATTGCTCTCATTTTTTTTTCTCCTGAAAAAATGTACACTATTAACAAATCATTGCAGAGCCTAATCAGTTTCTCCATGGTCTAGAACTAAATTGGTCATGTCAATAGTTCAGTGTATTTTAAAAGGTGCCCCAAAGAAAAAAAATCCCACCTCCCCATGGTAGTATATTTTTAATTAAAGAATACTTTTCAGGTGTGATTTTTCCAGATGTAGAATTAAAGATATAAGAAAAACTTTATGCTAATTATCTATTACCTCCTACTAATGGAAGAAAACCATTGTCCCTTGTATTTTTAAATATAAGATAAGTAAGGTAAGTAATATACTATTTCACCTTTACCTCTAGAGTGGTACTACCATCAGTCAAATTAATATTTGTATATAAAAGTAGTTTTAGTCTTCTAATTATACTACTTGTTTCCTATATATTTCTTAATTTTTAGAAAGTTTGATAAAGAATGTATGTATGCAGTATATTCGATAATCTGCACCTCTTTAGATCACAATATAGATTAGGTGGTCCCAACAATCATGGATTTAAATGCTTAAAAATGAAAATAGATAATAGTCTGATTCCCTTACCAATGAGTGTTCTTGGCTTCATTTCATTTTGGAACAGAATCTTAGTTTTTATAACCTCATGATTTACAAACTTTAGTTTTCCAAATTCTCAGAACTTCCACAAAGATGTGGCAACTTTGCTGAAGATGGGGTCCAGAGACCAAGGCTGTGAGTTCATCTGCCTTGCTTTGTACCAGAAAACATTGTCTTGATCTGTTTTGGGTATTGGAGTCATTAGTACCATTTATTCTGATGTCATTTCTATCCCCACCCAAAACTCAACATTATTGTTTGAACTTCAGCTTGTGAACATTAAGACAAGAAGGAACCTGGAGTGAGTTTAGCTGCTACCCAAATAACTGGGTGGACAGGGACTAAACCAACGTGTTCATGTATATTCTAGAATTTAAGGAAAGATGGTAAGAGAATCTCAGTCACATGCAAGAGTGTGCCTGTGATCTCTCTTTTCCTATACAAAATTTTCCCATTGTCTAATTCCTGTATACTTTCTTAAAGATAAAGTAAGCAGTGAGCAACAGTGAGATATAGTGGGGCATGCCTGTAATCTTAGCACATGGGAGGAGGAAGACAGAGAGGATCATAAACCCTTTATTAGCCTGAGCTATAATGTCAGTGCTATAAAGCACCCTGAGCTATCAGAACTCATTTCTCAAAAAAAAAAAAAAAAAAAAGGAAGAGAGAGAGAGAGAGGAGAGAGAGAGACTTTATTCTTTTTGCTTCCTTTTTTCCCTTTGCATATAGCTATTCTGTTTGTAAATCTAAAAATCCCCAATAGAACTCCCCATTTCCTTGCCTCCAAAATCCTGCTTCTCTCTCCAGACTTAATTAAAAATCTATCTCTTAAAAATCTTTCTTTTAAAAAAAAGTTTAAAAATTATTTTATTTATTTACATTCCAGGCATTGCCTTCCCCCCAGCTCCTGACTGCCACAATCCTAATTCCATTCCCCCTCCCCCTTGCCTCTGAGAAGGTGCTCACCATGCCCCCCAACCCCCAGGCCTCCCTCTTCCCTGGGGTCAAGTCTCTCAGGCTAGGCTTATCTTCTACTGATTCCAGACCAGGATATCCTCTGCTATCTATGTGCCTGGGGCCTCAGACCAACTGCTGCCTGGTTGGTGGCTCAATCTCTGAGAGCTTCCAGGGGTCTGGGTTAATTGAGACTGCTGGTCTTTCTATGGGGTCACCCTCCCCTTCAGATGCTTCAATACTTCCCTTTATTCAACCATAGAGGTCCCTGGCTTCATTTCAATGGTTGGGTGAAAGTATATCCTATTTTACTCAGCTGCTGGTAGGGCCTTTCAGAAGACAGTCATGCCATGCTCTTGCCTGTGAGCACATCATAGCATCCATAATAATTTCAGGTCTTAGTGGTTCCCATCCCCGTGAGATGGATCCCAAGTTTGGCCAGTCATTGGACTGCCTTTCCTTCAGTCTCTTCTCCATGTTTGTTCCTGCAGTTCTTAGTTCTGGGTCAGAACTTTTGATTGTGGGTTGGTAGGTAACCCTGTACCTCCATTTGAGGCCCTGTCTACCTACTGGAGGTGGACTCTTCCAGTTTCCTCTTTCCATGGTTGGGTATTTTGACTAAGGTCACCTGAACTGAGCCCTGAGGGTCTCTTACCTCCCAGGTAGGTCTCAGTACTTTCTATAGGATGCCTCCACCTCCCACCCTTAGAGAGACTGTTGCATATTCCCATTCATTATCCTGGACCTCTGGGCTTCTCTCCTGCCCCCCACACCTGACTCTTTTCCCTTTTCCCTTCCCCCTCCTTTCTCCCTTCCAGGTACCTCCCCCACTCTGCCTCCCATGATTATGTTGTTCCCTTTCTAAGTGGGATTGAAGCATCCTTACTTAGACTGTCCTGCTTGTTAAACTTAATATCTGTGGGTTGTATCCTAAGCATTCTGTACTTTTTGGCTAATATCCCCTTACCAGGGAGTATATACCATGCATGTCCTTTTGGGTCTCAGTTACCTCACTCAAGATGATATTTTCTAGTTCCACCCATTTGCCTGGAAAACCCATGATATCCTCGTTTTTAATAGCAAAGCAGTATTCAATTTTGTACAGGAACCACATTTTCTGTAGCCATTCCTGTAGCCCAGGAGTTACCACTGGGTCTTCAGGCAGAACTATTTCCAATTTTCTGAGGAACTGGCAGAGTTTTTCTCTTTCTCTTCTTTGAAACTTCCTGAGTGATACCATTAGTCAGAGATAATTTATTGTGAATTACATGTATTGTCCTCAATTTATTACTAAAAGTATCTGCTTCACTTTGCTGTTGCTTCGTGCTGCGTGCTCTTGATCACAGAGTGGTTCATCATCACTTAGCAGCCACCTCTATTTGTACTCTTTACAACGACATGCAGTAGAGGATTCGGCACAAAGTAAATAGGAGATTGCAGTTTGGAGGTTTATTAGAGAGAAACATGAAAAGTGAAAAGTCTCGGGTTTAAGCAACACAAACCAACACAAATGAATTTTTGTCAAACAATAATTTCCTAAACACATTTACTACCTCGGTAGTACACACCACCATGGTCAACATATGAAATTGTATTAATGAATTTATCCCATCAAGGTTCTATGGGGCTGCTAGTAGATTGAAATATATGTTGTGATATAGAATTATGGATACTGTAAGTGGAATAGATTGGCATATTTATAGCTGCTGCCCTTCCTAGAACTTGCAGGGTTTGGTTTTCTCTTAACAACCATGTGGGTCCCAAGGAATGAACTCAGGATTTCAGGCTTCACTGCAGGTGCTCTTTCCTACTAAGTCATTGCTTTAGCACCACAAGACACTCATATTCCCGCTCACTCTCTTGCCAGAATGGATTGTTCAACAGTCTTGCTTTATTTTAAACACCTTTAAATTGAGACAGGATATATTCAGGTTACAGCTTGACAGAGATTGGGATATCACTTTGAGAGAGCGTATAAATTAAGTTTTTGAATTTTGTATCATATAATCTCTGCCCCACAACCAAGCCCTCCGCACATAGAGAAGCTACTAACATATGAAGAGGCTTTAGAGGCTATCCAGTACAGGATAAATGCTATAATTGGTGTTATTTTAATTTCAATTTTCAAATTATTTATCCGTTTTGCTATACAAGTCCTTACATTTTCCATGCTAAGGGACATAAATGTCTTTAGTTACCATTCACCAATTGCATATGATATTTTTCAGACTTCTTACTTCAATTGTGATGCATTCCCAAAGGCAATCAGTCATATGAATTAAAATCTGTCATATATAATCTGTAATACATAGTTTACCTTGTGTCTGTCTATAGCATTTCTTTGTTTAGCTCCACTTTCCCACAAAATTGCTTAATTTTCAGTTAATTCAGTTGAGTATAGAAAAACTAGTATTTGATGTATGTGTCTTCCCTTCTCTCCAATACCATGGTCTTCTATATACTTGCTCCCAATATGACATGCTGAATTCAGTTGCTACTTTTCAAATAACCATTGATATATTTGAAAATAGTTCTATGGAGAACCCATGATTTTACCTGCTATATCATTAATGAAAATGAAGAATAGAGGCCTACATTCATTCATGTTATGTAGAAGAAATAATCCTTTGGTAATGCCTTCCAAACAAATTCATGTCCTTACATCTTCTAGAACTTGTAAATGTATGCACTGGGCCATTGGTATAGAAGCCATACCATCAAGACCTTCTGTGCTGGGAAATTTGTTATTCCTTTACTAAATTGGATGTGTTTGAGATAAAATATCTTCTTCAAAAAAAATCATTAAATATGATGAATTTGAATTCAGTTAAATAATCATTTGTGGGAAAATGACAAATCTGATCTAGACCTCAGAATAGAAATGATACAAAGTCAACATTCATCTTTAATACATGGGATGGCAATCAAGAAAGAGAGTAAACAAAAATTGTAATATTTTACAAATAACCACAAGGCTAAAATTATGTTCAAGATATAATTATGTAGTGGAGACGAAGCAGGCATCATATTATCTTTGAGTAGATGGTACTTTCATGGGATTCAAATGAAGTACAGGTGTTTTCAAGTGTTGAAAACAAAATAAAAATGTGAGTTTATGTAGAAGAAATATTATAGACTAAGTTCAAGAGCTTGCAGCAACCTTAATTGCTAGTAGACTTTTAAGAAGCTTACTTAATAGGCTGGGTGTGGTTGCAGAAGTATGCAGAGACCAAGACATGTAGGTTCATATATGCCTTCTACAGATGTGGCAGTAATTTAGCTTTAATCTTGGAGATGAAGGGAAACTTCTGGGGAAATTTTAATGAGAAAATAACATGATTAGACTTATATTTTGAGTTTACTAGAGACAGCTTTCTTGGATGCACATGGAAGAGAGGATGCAGGAGGATAAGCCCGTAAGGAAGAATACCAGAAAGACATGCAAGAGATATTAACAGCTTAGAGCAGAGACTAAAGGAAAGGCTACCCAGACACTGTCCCACCTGGGGATTCATCCCATATACAGACACTTTTGTGAATTCTGAGAAGTGCATGCTGAAAGGACCCTGATATGGCTGTTTCCTGAGAGGCTCTGACAGAGCCTTACAAATACAGAGGGGGCATGTTAGCAGCCAACCATTGGACTGAGCACTAGATCCCTAATACAGGAGTTAGAGAAGGGACAGAAGGAGTTGAAGGAGTTTGCAACCCCACAGGAAGAACAACAATATCAACCAACCAGACCTCCCAGAACTCCATCAACAAACGGGTACACATGTTTCCAGCTGCATATGTAGCAGAGGATGGCCTTTTCATGCATCAATGAGAGGAGTGGTCCTTGGTTTTATGAAGACTCAATAGATGCTCCAGGGTAGGGGAATGGAGTGTGGGGAGGTGAGAGTGGATGGGTAGATGGATGGAACACCCTCATAGAAGCAGGGGGAGGGAGGATGTGATAGGAGGTTTCCAGGAGGGAGGGAAACTGGGAAAGGGGATAACATTTGAAATGCAAATAAAGAAAATATCCAATTTTTTTTAAAAAAAGGAGTCAGTGAGGAGCCAATGGTGACTTGATTCTCCAATCTGTTAGGTGAGATCCTGTGGAAAGGAGGGGAGAAAGTGAATGCAAGTGAACAGTGCAATTCCCAGCAAATTATTTCATTGTTGATGTCAGACAAAGAGTAGTTCTAAGATGCTAGGTATACTGTAGGCATGAGTAGGTGACCTACAGCATTGAAAGTCTTTGGCTTGTTGTTTGGTGGAAGAGTTGTCAGGGGAGAAGATATAGTATGAAAAAAAAAAAAAAAACAAAACCAAAACCGCCTGGTCTGAATTCAGAAACATTCAACTAGGGAATGAAATTTCCAGGAAATAACATATATTTTAAAAAGAGGCTAGAATATATTTTATAGGAACAAGAATATCGAACAATTTCAATATTGAAGACCATTTAGATATAGCTTTCGGATCATCTATGTGTTCGTATTGCTGAGAGGGGGGCAACGTACTAGTGAGACTCGGATAGACGTTTGAAAGATGGAGATGAGAACATAACTAAATTAAAAACAAACAAAGAAAAGTCTGAAAGAAAATAGAAAAACCAGGATTTAAAGAAATGGAGAGGCCAGATGGCAGAGCCTTCAGAAAAATTAGGGTATCTTGCTGAAGGGTTGAAGGAAGAGAAAGGAGATTCTTGCGAAAGGCTATATACATGGTTTTTGAGTTTTGGTGTCCAGTGGTATTATGTTTCTATGATAGGGGAAGCAGAGAGGTAAACAACTCATAGATAAGGAGGACTTAGTATGTATGTAGAATATCAAGCAGAAGAAAAAGCAAAACAAGGGGATTGTCGTAGAAGAATAGGAAAATCATTCATTTACCAAATTATGGTTTATCTATCACTGCTTATATCATTTCCTCATATTTATACAATCCAGAAGTTTCAATAACTTAGTAGTCTTTGAATTTTCATTCTTTCTCAGTTTCTTCTTTCTTTTCCTTTCTACTCTATATTTCTTTATCTTTTAAGATTTCTTCATTTTCCTCTTCAAATTCACCACAGCCTGACTAGGAGCAAAGGGGAGCACTCAGGCCAGAGCACTAGACTGCGGTTCTCACTTCCTGTCCTGTTCTGACAAGATTTGGTCCTGTCACTCTGTCCATACTTTGTGTGTCTCCATCTACCAGCCAGTTCCTTGCCCTGCACCGACCTTTCTTGGAATTCTGAACCTCTGCTGTAAAAGATATGTAGATGTATTCCAACCTGTGCTTCTGCTGTTTGCGTGCCTTTGGACACATGTTGATACAGTATATTGTCACTATCTTCAAGTAAAGACTTGGATGAGACAGACAGGCAGATGGACATACACATATACACACACACACACAGACAGAAACAGAGACAGATACAGAGAGAAACAAAGAGAGATAGAGACAGAGAGGCAGAGAGAGACAGAGAAAGAGAGATCATGAGCAAGCACACAGTGAAAGCTTCTCACTAGCTCTAGTGTAGCTGAGAGGTTGTGTGCAGTAGCAGCATATTAGGTCAGCTCTGGAGGTGATGGATCTTGTATAAGAATTATAGCTGCTGGGCTGGTGAGATGGCTCAGTGGGTAAGAGCACCCGACTGCTCTTCCGAAGGTCCAGAGTTCAAATCCCAGCAACCACATGGTGGCTCACAACCATCCGCAACGAGTTCTGGCGCCCTCTTGTGGAGTGTCTGAAGACAGCTACAGTGTACTTACATATAATAAATAAATCTTAAAAAAAAAAAAAGAATTATAGCTGCTAACGTCACTCTTTATGGTTAAATACCTACACATTATATGTTATTATCAAGTCTATTCAATTCCATAACTTCAAACTTGTCCCATGTTCCCCTTATTATCATTTTTCCTCGTCAACTTTATGAGCGCAGTTTTAAAACCCACTGAGCCTACTTGTTGCCCGTATGTGCCTGGGTATGGCAATCACCTTCATCATGGGTAGTCTCTTCGGGGTTGTATCCTTATAGAAAATTCATTGTCATTTCCTTCATGGCCTGGTTAATGTACTCAGTCATAAAGACTATACCAAGCCCACACTGCACCTTGATCATGACAGGGATGGAGCAAGCCAGAGACAGGAATGACAGGTGACATCCCTTCTATGTCATTAGAGACTTTCTAATGGAAAGTCCCTGCTTTGTCCCCTTCTTACCAAACTGCCAAGATATTCAGATACCTACTCTGGGGTCTCAGTGCTTTTCTACCTTTATTCTTTCTCTTTTGATGGGGGTATCAGCCCCATCTCTTGACACTTTGTTATCACAGATGCTCACCTCAAATCAACAGCAACAAAGCCACATGGCATTCACATGTCCAGTGGTTCATGAGTGCTCTACCTGGATGGCCAGTGCCTGCTGAAACTGCAAATCCTAAACCAGCCCAAACCTAGGGAGCAGTTAAACATTGTACTAATTTTGCAGAAATGTTTAAAGCTGTCCAACATGATGACATTCTCTTAATGGCTTGACTTCTCTAAAATACAAAATGGGAAACTCAGGTATGATCCCTGTGGATAAAGTTAAGTCTAGCATGGGAACAGGATGGCCTTTAGTTACATAATGAGTCTGCAGTTAACAATTTTTCATATTAGATAATAAGGCCAGATGAGTCTAATTCGGAAATCTTATGATAGCCTTTAGTGGGTAAACATAATAAATAAAAATAAGACTGAGGAAATTAAACTCTTGAGCAAAATATTTTTTTAATTTCCCCTTGAACCAAATGTTTTGTGTAGTTTTTGCCAAAGCATTAACTTGAAGATTTATATGTTCATTAGAAACTATCCCTGAAGTTTAAACCCTTCAAACCTGTAGAGGGAAATAAAATTCCTGTCTTGGGATTTCTTTTTCCTTTTTTCTTTTCTTTTTAAATTTATTAGGTATTTTCTTCATTTACATTTTAAATGCTATCTCCAAAGCCCCCTATACCGTCCCCGAACCCTGCTCCCCCTAACCCACCCATTCCTGCTTCCTGGCCCTGGCATTCCCCTGTACTGGGGCATATGATCTTCGCAAGACCAAGGGCCTCTCCTCCCATTGATGGCCTATTAGGCCATCCTTTGCTACATATGCAACTAGAGACACAGTTCTGGGTTGGGGGGGTACTGGTTAGTTCATATTGTTGTTCCTCCTATAGGGTTGCAGACCCCTTTAGTTCCTTAAGTACTTTCTCTAACTCCTTCATTAGTGGCCCTGTGTTCCATCCAATAGCTGACTGTGAGCATCCACTTCTGTATTTGCCAGGCCCTGGCATAGTCTCACAAGAGAAAGCTATATTAGGGTCCTATCAGCAAAATCTTTCTGGCATATGAAATAGTGTCTGGGTTTGGTGGTTGTATATGGGATGGATCCCCGGGTGGGGCAGTCTGTTAACTCATCATTAATTGAATTTTCTTATATTTTGGCTAATTTATTAAGGTGGCTATGAGAAGCCATAAAGGTGAATGTGACTTGTATTTATTTTACATCATTAATTTAAAAGTTTAAAATAAATTTTTAAAATCAATTTTCATGTCCAATTATTTAGTATTTTAATTCATGGTAATGTGCAATATTCAGTGTACACTTGTGGCTGAATATTAAATTGTTATTGGTGAAAAATCCAAGCACTGAAGAAGATGAAGCAGAGGGACCTTAAATTTAAGGACCGATTGGGCTGCATAGCTAGGCTCTATTGTCAAACAGCAGCAACAAAGAATGAATAAGGCCAACCCCTCAACGCCCCCAAATACAAACAATAAAGGAGAGAATGAGAATAATGATATTTAAACTTGCTCAAGAAATTATAGTAAGATAATGCAAATATATATAACATGTCGCTTGGAGGTTAAGTCCAGCTCAACTACTAATAAGCTGTGACTATTTTAACAAGTTGTCTCCTCTCTCTTATCTATTTTCTCTTCTACGAAAGGTAGATGCATGGGCTATATTGTGGTTCTTAAACAGATGCAAGAGTTGTCTTCTTATTACTGGGAACTTGCAACGAATGTTATTTTGCAGCTGAATTTTCACTGAATCAGGAGTTCTGGAGCTACAGCTAAGTAATCTAAGTATTGATGAGCCCTCTAGAGGGTCTGACTCTCACTAAGTCTGAAAACCCCTAAACCGGATAATATTCAATGTCTCTACTATATCTCTAAAGGTTGTCGTCTATAATAACTTCCTCACAGGTGAATTCATGGCAGATGTTATTCCTCTTGTGACATATCTTATATACTTCATGTCAAAATTATCTTGACATATCTCCTCCATTGTTTACTATGTGTCCTTTTGGGAAAACTTATCACATTTAATTATTTTATGTCTGCGAATGCACCTGGGCTGTCCATGGAAAGAATGTAGACAGCAGCTTGCAGAAATAGATTCTGTCCTTCTCCACTGTGAGTCCTAGGCATGACAGCAAGTTCCTTTACCCACAGAGAATCTCCCCAGAGCCTAAATGTCATTTTAAAGAAAAAACTTCATCTCATTTTTATATCCTGTACAGTGTTTGCCCAGAGCCACACACATGTTATAGGTTTTGTAAATCATTCCTAAATTAAATTCTACATTAGCTTTCATCTTTATTGGAAACATAAAAAAATTAGATCACTATTATCTAATTGTCTAATCTTGTCCTGGCCTATACATGAGTGGGTAGGAAAATTCAGAACCAAAGCTGAAACAGAAACATCTTCAGCACATAATGTAGATATGGAGCCCAAGATTGTATAACTTCCATGTTGATGGAAAAACTCTTGGAGACCAACTAATTATATGCAAACACCTTAGTCTTTTGTTTTGTTTTGTTTTGTTGTTGTTTTTGTTTTTCGAGACAAAGTTTCTCTGTATAGGCCTGGCTGTCCTGGAACTCACTTTGTAGACCAGGCTGGCCTCGAACTCAGAAATCTGCCTGCCTCTGCCTCCTGAGTGCTGGGATTAAAGGCATGGGCCACCACGCCTGGCATTTGTTTTAATTTATTTTTTTTAATTAGGTATTTTCTTCATTTACATTTCAAATGCTATCCCAAAAGTCCCCCAGACCTTATCTCCCACACCCCTACCCACCCACTCCCACTTCTTGGTCCTGGCATTTCTCTGTACTAAGGCATATAAAGTTTGTAAGACCAAGGGACTTTCTTCTCTTCCCAATGATGGCCGACTAGGCCAACTTCTGATCCATATGCAGCTAGAGACACGAGCTCCGGGGGTACCTGTTAGTTCATATTGTTGTTCCACCTATAGGGTTGCAGACCCCTTCAGCCCCTTGGGTACTTTCTCTAGCTCCTCCATTGGGGGCCCTGTGCTCCATCCAATAGCTGACTGTGAGTGTTTTTGATATAAAAAAATCCATCTTGGAAAATGTTTTAATGATGTTCTGAAAAATACAGGATACACAGAGGCATGGCATGGACATACAATAAGCTGTGCCATGAGATAAGGTATATAAAATGCATATGCATGTGAAAGAGGATTATGGGAATCATGGTAGGATTCTAAGAACAGAGATGATGTATGTCACCAACTGCAAAGAGAAGGACATGTTGATGAGGAATAACTGACTTAGTTAAGTCAATCAAAAGAAATAGTTTTTAAATCATTAAGTCAGGATAACCTAGGTAGGTTCTGGTCTGAGCTTTCTCCTTCTTAAAGATTAGTGAACAACATAGTCCTTTCAAGTTTAATGACCTGGAGAAAGAATGAGTGTTAATTGAAGCACGTTATTAGTATAAAATACGAACTTCATTCTGTCTGTCCCATTCTTTCCATTTTTCAGCCATTTGCATAAGACATCCATGAGCTAGGGTAGACTGAGAAGGGAGCTGAGCACTGTTTCCTTATTGCAGATGAACTGTGACCAGCTGATGCCATGATTTCCCCACACAGATGACTGTGCCTTGGGTATGAAACAAAGTGAACCCCTTCTGACTTAAGTTGCTTTGGTCAAAACTGCAGTACACACAAGATAAGCTAATACATCTATGAAATGATGGGATATGTCAACTTGTATCTGCTTTTATGATTTTTAACTAAATTTTCGTAAACAAATGCATGGAGAGTTGGAAAATAAGCAATATCTACAATTATCAAGCTATTAACTCAATAAGCTACTTACAAGGAACATGTATTTCATGATTGAAATAACATGAAGAATCTAAACTAGACAATTATATAGGGCTAACGAATGGATTGGTAGTTTTAAGCTGCATGTGGTAGGGTAAATTAAAAGTAAATAGTCAATCATCATAAGTGGTAAGTGAGAATGGATCACCAAGTTCTCAAGATGTGGTACCCTTGTGCCCATGGTCAAGAATAATATTTATACATCTGAAACGTCATTAAAAGAGTGGATCTTTGATAAGTATTATTGATGTGATAGCCTAAAAGGAATAAAACACTAAATAACAAAAACTTGGACAAATACCACATATTCCCTATAATATGATACTTTTATGGATTCTAGCCTCTAAGTTCCATAAGTATGTATTTATGTAGGGCTCTTAAGAGAGAATCATGGAGTGGGGGAGGAAATAGTTTTAAGAAAGTAGGGTAAATGAGTCAGTAGACTCCATTAGACATGAAGGTGAAGAGAAGGTTCCTGGAGTGGGAGGGTGTAAGCAGGACTGCAGGCTAAGGGAGAACTTTTTTTTAATTAGATATTTTCTTTATATACATTTCAATGCTATCCCAAAAGTTCCCTATACCCTCCCCCTGCCCTGCTCCCTTACCCATGCACCCCCACTTCATGGCCCTGGCATTCCCCTGTACTGGAGCATATAAAGTTTGCAATACCAAGGGGCCTCTCTTCCCAGTGGTGGAGAGATCTTAAAGGAGAAGTGGATCAACTAAATTATATATAAGGGTAAAATGCCGGAATCAAACCTGGTACTTTGTAGGTTAATTAGCAGTGGATCAAATAAACAAGAAAGCAAGCAAACAAACAAAAACCAAATCAAACCAAAACCAAATCAAAAGACCCAAAACAACAAGATAAACAAACAGCAAAAACAACAAAAGTAATTGTCTTTGCAGCCTGTAATCCTATAGTGTATCCCTTGCCTGTCTTTATACTTCCCCAAACTGTCAGCTGTGGTGTAGTGAAAACTGTTATATCAGATTTCCCATTAGTGATGTGGAAAGCAAGCCTACATGGAACAGAAGTTTACTAACTGCGTTTACAAGTTTTGGAACATGGTATTGATATGGATGGATATTAAATGATGAGAACATAAGATTCCCCGCAGAAGAAAACCAGCACTAAAATGGCTTTGTCTTGTGAACAGCTAGATTCTGTTATCAGAGCCCTCCCAGATGTTCCCAGAGGCTCCTACAGAAACCTTGTGAAAATAAAGACAGGAGGCAATAAGAGAATTCTGGGCCCTGGGGATTTGTTTCTTTATAACGAAACTCCTTCAAAGTAGTTTATCAATGTTATCAGACTTTTGAAGACGTTACAACACAGTTTATAAAATTTCAAACTTAGTGCTCTCCTTTTTTTGGAAATTAAAAAGACTGGGAACATTTTTTTTTTTTTGATTAGCCTCTTCTTTGTAAGAAGATCAGCTTGCCATAGCAGCGATAATTTAGGATGAAAGAGAAGATATTGCCAGACACAATGAGATAGAAGTTAGAAACCTCTAATAGGATTTATGCTTGAGACCTTTTGTAAGACTGTGGCACA
This sequence comes from Mus caroli, assembly GCF_978045245.1. Taxonomy (NCBI): domain Eukaryota; kingdom Metazoa; phylum Chordata; class Mammalia; order Rodentia; family Muridae; genus Mus; species Mus caroli. Next base: position 96,958,147 of record NW_028227264.1, read on the forward strand.
ATGCGTACAAAGGCATAAGGCACCGACTGAAAGAGCAAACCTGGGTTTTGATTTTAAGCAAACAGCACATTTTGTGGACTGAACTGAATAAACATCAGGAACTAATCTCTTACATAAGTGTTTTGTTATCTTCCCAAAGCTGAGCTCACACTCTAGGGAGTAGGGGGCAGGCTTTTATTCTACACACCCCCTTTGTTGGCTGACTCTAACATATAACTAAAGCTGATATATTTGTGATAATATGAATTTAAAAATGATTCTTGTTCATGTCCATCAGAAAAATCAAAATATATGTCATAAGAAATGGTAGAATTTGTTTTTAAGAATCTAGAAGAATTAAAAAAAAAAACAAAAACTTAAAAACACTGGAAAAGACAGCTGCCAGCTGTAGAACTGTTTTTAATTAAAACTGTGTTCATCATGCTTGCTGCAGAGTTTTCTTATTTTTCTCTTACATAAAGATGTACTGATTCAGCAATTATTGAATCTTGGACACATTATAAAACTTTTTTTTGAGACGACTTAGCCAACAAAAATCAGCTGTGCTTCATTAGATAATATAGCCATATGAGGAAGAATGTTTCCTAAATTGTTTCTCATTGGTTCAGAAAAGATCCAAAGGAATTAAAGATCCTTTTCATGTCTAATCTGACAGAAGCAGTGGTAATGAAATAGCAAAAGTAAGTTTATGTATGGAAAATCAGTGAGTTGAGAAACTGTGACAGTTACACAATCCAGGCTCTATTCTTACCTCTGCATGTCACTGTGTTACTACATGCTTAAGTAAAACTTATCTAGCACAGAAGGTAAAGGAAAGTTTGTGTCCTAAGAAACATTATGCAATTTTCAAGTGCTATAGGCATATTGTAAAATGATGTGCACATGCAAGCACACACACACACACACACACACACACACACACACACACACACACACACACACATATATATATATATATATATATATATATATATATATATATATAGCATTTCTATAAAATAGTTGAACTACCCTGTAGTTAGGGAATTCAACAGTACTCTCTTAGAAATTTGTAGGTGTTTCAAATAGACAGCACAAATATAGTGTAGAAAACCTGATCATCATAAAAAACTAAGGTGGCAAAATTGCTATTAATATAACATTCTAGCTGACAGAAATTAAATTTATGTTTTTCCAGCATCTATAAAATATTTTCCAACATGGACCAAACTTTGTAAGGGTAAAAAAGAAAAGAAAAATCTCAAAACTTTGTAAGTGTTTACATCATAAGAGCATAAGGAGCATGCTTTATCATGCCAAGGAAATCAACTAAATTTAGTAAAAGAGAGAAAAGAATAACAAGTCTGTCCACTGGAAGATTGAATAACAAACTTCCCAGGAACTAATGGCTCAAGGAAGAATTTCAGAAAAGGTGGAGTACGCAAATTTACACGGGGATAAAATTTGAATAAGTCAAAATATCTGGAGGACTGGAGTGTACACAACATAGTTTTGAAGGTAAAACTCACAGGACATATGCTTATACTAAGAAATAAACAAATGTCTTAAATTGGTAAGTCAACAATATAATTAAAAAAAAAAAAGAAAAGAAAACCAAGAGTCAAGTAAATTTAGAGCAGGAAAATGGTAAAATAGTTACAGGCAAATAAAAATCAATGTAACCAAACATCAGAAAACAAAAAGCCCTTGAAAGTATAAAAATAGAGCTTATGAAAAGGCCAATATAAGAAAATAGTTTATTAACATATCAATTCATACAGAGTTATAAGCTATAACATCTCAACTAAATAGAATTAAACCATGTGGCTAGTATCATAAGCAAAACCAAATCTGAATGTGTAAAAGGCTTGCAAAACAACTCTATATGTGGATGGTTCCATTGGAAAACTCTGTCAAATGTTCACAAAATAGATGACAATTCTGTGCAGTCTGTTTTAGAAAAATAAAAGGAGAGACACAAACTTATTTTATGATAGAATTATACTAATAGCAAAATTAAAGAAAGTGGAATGAAGGAGAATGTAGGCCACTACCAGTTATGGTATAGACCCAAAATTCCTAAGCAAATTGAATTCAGGGACATAGATAAATGATTCTACGGCAAGACAAAAACAATACATCTCATCAGGTACAAAATCCAATGATGGTACTAGGGAGATGAATTAGCAAGAAAGAGCACTTGCTGCTCTTGCCTCTGACGCAGATTTGATTCCCTGCCCCATGTGACAGCTCACAACTACCTGCAGTCACAGTTATCTAACAAAAGTAAGTTCCATGATTTACAAAAGTTAGGATAAAGGATTTTGAAAGCCTTCACGGCAATAAGATGGCAGATATTTGAAGACATACTTCTGATTTGAACAATATATTCAGTGAGGTCATAGAGTTTGGAGGAGAATGTAATATTTTCATTTTCCAAAACTGGTGTTTTCTACTTGTATTCTAATATTTTTATATCCACCTATAAGTGTAGCTCACATCCAACATCAAAGAAGTTTCTCTTTTTTAAAATATATTTTATTAGGTATTTTCCTCATTTACATTTCCAATGCTATCCCAAAAGTCCCCCATACCCTCCCCCCTCCCACTCCCCTACCCACCCAATCCCACCTTTTGGCCCTGGCGTTCCCCTGTACTGGGGCATATAAAGTTTGCAAGTCCAATGGGCCTCTCTTTCCAGTGATGGCCGACTAGGCCATCTTTTGATACATATGCAGCTAGAGACACGAGCTCTGGGGGGTACTGGTTAGTTCATATTGTTGTTCCACCTATAGGGTTGCAGATCCCTTTATCTCCTTGGGTACTTTCTCTAGCTCCTCCATTGGGGGCCCTGTGATCCATCCAATAGCTGACTGTGAACATCCACTTCTGCGTTTGCTAGGACCCGGCATAGTCTCACAAGAGACAGCTATATCTGGGTCCTGGTCCTTTCAGCAAAATCTTGCTAGTGTATGCAATGGTGTCAGTGTTTGGAAGCTGATTATGGGATAGATCCCCGGATATGGCGGTTTCTAGATGGTCCATCCTTTCGTCACAGCTCCAAACTTTGTCTCTGTAACTCCTTCCATGGGTGTTTTGTTCCCAATTCTAAGAAGGGGCAAAGTGTCCACACTTTGGTCTTCGTTCTTCATGAGTTTCATGTGTTTAGCAAATTTTATCTTATATCTTGGGTATCCTAAGTTTCTGGGCTAACATCCACTTATCAGTGAGTACATATTGTGTGAGTTCCTTTGTGATTGGGTTACCTCAACTCAGGATGATGCCCTCCAGGTCCATCCATTTGCCTAGGAATTTCATAAATTCATTCTTTTTAATAGGTGAGTAGTACTCCATTGTGTAAATGTACCACATTTTCTGTATCCATTCCTCTGTTGAGGGGCATCTGGGTTCTTTCCAGCTTAAAAAAAAAAAAGTTTCTTTTTGCAAAAGGTGGAGGCCATTATAGGTGTTAACAACTGGTCAAATATAAACAATGACTAGCCATCAGTTGCTGTACCTTACTTGATAGTTAAAAAACACAGCTCTCACCAATACTAGGTGAGAGTTTGCCAAACACAAACCCATAAAAAAAACTTAGTCCCAAGGAACATTTCAGAAACAAGGAACAAAAATCTTGTAAGAGCCAGAGGGCATTGTCCTTTGCTGTGACATTATACCTTTTATGTATGGCAGGCAAATTGTATCCAAGAAATCTCAACAATATGGCCATCTTAGCAACACCTGCACAACAGTAACGTTAGTTTCCATGCTTACATAGATTGGGAAAATATTATAAGGGCCCAATCCTCCAGGTGAAGAGCTCCATGTGATGAATGAATGGCTGCCAAGAGAGGAAGAGTCAGTCTTTTTTCAGGCAAAGGTCCCTGATAATCCACCTAATCCCAAATGGTTACCCCTCAATATGCATATATAGAAACAACATTAATGAACCCACAAGGCTGTATTTGTAAACGTGAAGCAATAAGAGTTAAAGATTAAGAGGCCGTTAATTTGATAGGGGATGGGGGAGAAATGGAAGGAGTTGGAGAGGCAAGGGTAAGATTTATATAACTATAATATTTGTATGTTGTATTCTAAAGAGTTGAAAGATTAGTATGAAAAAGGGTGTAAGGATGGTTTAGTTACAATTCCGGTCCAGTGATTAAACACTCTGACCAGAAGCAACTAAGGAGAGAAATGCATTGTTTCTCACCCTTCAGTGTCACAGTCTATCAATTCGGAAGTGATGGCTGCCTCTGGGATTGTGTTTTGCACATGGCTATTGTAGTTCTAATAGAGAGCAGTGACGGCAAGGGGCTTAGCTCAGCATTAGTCTTAGTGAGAGAAACTCCTTGACTTCCATTCCCAGTAATATTTAAAAAATGAAATGGAAATAATGGCTAAATTTAAAGTTTAGATTTCCAACTAATACCAGGTGAGACATGGCCAAATTCCAACACATGAAAAAAAAAACAGTCTTGGCCTGTTTTGGTATGATCTATTTGTTTAAAATAATAGGAATTTGTGTAACCACTTATTGGTTGAGAAAAACTAATAAAAGAACATTTTAGGGTATGTAGGTGTGTGACATTCAAATTCATGTAAGAGATACTTCAGATGCAATAGAGTCGGTAAGCAGATACCTCTCTACTCTCTGGCTTTTCTTGTAGAATGAAAGGAGGAAAAAATAAGTTTGCCCTCTAATTTCATTTCAGATTCATTTTCATTCATAAAAGAAAACACTCTCCAATTCTTTCTCATGATCATCCTCAAAGGGTAAATGAATCATGCTGATAGCTAGCAAGATAAACATCATAAAAGCCTGACCTTTAGAAAACAACTTATCCCAGTCAGCCAAGTATTTTTCTATTTCAATGAAGTTTGGCTCAAATAGGTTAGGAGGCAACAAAGTGACATTCTGGCAACAAAAACAATGTCATGTGATCTGACAAATATTCTGCATATCAAGGCCTCAACAAAACATTAATTCTGTGTTTACAAAAAGAATGGATTCTGATCAGTCTGCACAGTGTTGGTACAGTGGTCAACTTCCTGAAGAGAACAGCAATGGCTTAGGTTCTAAGATCAACAATTGACAAATGGTAACTCATGACACCGTAAAGTTTCTGTAAAGCAAAGGACAATGTCACGAGGACAAAATGACAGCCTACAGATTGAGAAAGGGTCTTCACAACCCTACACTTGACAGAGGAAATATATATATACATATATATATATATATATATATATATATATATATATATATGTATATATATATATCTCCAAGAAGTTAGATGCCACAAACCCAAGTAACCCAACTAAAAATGGGGTAAAGCACTAAACAGAATTCTCAACAGAGGAATCTCACATGGCTGAGAAACACTTAAAGAAATGTTTAAAGTTCTTAATCATCAAGGAAATGCAAATCAAAATGACCCTGAGATAACATTTATACCTGTCAAAGTGGCTAAGATAAAAACAACTCGAGTGATAGCACTTGCTGGAGTAAGGGGGACACTCCTCCATTGCTGGTGGGAGTGCAAACTTATACAGCCACATTGTAAATCAATTTGGCAGGTCCTCAGAAAACTGGAAATAATTCTACCTCATGACCCATCTAAACAACTCCTAGTTATAAACCAAAAAAGATGCTCCAACATCTCACAAAGGCACTTGCTCAACTATGTTCATAGCAGCTTTATTCATAATAACCGGACACTGGAAATAACAGATGTTCCTCAGCTGAAGATTGGATGGTGAAAATGTGGTATCTCTACACAATGGACTACTATTAAGCTATTAAAAGCAAAGATAGCACAAATCTTGCAGGCATGTGAATGGAATGAGAATATCATCCTGAGTGAGGTAATCCAGACTCAAAAGTACATTCATAGTATGTATTTACTTATTATTAGGTATTAGCCATAAAACATAGGAAAACCATGCTACACTACAGACATCCAAAGAAGCTAAACAAGAAGGAAGGTCCAATAGAGAATGCTTGAATCTCACTTGGGAGGGGAAATAAAATAATCATAGGAGACAGATGGAGGGAGGAATCAGGTAGGAGAGAGGATGGGAAAGGGAATGGAAAAGTTGGTTCAGGATCAGGTGTGTGGAGAGATAGGAGAGATGGCCAGAGAGCCAGCAGAATGAATGGAAATCAGCAGCTTGAGGGGTTGGGGTAGGGGCTGGGATATCTTGAGGACTTGGTAGAGATCTGGGATAGGGAACACTATCAATGAAATCAATTGAGGTGACCTTACCTGAGACTCACAGCAGTAGGGATATGGATCCTGAAGAGATCACCTTCTGTGTCCTGGCAGGAACCCCAGTGGAGCGATGGGGACACCAACCCACCCACAAAATTTTTGACCCAAATTTTATCCTGTCTACAAGAAATTCAGGGACAGGGGATGGAGCAGAGAATGAGGGAATGGCTAAGCAATAATCAGCCCTAGTGGATATCTATGCCATGGGCAAGCACCAATCCATGACACTATTACTGATAACTCTGTTATGCTTGCAAACAGAAGCTTAGCATAGCTGTCATCTGAGAGGCTCCACCCAGCAGCTGACTCAGTCAGATGCAGAGACCCACAGCCAAACATTAGATAGAGCTTGGGGACTCTTATGGAAGAGTTAGGGAAAGGGTTGAGGGCCCCGAAGGGTTACACATGTCACAGGAAGACCAACAAAGTCACCTAACCTGGAACCTTGTGATCTCTCAGAGACTGAACAACCAACCAAAGATCACCCAGAAGCTGGACCTAAGACCCCCACACATATATAGTAGATATGCAGGTTGGTTTTTATGTGGGTCCCCCAACAATAGAAGTGGGAGCTATCACAAAGCTGTTGAATACAATACCTAACTGGGTTGCCTTGTGTCAGTGGGAGAGAATGCACCTAGCCCTGCAAATTCTTGATGTACCAAGGTGGAGGGGATACCTAGGGGGTGCATCAGAGGAGAAGGGAAGGATGGAGTGAGCAGGCAGGCAACAATCAAGATTTAAATTGAATAAAATTTTAAAATATAAATAAAAAGAAAGAACGTAGTGGTTTCATTTTTTCTATGACTAAGAGGATGTCTCCAAGGGGTCAGAAGAAGTTCAAATTAACCTTAACAAATGTGTTTTCCATATTTCATTGCCAGAATGGAGAGAAACAGAAGGTTAGAACTCAGTAAAATATTCTGATCTCAGTTGGTGTTTCTGGACTTGCCTGAAGGAGGAGGAACCAAAAATCACACTGGGGAGGCTAATGGCTTTTTCCCTTTGTTTTTGCCCAAAGAAAGAAGTATTCCACAGACTTCTATGCCTAAGCTAACAACAAACTGAAACTTTCAATTTCTCCAGGTTCGCAACTCCTGGCAAATTTTTGTTTGTCCAGTTTTAAGACTCAAAAACTATTTGAGTCTTATTATTACTCAAATCAGAAATAAATAAGTGCAGATCATAGGGCTAACTAAAAATCAAAACTTCATATATCTATCAGTTAGCATGATTTTTACTCCAGGAGAAATTATGACGAAAGTCGTATTTTATTGATATTTAAAATTTTTTTTAAAAGATTTATTTATTTATTATATGTAAGTACACTGTAGCTGTCTTCAGACATTCCAGGAGAGGGCGCCGGATCTCGTTACGGATGGTTGTGAGCCACCATGTGGTTGCTGGGATTTGAACTCTGGACCTTCGAAAGAGCAGTCGGGTGCTCTTACCCACTGAGCCATCTCACCAGCCCGATATTTTAAATTTTTAAATTAAAAATATTTTGCTGTTAAGAGGTACTTGATAGGTATTAGAATATTTAAATTATTTTGATTTTTCTAAGACTTCATCTTAAGTCACACGCAGACTGGGTATCTGTGGAAAACGGAGCTTGGGCAGTAAGGCTTTTGTATACTGCTAACACTTCTTTGTTAATTATCTATGCACTTATTTATTTTTAAAATAATTAATTCAAGCCAGGCATGGTGGCTCACACTTTTAATCCCAGCACTCGGGAGGCAGAGTCAGGCAGATTTCTGAGTTCGAGGCCAGCCTGGTCTACAGAGTGAGTTCCAGAACAGCCAGGGCTATACAGAGAAACTTTGTCTCAAAAAACCAAATAAATAAATAAATAAATAAATAAATAAATAAATAAATAAATAAATAAATCACATTTATAGAAGACATTATATTTTATGATTTTGATTAAACATAGTCTTTTTAAACAAACAGAATGCACAGTACACCCAGACAATTACAATTAAAAATTGATTGCTAGTATAACCAGAAAGCTGTAGCCATAAAACCATTTTCTTTGTGTCTTGAGAATTTGAAAAATATTTCATACATCAATGGGAGGAGAGGTCCTTGGCCTTACGAAGGCTTGATAGATGCCCGCCCCATTGTAGGGGAATCGAGGGCAGGGAGGGGAGAGTGGGTGGATGGACGGAGGAACACTCTCATAGAAGCAGGGGGAAGTAGGATGTGACAGGGTGTTTCTGGAAGAGAGGGAAACCTGTAAAGGGGATAGCATTTGAAATGTAAATGAAGAAAATATCTAAAAAAAATAAAAATTAAAAAATTTAAAAAATGATTAGGCGGCCAGGAGAATTTGTTTCTAAGCCCTGTAATCCCCCCCCCCCCACACACACACACGTGGGTTCAAGACTAGGGCAAATTTGGTGTGCCTTATTCTGGGGTTCATAGAGTGAGCTAAGATAGAGCTGCTCTCCGCAAACCTAAGGACAAATTCCTCAGCCTATACTCCTGCTCTCTCATGAAGGGACACACAATTGGATGAGTTTCTAACTTTTATTCTTAAAATTTAGATAATATTTTTATTTAAATAAAACAATTTTATTAATACTCCTGCTCTCTCATGAAGGGACACACAATTGGATGAGTTTCTAACTTTTATTCTTAAAATTTAGATAATATTTTTATTTAAATAAAACAATTTTATTAAAATTTTATTTTAAAATTATTATTTAAATAGTAAACTAATAAACGTGAGAATATTTTTCAATACTATTAAGTTTATTAATGTTTATCAGCAATACAATGCTTTGCTATATGGGTGTATCATAGTTTATTCAATCCAAACTATGCCTATGAAAGTAGATTCTTTCAAATTCTATGTTTTAAATATCTTGAACAGTGCCATGAATATCTTTGAATTAAAGATATTAATTATCTTGTGTGCTAATGTAAATATCATCTGTATGAAGCACCTATTTCATGGATAACTTTTTCCTGTATTTTTGGTGGTGGACATCTTCTCGTGGTTTATAGTCATGCCAGAAACTTGCTTTGAAAATCCCTGCAGGAATATATTAACCACACACAGACACAGACACACACAGACACATACATATATTACATGTAGAAGAGGCATAGAGACAGCACTGACACTTTAAACTGTAATGGATCTTACCTGAAAAGGAAAATCAAATGAGTAGAGCATGTGAATTCGGCAGTAAACAACCTACTAAGTGTTCATACCGAGCAAATGCCAATCTGCTGAACTCAGGAGAGTAAGAGTTCACAGAGGGCCAGCAAATTCTTCTAGTTTTCATCATCACTATCCTATCTCTTGTTAAATGTTATGCTCTGCTTGATGTATGGTAGGAAGCGCACATGAATGACTTTCCATTAACTTAGTTGATTAAATTCTCATATTGCCACATTCCAGGTGAAACGATTCCAGTAGTTTCAAAGTGCGAAAATTAAATAGCAAAATCCCTTCCCAAACTTGACAAAAATCTTAAAGCTCTCCAAAGAATTCATCATAGGGTTCTCTCTGCAAATTCCAGTGGCTCTGGCCTGCAATTCTGTTTCTCTCATGGCGTTGTTTGAGAATACTATGGTTTTCAGCTTATATGTTGTTGCAAATGTTGCTTCTTTTCACCATGAAAGCACAATGAAATAAGATGCGATAAATTCTCACTATTAAATGAACTACTAAAATTTTGTTATGTAGAATAACTGGTGTTGCTGATAATAATTCATCCATTAAAACATTTAGCCCTGGGGCCGAAGAGATGGCTTAATAATTACAAGTGCTTGCCACGAAGCCTAGTGATCTGCGTTGAATTCATGGAACCTACATAGTGGAAAGAGAGAAAAAAAATCCTACATATTTTCCTATGGTCTCAAATGTACCTGGTACAATGTGTGAGTACACACAGATATGAGCAGACACAGGCATACAAACACACACAGACATATAGGTACACACACAGATGTACACAGATCCACACTGCATAAATAAATAAATAAATAAATAAATAAATAAATAAATAAATAAATAGGTATGAATATTATTTAAATATAAACTGCTTGCTGCAACACATTTCCCATTCCACATATGTGATGATATTAATTTGTTTTAAATTTAAAAGTTACAGATCAAAAATGTTCTAGCTGGGGACACATTCATTTAATCACAGAACTCTGGTGACTGAGACAAATGAGTTCTAGGTCAGCCTGCACTGCTTCATCAGACTCTCTCTCAAAAATAAAATAAAATAAAATAAAATAAAATAAAATAAAATAGGAAAGAAAAAAATATTTGCCAAGTATTTTCATTTGATTTCAACTCTCTTCATAAAGCATTTTGATATTTTGCAATTATTATGTTTTATTTTTAAATTTGTTTTTCTAACTTAAGAAATACATTTGTGCTCATTATAGTAAATATTTTATTTGCTTCAAGTGCTTTCATGAGCCTAATCACCCAGATTCAATAGAGGCTTAGCACTTTCACTCCAGGAATCTGAGGAACCATTTCACCCAACTTTTTTTTTTTATTACGTATTTTCCTCAATTACATTTCCAATGCTAGCCCAAAAGTCCCCCATGCCCTCCTCCCCCACTCCCCTACCCACCCATTCCCACTTTTTGGTCCTGGCATTCCCCTGTACTGGGGCATATAAAGTTTGCATGTCCAATGGGCCTCAGTTATTGCCATAAAGCCATAGCAATGTTTTTGTTTGTTTGTTTGTGGTAATTGAAAGCCATATGCTATCTGAGAAATATGAATAATTTGGTCAGTCTTTTGTGTCACTTCATGTACGTTATCTAATGTTATTTTAAGTATTTCTTTTGTTATGCAGAATCAGAAAATGTGTGAGGATGGTTTTCAATTAGGTTTTTCATGCTCTGCAGATTTAGAAGATTAATGCTCATTAATGTTGCAAAGTAGATTAGAGGTTTAAACACTTGTCTATTCTGTTTGTTTTAGTATTTCTAGTAACTAAACTTGCTAACTACTGAATATTATTTTTTACCTTTAGCATGTTTGACAATGTTGACTCTTCGCTGTGTAGAAGTCCTATCTCCATTTGCCCAAGATGACAGTCACCAGCTTGGTGACTGTCCCAAAGTTATAACATACGTGAGTGAGGTGAAAAAGTTGTTTGTCATTAAGTCATGGATTTTCTCAAGGTTGAAAGCAGATGGTAACAATAATCTCATAGGATGGTTTCCCTGAACAGGGACAAGCCTGACAGATAAGGGTCTGTGCTAGAGCTAACCCAGGGAATAAGAACCTCAGATGTGTTAACTACTTTGTTTTCCACAAGTACAGGAGGGCATTACCCTAAAATCATGCATTTCTGTTAGAATCTATGAGACTAATTATTCTTCTTTTGCCAACCAGAAAAAAAATGTGTTTTGAGTTTCACACAAGTCTCTACGGTTACATGTTGAGACTATATGTGTGTATGCGTGTGTGTGTGTGTGTGTGTGTGTGTGTGTGTGTGTGTGTATGCGTGTGTGTGTGTGGTACAAATATACAGTACAGATTAGCATCATAGTGGGGGGATTTTCACTCTGTCTAGCTCCTCATGAACCAGTAAAGCTACAGAGTTCCCTAAAGCTTTCCTATGCAAAATACTCTAAATGCTTGTGATCTTGTGATAGCTTTTGTGGAGAGGGAATGAGAGAGGGAAAGAAATAACAATGGAAAATACTAGGAACTTCTCTGGCTGAGCTTTCTTGCTGTGGAAAGGCCCTGTCCTCAGGAAGATACTCTGTTCTTTGGCTGGAACTTTGCTCTAACCAAAGTAAAATTTCAACATAATTTTCAAGTTTAAACCTCTAGTTAACCTAGTTTAGCATATGTTGTTTTGGGTAAACCAAACCCCAATAATCTATACTTATGCCAAGGTCAATGACAGCTGGATCTTCAAAAGCAAGCAATATCAAAACAAAGGAATGGGTTGAATATGTAGTTGACAGTAAGTGTTGGCTTTTTATGAGCTCCACTGACCCACGGTTAGTGGGAAAAGCTTATTTTGGGTACAAAATGTCAATCACTTCTTTGTCCTGTGGTTGTATTCCTGACTCTCAGAAAGTAATAAAAGAAAAATCACAGTTTCAACTGAGGATGTTGCTTGCAATTGAATTCTTACAGAGATCTTTCTGCAATAGCGTTTGCATGGAACTAATAAAGCAGATGTCTTCATTTTTCATCGTCTATTCATCAGGTATTCCCCTAAGCATATACTCTCTGTAATCAGAACAATTTACTGTTAATTGTATTAGGAAACTTATGTTGAATATGTGTATTGATTTCATTTACATATTTATTTATTTAGTATGTTTTTAATCAAAATAGGATTACATCACTTCCCCCCTCCTTAATCCTCCCTGTAGCCCTTCCAAGGTACCCTTCCTATAATTCCTCCCATGAGTAAATCTCTGAGTATGTAACTTTACTCCATTCATGAACTATTCCATATTCATGTTTATAAGAGGCTAAAATTTTTACAAAAGCTTAGATAACAAGATGTGGAAACACCTCTGCAGTATGTTTCATACAAAATAGATAAGCACCTATTCACTATTTTATTAAATTAGGTCAAATGATATGCTTTTTACCTATATCAAACAGTTCATAGTGGCATAGGAAAATGATACAAATGATTCTAATGTTAGATGCATCTAGACCTAACTGGGCCAAGCTGCATATGTTCAATAAAACATTAAGGTAAGCAGATTTGAATAATCATACAAAATATAAGGGATGTCTAGCTAATAAGTAACAATTTCGCCAGAACTTAAAGCTCATGCAAGGATATAGTAAAATGTCTGGGAGAGATTGTCAGAGCTGGAAGGAAGTCAATATCAGAAAAATTAAAGCAACAAAGCAAAGGCTTTGCTAGGAAGACACTGGAGGTAATGTGCAAAGTCTGGTCATGAAAATTGTTAAAGTTGAATCATGGTGGCAGGATCAGAAGAACTTAAAAGAAATGGTAGAGTGCTTTGGGGATTATTTAATTGTCCAAAATACATAGTTAGGAGGCATTGTTGTTAGAAAATTATGCTCAGTCTCTCACTACATATTCAATATAGTACTCAAAGTCCTAGTCAGAGCAATTAGAGATATCAAGGTTTAAAAGGAAGTGAGAATTTTCATGAGAGAGGGCAACAGAGTCCAGATGCTGCATTCTCAAAACAGGTTACAGCATGGCACAGTTCAGAGTGTAACTTCATACTGGCCCTTTGCCTCTAAATGTTTTCTATGCAGGAATTCCCAGATATAAAGTTAAACCATCTGGAGTTGAACAGACCATCCCACTGTGAAGCTGTAAGTCATCATTGAAAGAAATGAACTACTGTTAGATATTACAATATGCATCTTCAAAAGTTAAGAATTGCTTTGACCTACTGGTGACAGGGCTCATCTGCAGTTACTTACTTTAGGCTCACCAATTTCCCTTGTGGCAGAATGTCCAGCTTTTAAGACAACATGTGTCTATGTGCCATTCTCCAGAGACATCTTTACCTCTTGTCATGAGTCCTTCACTCTGTAATTTGGATGAGGACAGGAAAATACAGTTTTCCAAGTCTCGCCATTTCAACCTCTAGAATGAGAAATCAGAAATGAACTATTGAATTATTTATTCAGCAAGTCTCTTTGGTTCCCCTGACTAATGATCAGGATACATTCCATTACAGTTTCATTTCATTCATAAACCCATCACTTGAATTCCTGAAATTCTAACTATAATCTCCTTAATTCTCTTGATCTGAAAGTATGGCTGAGTATTGAAACTGACCATTTTTAATAAAAACAGACAAAACTTCGATCAAATCTCTGGTCAGATAAAACTATTCAGATTTCAGTTGAATGCAGTTCATTTGACCATTTCTCAGAAAACTGTAGAAAACTCGAGGATATCTTAATAACTGGCTTCCACCTTCTTCTCTAAGGTATACTTGTTCTTATCCATCTCACTCTATTATCTAATGTTCCCAATGTAACAACTGTGCCACCCCTCCCCCAAGATACAAAGCATACCATACTCATTTCTTTGTGTCTCAGAATTTGGTCTAACAACCATTACACTTGTTCATGTGCATGTCATAGTTACAGGACTAAGGCCTCTCAAGGTACTAATTTTATATATATATATATATATATATATATATATATATATATATATATATATAATAGTTTACTTATTTCTCTTCCTGCATGTTTTTTTATTCCTAGAAGAACATAATGGTGGATATATTTTATTTCTGCATTCCTAGACAATAGCAAGTACATAGGAATTGTGTTATGACTACTTACTGAACATTTAGCTGTATGATGTCTATTAACAGTGTACATTACTAGTAACCAAGTATCCTTGTTCCTTCCATGTTCACAGAACTTTTACATATTTATTTCATCTAGGAAATTTTATTATTCCAGTGTTTTCACAGTTCTTGGTGGATATTTCCCATGAGGCCATGTTGATTCAGATATCACATTTGTATCCCTGGTAATTCTAGTACAAAAGACTGAGACAGAAGGCTTTTGAGTACTAAGCAAGCAGAAATACTTGTGAAGTGGAAACTTAAGGGTTCTTTGGAATATTAGTTGTGTTGGATAATGTTTTGATAAGGCAAACACATGAAGGAATGCTTCGCTGAAGCAGACAGTGGAGAAAGGATATTCAGCTAAAGCAAGCACGTGAAAGTACATGTGATGAAGGATTTTCTGCTAATGACAAACATGTATTAGGCTGCCTTACATTGTATAGTTGAGCTCCATTTGTCAGGGCTCCATACAGAGAAATGTACCCAAAACTCTTCTGCTGGTGTGCTGCACTTTCTTGTCACTTCTGAGTTCTCAGGCTGATTGGCAGAGCAATGTCAGCTGAGACAGACTCATGTGATGAGACAAAACCAGTGGAGTATACATGATGCTTTGGGGGAATATAAAAAGGACTTGAAAGTAATAGAAGCTGAACTTGTCTTGCTTGACCTGTTTGGTTCACTTATATAGCTAAACACTTCTTGGTCTCCCATTTTTTCTGGTCTTTGCTTTGCAGATAGAGGCACAGCAGAGAACTTTTCCTGGCACTCCTGTTGGCCCTGATCCCTCCTGATGACTCATACCAAGGCTGTTGCCTGGTTGTCTCTGCTAGGTTGTGGAGAGCCGCAATAGCATTCACCATCACAAGATGGCGCCGGCTTCCGCTGTGCCAGCTTGACCTCTTTTCAGGAAACAAGCTGTGTGTGCATGTGCAAGAGTGTGTTCACGCCAAGTCTTTGCCCACCCTGGGGCATGCCAATGAGATCATGGGTAAGCAACCAATCAGGTGTGGACGCACCACGCTAGAGTGTTTTTAAGCAGCATCCTTTTGGGGCTCTGTGTCTTCCTCTTTAAGATGCAATAAACTTTGCTGCAGAAGGATCCTGGTGTTCCATGTGCGTTCTTGCTGGCGAGTCGATAGTATGGGACATTTGGCGCCGAAAACCTGGGAACGCCTCACCATCACTGGCGCCAAGGAGACCCTCGGCTTGTGGAGTGGATTCAGAACTGCAGGATGAGGTAAGCTCTGAGAGGCATGTTTGGTCTTGATCTTTCTCCTCCATTCGAAGGGGCAGTAGAAGCCTTTGTGATCGTTCTTGCGGGGCTCATCCTCTTTCTTTTGATTTTGTATTGTTTTCACCAGGGACGTTGTGGCAAGGCACAGTCAGACAGACGTAGATGAGCCACGGTGCCAATTTTGCGGCTGCCACTAGGCATAGTCAGACAGATGTAGATAAGCCGTGGTGCCTCTCCTGTATTTAAGTTCCTCCTGTAGATAAAGGAGCAGTATGGGAACCTCACAATCAATAGTTACGGTGCTGCAGTCTCTCTTGAAGCAACGTGATCTGAAGGTCTCGGTGAAGACCTTGGACTGCTTTGTTAGGGAGTTGGCTCGCATAGCGCCATGGTACACGTGCTCCAGATCCCTGACACTTGCCTCATGGGAAAAGTTAAGAGGGGATTTGGTCAGAGAACAACAGCATGGGAAATTGAAGGCAGGGACTATGCCCCTTTGGAAACTCATAAAATCATGCCTAGAGGATGAGAGATGCTGCCTATCAGTGAAGTCAGGATAGGGAGTGTTGGAGGAGGTTCAGGACAACATGTCAGAAACAGAGGGGGTGAGAGAGTAGGAGCTATGACGAAAAAGGGTGCACCTAAGAAAAGAGGCCCTTCTAAGGACCTTGAATCTGAGGAAGCGAGAGATAGGGGAAAGGATGCCCCGGGAGAGAAACAGGGAAAGGAGGAGAAAGCCTCGAAAAAGAAAAGCCTTTATCCAGTAAAGGAGTTAGAGGCTTTGAGGCTTGATAGTTCAGAAACAGATGAGCTTAGCCCCTCTGAGGAAGAGGAGTTATAAAATGAGGCAGCTCACTATGAGGAAGAGAGGTACCATCCAGATGAATAGCGAGTGAAGAAATTAGAGAAAAAACTAAAAGTTACTGGGGGCACAGGGCAGGCCACCTCTCAGGTTTCTGGTCCTAGTGCTCCTCCACCTTATGTGTGGAAAATTTCTATTCTGATTCTTTCCTCTCTAGAGAGGAACAAAAAAAAAAAAAAAAAAAACTACATCAGGCATTTCCGGTCTTTGAAAGTGCTGAGGGAGGACGCGTACATGCGCCTGTGGAGTATGTTCAGATAAAGGAACTTGTCGAGTCTGTACATAATTATGGAGTCAGTGCTAACTTTACCTTATCTCAAGTTGAAAGACTTGCAACCTTGGCCTTGACCCCAGGAGACTGGCAGACAACAACGAAGGCAACCCTCACTAGCATGGGTCAATATATGGAATGGAAAGCCTTATGGTATGATGTCTCCCAAGCAAAAGCTAAGATTAATGCCACTGAGGAGGGAGATCAGAGAAACTGGACATTTGATTTATTGACAGGACAGGGACAATATGCCACCAATCAGACAACTTATAATTGGGGAGCATATGCTCAGATCTCATCTGCCGCCATTAAGGCCTGGAAGGCGCTTTCTAAAAAGGGAGAATCCTGGGGACATTTAACAAAGATCATCCAAGGTCCCCAGGAGCCTTTCTCAGACTTTGTAGCTAGAATGACTGAAGCAGCAGGGAGAATTTTTAGCGATCCTGATCAAGCCATGCCATTAGTAGAACAGCTCGTTTATGAACAAGCTACACAAGAATGCAGAGCAGCAATTACACCTAGAAAGAGTAAGGGATTACAGGACTGGTTAAGGGTGTGTTGTGAGCTTGGAGGCCCCTTAACTAATGCAGGGCTAGCGGCCGCCATTCTGCAAGGACAGAGACATCTGGCCACTTCAGACCTAAAGGTCTGCTACAACTGTGGCAAATTTGGACACTTAAAGAAGGATTGCCGTGCCCTTAACATGAAACGAGCTCCTGGCATTTACACAAAATGTGGAAAAGTTTACCATTGGACTGACGAATGTTGCTCTGTTAGGGATATCAGAGGAAGATTGCTGCAGCCAGGACAGCCAGGAGAAAATGAGAACAGCTCAAAAAAATGGGCTTCAGGGTCCCAGGTCTCAGGGCCCCAAAACATATGGGACTCCAATGAACAAAAGCCGGACGCCTCCGTCCATAGAGCAACACAGGGCTCAGCAGGGTTGGACCAGCATTCCAGCGCCTGATTCATGCTGATGCCACAGATGGGCATACAACCCATACCTACAGATTTTAAGGGACTCCTACCAGCAGGAAGTATGGGACTGATTCTTGGCCGTTCTTCTTTGACAATGAAAGGACTTGTTCACCCTGGAGTTGTAGATCAGGATTATGAAGGAGAAATTCAAGTTCTCTTCTCCGGCCCTCAGTGTATTTTTTCCATTTCACCAGGAGACAGGATTGCTCAGTTAGTAGTTCTGCCAAGTTTACATGATCAATTTCCCTCTTTCGGCCTCCCTTGAGGAACCAGGAAGTTTGGCTCCTCTGGAAATGATTCAGCCTATCTGGTCATGAATCTTGATTCCAGACCATCCTTGGAATTACTAATAGAAGGAAAAACTTTCAAAGGCATTTTAGATACAGGGGAAGACAAAAGCATTGTCTCTTCCCATTGGTGGCCAAAATCTTGGCCTGTAACAGAATCATCCCATTCCCTACAAGGACTAGGGTATGAAGCCATCCCCACAATTAGTTCACGTTCCTTGAATTGGCAAGCTCCTGAAGGACAATCTGGCAGTTTTATTCCTTATGTTCTCCCTCTCCCTGTTAATCTATGGGGAAGAGACATATTACAGGCCCTAGGTTTGGTTCTATCCAATGAATATTCACTGCCAGCTACCCAAATGATGAAGAAAATGGGATATAAAGAAGGCAAAGGACTTGGAAAGGAGGAGCAGGGCCAACTTGAGCCTGTCCCGCAGGAAGACAATGAAGGAAGAAAGGGCTTGGGTTTTTCCTAGGGGCCGTTGGGGGCGCTATACCCATACCTTGGCTCACAGAGGAAGCTGTGTGGGTTCCTCAATGGCCTCTTTCCTCTGAAAAGCTTGAGGCAGTTACTACCCTGGTAAATGAACAATTGAGACTTGGGCATTTAGAACCCTCCACATCACGTTGGAATACCCCTACTTTTGTAATTAAAAAGAAGTCAGGAAAGTGGAGACTTTTGCATGATTTGAGAGCTATTAATGCACGGATGCAATTATTAGGGTCAATTCAATGTGGCTTACCGCTGCTTTCAGCTTTGCCCAAGCATTGGGAGATTATAGTAATAGATATTAAGGATTGCTTTTTTTTCTATCCCCTTGTGTCCCCAAGATAAGCAAAGATTTGCTTTTACTGTTCCAGCAATCAATCATGTAGAACCTGATAAGAGATATCAATGGAAGGTTCTGCCACAAGGGATGGCAAATAGTCCCACCATATGTCAATTGTATGTACAATTAGCTTTAAGCTCAATAAGAGAACAATTTCCTTCCCTGCTTTTGGTACATTATATGGATGATATACTCTTGTGTAATAAAGAATTGAAGATTTTGCAAGAAGCTTTTCCCATTTTGGTGAGAACTTTAGAACAATGGGGATTGCACGTTGCTACAGAAAAGGTGCAGATCGCACAAATGGGAACCTTTTTGGGGTCCATAATTTATCCTGATAAGATTGTTCCTCAGAAATTAGAGATTCGTAGGGATCATTTACATACCTTAAATGATTTTCAGAAGTTATTAGGGAATATAAATTGGCTGAGACCATTTTTAAAGATTTCCTCTGCTGAGTTAAAACCCTTATTTGATATTTTGGAAGGTAACCCTCATATCTCCTCTCTGAGAGCATTGACACTGGCTGCAAGCCAGGCCTTACAAGTTGTAGAAAATGCCTTACAGGATGCTCAATTACAGCACATTGATGAAACCAAGCCTTTTGATTTATGTGTTTTTAAACTGTACAACTACCAACAGCTGTCTTGTTGCAAAATGGGCCTTTATTGTGGATCCATCCCAATGCATTTCCTGCTAAGATTATTGATTGGTATCCCGATGCGGTTGCTCAGCTTGCACTCCGCGGGTTGAAAGCAGCTATTACTCATTTTGGAAAAGAACCCAATTTTTTGATAGTACCATACACAGCTATTCAAGTTCAAACATTAGCTGCTACCTCAAATGCTTGGGCAGTGTTAGTTACTTCTTTTTCTGAACAGATTGATAATCACTATCCAAAACATCCAATTCTGCAATTTGCCTTAAGCCAAGCCATTGTGTTCCCACACATAATGTCTCAGGAACCGCTTGTTGACGGGGTTGTAGTGTATATAGATGGATCAAAAACTAGTAAAGGTACTTATGTGGTAGATGGTAAGGTGGTAACCAAACAGTATGATGATAGCTCTCCCCAAGTGATAGAGTGTTTGGTGGTCCTGGAGGTCCTTGAGGCTTTCCTGGGCCTGCTTAACATTGTATCAAATTCCTCCTATGTGGTTAATGCAGTTAAGGTTCTTGAGGTGGCTGGATTAATCAAGTCTTCCAGCAAACTCGCTCAAATTTTTCAACAAATTCAATCTACCCTTCTTGGCAGGAGATCCTCTGTATTTATAACACATATTAGAGCTCACTCGGGCCTTCCTGGTCCAATGTCCCGTGGAAATGACCTAGTGGACCAAGCTACAAGAGTGATTGCAGTTGCCTTGTCCCCCCAATTAGATGTGGCAAAAGAATTTCACAGAAAATTTCATGTGACGGCTGAAACTTTATGCCACAATTTGCTCTGACTAGAAAAGAAGCTAGGGAGATAGTTATTCAATGTCAAAATTGTTGCCAATTTTTGCCTGTACCCCATGTGGGAAGTAACCCATGGGGAATCCGACCACTGCAGGTCTGGCAAATGGATGTTACTCATATCCCTTCCTTTGGAACACTTCAGTATCTACATGTTTCTATTGATACATGCTCTGGCATCATGTTTGCTACACCTCTAACAGGAGAAAAGGCCTCACATGTAATTCAACATTGCCTCGAGGCGTGGAGTGCTTGGGGTAAACCCAAACTCCTCAAGACAGACAATGGACCAGGTTATACTTCTCAAGAATTTCAACAGTTCTGCCGCCAGATGGATGTGACTCATCTGACTGGTCTCCTGTATAATCCTCAAGGGCAGGGCATTGTAGAACGTGCCCATCACACTCTCAAATCTTATTTAATTAAACAAAAAGGGGAAGTCGAGGATGCTCTACCTTCAGTACCAAGAGTAGCTGTTTCCATGGCACTCTTCACCCTTAATTTTTTAAATCTTGATGCCCAAGGCCATACTGCGGCCGAATGTCACTGTTCAGAGCCTGATAGGCCAAAAGAGATGGTAAAATGGAAAGACGTTTTGACTGGTCTCTGGAAAGGCCCGGATCCTATTTTAATAAGATCCAGGGGAGCTGTTTGTGTTTTCCCGCAGGAGGAAGACAACCCATTCTGGCTACCAGAACAACTGACACGAAGGATTCTGACACCTGAAAATGACTCCCGGATGGATCCCTTGGAAACTACCTTTAGCCCTCGTGCTGCCTCTTTGCATTTGGGTTCCTAGTATATTGGGAGAGTACAGATGGGCAATTTTGTCTGCCTTCCCAAAGCCCATGCCTGTCCGTCATGATGCAGTTGTTTTCCCCAAATTTTTTACAACCAATAAAAGTTTGGATCTGCCATACCTACCATATGATCCTACCTGGGCACTGTTGGGAGAGAATAGTTCTCTACCTGAACAGGGTTCCTTTTGCTTTCAATTTGACCAAAAAGGAGACTGCATTCATTTCACGAACTGAGCCTTGGGATGGTTTAATGGAAAACGTGTAGGCTGGGTGAAGATTCAACAGGAGAGTGTAGGGGGAAATAGGACAAATTATAATTACACTTTTTTGCAAGAAGCAATCTGAATTAATGGTACCTTCCTTTCACCTAATTTTACAGATAGGGAGCATCCTCGTCAACCTAGAATATCCCCCCATTGCGGTGGGGAGGATGATGAGGAAATTATCCCTCCCTGGTCTGA
This sequence comes from Mus caroli, assembly GCF_978045245.1. Taxonomy (NCBI): domain Eukaryota; kingdom Metazoa; phylum Chordata; class Mammalia; order Rodentia; family Muridae; genus Mus; species Mus caroli. The sequence continues at coordinate 96,979,889 of NW_028227264.1, forward strand.
TTGTCAATCCTTCATTACTCACTGGGCAGATCAGGATAGAACCTTCACCTTTTCCCCCAATATGATGGTAGATCCAGGAGAAGAACTGGCTATGAAGCAGGGACTCTTCCTACAGGACCGTAGAATGAATCCTTTCTGTAAGTGGTTACTTTGTGGAATTAATGGTAGCTGTACAGATCTTAACACCTTGGCCTTTATCCAGGGTGGTATGGCCGGAAAGGCATCTTTTACTGGTATCACCACTGGCACCATGCTAAAACAGGACGGGTCCGGCCAATCATTCGTAAATACTACTGAAATATTTGTTGGATTCAATAGAACCATTGTAAATCGGAATTATTCACCTACTCCAGTCTGTGTTTATCCCCCCTTTTTTGCTTATTCTTTCAAATGATTCATTTAAAGATTGTTCCAATAATTCCTGTTGAATGTCACAGTGCTGGAATTCAAGATGGGCTAGTCGTGCCATGGTTGCCAGAGTCCCGCTGTGGGTTCCTGTCCCCGTGGAGATCCCTTCTACCCTGTCCTTGTTCAGGCAGAAGAGAGACTTCGGTATAACTGCAGCCATTGTGGTGGTGATCTCCATTAGTGCAATTGCAGCAACAGCTGCTGGGATTGCCATGGCAACCACAGTCCAAACAGACATAGCCCTAAATCAATTATCAACCACAGTGGCAGATGCTGTTAATCTTCACACTTCTGCTAGTGTCCAGTTGAAGGGCGGATTAATGGTTGTTAACCAATGCCTCGATCTGGTAGAGGAAAGATTGGATATTCTTTTTCAACTTGCCCAACTGGGATGTGAAAAAAAGCTGGGGGCACTCTGCATTACCAGCTTACAGTATGAAAATTTTACCCGAGCAGCTAATTTGTCTAGGCAATTGTCATTGTATCTTGCAGGAAACTGGTCAGAAGGATTTGACGAGACTCTCGAGTCTTTGAGGGCAGCAGTGTTGGCTATCAACTCAACATGAGTGGACCTGTCGCTGATGGAGGGACTCTCTTCCTGGATTTCTTCAGCTTTTTCTCACTTCAAAGAATGGGCAGGGGTGGGTCTGTTTGGTGCAGCCCTGTGCTGTGGATTAGTGTTCATGCTATGGTTGGTCTGCAAGCTCAGATCTCAACAGAAACGTGACAAGGTCGTTATCACTCAAGCACTTGTGGCCATTGAACAAGGGGCCTCCCCTGAAATTTGGTTATCTATGCTCAAGAATTAGTCGCATCTGAGTTCTCTGCTCTTGCACCCCATGGATTTGTGGATCCATTGCACTGGGATGAGAGAGACTCAACGATCCTTGATCAGCCCTTGCACATCCCTGAGGTTTCCTCATTGCACGCGATAGGGTGATCATTATTCCCCCACTAATTCATTTTTGGCTGGCTTCTTTTGTAGAGTTCACCCTAGGTCATTTAGCAGTTACTGTCACACAGTACTGCGGTATCCAGAGACGGGCAACTTTCCTCATGCACAGACCAACCTAAGACACGGGGCCTGGTGGCGATATGGTTACCCTATGACGGGTAAGGCTGTGACATTAGAGGAACGACCTAAAACAGGAGCCACAGAAGATGGATATAACTGCAGAGGCCTAGACCAGCCTCGTTTTACTAAAACTAAAAGGGGGAGATGTGGAGAACTGCAATAGCATTCGCCATCACAAGATGGCACCAGCTTCCGTTGTGCCAGCTCGACCTCTTTTCAGGAAACAAGCTGTGTGAGCATGTGCAAGAGTGTGTTCATGCCAAGTCTTTGCCCACCCTGGGGCGTGCCAATGAGATCATGGGTAAGAGACCAATCAGGCGTGGACACACCGTGCTAGGGTGTTTTTAAGCAGCGTCCTTTTGGGGCTCTGCGTCTTCCTCTTTAAGATGCAATAAACGCTTTGCTGCAGAAGGATCCTGGTGTTCCTTGTGCGTTCTTGCTGGTGAGATGATAGCGCGGGACACTAGGTAGTGCCACCACTGCTGATTGTTGTTTGCTATAAGACTACTGAAGTGGACTGCTGACACATCTATCTGTGAAGTGTTTGTGAGTGATCGTGCTGCCCCTGCTGACCAGTGAACTGACCTGCCAACTTCCTGGCAATGCACATGGGGGTTGTTCCAAAGAATAATTTCTAAACAGGTCTACTTCCTCTGTATCTCTTCTTTTCCACTATCTCTGGTGGGTGGTGGGATAAATAGGAGGTTAAAGCATTTAAGAATCATCATTAAAAATAGGATTTGAAGAATATAGTGGATGCTGGGAAGTGTTTGCTGATAGAAGTCTGACATGGGTGTCCCCTGAGAGGATCTGCCAGAGCTTGACAAATAGAGGAGGAAGCTTGCAGCCAACCACTGGATTGAGCTTGGGGGTCCCTAAGGGAAGAGTCAGAGAAGGGACTGGAGGAGCTGAGGGGATTTGCTGTCCCATTGAGGGAGAAAAAGTGTCAACAGGCTAGACCCCCTGGCACTCCCAGGGACTGGACCACCAAGCAAATAGTACACATGGAGGGACCCATGGCTCTGGCTGCATATATAGCAGAGGATGGCCTTGTTGGACATCGGTGGGAGGAGCAGCCCTTGGGACTGAGGGGTTCAATGCCCCAGCGTAGGAGAATGCCAGGGCAGGAGAATGGGAGTGGGGGGTGGGGGAGTACCCTCATAGAGGCAGGGGGAGGGGGATGGGATAGGTGGTTTCTTAAGGGAAGACCTGGAAAGGGGAAAACATTTGAAATTTAATAAAGAAAATATCCAAGAAAAAGAAAAAACTAAAAAGAAAGAAGAAAAGAGAAAAATTAAAGTGATAAGTGATAACCTTGCCTCAAAAAAATCCTAGAATTGTACATGTACAAAACGAATTAATTAAAAATTTCCACAAATCAAATTCTACTTTATATGTTATACCTTGATCTTTCTTTAAAATAAAATTTCATATCTTTCAACTCTCTAGTTATTTCTTAGACATTTTGACAATATTATATACCTCCTCTAGAAAGCAGAAATATTTAAGTATCTTATTTCATTATTTTGAAACACATTATCTTCTTTATTTAGACTCTTCTTTCTTTCTTTCTCTCCTCCTTCCTTCCTTCCTTCCTTCCTTCCTTCCTTTCTCTCTCTCTCTCTCTCTCTCTCTCTCTCTCTCTCTCTCTCTCTCTCTCTCTCTCTCTCTCTTTCTTTCTTGTTCCTAATGATGACAGACAATCTTTCTTTCATCTATCTTTGCCTCTCCCATACCTTGGCAGAGTTTCATAATTGTGATATAATAGCATGGCACAAGGAAGTCAAAACATAATGTCAATGTCAGGATGATGGCAATGACATTTATAGAACATGATAAGGACTGGCAAATAAGACTTCATTTAGTGTTGGAGACATTACTGAGGACAAGACGACAACATATCCACTAAAATATCATACCATGTCCCTGGAAGGTATTGAAAACACAGAACTTGTAAGTTAAAAAGAAGAAAGTTTTCTATGAGGTTCTAACTTCCCAAAGTCTTTTGTACAAGTGTCCTTCAGTTTTACTATTCCTGTGATGAAACACCAGGATCAAAAGTAAGCTGGGGGAGTGGGGTGGCGGGGGGTGTTATTTGGCTTGTACTTCCATATCAATGCTCACCATTGAAGGCAGTCAGGACAGGAACTCGGAGGCCATGGATGTGTGCTACCTGCTGGCTTGCTTCACATGGCTTGCTTAGCCCTACTTTCTTACAGAATCCAGGAACACTGGTTCAGGAGTGGACAAACCTACAATGGGCTAGCTTCCCCAACTATCACTAATTTTAAAACTGCCCTACAGGATAGTAAGGAGATATTTTCTCAATTGAGACTCCATTTTAGCTTTTGTTAAGTAGACATAAAATAAGCTAGAAAAACACGCACTATTAAAATTAATGTATGAAGACAGACACCAAATTATAAGAGGTACGAATGTAAGAAAACATGACTATAGTGGACAAACCACACTATAGCTTCACAAATCTTAGGGCCAGATAGAGAAGAAGAACCACTCATTAGAGGGCATCTTCCTATGTCTAGCAGTTAAGACATCTCAGCTTCTACACCGGCTAATTATTCTTTCTCATTAACGAAAACGTTACTGGGGTTCTATAAAACTCTAGAAGCTTCTTCAAAGTCAAAGCATGGTATATTAATAAGTAATAATTGCAAAACCTGAGTCCCTGGTGTGGGCAATGTAATTTGGTAAAGGCAAACGAAAAAAGCATGCAAACAAATAAATCTAACATCTTCAAACACTGTCAATAATGCTTTGCTCATATTTCAACTCAAGCAGAAGAGAGCCATTATCAGGTCGATGGGCTGTTAAGGAAATGGTTACAATTTCCCCCTCTCTAACATGAGTTCTTATGAAGTTGCTTCATTAAATGAGTCTACCGTAGTAAAGTTTCCTTTGAAAGTATTATAAAATAGGACAAAGGATCAGAGGAATGTGTCCCCTAAGAAACTGAGGAAATATGTATAATTGAATCCTGATAAGAAGCCAATAAGAAAAAGGTATTACAGGAAGCCTATGGTGCATTGCCTACTTTAACTAGAGTTTTGAAAAGTGACCAGGGATTAATAACTATGATAACCACTCCTGTTTTAAGTATATCTGTTTTTCATTCAGTGAGTGTTGGACATAGAAATGAAGACATTTCTACTTGTGGAAGGAAAAAATATCAATGTTGGCCAAATAGCTTTGGTTTGGGGGACACCCATCTCAGTCCACTTGAGTAACCATTTATGTGAGATGAAAAATTGGAAACAGCTACCACATTTAGTGAAGATGTGCAGGAATTGTTTAGTTTCCAGTGAAAGCTATAAACCATCAGAGCTGGGAAAGGATTTGGTTTGCATGCATGCTTACTGGTATAAAAAGTACCCCCACGACTGAAACAAAACAAAACAAAGCAAAACAAAAACCTTGGAATCCAGAAAAATCAGGCAAGTCTTTGTAATCCACAAAACAAGAGGAAGCCGTGCCATTAGACCATTGACAGACCTCTGGAACACACTAACTTTTTGAATCAAATTTAAAATCCAAGTAGAGAGGTTTTTTTTTGTTCTGTATCCCAGATGTGATGAGGTTTTTGGATGAAAACAACATGCAATCAAAACATGAAGTAAAAACCCTGAAATATTGAATAAATCTACTGGATTACTATTTTTGGTTTTTATCTTTGAGATTATAATATAATTACATTTTCCCCATTCCTTATTTGCCTCCAAGTTCTCCAATATATCACTCACCACTCTACTTCAAAATATGTTTCTCCTCAAAAATAAGAGCTCAAAAAAAGTCCAACACATTCATCCCATTAAATATTATTTGCTAAGGGAAATGAACTGCTAACCTTAAACTAATTTACATATATAAAGAATAAGCACAAATAATGAATATTTTCATTTTGTAAGATGTTCTTTTCATATAGTATCAATTTTTCTCATAATAAATTTGAGTCATAGCAGTTCCTTCTATTTCAAATTTGGTTAGCTATAGGCTCTCTTTTTCTTTCCTTTCCTTCCCTATTCCCTCTTCCTTCTTTCAATACTTTTTCTTTTTTCTTATTTCCTTCCTTCCTTCCTCCCTTCCTCCCTTCCTCCCTTCCTCCCTTCCTCCCTTCCTCCCTTCCTCCCTTCCTCCCTTCCTCCCTTCCTCCCTTCTTCCCTTCCTTCCTTCCTTCCTTCCTTCCTTCCTTCCTTCCTTCCTTCCTTCCTTCCTTCCTTTCTTCCAATTTTGTTTTTGGAAAAATAATATGCTACTGATGAAGATAACTACTCTTTGAATCCTGTCTCTTTTTCAGTCATATCGTCCTTCCTCTCATGAAGTGCACTCATTAGCATGGGTTTGATATTTATCATTTCTGTCCATTTAAATTATTTTGCACATATACATATATCTATATGTATTAATGATTTTTTGGTTTTTAATAAAATCATACTAGATTGTTTTTGCCATACCTTTTGTTAAAATTAAAATTTAAATCTATTTTTATAAAGGAGTTGCAGTAAAGCACATGATTAGCATATATTACTTATCCTCTGCCTCAATAAATTTAGATTTTTCCCCAACTACCCACATTACAAATAGCCCTTCAGATAGCTTAGCACCTGTCCCATGAGAGTATAAAAATGAAGAGGCATTGATTATTTATCTGAATATATTCCTTGATGAACTAATTCAAGCCTTACACATAAAACATAGATGAAATGTTTTGTTACAGAGCTTTTTAAAGTTAATTTTTAAAGAGCATCTGGAAAGAACCAGATGTCCTTCAACAGAGGGTTGGATACAGAAAATATGGTACATTTACACAATGGAGTACTACTCAGCTATTAAAAACAATGAATTCATGAAATTCTTAGGCAAATCGATGGAACTAGAAAATATCATCTTGAGTGAGGTAATTCAATCACAAAAGAACACACATGGTGTGCCTTCACTGATAAGTGGATATTAGCCCCCAAACACGGAATACCCAAGATACAATTCACAGAGCACATGAAGCTCAAGAAGAAAGAAGACCAAAGTGTGGGTGCTTTGGTCCTTCTTAGAAAGGGGTTCAAAATACTCACAGAAGCAAATATAGAGACAAAGTGTAGAGCAAAGACTAAAGGAAAGGGCATCCAGAGACTGTCTCAGCTGGGGATCCATTCTATTTACAGTCACCAAACTCCAACACTAATGTGGATGCCAAGAAATGTTTGCTGAAAGTAGCCTGATATAGCTGTCTCCTGAGAGGCCCTGCCAGATCCTTACAAATATAGACGTAGATATTAGCAGCCAACCATTGGAAAGGACTGAAAGAGTTGAAGGGGTTTGCAACCCCATAGGAATAACAACAATATCAACCAACCAGTCCGCCCATAGCTCCCAGGGATCCAAAACATCAAAAAAAGGAGTACACATGGCTCCAGCTGCATAAATAGCAGAGGATGGCCTTGTCAGGTATCCACAGTAGGAGAGGTCCTTGGTTCTATGAAGGCTTGATAAATGCCCCAGTGTAGGGGAATGTAGGGCCAGGAGGCAGAAGTGGGTGGGTGGGTGGGTGGAGGAACACCCTCAAAGAAGCAGGTGGAGGGGTTATGGAATAGGGGGTTTCTGAGAGGAGGGGGGGGAAACTGGAAAAGGGATAACATTTGAAATATAAATAAAGGAAATATCCAATAAAAAAGAATTATTTTCAAGTTCACCCCACTGATGAGGGGAACAAGATGATTTTACAATCGCTGCGTGACTCAGTGGCTCTCATACTGTTAAAGGAATAAACAGTGAATGGACAATGAGTGAATGCACAGTGCCAAATCCACAGGAGGAAAAGAACTCTAACCTTGTTTTATTCATGTATAGTGAGAATTCTGGAATTAAACAAAACAAAACAAAACAGAAATCAAACGTCCAGATTTCTTACTATATCCATTTACAAATTAATTTTAGTTCCAGGTAGGTCTATGCTCATGAGAGCTCAGTGGTGCTGGGTTTGTATTCTTGCCAACATCTATGTTTCAACAAATTTAGAACATCATGTTATGTGTACTGGGTTAGCAAACTGTGTGTCATTTCAGATGGAAAACCCCAGAAGGCTAAGTCAGGAAAGTGTGTTCATTGTTCTAAGACTTTGGCTTGCTGTACAAACTCTTAGGGAAAGAATTAGTAAAGTTTTGTGACACATGTTCCCCAGAAATGAGTAATTACAATAAGTTGAATTGCTGGTACTAGAAAACACCTCATTTCGGGAAAAATATACAGTTTTGAAATTTAGTATATTTAGAGTTGTTACTAACTTTTTCGATTTCAGTATTCTCTCTCATAGACTTGACTAAGATATGAAGCAAACTGTAGGGCAATAATCAATACACAGGAATGATACTAAATTGTGTATATTTGTACTATTCTGAGACAATTTAAGTAACTCTAACTCATTGAGAATGGTTGTGGTTTTCATATTAAACTGTCTAGTTAGCTAAAATGTTTTTTAAAAACCTCGTCAAGTCAAGTCCTTATTCTAGCGACTTTCTAAAATACACTAGCATTTGCTATGATCTTACATAAGCAAACAAGTCCATATTTTCTTTTGAAGATACAGGATTTTCATCTGTCTTAGAACCATCTTACTGAAAATAAGTCCTTATAACGTTTTGTAGAGGTGTAATAGTGTTGTAGGATTTTCCCTGTCCATTCACATTAGGGCGGCAAGAGGCCTGTGATTGGACAAGGAAAAGGGAGGCAGATCTAAGAGTGGGAGAGACAGAGAGCATCTCAGGAGAAGGAGAGGAGAATGGAGATCAACATGAAGGTTTCATAAGGTTAGAATAATTGGGATACAGCTTCTACCATTATCAATTGGCTCAGAAATTATTGTACTGTCATGTTGTAAATTGTGATTTTATTGATACATAAATATGATTGGTAATCCATAATTATAAGGTTTAGGAGTCTTGATTTTACTGGGTTACTAGGTATTATGATATGCAACCATGAGGTTGGCAGTTCCATTTGGTTACTAGAATGTGGGACAGAGCCGATGGCAGGAAAGGAACTAGGGGCTCCAGGGACAAGTGAACAAGACTGGGAACACAACAAACGGGTGCAATGGGGGCTAGCTGGAGAGAGTAGGCAAGAATATACCAGTGCCTGCACTAGCAAGGGAACGTGTGGGCTCCTTTTTAAATTATAGAATCTGTCAAAATACAGAAACAATTATATAATTAATCTTAAATTGATGTATGTTTTCTGTCAATCTATTTTCACTCATTATCCTCCTTTCCAGTTAGTTAGATAGTATGATAATATAAGGTCTTAATTTATTTATTGTGTAAGAATATTATTTTGGTAAGTTTCATATAAAATGACCCCATATGTGATCTGAAAATTCCCATATGTTTACATTTTAGATTTCACATAAGTAACTTAAAATATTACTAAAATTTCACCTTGTGAAAGCAAATAAAAATTTATATGACACAAAAATGTCACTATAAAATAGTAATTACCTTGTAATTGTATTTTGTTGCTGCTAGAATGATTAGGAGTCATTATTTTAATTTGCCACTGATTTGTATTTGGTATTTAACTTAGAAGAATAAAATTCTGTTTCATTTTTTACACGGATTATAAGACTATTAATTTTAAATGATAAATAATTTTTCTACTTTATTTTATTTTTGTAAGCTTTTTATATTTTCCAAATTTATTACATAAATACTTGCAAAACATCACAGGCTAACATTTTTTCAAACCCAAAGTCTATACATTTCAATGAACACTTGATTATCCTCTGTGCAAATTTTCAAAGACCCCAGTGAAAAGAGTGTTATCGATCTACATGGCACTGCCAGCAAGATCAGCATACAATTGGCTTTGTTTCCTCTAACTCCCACATCTTTTCTTCTCTCCATCTGTTTTAAACATTAAACAGCAGAAATATCAACAGTCAGATGATCAAAGATCTGAGTCTGAGATTTAGTCTAGTCCTCAGAAGCCCAACATCTTTATTATTATTATCATTATTATTTTTGGAAACCCCATCCAGCACATGAAAGATGTTCGATAACATAACTTTGAATACATTTTTTCACATTATGAATCACAATAAGTTCGAGTCTAACTAGTGTTCATTGAGAACACTCTGCATCTTTGGGTTATTAGTTTTTTCTAAATAGACATTTGGATAAAATTTGGTTAAGCTACAAACCAATTTAGGATATCACCAATTTAAGAAAACAAATAGTTCTTGAAAGGGTCTTCGGACTAGTAGCAATGGGGATTTGGAGACTGAGAAGCAATTCAATGAATAAAGTTACATATGTTGGCAGTATTTTTGAATATACTTGCTCCGTGTATGGTCACTTCCATACATATTTATTTTTCGAACTATGTATTGAAATGGTTGGGCAAGGAGACAAAGAAAACATATGCAGAATAAGAAAGATTTGGCTTGGTCAAAGAGGGGGAGAAATAAATAGATCCCTGACATATGGCAGTGTGGAATGTTGTAGCTTGGGAAGACTAAGGTGAACTATTTCTGAAAAGATTTAACCTCCTATAAGGAAACTGGAAGCACACATAATCTATAAAATATTGAGCCAATTGGCATAAAGGTGGACAACATCTGAGTCTTCAGTCATTGTCCTCTCTTTCCATCCTCTCTTTGGTGGCAGCAGATAGAACTCAACAATAATTCTGGAAAGAAAAATGTCCAACATCCTCAAGGGATGGAAAATCAAAAGGTGCCAAATGGCCACTGTTGAGTATGACAGTGGAGCACTTTCTAAGAAAGAAGATCAACTTACTAATAAATTTAGTGAAAATATTCTATTCAGAGAAGAAAAAGCATCAAGAAGAAATTATCCTCATGATAATTAGACGTTATTTGCATCCATGTAACTAATATTCTATTAAAGGTGGGATTATTTATTGGCTTAATGTTAAAATAAAATATTGTAATGGAGAGGCAGGTGGATGTCTGAGTTTGAGGCCAGGCTGGTCTATAGAGTGAGTTCCAGGACAGCCAGGGCTACACAGACAAACCCTGTCTGAAAAAAAAAATTGTGATTGTTGTTTTAGAAATTTCTGTTTTCGATGAAGATGTAGGACTCTCAGTTCCTCCTGTACCATGCCTGCCTGAATGTTGCTTTGTTCCTGCCTTGATGATACTGGACTGACCCTATGAACCTGTCACCCAGGCCCAAATAAATGTCCTTTATAAGAAAAAAAGAATTCTGTTTTCTAGCTGAAGACAATGAGCTTTTGTCTCTTTGGAAAAAAATCAAGTTTAAACTTCAGTAATTATGGAGAAATGGATCTTCTACTCAAAATTGTATAGATCTGAAACTTGGTCAAATGTTCAGATACTTCAATTGTGTATGAATTAAAATATTGTATAACTTTTATTTTAATCTAATGGCTGTATTTCATTAATATGTAACGTGTAAATCAGAAAATTTTATAGACTCAGAATAAATTCTGTTTCATGGCAAGACTTTGTCACAGGAGAATTATGTAAATAATAACATGTGAACAAACAAAGAAGATTCAGTTTTTCTTCTTGGGCAAGTTGATCTACTGATTTGAATAAACGAATAACATATAAGCTCATCTATTTAATAAATTTGTACAAAGACTACTGTAGTACAAATTTCTGTTCATTGAACTCAAAACATCAGTAAAGAAAATATGACTTTTTCTCTTTGGGGAACCTGTATTCTGATGGAGGAGACAAACATCAGTATCAATGACTAAATACATTAGTCATTAGGCAACTTATGATCCAGCTGCTCACATGATTTGAGGGAGTTCTTTAGGACACATGGCTTTAATTAGCTCTTTATTTTCTAATGACATAGAAATTTACCATAAAACAGAACTGTAAAATTTCCTGATATTTAAAATAGAACACATGTGAGGTTTTTTTTTTTCTTTTAAACCAGAATTTCTACATCTTCTTCCCATGGTGAAACTCTTCTCATAGCCATTATATTAAAGCTTATTACGTAAATACTATACTACATACCAGATGTTGATCTATACCCTAGGGATTTAGCAATAATTAAAATAAGCCATGGACCTGCTTTTATGAACTTCTTGCTAAAACTGAGCACTATACGGAATAGATATATTTAAAGGTCAACTCTCACATCGTAACTGGAATTTTGCTTAAAAGACGTTGAGGGGGATACAATCACACGTCAGTGACAGTCTCATGACTCACATGAGTCATATCCTGCAAGGTCATGAAACATTTTCAAATTCAGTTTTGTGCCCATGGAGGGGAAAAGGGGGGACTTTTTCATTTAGCATATTACTCTTCTCTTTTATGCATGTAATAATGATTCTAGTTTTATTCCAGTTCATTCCTTCCTTTCAGAGCTCCTGTCAATGGAAGAAATCGTCCCCTGACTCCAGGTCCACCCAGATGATTCTCATGCTCCTGTCCTCCAAGGCTCTGTGTGTGACTCAGCCAAGGTGCTAATTATCTCAGGAGTAATGACACTTTCACAGGGCCCCCAAGGGACAGCTCTCTAATCTTCCAAATAGAGCACCTTAGATGTGTTGCCCAGTGTGAAGAAACAAGCTATGGAGGGTTTTGATAAATGAGACGAGGAAGGGCATCCCTATAGGTGGCTGAGCTGGGTGAGGTTCTGTTGGGGGAAATTTCTCATTAGAGATCGTACCTAGGTGTCATTTGTAAACCTATGTGCCAAAGAAAGAATTGCCATTCCAAAGCAGAGATTCAATGTTCTTATGGATAATACTTATAAAAGTTCATTATGCACTATCCTGAAGTTGTGCTAAGAGATCTTGACATATTGTCTCATTTAATCTCTACAACTACTTTGTGAAATAACCTTTTTATCAGTAGGAAAATTTAAGCTAAATGAAAGTTAAGTAATTCATCCAATTTCAAATACCAAAGGGCTATGGCATGTATTGTTAATGGTCCATAGTCTCCATTCCTGGAGCACTGAATATAAGAAAATTGGATGATTAATGAAATGGAGAGTGAACCAGGATTGTATTATAAGAATAATATCATTTATAAGGTTTAGATCTTTAGTTTGAAAATATACTATTTATAAAATGTGATTGTGTATATTAGAATCTTAGATTTCACAAAGACATACCTATAAATCTTACACATACAGTTCAGGGAATGCTGCAGAAGAAAGGGCAGAGAGATTGTAAGAGTGGAAGGCCAAGATTCTGCAGAGAAATTGTCTTCTGTTTACGACACATAATCTAAACCCATAGAATAGCTATAATATGGTAGCTAAAGACTTACACAATGATAAACTGATTGACATGCCAGTGAGGATGGGAAAATCTCATGAGTCCCCATCCCTTGATGAAGACTTGTAGACAATGAATCCTGAAAAAGGAAGAATCAAATTACTCCAGGATTGAACCCTCTGATGGGTTACCTAATTCCAATCAGTCAGACCTAAACATGAATATAAACAATATTAGCTGAATTCAATAGACTCTATTATATATACATATATACATACATATACACAAACAAACACATAAATATCACATACATATCATGTGTGAGTATATGTAACAATAATAATTAGAGAAGAAGAGAGGGAGTAGAGAGGCTGGGAGGATTTGAGGTGAATAAATGATATAAATACAGTACTCATATAAGAAATACCACACCCCTTTAAAATATATGATAACCAGATAAAATTAATACTAAATAGGTGCCAAGTACTGACATTAAATAATATCATTTTAATTCAATACTACATCACAAATGAAATATGCCTGGATTCACCTATAAGACAGTTAATAGTAATATAAATATAAATAAAATATCATAATCTATTACACATAACAATAATCTTAAATTGTCTTATGAAAATCACTTTTTCATATAAAATCATACATCAGATGTATATTAGTGAATAATTAATTTTTTAAATCATGCAATTGTCATATATGAACTCTTTTTAGTGTTGAAAGAGCTCATAGTATGAAGCTAAGGTTAATTGATATAAATTTATTATATTGCAGAAGGTAAGAGTCTATTTAGATTGATATAATTTAGATAGTATTTCTTAAAATACCACACTTGTTTATAAGAATTATTTGTTGCTGTTTCTTTATTTAATCTTTTACTTTTTTACAATACAGACTTTATTCCCTTCCTGGTCCACCCTTCAACTGTTTCACATCTCATACCTCCTCCCGGCTCCCGTGTCTCTACAAGGATGTCCCCATCTCCCACCCTACCAGACCTCTAAACTCCCTGGTGTCTCCAGTCTCTTGAGGGTTAGGTGCATCTTCTCTGACTAAACCCAGACCCATCAGTCCTCTGCTGTTTATGTGTTGGGGGCCTCATATCTGCTGGTGTATGCTGCCTGGTTGGTGGCCCAGTGTCTGAGAGGTCTTTGGGGTCCAGGTTAATTGATACTGCTGATACTCTAACTGGGTTGCCCTCTTCCTCAGCTTCTTCCAGCTTTTCCCTAGCTCAACCACAGGGTTCAGCAGCTTCTGTCCATTTGTTGGGTGCAAATATCTGCATCTGATTCCTTCAGCTGGTTGTTGAGTCTTCTGTAGTGTGGTGATGCTAGTTGCCTTTTTGTGAGCACTCCATAGCCTTAGTAATAGTGTCAGATCTTGGGGCCTCCCCATGACCTGGATCTCACTTTGGGCCTGTCTCTGGACCCTCTTTTCCTCAGGGTCCTCTCCATTTCCATCCTTGCATTTCTTTCAGTCATGAACAATTACAGGTCAGAGTTTTGACCGTGGGTTGGCAACTCCCTCCCTCACTTGATGCCCTGTCTTTCTGCAGGAGGTGGGCTCTATAAGTTCCCTCTCCCTACTGTCAGGCATTTCATCTAAGGTCCCTCCCTTTGTGTCCTGGGAGCCTTTCACCTCCTTTCTCTGGTGCATTCTGGACAGTTACCCCAAACCTCCTACCACCCACAGTTGCCTGTTTTCATTCTTTCTGCTGGCCCACAGGGCTTCAGTCCATTGTCTTCACTAAATACCAGATGTTGCTGGTTTTAATACAAAGTTGTTTGTCAATGTCATAAGATGTTTTGGCAGTTTTTTATAAAGTTAAAGAGAAGATCAACACACAAAGCAGTAAACATGGTTCTAGATACTTACTGAGAAGAATTCTGACCTTCTTCTCACACAGTTTTATCCATAAGTAAAAAAATATTTGAAACAGTAATGTGTTTTTGAATGGTATAATGTATAAAAAGTTAGTGTATTCACACATTGAATATTGCATGATAATAAACAGAAATTACTTTTTAAACCTAAAATCCAAAAAGACCCTGAAGAACATGCTGCTAAGGAAAAGAAACTCTCTAATGTGGTTGTGTACCATATAGTAGCAATTATACAAGAAGGTGGAAAACACAAGACTGGAGACAATAAAAAGACCAACAGTTGCAAAGATGAGTGGTTGGGGAGCAAATCCATCATCAGAGTGATTCACCTATCACAGAATACTTCTGGGTGCTAATGCTACTCTGTATGATATGGTGTGTTGAAATGTGAGATTATTTCTTAGTTAAAGGCAGAGTTAATTGCAGTTTGTCTTTAGCTACTTTGTGGATTTTCCTTTCTTCCACCCTCCTCTAATCTCTTTCTACCTTTTCAACCCCAACCCCTTAACACTAGGAGAGAAAAAAGGAGAGAGAGAGAGAGAGAGAGAGAGAGAGAGAGAGAGAGAGAGAGAGAGAGAGAGAAGAGAGAGAGTCAGGAGTCAAAAAGGGGGCAATGTTATCACTAGACAGCTTCCTGCAGATTAGGGATGATGAGTTCGTCAGGGCAAGTTTCAACTTCATCATGAGGAGATCTAATTTCATTTTTCCTTGCTCATTCTTTGCTCATGACCACCTAAGAAACCATGACCAACAGCAAATAACAACCAACAACTAGTCAACTAACCAGCAATCCACACTACCTTTCAGGGCCCTAGCATTTATATACTCCCTGGAAAGTCCTCAGAATTCCAAACATCACAGTCACAGGATCTATCTGTAGATGGCAAAATCATGCCCCTGCTAGAGCATGAGGCAAATCATAGTCAGCTGCTGTGGTCCGTCTGAAACAACCCTATGTCTTCACACCTGGGATCAAAATGGAAAAAATAAAATATTCCTATAATATTTTTGTGTTTTTCAAAGAAACCAACATTCCAAAATTGTCACTACATTTAATAACAGACAATATATGAATCCAGGTTAAAAGATAGAGAGAACACAGAAAACAATATTTCTGTGACCTACAACCACACTAAATAACAGAAGATGCCCCCAAAATTAAAACCTATAGACATTTATTTAGGGACCCTTTTTGAAGCAATTCAAGTAAAACACAAGTGATTTCTAAAATGACTAAGTTGCAGTATCTTTCACAGCTTGGAGGGTTTGAGTATTTTCTTTCCGTCTCTTTATTCACTTTAGAAAGAACAATGGAGAGTCTAATGACTGTCCCCAAGGTCTCAATGCATGATGCTGGAAGAATCTGATCTTGAACTCAGTGTTCTCAAATCGTGGAATACTATTCAGGATGAAGAGTTGATCCAAGAGGGTGTAAAGTAGTAAATGTTACAGAATCTCTAGGTACAGATTTTCTGAACAGCTAGGAAAATGTGAATATTCTTTATCTAAATGCGTTGTGTTCCAGTAATGATCATAGTTTGGAATTTAACACCCACAAACACATGTGCATGGGTTTGGAGAGATGGATCAACAGCTAAGAGCATTGAGAGCACTTACTGCTCTTGCAGAGGACCCATTTTGACTCCCAGCAGCCAAACGAAGGCGCACAACTATACAAACATCTCCAGTTTCAGGAAATCTGACGCCCTTCTTCTGATATCTGGAGGTAGAAAGAAAGAACATAGAACACAGAGACACATGAAGGCAGACTACTCATACACACAAGATAAATAAATATAAAAAAACACAACTACCTGCATGTGCTTGGAGACTGTGCACACAGACAAGCTTATGCCTGCAAGTACCATCTATTGATAGCATTTGGTAAATGTTGTTTGAAGAAATAGATTCATTTTTAGCTTTTTTGAGAACTATCCACATTTGTTTTTAGAGCTGTGGAGCCCAAGACCATCCAATACAACTAAAAACCAACTCCTGTACCAAAGACTCAGGGAGCATTGCAAAAAGTAGTTGGGGTAGGGCATGGGAGGTTCAGAGAGTTTGCTGTAAGACTGTGTCCTCTAGGAATGTGAAAAACTATATCCATAAAGTCTCACCAACATGACTGCTTAAACATGAACTGAACAAGAACACCAATAATAGGCCTGGTTATTAGGAAAGCATGGAATCTCATGAGGCGTCAACGGCACTTACAGAGTGATAGGCAACTAGAGAATGCTGGGGGAAGGTGGGAGAATCTTCTCAAGGGAAGAGCACACTAACTGGCTATCCAACACCAAATGATAATCCCCAAAACTGCACATACAGGCAACATTATATAGACTGAGCAGGCTGTATGTAGGAATATGTATGTATGTATGTATGTATGTATGTATGTATGTATGTATATGTGTGTATGTAACCACAATAAAGGCCATGACTTTGAAAGAGAGCCATCAAGCTTATGTGGAAAGGATGGTAGAGAATAAAGGACATGTGAATATAATCTCAAAGATAAAAGGAAAATTTAAAAGAGAAACAGAAAGGAACTCTAAAAAGACAGACCTACATGAGCCTGTAGATTACTCTTCCTTCGGGTACTACATTGTTCTTAGAAAGTAAGGAAAATGGTACTTACTAAGTGATTCTTTGCTCATGTAAATCCTTTCCATTAAAAAAAATAATTCTCATATCCATGCAATGTTTTTGACTTGATGGATACCGTATCTGGGCATGTCAAATCTCATCTAGGAAATGAGTTGTGTCAACGATATCGTGACTGGAGTCCCTGCTGAGCCCCGAGAACAGCTGCCTCTTATTATTGCATTGCTTTTCTATTTGCAATCCTGAGAAGTAAGCATCAGTGGATTCCCACCAAGCTGTATTGTATCATTCTTTGTTCCCTGGTGAGGAAAACATGTTTCAAAGTTACATTAATAGCATCTTGTAACATCACTTACCTTGGTCAATCAAATTGTTTGAAACAACTTAGCAACCTCAGGAAAGTGCTATCCAGTTGCACATCTTACTGACTTTCTTTGCTCTCTTCATTACTTTTCAGTTGTCGCTGTCACATATTCTACTTACAGTGGCAATTTTTTTTAAGTTGGATATTCTCTTTATTTACATTTCAAATGTTATCCCCTTTCCAGGTCTCCCCTCCAGAAATCACCTATCTCATTCTCCCTCTCCCTGGCACTATAAGGGTATTCCTTCTCCCACCCACCCACCCATTCCTGCTTTTCTGCCCTGGCATTCCCCTACACTGGGGCATAGAACTATCTCAGGCCAATGGGCCACTCCTACCACTGATGTCCATCCTCTGCCACATTTGTGGCTAGAGCCATGTGTACTCTTTGGTTGGTGGTCCAGTCCCCTGGAGCTCAGGGAGGCCTGGCTAGTTGACACTATTGCTCTCTAGTGGTGATTTTAAGGCTGTGCTACAGTGCCTTCTTTGTCTCTGGTTTCCACGGGGTCAAATAAGTTAGATGTACTCTGAGAAAAACTAGGTAAAATTCACAGTAATATGTAAGTATCTGTGGACGATTGGTTCTAGCACTCACATGAAAAGAAAATCTGAATGCCCACCTCCCTTAAGCAGAGTCACATAATTATTTTCATATGATCTACCTGCAGTCTCCTGAGTCCTTTAGGTCATCTCTCAATTACTTATATCATCTAATACATGGTACATGTTCTGTAAACAATAGTTGTGTCCAATGCAGGAACATTTTTCAATATTTATAATCTTTGGTTAAATCTATAGCCATGAGGCTGGTGTGTGTAGAAGGTTGACTACATTGTTCACAGAGTCTGTGATTCTCTGCATATCTGGAATGTTAGCTAGCTTGGAGGCACACTATTTTTCTCAACAACTGAAGCTGTGTTACTGTCTCTGCTCCTCTGCACATGTGCACATATTCATTTAGAGGCCAGATACTCATGGGCATGGCATTTCCTGGATTCTTATTGCAGGTTTATTTTTCCCCCCTGTGGAGATGGTCATTGTTTGCCACTACCATGGACTCTTATTTTATTTTGGTTTGGTTATTGCCTGATCAAATAATCTCACATACTCTTCTCCAAGGCCTCCTCAGTTCAAAGGTGCTGTCTGTTTCTGTTCAAACTTTAACTCATGCACAGTAGCAAGAATAGCAAATAAGAGCTGGCACACTGTGTAAGCTTATTATGTAGCCAGGGTTCTATTAAGAAAGTAGAAATCTTTTCTTGCAAATGCTCATGACCCTCTCTGAAGCCTGTTACACATTATGGGAAGATAAATATCTGACGTTTTCAGAAATTGAAGAATTTGTAGTTGGAAAAAAAATCAAATCACAACTTGATTTTTCAAAAGGTTAAAATTTCCACATCACCCTCGTCTATTATTACATAAGTTGGCATGGCAGGTGCTGATATTGCTTAAGCTTACAGTGGAGATTTTTACATGCAGAGATTCTGGTTTTCACATTAGCTGTGTGGTAGCATGATGACTGATTAAATCTGCCCAAGATCAGCAGAGTGAACGATGGAGCCATCTGTCAGTGATTCTCATGGGGAACACAATCCAGCTATACAAACTCATCTCTTGGGATAGCTGATCACATCTCATGTTTGATGTCCCAAAAAGTACTGGTGATCTGCAAGATTTATCAGCATTTGTGACAGACAAAAGTGCTGTTTGTCCTCTGCTTCTCTAAGAAACTCTACTAAGGCTAGTGGGTACTTTTTCCACCTTTTTTTTTAAACTAAGCAAAATTTTGCCTAAACCTTTACTATCTTCTATTACATGGGAAGTGATAATTAAACACTGTCTACTAGAATTTATCTGAAATAAAATGATATTTCATGTTAGAGCTAAGGAAGTGAATATTGGGGCTATAAAGTTGAAATCAGCTCTATTTATTTTTATATGATCCAAACAACTTCATCTCCTTTGTTTGTGCTAATTTCCAACGAGACTGAAAGAATGGCCATCCAGAGACTGCCCCACCTGGGGATCCATCCCATAAAAAACCACCAGACACTATTGCAGATGCCAACAAGATTTTGCTAACAGGAGCCTGATATAGCAGTCTCCTGAGACGCTCTGCCAGTGCCTGGCAAATACAGAAGTGGATGCTCACAGCCATCCATTGGACAGAGCACAGGGTCCCCAATGAAGGAGCTAGAGAAAGTACCCAAGGAGCTGAAGGGGTTTGCAGTCTTATAGGAGGACCAACAATATGAACTAACCAGTACCCCCAGAGCCCCCTGGACCTAAACCACCAATCAAACAAATCACATGGTGGGACTTGTGTCTCTAGTTGCATATGTAGTGGAGGATGGCCTAGTCGGCCATCAATGGGAGGAGAGGCCTTTGGTCTTGTGAAGGTTCTATGCCCCAGTATAGGGGAATGTCAGGGCCAGGATGCAGGAGTGGGTGGGTTGGAGAGCGGGAAGAGGGGATAGGGGATTTTCAGAGGGGAAATTAGGAAAGGGGATAACATTTAAAATGTAAATAAAGAAAATATCTAATTAGAAAAATTTCCAATGAGATAAAAGAGAAAGACATGTTAGCTTTGAAATGCATGGGGAGAAAACTGAAATCAGCTTTTCTGCATCGCTATTGGAATACAGATAAGCTCAAAGTCAGATTTGGCCTCTCCCATTACACCTCGAATTCCTGCTCTGAAGTAGACAGAGCTGGGTTTCTCAACAAGTGAGCCCACCAGCCCATCACCTATTAGGCTAAATATCATTTTTCTATAGTCTGAGAGCTAATTTATCATATTGCTTCACATGATGAGTTGAAATATTCACTTATTGTTTTCTAAGTCAGGTTCTCCCTCTTTATCCCTGGCTGGCTTACTATATGCAATTTCTCTACATTAATCTTCCAATTGCTGGGCCTATAGCCGTACATCACCACGTGCTACTTCAAATCACCTATTTAGTATACCTTTATTTGTGGTAAATTAAAAGCAGTACATAGTTCATGAACATCAATTATATATAGACACTGGCTATATTATAGATTGCCTCTAAAACTGCCCCTCCAGTGCTCATGTAATTGGGCTTAGTTTCCAGCTAATGGGATTTCCCAAAGGCAATGGGAATATGGATAATACGGAACTGGATAATGAACACATCCTGACCAATGGTTGTATAGCCCAGTGGACTAGAGTAGGAGGTGGAAAGTGGTTAGAGGTTAGTCCCTGGCAGCTTATTTCTTACAGGTCTACCTGTCCTCTACCCCTGCTTCTTAGCCTCCATGAGTACAGTACCCTCTAAGCCACAATAGACTGTTTCAGCTGTTGCCTGGCAACAGAGAGCCAAGAGATTGTGGATCGAAACCCCTGGCTCTGTGATCCAAAATAGCTTTTCTACTTTGGTGATCCTATGTCATAAATTCTATCACAACAATGAAAACTGGTCAACTTAGACTTACAAAGTTACTCAAACTTTAGAAAAATGGTAGCATAGCAGGAACATCAATGAACAGAAGAGAGCAAAGCCTTGGTGTCAAGTTTGTGTGAGTTCCTGCTGGGTACTAAATGGATAAAATATTGCTGGAGAAAAAGGGTATTACTTGTTAGGCAGTAATAAGCAAACTTATTTTGGACATAGATGATTCATTGCGGTATAAAATATTAACTTTATTGCCAATAAAAAAACTTATACTGGAGGAAGTACGTGGCTTGGGTATGATGAGTTAAGGTATCTGAAAATACTTGAATTTTTATATTCATCCATTTCCACGTCATACATTTGTGTAGCACAGTAAGGGAAATTCAAGATCTGTGGCTGTCAAACTTTTTTGTTGCATGCTCACTCTCTCTCACAAATGTATGAAACAGAGGCAAGAAAATTGAACAGAAAAATGTTCCATTTTTACTAAATTGAAATTACTCAATTCCATTTGGCTGAATACAGTGCCAGGAGGTTAGTGTTAAATATGTTGTCGCTATTACAGCAATAAGGCATAATGCCCTACTTTTCTACTTATGAAGTTAGAGTTGATGATATTATACACCTGCATATTAGAGAAATCTAAATTTGGATCAGACTCTATGGCAAGCGGAAAAATCCTCAAAGAGACCTGTTTCCTGAGAATACATTACCTAAGGAATGGGAATTAATGTAGCAATTAGCTGACCTCAAAATAGGGAGTTTCTCCAAGGATATCCAGATGTGCCTGATGTAATCACACAGGTCATTAAATGAGGAAAAACGGAGGTAATAGCATGGAGGTGCCTTGATGGAAGACTAGGCTAGCCCTTTTTGATTTGAAGCTGGAAGTCAGCTATCAATCTCAAGGCACAGGCAGCTTAGAAATACTGGACTAGAGACTCTAGAGTCTCCACAAACAAATGTAGTCCTGCCTCTCCCTTCCTCTCAGTAAGATCTGTTCTAGAATCTTACTGGTCGGACTATAGGAGAAATTGATGTTTTTTCAAGCTACTAAATCTTAGGTCAATTTATTGACTTTCAAGGAAATGAGACAATTTCAGCAATAATATGAAACTATTCTAGACAACAGAGAATCACCCTCAGTGCTAACATCCAGGCTATAAAGGTTGAATCAAAGACTTAAAAGGCTCGGCCGGAGAATGGCATCAATGGGAGGAGAGGCCCTTGGTCCTGTGAAGGCTCTATGCCCCAGTGTAGAGGAATGCCAGGGTGGGCAAGTGGAAGTGGGTGGGAAGGTGGGGGAACACACTCATAGAAGCAGGGAGACAGGATGGGAGGTAAGGGGAATGGGATAGGGGGTTTCCAGGGGTGGAAACCTGGAAAAGGGATAACGTTTGAAATGTAAATAAAGAAACTATCCATTTTCTTTTTAAAGCCCAGCTTTGGCGGGGGAGGTGGGGAGATCTTGTTTTATCTGAGTGTCAGAAGGATGGGCTCTTTGCCACCAGTATCCTTCAAAAAATATCAAAAACAAGATTTCTGAAAGCGCTTCCTCGCCTCAGGGAACTGCCTACTGCTGGGGGGAAATGGGGTAAGATGACAAAGACAGAGCTTTTCTATGGCAAGCTCTCATGAACTCATTGTGCTTTCTCAGCAGTTTTAAACCACACTGTCATTCTGTGGCTACCTCTGTAAAAACCGGTTACAAAAAAATATAGATTACGCCAAAGCTCAAGAACTCCGAAACAGTGTATCATGTGCGTTTAACTGTACCTTTTAATCTAACGCTAAACCAAAGCATTTTGTGAGAAAAAAAAATTCCACCATGAAGGTTGACTTCTTCTATTTCAGGAGCTAGTAAAAATGGCTATTAGTACTTTCGGTTAATTAAGGCCTTGGGAACACAGGCTGCACTTTTCAGTGCATCTGCTTCGTGCACAAGCCGGTTAGCCAAACTCGGATGTTTTATTTGTGATCGAATATAGCAAAGGAAGTAGTTATAACCGGAGGCGCTAAGTGCTCTGGATATAAAGTAGGCCAGCACTAGAATGTTGTAAATAGTGTTTGCAGCCTTTTCCATTTTCACAATATTATATGCCTATAATTTTTCCTTGCAACATTTTTCTCTTGCTCTGTAATAGGCACTTTGTGAAAGATGTGCTGTGTTTGACATAGGCTTCTGAATTCCCAGAACACATTGCATTTCTGATTTGCTCCTTCCTATAGTCCTTGTGTTTCTTTAGTGCCCAGAGGCTAGAATTTGGAAAACATTCCACAGGGGTTCTGCCCCATAAAACTACTGCAGAGGCTGTGCATTGGGACATGGAGATATGAGATCTGTGCTCGAGCCATGGTTCTTTCCTTATTATAATTCTAGCAAAAGTACCTCATAGAATATTTGTGAAAGACAGTCTTTAATGAAACATGAATTCCCCCCAGAAAGAGGACCTATATCAGTTATAAATATTTTTATATGCATTCACCAACTTGCCTCAGAATTTTGAGTAATCACCTGGGAAAACAGAAAACAACAACAACATGAATACCTTCCGTTAAAAATAAAGGTGGTATTTAGGAAATGCTCTCTGAAGAGCTGAAATGTGAGCATGGATTTCTGACTTGGGAAAGCCTCATTTGGGTCAGACATGGGGATTTCCTAGTATTCTGTCATGGGTTTCCCACATTAAATCTCTTAATAAAAGATTTTCTTCTATGTCAATGGAATCTGTTCGTACACATAGTTTCTTTTCCCTTCAAACTGTCACTAACTCCACTGCCTACAAGACATTTTAGAAACATTGAAAAATTGAGTCTTCTAGCTCCATTCTGGAAACAGTTACAGATTTAAAACACGTACTTAATTAAAATATAATCATACCACTTCCTCCTCCTTTCCTTCCTTCTACACTTTCATGTCTACCTCTCCTGATAGCCTCCAAAATCAGTCACTTTTCTATTATTACACACACACCACACATATATTCACACACACACACACACACACACACATATACCCACACTCATACACACACATACACACACACTCATACATACATACACAAACACAAATAAAACATAATTACAACCTACTGAGTCTTTCCAATGTTGCCTGCATTTATGTTTCTAGGGTAGACCATGTGGTATTTGGATAATCAGTCCTTAAGGAAGACTAATTCTCCCTCTCTCAGTCTTAGTCCAGAGGGAAGGCCTCATGCGGCTTCCCCTGTCTACAATATAATAACAACTGGTGTTGGAACTGTTGAAGCAACCATGTTGAGAATCTATGAGTGGCAGCTTTCCTGTCATACCTAGAAGGCACAGTATAACAACAGACTTCTTGGTTCTCTGCCTCTTACAATCTTTGTGTCTGCTCTTCAGCAATGCCCCTTAAGCTTTAGGTGAAGGATTTATATTACGATATTTCTAATTGGGGCTAGACACTCCAAAGTCAGTTGTTCTCTAGATTTTGGTTCATTATGGATTTCTGTAATGGAATTATTCCAGTGTGTGTGTGGGGAGGGGAGGGGGTTCTTGGATGACAGATGAGCGGATGAGATCTGTGCTTATCTATTGATATAAGGACAAGCATTCAGAATGCAGTTAGGGATTATACTGATAGTAAGGTGGTGTTAGCAGGGTCTCCTATAAGTTCTGTGATATCACTAGCCATGGAATGTATTTCCAATATTAGAGGTAATATTCTCCTGTCAGGCTGGTCTTGAGTCTAATTATAGTGTGGTTGGTTACTGTCTATAAGTGCCACTCACTACTACATCTTCTGGTCTCTGTGCAGTTCTCATCCTTATTGTAATTCATGGTCAAAAAAAATACCACTTGTTTCTGAATAATTTACTTTGATGATTTTGTTCCCTCTTTTGTCTTAATTACTTTTTCCTTTGTTCACACTTTTGAGTGGACCATAATCCTTCAGGTAACAGCTGCACTCTGCACAATAGCCATCAAAAGGTTACTTTATAATTCTTGAAGAGTTAAAGCAAAGACACTACTTTGTACCAAGTTTTTGTGTGCATGCCCGCAGTTTAGAAGCTGACTCAGCTGTGGTCACTCATGAATAGTGAAGAGAGAGCTAAACCTAGCCAGTAATGTGTCCTAGGCACAACATGTTTTCACACACACACACACACACACACACACACACACACACACACACACACAATTCTGAGCAACAACTTAAAAGGAGAAAGGACTCACTTCGGCTTATAGTTTCAGATGTTTTGGTCCATGGCTGGCTCACTTCCTTTCTATGAAACTTGAAACACCTCATGACCTCAGGAGGACCAGTAAGCAGAGAGGAGCTAGAGGCAGCACAGCACATACCTTCCCAAGGCGTGCTCCAAACTATTTATATTCTCCTTTCCCATTCTGCCTCTTGTTTGCCCATCCTTGATTGATCCAATGATGAAATTAGTGCCCTCATACCCCAGTCTCCTCACTGTAGCTCCACCAAACCTGGATCAAACATTCAATTAGGAGCCATTCAGAGGATGCTTCATATATAACTCATAGCACCACATAAAATACCAGTTAAAGGCAAAGAGCACACATTTCCAGAAAGGATGCTCTATATCTAACCCATAATATCACATAAAATTTTAGTGAAAGCTAAAGAGCATGCTTTTCAAGAAGGTAAATCATGTGTGTTAAGGGGAGGGGTATATTTAGATATTGTAGTATAAACTTAGAAAAATATTTCAAGTTGGTATATTTTATATAAGAATCTTATTTCAAAGTCTGGTATTCTAAAATGGTGCCACATTGTAGGAAGTAAGCAAGATCCACTCTCTTAGAAAGGACATTTACTTTTCAGGTGGCTGTCATCTCTATAACTAGGGCACTATGGGAACATACATTTCCTTCAGCCAGTTTCAAGTAAGAAGATGGTACCATCTGCCCCTTTCATGCTCTTATTCCCTTTTTCTTTTCAATGATTCACTAATTCAGTGCACATGTGCATACCATGCAACAGATGTGTTGATTCTGAGACTGGGATAAAGTAGTGATAAGACGATAAAAACAAACAACAAAGCAAAACAAAACAAAAACATCCTATACTCAAAAAGAATTGTAGCATAATGAGATTTGGATATTTTGATACATTCTATTTCATTGTAAATGGCATATACATTTTTTAAAGTATTCATATTCCTGTTTGTTTTGATTTTATTTTAATTTTTTGAGATAGGATTTCTGAATTTCTCTGTGCAACTTTGGCTGTCCTGGAACTCACTCTGTAGATCAGGCTGGCCTTGAACTCAGAGATTCAGCTGCCTTGGCCTCCCTAGTGCTGTCATCGATCTCGTGCACCACCACTGCCCAGCCCTTCATATTCTTCATGGTGTTGGGAAGTTGATGAATGAACTAAAGTGTTCTAGCACACTGTGTTACTTATCTAAAGGTGAAAGCCCCACAGTTGCTTAACTAGGATACTTGCTTTCCTTACTTTGAACATAATTTACAGACCTACATTCATACTTGCTCAGAAATGAAGTGATGGTCCTGTGATTCGTAATAAGAAATGCTAACAAACCACCATTGCTCCATTAATACCTTACTGAATACAAATAAATACAATCATAAATACAATCTTTTTTTTTTTTTTGCTTCACATTCTTTTCTCTGGAAGTCATCCTGCCCATATCTCCATGTTTGTATGGCCATAGCAGAGACTATGTGTGAACAGCCACCAGCAGATTCTGCTTTGTATAAATTACTGTGAGAATGATTAGGTTTGGAAGAGATGAATTTTTAAAATAATATTTAATTGATTGTTGAAGCTGTTTTATGTATATTGCATTTTCTTTCTTATTAAAATTTTCTATAAGGCAAATAAATCACCTTTCTCAAGCCAATATTCCTCTTCATTGGAATAAAAAATAACTTCTGAATTTTAATATTTGCCCACATTGTAAATCAAGAAATTCTGTGTTTGTATGTCAACCAAAGAAAAATTTAGGTAAAATTTGCAATCAACTTCATGGAATAATTTAATGTGAGTAAAAACACACGTTAGGGATCACTCTGAATACATAAATTATGTGCCTACATGATTCATAACGATATTTCTTATGCAAACATGAAAAATAAATTTCTCGAGGATATAAACAAGGTTTAGTCAATAATTACTTATGAAGAGTAAAGATATAAAAGGGTAGTCAAGTATTAAGAAACTTGGAGTCATTGAACTAATAACTTTGATTGTTCAGAACTAGATAATAAGTTTTCTTTCTTTAAGATTTTTTTGAACTTATTTATTTACTTGTTTATTTTACACTCCATAGTTTACTCCTTGTCCTGTACACCCTCCTGCTGCTCCACATCCCATACCTCCTCCCCACCCACCCTGGAGGTGAACCTGTAGAAGGACCAGCAGTCTAAATTAATCTGGACCACCAAGATCTCTCAAACACTGGACCACCAAACAGGCAGCATACACCAGCTGATATGAGGCCACCAACACACATAATAAGTTTTCTTAATTCAGCAGTTGTTACAGAAATTGAGTTAAAACCAGAAGAAAAAAAAAACTAGTCTTTGCACACATTTCATTTTCCCTTCTCTAGTTAATGTATGATAACCAGGGCTGTCATGGAGGCAAGGTGCAGCAGAACCACTGGGCACTAGGTTTGATGTTTATAGTATCACAAATCTCAACTTTATCACTATCTCTGCAAATACTATATATTTTATTAAACATAAGTATATTTTGTACATTAGTGGAAAATTAACTGTAGGCATGAAGCAAGGGACATAAAACACTGTGGTCAACACATTTGGGAATCCCAATTGGTTCAATATGAGTGGTGTTTTCCAACATGAAAGAACAAATTGAAAGACTAGTCTGAAGACCTAAGCATGAATGTAACATTATTCTCATATTTGAGGTAATATAGTTTCTTTTAACTTTGTATAGGAAAATAATCACAGGCATATGTGGCTCTGTAAGGTAAATTTTTAATTATTAGAATTAAATGTAATAAGCATTAACTTCCACAGTCATTTGAGTTGCATCTCAGTTACTCAGTATCTATGTGTAGCTAGTGGCCACACCACTCAAGAAAGTAAAAATATCAAGGAATGAATTCTGCAAAAATGGGAACTCGAAGCCCCATTCAAATGATCAGATTAGTAATATTTTTAAGTGAAAGAACTCAGGTTAAGATGCTTAGTTTTAAATAGTAAAAGCATTTTTTCAGTTAAATAAGCTATATGGCTATATGGTTCATTGTTAAAACTTTAATTGATCAAGAAATGAGATTATTACTTTGTCACTGTTGTTCAGCTCATGCTTAGACTGAATGGTGGGACTTTATGGGTATAGCTTCTGACATCACTGGAAGATAGAATCTCATAGCACACTCCCTGACTTCTGGCTCATACAGTCTTTCCCCTCCCTCATCAGGAATTGTTTTAAAAATGTATCCATTGGGACCTGGCTCCACAACTCTGCATTATAATAGGGTGTAGTTTTTGCTAATATTTTCCATTTGTTGTAAAGAGAAGATTCCTTAATGATGAGAGAAGACTACATATATTGAGGATATGAGGACAGAGATTTGGGATCATTATGGTTTAATAAATGTGATAAAACAGACTTGGGAAAACCCATAGGCCTTTAACCTCCACAAAGAACTACAGGAACATAGGCATGCCTACTGCAAGCAGGAAAAATAGCCTGCCCCAGGAAAAAGTACACCAATGAGTTAGCCAAAAACAAATGGAGAGAGCTAAAAGTTTAAGTAAATTTATACAGACAGTGCAGATTCTATCTATGTATTTAGGAATATATAATATATAAAACTAACTAATGAAAGGAGAGGCCATGATTTGAGTGAGAGCCAAGAAATATACATGGAGGGTTGGAAGGACAAAAAGAAGGGTAAAATTATGTAATTATAATCCCAGAAAAGAAATAATTAAACAAATAAAATAGTTGAGCAACATATATATATATGTTGCTCAACTATATATATATATATAGTTTATATATATAAACTATATATATACAGATCTGAAAGTAGCTCTCAGTTACTGCCCCATATCTTGCATCCATGCCACCAATGCTCCCTGTCATGATGATGATCAATTAAATCTATGAAACTATTAGCAAATCTCCAATTAAATGCTTTCTCTTATAATGGTTGCCTTGGTTGTGGTGACTTGTCTTCAAAGCAATAGAACAATAATTTAGGAGAGCTATGGCCAACAACACTGACCAGCATGGCAAGATAGCCTAAAAGTGCAATTATGTCACTCCTATCTTGGTCGTAACCAATAGCTTTCTAAGAGGACTTAAGGCCCAACAACAGATGGCAAATCATACCTAGTTTTAGAAACAGCAATGTGGCAAATGAGGTCATGGATCTTAGAAGAGAATCTAGTACTACTTGTTTGTTTGTATGTTTTTTTTGTTTTTGAGACAGGGTTTCTCTGTATAGCCTTGGCTGTCCTGGAACTCACTCTGTAGACCAGGCTAGCCTTGAACTCAGAAATCTGCCTGCCTCTGCCTCCCAAGTGCTGGGATTAAAGGCGTGCATCACCACTGCCCGGATGAATCTAGTACTGCTGTTTTAATAGACCAGCATAATTCTTAATTTTGTTCTAGAGCTTATTCTATATGCACAGACAAATGTAGCTATCACTCTCCCATCAGAGAAGCCCCTCTATACAGCAAACAGAGACCATCACAAAAAAATCACAACTATACTCAGTGCAGAGATCAAAACATTCTGAGACATTCGGCCCCAGAAGATACCTCTTCAATACAATTTTTGCGCCTTTAGTTCAAGGAGCATCATAGAAATTGGGCAAGGAAGAAATTCTACGTGAGACTCAGAGGATCAGTAAGAGGATCAGTACACAAATGCACACACAGGAAGAGAGAGAGAGAGAGGGGGGAGGGAGAGGGAGAGGGAGAGGGAGAGGGAGAGGGAGAGGGAGAGGGAGAGGGAGAGGGAGAGAGAGAGAGAGAGAGAGAGAGAGAGAGAGAGAGAGAGAGAGAGAGAGAGAGAGAGAGAATATATAATAATAGTAATAACAATAATGATACCATCAATTTGAAAGAGAGACAAGGAATGGAGAGATGTGGAAATTGTTAGAGAAAGGAAAAGAAGGGTGTAGAATATAACTATATTTTAACTACAATATAGTAAATAAAATAACAATTGATTTTTTAAAAAGCCAAAGCACAGAACATGCTAAAGTAAAAAAAAAAATTTTTTTTTACATGATTCAAATAGTCAAAATAACAATGTGTTCAATTAGATATCAGTTTAACTACATCAGCAGTCATTCCTAATTAAGAATATAAAAAAAGATTAAAATTGGGAGAGGTGATAGGAGTAAGGCCTAGAAAGTAACTTCAAAAACAAAATTATAAAATGTCAAGGCTAGAAAGAGAGTTCTGTCTGTAAAGGAATGTATTGCCTGGCAACCATGCCAACTTGACTTCCTTTCCCAGAACACACATACCAAGTCTATGCAGGCGAGCACACCCATAACCCCAGCACTAGGCATGTTGATTTACATGGATTCATGGTGATCCCAGACCAGCCAGCACAGCCGATTTTGTGAGTTCTGGGCCAGTGAGAGATTTTTATCTCCAAAATGATGGACAGTGCCTCAAAACAACAATAAAGTTTGTTCTCTGGTTTTCACCTGCATACAAACATGCATGTACAACTATATCCATGAATATGTGTATCTTACCCATATGAGTACACATATCTGTATACACACATGCACAAAATCAATAAGAATTCATATTGCTTTTATATAACATAGTGAAGGATATAGTATATTCATACTTCCCACAAGAAGTCTTGTGTATGTATGTGTGTTTATATGTATATGATGTATATGTATATTATGTATATGATGTATATGATATATATGTGTATGTGTACATATATGTATATGTGAATATGTATATTAAGATTACTTGGGATAGCAAGATGGCTAAGTGAAGATATCTTCATACAAGCTTGATGATCTAGGTCTATTCACACAACCATGGTACAAGGAGAAAATAAATTTGTAAAAGTTTTCTTCTCACCTCTATAAACATGACACATATGCCCCTAACTCTACCAAAACACACCACACACATTAAAATTATAGCTCAGAACAGGAACACTATGGGAAAAATGATATGCTGCATATTGGTGAAGGAGTCAGTTTTAATTTCTCATAAATGTGCATTGTACTGCCTGAAAACACCACCAGTAATCATGAAGTACATGAAAGTCAAACTGAAAGTATAAAAGACAGTCTATTATGTAGTTGATAGTTTTCATGTTCCTCTCTTAGTCACTGGCAGAACATATGGAAAAACGTTAAATTTTACTTAGTCTCCAAATTACTATCAGTCAGTTTGATTTAACTGACATTCATGGAAGTCTATAGCCAACAACAACACAACTTCTCAGGCTCACATGGATTACTGAGCAAGATTAACAACATTCAGGCACATTAAGAAAGCCTTAACTAATCTAAAAGCACAGACACCGTTCAAAAATGTCCTCCATCTCAACAGAACTAAAATAGAAATAAAACAGGAAGATAGCTAATTCTACATATTTGAAATTAGACAGTATATCTTTAAATAGCATTTAGATCATAGAAGCCACCTCAAAAAAGGTCTAAGTATATAAATTAAATGAAAATGAAAATCCAACTTATCAAACCCCATACAATTTAGCAAAACTGGGACTGTGAAAAATTTACTGCATAAATACATATACAAAAAGAAACAGCTAAAACCAACGGGCTCAGCTTCAAATTAGGAAATGAAGTATTTTTTAAATTTTATCTATTTGCAATTGCATTTTAAAGCTGACATGATGAGTTTATTTTTGTAAATTCTTTTAATTACTGTATGTGTGATTATATGTATAATTAATCAGGATAAAGAGTCTTAATTTTTAAAAGTGTATTGTGAAACAGCAACAAAACTTTTTAAATAATTTTTTAATGGTTCATCATTATGGACAGACTATATTCATGTGGCTGTGGTTAAAGGGGAGATTTGCAGAAGAAGTGTCTAT
This sequence comes from Mus caroli, assembly GCF_978045245.1. Lineage (NCBI taxonomy): Eukaryota > Metazoa > Chordata > Mammalia > Rodentia > Muridae > Mus > Mus caroli. The sequence goes on from NW_028227264.1 coordinate 97,011,961, forward strand.
CTCTTTCAAGTGGTATCATGGATGAACCTCCATTGACTAGACAATACAACTTCATAATGAAGTACTGTTCAGTGCCATGCATTTTGTGCTCATGCTATCACATTCACCTCAGATTCACCGTCCTTCTGCCTCCACCTCCCAAGTGCAGGTATTGCATGTGTATACCACCATATCTAGAAATTACTGTCTACTTTGACTAAAGCTTTTATACTCATGGCAAATTTTCAGTTTTTAGATGTTTGCTTATTTTAATTCGATTACTATGCAGACCATCATTGAATATCTGTATAGCTTTTATGCCTGATATCAGAGACAGCCTGTTGAAAGACCTGGCTCTTGCCTCTCCCCAGCTTGGATTTGAAGAGATCAAGAATGACAAGGACACTTTCACAATAGAAAGTTCTGTGAATGTTATATCATCGGTGACAGCTTGGTTCCGTGTTTTCCACCTGACAGCACAGGGGACTCTACTGGTGGATGTCACCAGCCAGTATCAAATTCTGTCTTCAATATCATGACAGTTCTCTGGATGCTAGAACTCTTAGCTCCAAGATTATACAACTTTGTCCCTGGGATGAACAGAGTTCCCTTGTGCAAGACAGTAACCCTTTCCTCAGGGTGACTTACACATTGTCAGGTGGAGAGGGCACCAAGGGTAAGTTTCTCTTCTACATTCAAGTCACCCCTAAATATCTCTGAACTTCAGAGCTTCCTGGTTTCATCTGGGGGCTCAGTGACATCAATGGAGTGCAGAACCTTCTGATACCATTTTCCTTGCTCCATAGTAATCATTATTCATGAACTTTTCTCAGTTGACCTCCTATGACATAGTATTATCCCAGAACCCGCTTCACTGTGAACCCTCCATCTCTGAATCTGCATCCACTTAAGGGTCCAAAGTATCAAGGAACACATGAGACTGGAGATTTGATTCTCAGAATGGAAAACTGCATAAACTGAGGAAGTCTTCCAAGGAAGCATTAATGTGGGATACACTCAACAGTGTTTGAAATAACTTCACTTTGTGGGGCTCATCTGATCAATCATCTAGGGACACGGAGATAGTATAGGCATGGGATGCAAGGTTCCTTTAGCCTTCAAGTTGACATTGCTGTGAATTCCTTATGACATTTGAAAACGCAGTTTTGCATGGCCACCCAAGTGTAGAGAATGATGCTTGATGTGAGCCAAGCGAACAATTAAAGTTAGTTTAGATGAAAATCTTCCCTGTGTATACATGCCTAAAATTTTTATGAGTTAAGTATCATCTTGAAAGTTGGTCTTAGAAATAGTGGGTTAGATGTAATTATGATAATTATGTACTTTTTAATACATGGCAGAAAATATATATTTAAAATATAATGACATTTAAAAAGACTTTTTATTTAAAATACTAAGTAAAGAGAAAGAGATACATGCTACAGCTGGTAATAAATAGACTGATTTGTTTTGTTTTGTTTGTTTGTTTGTTTGTTTGTTTTAGATAGGATTTCTCTGTATAGCTCTGGCTGTCCTGGAACTCACTCTGTAGACCAGACTGGCCTCAAACTCTAAAATCCACCTGCCTCTGCCTCCCAAGTGCTGGGATTAAAGGCATGCACCACCACTGCCCGTGTGTCCATGGGGAGGTATGTGCATTTATAGGCAGGTAAGTGTGGGGTCTTGAAGACATCTCTTCCCTTTGAGCTGGGGTTACAGATGGATCAGAACTGCCAGAGGTAGGGGCTGGGAACTAAGCAAGGATTCTCAGAACTGCTGAATCTTATTTACAGCCTCACTGAATTCTTGTCAAAATGATAGTGGTGTTAGAGAAGATGCAGGTTGGACATAGAAAGGTGGAAAGGAAGAACAAACAGAGAAGTTTTACAACAGAGCTGACTGGGTCATTTAAGGGTTGTTCTGAGCAGAAGACTCCACTCTGGAATGCAACAGGAAAACCAGAGCTGAGATGTCCAAAATTAACACTCCACGAAGCAACATTCTGCTTGGCTCAAACTTAAACTTGATGCTATGCCAATGAACCAGGCAGCTGCATGTGAATACTGTCATTTAGAGGCTTGAAGGATAAAACATGGAACAGTCAAATGCCTGTGCCTTGGGTCTGCAAAACCTTAGGTCACACAGTCTAATAGGCAAGAAAAATTTAATGTACTCAGTTCACTGCATGCCAGTGCCTGGTAGAAAGGAAAGATACCATAAGGAACAAAAAAGAGAATAGTCCACCTTTACAGAGAATGTATTCTCAGATGACCAGCCATAACCAAGTTTGTGGTGATCTAACTTATGATTTTGAAAATGAAACTAATGAAGCTATAAAGACTGGCCAGTGGTTAAGAGCACTTTCTGTCCTTGGTGAGGACTGGAGTTCAGGTTCTAGTATTTGCCTGGGGCTGATCAAAACTTGCTCTGTATCCATTTACAGAAGCCCCAAAGCCCTCTGCAGGAATCTGCAGGCACCTGGTGTTCTGAACAAAACAGGCACACAATATAAAAATAAAAAGTAAATGTTTACAGTGAAACTAAAAGTAATTTGTTTTCTCCCAAAGCAACTTTGTCTGGCACTTTGACTATTATTCTAAGAAAGTTTATAAACTACTTAAGTTAACTTTTCATTTAGAATCAAACACTTATGGGTTCTGTTTACAATTTCAATGTATTTAAAAAATTTGAAGCCTTAACAGATGTTATTTTCTCAGGAAGACATAAGTCTGTAATGTTTTCATAAAATGGCTAATTTGTGAAGAATTTTTTTTTTTTTTTAGTGAGGCTAAGATTAAAGCTTTTACTTTGTAATGTTTAGCTCTTCTGAATAATTGTAAAAGCACATTCTTTTGATCTTTAACAGATCTGTGGAAACAAGACAGGTATATTTCTGAAGCTATCCACGGATCCTGAAATTCTGTTATTGGTATGGAAAGAACTGAGAGAGACTCAACCTGCAACTAGAATCAGCAATGTCCTCTGTATACAGCAGCTGGCCTATGACAGGCATTTTATAAACACACATTTGATGCCAGTAAGGCTTTACTGAGGGACTGTTTTCTAGAGAAAATCTGTACTTTGAAAGAATTACATTTGTTTTAGTATTTATTTCCATAAAGATTGATAAGCACTTCCAAATTCCACCTTTGGCACATGGACAGTAAGCTCCGAGGTCTTCCGGTCCTTTGGTGTTTGCTGGCTGACTCCAGGAATATTTTTGAAGCCCTCTGCTCCAGAAACAGTAGAACGTGAACTCCTTTTACAGCAGCCCTTTCTCATTCCATCCTCCTCCTGTTTAATTTCGAGAAGAAAATCTAGCTTCTCCCTTAGAAAATCGAAAGCCTGTTTTATCCCAAGATCAAAAGTTGACTAGGATCTTATTTGCCCATAAATAGGTGAATTTACCCAAACAGAAGTAGAATGGAGATTTCAAAGGTCTCAGAGAGGAAGGAAATGTGTTGGTACAGTTTACAACCGAGGAGGAGAGATCCCTGAAAAAGGGTCTCGATGATACATGATGCTGGGAATGTCGTTATCCTGCTAGCACAACTTCTTCAAGCATAAGATAGGATATCTATGCTATGCATCTTTTGCCACCATAAAAGGAACTCAAACAAAATAGAACGAAAAGCACAGTTTCAAAGTCACCAGATCTTCAATAACTTCAATAAATGCTCGTGGACATAATTCTGGTGCCATCCTATTTTAATCGCTAGCTGGTAACAGTAAAGATGTGAAATGACACAGAATGGAATTAAAAACAAAAAAGAATCTCAACATCGTTTCCTAAACTCTCTTAGCAGGCGTTCACTGTTCACTACGTGGCAAATAACATTCTTATCTTCCAGCCAGTTAACAAGTCACCTACTTGGAGAATGTTTTGAGAGCAGACACTTCTTTGGATTTTGCCTGTGGGAAGAATTAAGCACTCTCTTTCTAGTCGGATTTTGTATTATCTTAGACCATTAGTAATGCTAGAGAAGTGACTGCAACTGGCCTCCAGGAAGAAAGATGTTTCATGAGGAGCCAATCTTTTGATAAAGGAAGCACCAAAGGGGTTTAGCACTGAAAAGCCACCCCAAATGTGATTATGCTCCAAGTTTCTTTTGTTGTCCCCACAGGCTCCTAATTATAAAATAAGCTTGTATTTTGGTGATTTAGTGCCTTTATAAATGTTAAGTTCATACAGCCTTCCAGAAAAATGAGCACATGATCCAAGAGGTAATATTTGCTCAGGTAACTGAAACTAATTTATTCAAGATGCAGAAAGCAGGTACTGAATTCAAAGGAGGAATTGTTTACCGTTGTCATGTTACTCTCCATTGGAATCAAAATTTCATCTCACAAATTACTAAAGCAAGCCTCTCGATAAAGCAAATGACAGAGAGTACATTATTGCCACTGATAGCACAAATGGATTCCAAGGGATAGCTCTCTCAAGGGGCTTCAGAGAAAGTTTCCAAATAAAATCATTATTTTACAGTACTGACTTTAGAATAAAATATTTTCGTTCATTTGCCTTTGTAAACTCGGAAAGCTGCTCTGGCAGCAGGGCATTTGCTTTTCCTAGGCTACAGTGTAAAGTAAATGGAGAATATTTACAGACCAAATAGGTGCCCTGAATTAAACACACACTGTAGACATGACCTGCATCTGAATGCTCCAAAGTCAACAGGATGTTAGCTTTCAGGGGGAGGGTATGAAAGGCCAGCTAGGAACAGACAGCAATTCCTTAAATCCTTGCTCTAATAAAAAAAATGTTACTTTACATGACTTTGAAGAGTTGTCAACTCTTATAGGCTTCTTTAGACCCTTTTTACACATAGGCTCATTTCTCTGCATACATGAAAGTGTTTATTTCATTCATGGAGAAGATGCTTAGAGTTCCATAGATGGTCACGGGTAGAAGAGAATCAAACACAAGAAACCTGGCCCCAGAATCTGAGTCCCCACCCCGTATATGATCTGTGTGGCATAATTCCAAGAAGAAGGAAGAGGAGAAGGAGGAGGAAGAGGAAGGGAAGGAGGAGGAGGAAGAAGAGGAGGAGGAAGAGGAGGAGAAATATTTGTTAAAGGCATGTCCAAACAGGATACACTTGTTGATTTCCATAATTACATACTAAAATTAAAAGAAAAATTAGTGATCAGGTTGGGCTTTGAACCCATGTTATCTTACATATGCTAGGCAACTACTCTGTCTGTGAGCGCTGTCCACAGGCCAGATTTTATAGAATCTTCAATTGTATATTTTCCATGCTTAGCCTCAAAATTAGTCTATACATAAGACTAATTGTTTTCTTTCAGTGCTATCAAAGGAGCAGGCCTTTGGAGTTAGGCCTTATTTCCAGAGCACAGGTAAGTTCATCTATGAATAGGTATGGTAGGGGCCCAGGATATTATCTTCCAGGTAATATCTAGCTTTTACCTCTTTCCATTCAAGTTAATACTCATTCTAATACTTGTAGTCACAAAAGCAGTTTCACCTGGGAAATGTCTGCATTTCCACAAATTAGTAAGAGAAATCTTCGTTCAAATAAAGTCCCTTCCCAGAGATGGATTTAGTGGAGGGAATGAAGATTCTGTTAGTCCTTTCTTTTTCTTTCCTTCTATTCTGTATCTCAAGCTAAATGCTTGCCCCACTACTGCCTAAGCAGCATATCTATTGAAAGGACACCTTGCCTTCACTGTCCTAAGAACTGAACCCACATAGATTGGTTAAACTTCCTAGGATTTTTGCATGCATCAAGAACTTGAGCCAACACAGTCATTCTTTTTTGTTGTTATTGTTCTCCATTTAACATTCTCACTCAAGACAACGCAAGCGCAGCACTCACTCTTCTGCAAACAACTGCATGGCACAATCGGTAGGAGAGAAAAAAACACCTGAAGAATAATGGATGTCTTACACATTTCGCACATTAGCTCTTTACCTTTATAACTGATCAACACAAGCTTCCATTGGGATTATTATTTTTTTAATTATTTTATTTATTTACAATCCAAGTGTTGTCTCCCCTCCCATCCTTCCCTCCCCCAGTTCCTCATCCCATTTCTCCTCCCCCTTGCTCTCCTTCTCCACTCTCCCAGGCCTCCCTCCTCTCTGGGGCCTCAAATCTCTTGAGGATTAGGTGTGTCTTCTCTCACTAAGGCCAGACCAGGCAGTCCTCTGCTGTATATGTGCCATGGCCATGGATTGGCCTCTGTGTGATGCCTGTTTGGTGGCTCATTGTGTGAGACATCTCAAGGGTCCGAGTTAGTTGAGGCAACTGGTCTTCCTATGGGGTCACCTTCCTCCTGTAGTGGTACTTTTTAAATGTGACTAACATTTGCAATCAGTTAATTTCGAGAACAAGTCCTCCACAATGTGAGAGAAGTTGAGCCAATAGATGAAGACAAAAAACAAGGACAGTCTCCCGAAACCAAGAATTTTGTCTCCAGACTGTAACATAAAAATTTTGAATCTCTGGGAGCTCCCAGAAGTCCAGGTTATTTGAGACCGCTGGTCTTCCTATGGGGTGACTCTCCTCTTCTGTTTCTTCCATCCTTCCCTTTATTTAACAATAGAGGTCTCCAACTTCAATCCAATAGTTGGATGTAAGTATTGCTTTTTTTTTTTTTTTAAACAAACTTCCTACAATGCCTTAAATGATATGTTCTGAAAACATTCAACTTTACTAAGCAGCCTCAGGTCTGGCATGTTTATAATATCGCTAAGGTATTATTGCCAAGACTAAAGCTAGGGCCTGCAATTGTAGTTTTCCTACACTGGACCAACTGGGTGGATATGGCCTGCAGAGATAATGGTTTTCTTGTGTTATTATGCTCTTCATGTGCCTTTGATAAAACATCTAGCTTCTCTACAGTAGCTGGAGCATGTCAATCACTAATTGAATATTTGCTGAAGAAATGAATGACGACTTGGACAAGGGCTTCATGGGAGAGTTTCAGCGTTCTTCTGGAGTGTGGCTCTGTACTCATGTATCTCTTTAACATTGTAAGCATTAAACACTCATGGCAATGTTTGAACATTCAAGGGATCCTGAAAGAGTTCCACTTTTTTAAAAAAGCATCTAATAACCTTCCATTCAATTACATATCATCTTTAGCTTTCCTGCATTTAATGTTTTATTAGTGCTGTTCTGTCTGCCTCAATAAAACTATTTCCTTCCTTGCAGGTCAAATGTACTCTTTTTAATCCCTGGGGATTCAATTCGCATATTACCTGATCCTCCATAAACAGTTATCTAACTACCCAAGTGTAAAATGATCTCCACCTTCTCCCTGACAGTTATTGTTAATCACATCGTACTTCTCCCTCACCTCAGGAACCGTGCTTTATCTGTAGATTTTCTGGTTTGATATTACTAAGATGCTGTTATGTAAATAAGTAGTTTTCTCTTCTTATGCTGCATAAATCCTTTGATGCCATGGCCTTTGTGTTGTTCTCTGTATCCCTTGTGCCCTTCACAGGCCTGAAACTGCTGTTTATTTTCTCCTGTGGCCGTTCCTTAGTCAGTGTTTACTCACTGACTGATGGATAGGTTACTAGTCATTTTCTCCCCTATATGTCTTGCCTAGATTTCTCCAGCTATTCAACAAATGGTGATTTGTTGTCTAAGCACAGACTGATTGATTACTAGTGTAGAAAGAAAACTAAATATTTTGCCAGACACTGACAAAAGAGATGTTCTTAAGCACCGAGGAGTCATACAATTAAGTGATGGCATAAGGCCTTGCAGTGAAAGGCTGTGTCTTTATACCTTTTCTTACGCAGTGTTTAAATCAGTCCTGGGCTACTCTGTTTTAGTGTCATGGATCAAAGTAAAGATGCTTAACAAGCAGCATGTGAAGGTTTATAACCTCCACAATTGTATCGTGGCATCTCCAACGACCACGTTTGAAGCATAAAGAAAGCTGTGTAGTTAGTAAAGCAAAGTAGAATATTCTATTCGACCCAGGCTTTCCTAACTGCAATCCTAAAGAAGAAATTCTTCCAACTGGAACATGATGTTGGTGCTTTGAGTTTTGATCGTCCTGAAAAGTTGTTGGGCTACAGAGGTCCGCAGTTTTCATTTTTGAACTTGGATGTCTAAAGAAAACTTGTCAAAGCAATGCCCATAGAGCCACAGCAGCAGAAGAACGACCAGGTGTATATGTGCTATTGAGGGAAGGGTCAGACAGGACTTTTAGTGTCTTACTATTTGCCTTCATCCAGGAAGCGGCACAATGGCTTCCCACATCTTAAATGTTGAATGCCCGTGGAAGAGAAGAGTGAAGCTAAACTTGTGCAAGGTGAAAGTGTAACGAAGGCGAAGGTTGTGGGTTGGAGATGCAAAGGAAGAAGAGAGCCAAAGCAACAATTCCCTGTGCACATTTGGTTTGCCTGTAACCTCTCTCCAGCTTTCCTGCATCCCACTCTACCCATGATCCTTTGCTGAGAAAGAATTCTGTCTTTGTTGCTAAGGTCTACAGCGATGAAATCCCCTCAAGTCCTGACTTCATTTTGGAGAACCAGAACCTAAACGTAAAACAGTCTCATCAGGTTTCCGAAGATAGTCACCAGCTTCCAGACCTTTTAGAAAATAAAAGGGTGTCTGGAGGCATTGCTGGGCTCTGGCACTCGTCAGAACTGTAGTGTTCAGGGTGTGACTTAACTCACTTGGATATGATTTTCGTGAGGAGTGAATAGACTTTGACAGCAGTGCAATTGCACCTGTACTTGCTGGTGGGCTGTCGGTGGGAATCACGGTGTGAGTGGCTTTTTGCAACATCTGTTCACTCTGTGTGGTGTTCACTCTGAACCAGAATATTTCACATATCTAAATTCCCACGGTTTCAGAAAATCCAGCCCTCACATTGCAGACCGGGGTAGGAGAGCTTAAGTTATCTCTACAAAGCACCGTCTCCAGCCTCCGAGTCACTTTTCTTTTTTTTTTTTTTTTTTAAGATTTATTATTTTATGTATGTGAGTACACAGCTGCTTTTTTCAGACACATCTGAAGAGGGCATCAGATCCCATTACAGATGGTTGTGAGCCACCATTTAGTTGCTGGGAATTGAACTCAGGACTTCTGGAAGAGCAGCCAGTGCTCTTAACCACTGAGATCTCTCCAGCCCCCCTGAATCACTCTTTATGTTACAGCACAGACACATGAGACCCATGGATGGTGTCCTGACTTTGCTTTTACTTAACTGTATATGACTGTATGATGTTCTATGTTTTTGCACCTAAAAAAATATGAAAAAGAAAGAACCATATACTTGATATAACACTTATATAAAAGCTGTTCATAAATAAGATGTTTGATAAATGTGAAGAAACTTAAAAGTTGTCATTAAATTTAAAAAAGCATTACACAGGGAAAGCATTTGTCTCTATTAAAACTTTTTAAAAATTGGGTGGTTATAATGATGATTAAAGTGTCTGTGTATGTGTGTGTGTATGTGTGTGTGTGTGTGTGTGTGTGCGCGCACGTGCGCGCGCACATGCACATGTGTGATATGTGTGAGTGTGTGTAATATGTGGTTGGGGCATTGACTCTTTACTTCCTCCTTTACCTGGCTTCCAGAGATTCAACGCTGATTGACAGGCTAGGAGCTGTAAGTACCTTTGTCTTCTAAGCTGTCTCTCGGGTCCCAGTATTGAAATTGAGTGCAGTTTTGGAAACGAGAAGGCATCGTATCTTAGAGATTCAACGGTAACTCTTCCTGTGTTTGTGCTCATTCTCCTTATGATGAAGCACAGCTATGTAACCTGGATTCAGAATTTGGATCTCAGGGAGCTGCCCTTTGCTTTGGTTCTTACTTAGCTGCATGGGCAGGGAGAGGTCACTGGTCCTCAATTTTTATATTTTCAAAACCGGAGGAGCAACTCTTCTCCTTGGCTAGTTCGATAGTAAACTACATAACACACCAGAAAATAATGGAAAGTAATAGTTATGGAGCACTTATACTGAAAGTAAGTTGAAATAAATTTGTTCTAGACATTGTCTGCTTTCAAGCTCCATCTAAGGCTAACCACTGAGTTATATTTTCTATGTATTCCACAGGTGCAGAAACTGAAACTTGGGGAGGTTAGGGGAGTTGCTTTAATTCCTAAACCTGTCATCAAAGGGAAGAACCCAGATATGAACCTTAAACCTAACAGCCCCACCAGTAAAAATTCAAACTAATTTATTTGCCTCTTTTGTTTCCTCTTGCCAACTTTATTCTACTTTTCTTTCCTATGTCTTTGCTTTCATCGCCTGTCTTATTCTACATTAGGCAATGACTGCTGCCACAATTTGTCCTGATTCACTAGAGTGAAGTTCAGTGTTGCTAAGAAACAAATCATCGATTAAGAGGGACTATGTGTGTTTTCTGGGAGTGAGACAATGAGCAAGGAGTTATCGCATGTCAGAAGAAACTTATAAATACAAGCAACATTCAGAGGAGAAAGTCAATTAGTGCCAGAAGAAAGGGCATGTTCCTTACACCAATGTCAACGAACACTTGGACTCACCTCCTTCTAAACCACCAGGATCACCCAGCATGCTGCGACTCTGCAAGAATGGGGTGTGCGGTGTCAGGAGTTAAAAGTCAGGCAGTTAGACTTGGGAAAGAAGTCAAAATAAGTTTAGCTGCATCCTCCCCCTCCCTCAGATTCCCTCTCAAGAATTTAATTCCTTCCAGCTTCATAAAGCTAAAAAATATTTCCTGTCAAAGCACGCACTTAGGTGGGTAAAGGAAGGATAGGGGAATCTCCCCCTTTTTCATAGATAGCGGTTTCAAGTCCCCACCTGATCAGAGCCTGGAGGCCTGAGCAGAAAAATGCGAGTCAGAACCTGGGAAGGCAAACAGAACAACCCACAGCATCCAGAGATGGAATTATAAAATCTCCAAAAACTTTCCTCACTGCCTGAATAAACATGTTACTCAATTTGTACTTTCTTCTCCTTTTTTTCCCCCTATTTACTGAAATTTAAAAAGAGCCACAGAAAGTCCTTATTACATAAGGGACCCATCTATAAAAATTATTATTATTTTTCTTTACTTACAAACTAAATCTTATTGTAATCAATGTCTGGTTTTTATGTGTTTTATTCAACAACAACAAAGAATTAGACAGTAAGGAAGTTTTTGAAGCTGTGGGTAATGAAAATAATAAACAACATATTTTCCAGATTCAATTCTGGCTTGGTCCCAGAACACCATAGAAATGCATTCAAAATGCACAGAGAACTCCAGAGAACTTGAACTTCAGAGCCCACGAGTAATTCTATGGAAGTCTAATTAGTCTTCTCTGCAGACCACATTTTAAAAAGCCATAGGATTAATGTCATTCCATTTTCCAGACCCACACATCTCCAAAGCAAGGGGAAAAAAAGTCATTTCAGAAGGATAATAAATACTACTGACAAACAAGACTGGAAAGGGTGGAGACTGGAATGGGGTTGGGGGGTGGGGAGACAAACTCTTCAGTTACAATCTTTTAGAAAAAAAAAGACAAATTTCAAATCAAGTTGCTCCACTAGACTACAAAAGCAGTTTGGAATGCTGGGCGGATGCAAAGGGATAAAGCAAATGTGGAGGGGGAGGGAGAAGGGGCCGATAAAGTTTCTGGCTACAATACAAGAGACGTATCATTACCATATGATCTAATGTGGGTGTCAGCTGGATGCGCTCACGCAGTGAAACCTTAGTTCTTAACTGTGCTATGGAGTAGAAGCAGGAGGTTTTCAACCCAGTGACAGTCACAGGGCAGCACCACCCCCTCCTCCTTCTTTCCACACCTGCAAACCCTTTTGCCTGGGCTGCATAGTTAGTGTTAATTACATCGCAGCTTTGAGGGCTCCTGTGGCAAATACCCGGATTAAAAGGTATGGCTTTCAATAATTGTCCTGAACTCTGCTACAGGCTAATAAAGCTTCTGTCAAGTGGAGGGCAGAAGAACATATCTGGTGAGAAAAAGGAACGAGAAGGAAGTTGTGCTAAACTTTTAGTAATCTTTAGACAACGTTAGAAATGAATTGCTCGAAAACAGAAGTACTCGATAAAACAAACGAAAAAAAAAAAGGCAAAACTGTTTGAATGCATTGGTTTTGTGCTCTTGCTTCTGTTCTTGCAAATATGCTTATTAAAAACTTGTAACCTAACACCATGACTTGTCTATATTGATAGTTTTGCGTTTGTACTGATGAAATGCTTGCTCTTTATAAACTGTCAGCAGAAAAGCATTCGTAACTAGCATATTGCTTGTGCCTAAATTAGGTATTTAAGGGTTTCTTCTCGTGCTGTGTTCTTGCATACTTCACAATCTTTAAAACACCAGCAAGACAAGTCTCTGGCTGTAGAAATATAATGCCTACTTCTGCAACATCAGAAATGAATAGGAATTATTACCAGAAAGGTGAAAAGGAACACAGGAAATATTTATTATGTTAAAGATCTGAGATAATACAGCTGCAGACCTCTTTGGCTATAAATGTTTCTGTCAATATTTTCAATGCAAATTAACCTTTCTTTATGAGGTGCATTCACTATGAGGTGAGGGTGGGGGTTGATTCTCATTTTAACTTAAAGCAGAGTAAGCAGAGGACCACTGGTTATGTGTGCCCCAGTGTGTGACCCCAGTGATCTCTGTGCCTGTGGCTTTTTTTTCCTGAAGCTGTTTATTTTAGCAGACCTCTCCAAAAGAAACATGGGTTTTATTGTTGCTCTTGTTTATAGACAAATGTATTTTTATTGCTTGTATTTTAATTATTCCTATTGTTACTGAAGTTTTAAATTCACCTTATAGTGAGGGATTTACAGATTTGCTTCATACATACATGTTAAGTTTTAACTCTGAAACACCTAACAATGATATAAGCATGTTTATACAAAAGTTAACCTGGATGAAATAGCTAAGTAAATAAAGAAAGATTGTTTTGGGGCCAGACAAATTACTTTTGGTGAGACATTTCTGAACTAAAACAACTCTTTTTAGTGGAAGAATGGCTTTACAAATATTTGAGAGGAACAGTTTCTACAAGATATAGTGTTGCTTCAGTCACAATCTGTTTGATTTTAAATTGCTTTTTGTTATTCTAGTTGCCATTTATCACAAAAGGGAAAAAATAAAAAACACTGAAGAAATGTTGAGGACCAGTGACTCTTAAGATTTCTCTTAAGTTAATTGCTCTAAACAGGCTGGATCTTTGAGTAGTATAAAAAAAATATTTTAAAAGAAATTTCATAGGAGAACTGGAACAAAATTTATAAGCATGTTTTTTTAGGGTAACAGAGTTCAAAAACATGCATATATGCATGCACACTTACACATATACACACATAAACAGGAGAGAGAGAGAGAGAGAGAGAGAGAGAGGAAGTTACTGAAATGGTATGCAGTCTGGCTATATCAGGCTTTAGTCTAAAGGAAGATTGAGCAGAGAATTTGTCCTATTTTAACAAGGTAAACACATATAAATAAAGATGGTGTTCCTCAAAGCCTGGGTTCAACATTTCCTTTTTAGGGTTGATAGGGAAGTCACCAGGCATGTCTGCTTTGGAGGGTAGATGACAAAGAGACATCTCCAGAAACGCTCCTTATTCTTATTAAATCTGAGATTACTTTGTTTCATTTCTTTCCTTCTTCTAAAATTACAAGGCATTAAATATGCAAGGCCAGCAAACTTGTGGTAAACCATAAACATTGTATTTTAATGTGAAGCAGTCTTCTCCTTTACTGCAATCCAAATGAACATCCCTAAACAATAACCTCCCTTTAAGAGTAGCTGAGTGGGATTGGGTTACTAGAGGACACTTGTCCTTGAACTTGGGGAAGTTGGTTGAATCACAATCTTTATGATTTTTTTTTTCAATTGAGAAATCACAATTCTGTGTGGAGTGTTCTGTTTTAGACATACTGCAGTATTAAATGTAAATTAAAAATGAATGTGGAGTTTGTTTTTTTTTAACTTGCAAAGTATATGTGTATTTCCTAGTGTATTTGGAAAGAGCTTCAAGGCTATACATTCTGTTGTATGTTATATGGAAACATAGTAGTGAGTAAATCCAACATATTTGCAAAGATGCAGCTTTTCTTGAGATCATGAGTCTGAAAGTGATGCCTTCAATGGTTGAGGATTACTTCTAAGAGCTGAAGAGGGATCTTAAGCCATGTCCATTCAAAAATAGGTGGCTTGATCTCTCTTTGGATTGTTCATTTTGAGTTATCTTTAATTAATATCCAAATAACTAGAAATTTGCTATGAATATACAATTTGGGCTTTAAGACATCAGAGTTGTTTAGTTTCTTGGAGCCAGCAGAACGCACTGTGTTATTAATAAACTGATGGTAGCTGAGTCACTTGTGTTCAAAATATTGTGCAAGGCATGGGTGAAGAACAAGGGATAATAAGGCACGCCCTAAGGGAGAACATCCACTAATGTTGGGGCAGGGTAAAGACAAAAAGCCCATTATAACATGTGATAAGTTCATTAAAAGAGGTCAGAATATCGTGCTTCAGATCACAGTAGCGGTAAGGAGCAGCACCCTGCTCAGAGGAGAAGTGAGGAGAGACAGGGGCGGGAGACCCAGAATCTCACGTAACCTTTAAACTTCTTCAGAAGGTAGGTAATCAAAATGGCAAAGCTGTCTAAGTGTTGGGGTTGAAGTAAAGAAAATGGAGAAATGAAGAAAATGTCTGGGCTGAAGTGGGAGAGAGAAAATGCAGAGAATTGTATCTTTAAGTACCAATTGATACCAAATAATGTCTGGCTTCTCATCCAACTCAGGAACCATGGTTATCATTGACAGGTCAGAAGAGGTTAACAAATTGTGTCAGTAGATCTGTACAGCAGAGCCTTAAATTTTATAAGATGGCTTGGGCAGCAACATGGTGGAAGATGATTTGAAATAATAGAAATATTTAGAGCAGGAACAAGTTGGAGTCTTTTATAATAATTTTATGGGGTGGTGGATGAGACCAAAGGAAACACAGGAGGACTTGGAGATGAATAGGGCTTAAGGAGGTGTCTCTGGAAGAAGTTGGAGATTTCTTAGTACAAAGGCACAGTTTTATTTGACTGTCATATGACAGCACTGAGCCAGCATGGTAATACAACAATGATTTCTTATTCAAGGACACCCGGCCAGTGATCTGGCATATCATCTTAATCCATACCCCAAGATGAGACACACTATTTGATACTGTTTGAATTGCTACTGGCAAGGAAATGGTTTACTTATGTCTGTAATCACCTTTACCTCTTTTAAAAGACCTTTTGGTGAATGCTTGACTTCTTCATGACAAATGTTATTTTCTATACTTTTCCTCTGTACTCTCACTCTGCTATGAGATATTATGTATCAAATCACACATAAACTAAGTGGCATCCTTTCTCAGAAACCCTTCTCTTTGTTTCCCTGGTCCCCAGGTCGTGAAAATACATGAGCTAATCATGAAGGCGACTCTCATCTTCTTCCTTCTGGCACAAGTCTCTTGGGCTGGACCATTTGAACAGAGAGGCTTATTTGACTTCATGCTAGAAGATGAGGCTTCTGGCATAATCCCTTATGACCCTGACAATCCCCTGATATCTATGTGCCCCTACCGATGCCAGTGTCATCTTCGAGTGGTGCAGTGTTCTGATCTGGGTAAGTGTGTCTGGCCAAACGTATGCCTCTTCTTCATGGAACTGAATTCTCTTGAGTGCTTGGCTCTTTGAGGTCTCATCTCTGCAATTCCAGAAGTAAGAGACATACCCCCTAAAGAGGAGTAGGGCAAATAGTCAAGGAGAAAAAGAATTAACTTTGAGGCTAGGACATTTTAGGCTTTCCATACTACACGGCCCCACCTCTCACCCTTTTCAATCAGGTCTACAAAGGTTTGTAGTGAATCACTTAAAAAAAAATATCTTAATGACTTGAATAGATCCCCTTTTTGCAGAGTAAAATGTCTACCAATACATCATCTATATTGTGTTTCCAAGGGGGATGTTTATTCTTTCCCATTTTCATTTTCGTTGCTTTTTCTAAATTATTGATTTGGTTTCCTAAAATGTTAGATACTATGAAAACTTGGAAAGTCCCTTTACTCTTTACAGGTTCCAGGCAACAGAGATTAAACATTGCTAACTTGTAAAATACATAGTTATCAGAAGCAAAATGAGTTGGATTGTGCAACAGAAAATTATCTTCAAGATGCACAAGTATTCCCTGCATTCTCTGGTCTGGATTCCCATGTAGCTTTGGCAGCCGATTATGGTATTTAGAACTATTCAAAAGAAATATTTATAACTAAAGCACAATGTAAATATCTGATATAATCTCATGTTCTGAAACTTCATCCCAATACACTAAAGAGAGCTGGCTTATCTGTTTGAAAGTAAAAATTGGCCTGGAATTCCAAAAGCCACATGATTAGAAGATAAATCTTCAGAAAGTTTGGAGGCCCAGCAGTTGAGCCAAAGGTTAATGCATTGGCTTCCCATGGCAGCTGCTTTCCCTTCTTTCTCTTTACTTGTCCATTTTCTTATAGCAAAGGAAAACATGATCACAGGACTAGTGTTTTTGCTGTGTGTCTTGCTTATAGAAGAAATACCACAGCATAAGAAGGTGCTTCACAGAGAAGCCCCGCAGTTATTCAGGGCAATATGCTAGGCATATTTTGCAGATAAATGGTCAGTAATATTAACCAGGGAAATATGCTATACAGAGGAGCACAGACAAACATAGAAGTAAACTGTTCAGCATCAACAACCAAGAAACACTTATCTCAGTTTTCAACGTTGACACTTTAAAACTTCAGTGAGGGTATACATGGAGGCTTTCAGGAGGCTAGAGGCAGTTTCTCTGGTTGCTCAGTGATCTGGTAAGTGTGTTCTTCCCTGTGATGGATCAGTGGCACTCCAGATGTAGGAATATATATTATTATCTGTTTCCTTAGAACTAATATTTTCAGAGGTTTTAATGAGACAAAACAGATGCAATGTTCAAACTTTTGTCAATATTGACTATATAGTATTTAATATAAGTAATTTTGTATTTAAATGCTTGACTGTGTGTTTTCCTCTAGGGCTGAGGTTCTCAACCTTCCAAATGCTGTGACCCTTTAATATAGTTCCTCATGTTGTGGTGGTGACCCCACAGTGATAAAATGATTTCTTGTTGCCAATTTATAACTGTAATTTTGCTACTCTTATGAATTGCAATGTAAATACTTCTAGAGATAGAAGGTTGTTAAAGGAGTTGGAGCCCAGAGGTTGAGAGCCACTGCTCTAAGGGTTATTTGTGCCAGTGTTAAACCACATTGATTCTTCAACATCTTTTTAATGAGAGTAAATGAAAAATGAGAAGCTGGAGCTCAGCCATTTGTTTATAAGGAGATGTGAAAGCTTCTGGAAGATTCCCGGGATGTTTGGCTCCAGTTATCTCCAGTGTAGCATCATTTCCTGGTTATCTAGAACACAGAGGGCTGAGAAAGTACACATGAATTTGCCAAGTACTTCTGCATGTTTTGTTAAAATGTAGTTTGAGATTTAAACCAGAAGTCAGTGTGAGACCCATAGTTCCATTCTATCTTTATCAGATGAAGAACTATTTTGGAAAACTGATCAGCAAATGTAGTCTTTATCAAATTAAGGAGTCCAGTTGTTACCAAAAGGAAAGGACAATTCATTCCTTTTATATTTTCTATTAACGGATATGTAATTTTATATAAATTGCATATATTATATGGAACATGAAATATTTTGATACATATACATCGAGTTATGCTTTAATCTGTTAGACATACCTATCATCTCAGACATTTAGCACTTACCCATGAGGATAATCTTTCCAAAGCCTTTCCTCTAGCTTTCTGAAACATTTGCTACACTGGACTAATCTAGAGTTGCCTGGTTGTGTAATACACCTCAGAACAACATTCTCTAACTGAACTTAGTAGCCTTGGGTTATCAGACTTTCCTCATTAACCCTTTCCACCTACCCCCTGGTTAGCACCATTCTGTGCTCAACTTCTGTAAGATCAGTTTGTATATATTCCACAGAGGAGTGAGATCATACAGTACCTGTCTTTCTATTTCTTGATTGATTCACTTAACATAGCTCTCTCATGTTGCAAAAGACAGGATTTAACAGTTTTAATGAACAATGGTCTCTTGTGTGTGTGTGTATATATATATATATATATATATATATATATATACATATATATATATATATCACAATTTCTCTAACCATTCATCAGTTAACACATACTAGAACACAGTGTTGTATTAAATTACAAAACTTTCATCCAGAAAATGGAACAATAGATATGAGAGACAATGGGAGAACATTTTTTTGACTATACAACTATGAGTTTTTTCATTTTTTTTCAGAAGAAATAATGAACGCCAAATATCCACTAACAAAAAAATTAACTATATATATATATATATATATATATATACATGAGAGAGAGAGAGAGAGAGAGAGAGAGAGAGAGAGAGACTGAGACTATACCAAGAAAGGCAATCTTGGGTACTCCAGATAACTCCAGCTTAGCAGCACAGAATGCTATTCATAAGAATAAATCTTTGGGGATCCAGTCCAGACTAGACTTCCATGACCTTTGATCCTGTTAATATTTGGTTACAAATGCATAAGAGACCATAACTGAGAGCAAACTTTTTGATCCCTTGCCAGATTCCTTGTTTTAGGTCATAAAATAAATGATAATGTTTGAAAGCTCCCTTCTTTGACAGGCATTCATCAATGGTAACAGTTATTTTTTCAAAATGAAAAATAGACCTAAATACACATTTCTCAGAACTGACCCATTAACACATGAAATAAAATACATCAAAGGTCATTCATCATTGGGGAAATGCTTATCGAAACTATATCACTGGACAGCAGTAAAAATGACTTTATCAGGAATACTAAAGTAGCCAATTCTTAGAAGGATGTCTAAAAAAGGGAGTCCTTGGACTCTGTGGGCAAGAATTAAAATAAAAATAGCCCTCATAGAAAATGATATGGAGAGTCCTCAGAATATTAAAAGTAGCACATTACCATACAGATGTTCTACTCCTGGGTACGTATCAGAGAGGTACCTTCATACCCATAGGCGATGGAACACCATTCACAGCCAAGAACCGCTCACAGGAAGTATGCAGATGAATGTAGCTCATTCCTTTCCAAATGTGGTCTAACCTTGATCTTGATCAGATATTCTGTTCTGTGTGCTTGGTATCTTGGAGGAAGATCATTTCTCTTGCTTATAGATTTTTGGCTCAGTTATTGTTGATGGGGCCAGGGATCACCAAGGA
Organism: Mus caroli; assembly: GCF_978045245.1. Lineage (NCBI taxonomy): Eukaryota > Metazoa > Chordata > Mammalia > Rodentia > Muridae > Mus > Mus caroli. The sequence goes on from NW_028227264.1 coordinate 97,031,227, forward strand.
GTGTGATTTGGTAATAAGTTTGATCTCACTGCTAGAATACATATGAGCCCTGAAAAGTCAAATACACACAATCATTGTCTTATGTTTACTTTTTAAAAACTAAGCACATAATGACTGATGTTTGAAAAGTATCTCAATGCCTTTAAAATAATTTAAAAGAGCTTTGTCTATATGGATGAATATCCTTGAATTCAAACTTGCTTTGTCCTCTCCTGTATGGAACTTGATATTTTAAAAGGGCTTTTCTCATTTAATGAGTGGCTATGTATATTATATTGCTAGACAAGGACTTAAAATACATATAAACATTCTTACAAGAGTAACGTTTATATTCAGGATACTAGTTTGTAGATAAGCATCTGAACCGCAAGGCAATTAATGACATGAGTTCTATCTTCCTTGAAAATGATTGTCTCGTAGGTACATGGCTCATGAAGCTGACAAAGGCAGGTGTGGAGGCAAAGTCCAATATTCGTAGGTACTCAGCAGACTGACGAAAGAGGGTTGCAAGCTCAAGGTCCATTTGGGCTACAGAGAGAGAGAGAGAGAGACATAGAGAGAAACTGAGAAAGATTGAGGAAGAGACAGAGATGGAGAGGAGAGAGACAGAAACCCAGAGAGAGGTAGAGAGAAATGAAAAAGGCAGAGACAGAGGTCAAAGGTCATCCTAGATAAGTAAGGACCTATTATCAAAATAAAAGGTAAAGACCTTTTATTGCTGCCATAATCTATCACCTCCTTTTATAAGCATTGAGGATTCGCTTTAGTTTGAACTGTTAGTGTTTAGTCATCAAAATGATTCGTACCTCTAAGGTATTTCCATCTCAGTGCTTTGAATGAGAACAGAGAGTCTCAAGTGTTTGAACTTGGCACTCAATCATCTCTAATTCATAGCTTGATTAATTTTTAATTCAAGTCACTCTGAAGCTAAAAATTGTCTTAACATATCTGATATTTTATTGAGTTACAAAAAACTGGAGTTTTTAAATAGAATTTTTAAAAATTGTATTTAATGTCCTAATTAAGCAGAATTAAGTTGGTGAAGGGCAGATTTGGGTATAATCATTTTGTTGGGAAGCATCTGCTAACTGAATGAAGGCTTTCTATGCACACATGGACCTTTATAGGTAAACTCTCTGAAGATGCTGAACTTCATGGAACAAAGATGTACACAACAGTAGACATTACTCACAAGAAGAACTAGCTCAAGGTTAAGATGTTTACATTAAAAAAATTGTGTTTGCTATACCTGCAAAATAAAATTTTGTTTCCAGGGAAATCTTTATTAATAATTGTAATGTAAAGAAGAGAAAAACAGAGAGATGTAGATTTTAATCATCAGCAAAAAAAAATGTAGCTTAAATTTTCTATATTGATACAAATCATAATAGGAATTGAGACTAGCTCTACTTGTGATAGATAATTAATTTGTAATACGATTTACTGATTTCTCATAAAGGGTATCTTCTAAAAGGTATCATTGAGATATGCTTTCAGGGAAACTTACAGTTTGTGACCATAATGAAAAAGACAAAAATTTATTATTAAAATTAAAATAATAAGAATTATGTAACTATCTCAACTTACACATGGTATTTCACCACCATTGGTAACTCCAGATCCAAGAGAGATCCAATATTCACTGGATGGCACTCCATCATCACTAGTCACACATGTGGTAAAAAAAAAAAAAACAAACATGCAGGCAAAAAGTCACATACATACAAATAAATTCATTCTTAAATTTTTTAATAAGATGAACTTTTAATTTACTGAAGAACTTCAACTAGTTCATTGAACTACATTAATTATTATGTGCACTCTCTCTCTCTCTCTCAAAATAGCTTTTAGGTAATTTCCAGAAATTTCATATAACACATAAATATATAATAAAATAAATAATAAAAATGAAATAAAACATTCATGAGTAAACTCTAAAAATAACAACAGCTTATTGTGTATATTACCAATTACTCTATAAATATTGGTGTGTTTATTCCATTCCTAGCTAATATTTATTACAATCCATGTTGTACATATATTGCACAGTTGCAGGAAGATGGTAGTATCACCAGTGACTAAATTTAGGGTCTTGCATGTTTACACTCTTGCAGTAAGCAGTGAACTGGGTCCACTCTCCAGTTTTTAAGATTCCCTTCAGTCTTCTTTAAATTGTAGTTCCACAAATTTTCCTTCATGTTACTTCCAAGTCATTTTTTGAAAAAGTTGAGCTCCCAACTTTATGATATTATCTTGACTCATTTCAAATGAAAGTGTAGATCTATTAATCAAATTCAAAATTAATTTGTATATAGGTTTTGGTCAATATCTCTCCATGAATGTATATTTGTTTTCCCATCTAGCAGCTTATAGTTTATCTTTCTCCAAGATAAGTATATACTATGGAAAAAAGTTGTTAACCCAGACCCCAGGGCCATGTAAAACAGAGAGAACAAACAATCTTTTTCAGCCACACATGTGACTAAAGATGCCTTAAAAATATGTCACAGTCAAAGAAGAGGCAAAATTTCACAGGTGAAGACAAAGGACATGGCATATTTGATGGGGAGATTCATTTGATAATTGAAAACTTAGGACTAAAGTGAGGAAAGTTTTGTCATAATACATTGGAGGAAAAAGAAAACCTTAATATAAAAAACTAGGATGCAGAGAGATTTTATAACACAACATAGCAGAAAAACATTTCAAGAGCATGCTCATGAATTCTTCAGTGCATGATTACAAGGCAACTTTATTTTTTAATTTAATTTATTTTTCTTTCTTTACTTTATCTCAATTACTGCTCCTTCCCTTTCAAGCCTTCCACAATATTTCCTCATCCCCTTCCTCTTCTCCTCTGAGCAGGTGGGGATGCCTCTAGGTATCCCCCTGATTCTGGCACTTCAAGTCTAAGCACTTCCTCTTTCATTGAGGCCAGACAAGGCATCCCAGCTAGAAGAACATATCCCATGTGTAGGCATAAGCTTTTGGTATATGCCACTTTCCAGTTGTTTAGGACCCATATGAAGATCAAGCTGCACATCTGCTGCATATGAGTGTAGAGGCCTAGGTCCTATGTGTATGTTCTTTGGTTGGTGGTTCAAAATCTGACAACTCCAAGAGTCCAGGATGGTTGACTTTGTTGGTCTTCCTGTGGAGTTCCTGTCCCCTTGAGGGCCTGCAATCCTTCCTCCTATTCTTTCATGAACGTCCCCAAGCTCCATCCACTGTTTGACTGTGGGTGTCTGCATCTGTCTAAGTCAGCTGCTGGGTGGAGCCTCTCAGAGGACAACTTGATCCTGCCTCAAGCATAACAGAGTATCATTATAATAGTGTTAGGGGTTGGTGCTTGCCCATGGGATGGGCCTCAAGATGGGCAAGTTGATTGGTCATTCCCTCAATCTCTGCTCTCCCATGCCTGCATTTCCTGTAGGCAGGGATGAAGCTTGGGTTAAAAATTTGGCAGCTTGATGTTTTATTACTAATGTGCCAGAAAGAAACCTGTGCATGAAGCATCCAGAAAACCTTCAGAATGGAAAGCAAAACAAAACAATAACATAAACCACTTCTCTATTTATCCTGCATTTGCAGGTGAACAAGCAAAGACTCTACGAAGATGAGAATGTAGGCCATCAGCTTGTGGTTTCTAAGAAGTGTGGGTTCAAGGCCCTGTCGGGCTGATGAGTATTTGTAGAGGAAGAACCTTGAGTGAGCTCTACAGGGTAATAGAGTCAGAGCAATGGGTGAATGTGTTTTCTCACAAAACATTCATGGTATGAACCAAAGTGAATTTCTAGGAATGAGGGTGTTCAGGATGAGATGGTGCTCAGGATGAGGTGGTGCTCAGGATGGGGTGGTGCTCAGGATGGGGTGGTGCTCAGGATGAGGTGGTGCTCACATGTATGAATAGCAAAGCCGATATTTCAATGGCGAGGACTCATACCATCTTGGTTATTGGTCTAGTTTAGCTAGGATCTATTATGGCAGTTTTACTTCTCTGGTCTTGTTTAGTCAGGATAAAAAAAAAAGAGGGTTGACTTAGATTACAAATTACCTCCCTACCCTCCTCCTTTGTTTCTGAGACACATTTTCTTTTAGACAAGAACTCAGTATGTAACACTGGCTGAAAACAAATCTATTACAAATACAGTTGAAATAAAGCTTAATAAAATAACGTGGCCTTCCAGCACAAATCAAGTCATTTTTAAAAGGAGTTATATTTAAAAGTAAATAGATAGATAGTTGATAGATAGATAGATAGATAGATAGATAGATAGATAGATAAATAAAAGCAGAGAATGTGTGTGAGAGAGAGAGAGAGAGAGAGAGAGAGAGAGAGAGAGAGAAATAGAGAGATTTTTACATCAAAAGTATTCAGATTAACTTATCTACTTTTCTTATTTGAATGTAGTCTGCTAAGCAACCTCATTTAGCTGACATTAAAGGCTCTTTCCCTTTGTGACGTTCTAAGAACTCATATTATGGGTAATCTACCCATTGTAATTTACCTAGATCTTTGAATATGCTAATTTACAGTGGGACATTTTATCTAGATATAAAATGTCCAGAATTAATATATAAAATATACAGATATAAAATATACAGAATTAGGGGGAGGAATCTGGTGTGAGAACAATGTTTGTTTGTTTGTTTTGCCGGGGGGCATATAAATAAACCTGACACATGAAATATTATGTTGCAAGCCTAGAGGGTTATCTTTTAGTCATGTTCATTATTCCTAATGAGAATTTTGTTTATGCCATTAAACCCTTCCTAAAAGTCACCAGGTAAAGGAAGTTACCACGCTGCCTTACATTTCTGCTTCAATCAAGAGCTTTCACAGCAAGGTTTTATAAATTATTATAGTACTGTTGGGAAGGGAATAGCATAACATAACTTTAATTGAAATAATCACTATAATTATGTAATTCAAAGTAGTCATGATGAACTTCAGTGTATGAGGTTCACCAAATGAGTATGAATCCATTAGTACTTCAGAGCAAATATGTAAGCATTATAATTTTATCACTAAAATGGACCCCCAAGAGCTAATTTGCAAGAGTCACAAGTCTCAGTGGGTAATTTTCTTTTATGCTCCATCTCCAGATATAACACATGTAACTTAGCTTAAGCAATTTCTGTCATAAAGTTCAAGGGTGACAACATGAACAAAAGGGTGAGCCTTCCAGAGACAGAGTCCTTTCCTTACGTGCATGGGATTTTTTTTTTTCACACCATCTTGACATTGTTCAAATGTTAAGACAGCCTTTAGAGTTTTATCTCATAATTATACAAAAGTAAGCATAAAAGGAAATTAAATCTCTGACAGAAAGCAGAAAACAAGCACTAATGAGAAACAGGACTACATTCCAAAGGAAAGGAAATCGTGTCTTTTTGTGGTTGGATCACACTAATTATCACAGATTTGGCAAAAGGCTACATCCTCTAATTGCAAGCAATTAGCAAATTGACATTTTTGAAAATGGCTGTGATTACGGTTGTGGAGTACCCTCCGTCACCCTCCCACAAGGTAGCTGTTCTATAGTCTACTTCCCAGTGCTGAACACACGTCAATCTTTCATTTCTATGGGAACCATGCCTGTAATGAGTTCAGTGTTTATAGAACATATGATGTCAGTTGAGTATCACCTGCATTAGATACTGAACTTTACTAAGACACTGGTCATTGCTATGAACAATATTTCCTACTCCTATAATTGGAGAGGCAGTCTCTGGACAAGACCAACAACAATAACAACAACAACAACAAAGACCTCTTAGAAATAAGTGATTTTTAAGTGTATGTAATTATCATGGAAGAAATGGAAGAGATTTGAAATTTGATAGCCATGTGGTTTCTGAGTACATGCTCATTAAAGGCTCAGAACTGGAAAGCTATCTTCCCAACATAGTTGTTATTATACTCTGTTGTGATTGCAGTTCTAATGAAAAACTATAGTGAATTGTATTTTTCATGAGTTATACTCCCAAGTGAGTAAAGTCTGTTTGCTTCGACTGCATATGCAACCTCCAGTCAATGAAACAAAGTATTTTCCAAGGAGTCAGAACTCTTTAGTATTTCAAGCTTTATAGTTATGGAAAACTTGTTTCTATTCAAAATTTAAAATTTTTGTTATGATATCTGAAAGTAGAGGGATTGTCACACTATGTGAGAGTAGAATTTCCAAGTTGTTAAATTTTTTTAAAAAGTGTGTGTGTGTGTGTGTGTGTGTGTTTATGTGTGTAAGCAGAGGGTGTATATATGCACACCTATTTATATGAATCTGCATTGTGTGGATATAAGTGCCCATGAAGCCAAAGAAGGACTGGAGTCATTGCAGTTGGATTTGCAGGCAGTTGTGGCCTCTTGTTGTAGCTGATAGAAATCAAACAGCAGACCCACTGCAGAAACAGCACACACTTGTAAACACTGTGTCTCTGAACTCAAATATCCAGTTTTTATTTTACCTCCTACATCCCTTAAAATAAATATGAAAATATGTATTATAATTGGTTAAATGAGTAGTGAATCATATTTTTGACCATCAAGGTCATAACTTGGTTGTTATATGTCTATATTGATGTACCGAAAATCTACATTCCAAAATTAAGGCTTCATAAAGTTAGTTTCACAGAACTTATGCCACCAAAATTTATTCAACCATAGACCTCTTGGTTATAAAATGGCAATTAAAACTGATATAGTCATGGCACTCTATTTCAAATGAAAAGAATTACTCTCCCAAAAGCTTCAATTTTCAATGTATGGACAGGAACCTGTTTACAAGTTCAAATGACTTTAAGTTTTCATGGAAATCCATGTCAGTGTTAGATTTATAAAAGTTGATGCAAGCTTCGGTTGGAGCCCTTGTATTTATAGGGTATTTATATAGGTAGTACAGGTTACAATTCTAGCAAATATTTACAAAACATTTGTTAAGGCTTAACATGTAGCCAAAAATTAGAGCCTTGTCCTAAGAGGAGCAAAAAATTCCACTGTGAGGACCAACAAATACATAAGAAACATTTTTAGTTTGGAAACTAAGCTAAGGAAAAAAAATTCTTGACTTGGTTGGGAAAGATGAAACAAACAGTTTCAACTACAATTGATGTAAATCTTGGGGGAAAATACATTACAGACAAACTGGCACCTTAATTCCCTTGTGTATTGGTTAGGGTTTTACTGTTGTGAACAGACACCATGACCAAGGCAAGTCTTATAAAAAACAACATTTACTTGGGGCTGGCTTACAGGTTCAGAGGTTCAGTCCATTATCATCAAGGTGGGAGCATGGCAATATCCAGGCAGGCATGGCGAGAGCAGAGCTGATGGCTAAGACATCATCCAAAGGCTACTAGTGGAAGACTGATTTCCAGGCAACTAGGGTGAGGAACTTAAGCCCACAGCCACAGTGACACACCTACTCCAACCAGGTCACACCTATTCCAACAAGGCCACACCTCCAAATGGTGCCACTCCCTGGCCCAAGAATATACAAACCATCACACCTTGTAAACACACACTTTTTATATGTTGGAGATGGTTATAATCCAAGTATTTAATAGGTTAGGCAGAAGAATTGCAGATGGAAGAGTAGCCTACAAAATTAAATATTGTATCAAAAATTAAAAAACAACAACACTGTTTTATGATGCCGTCTTTGGGGATTTCTTCTCAGAGGTTATGCCTTCTTGTTTCCCCTTTGCTAGGTTTGGACAAAGTGCCCTGGGATTTTCCACCCGACACAACCTTGCTAGACCTGCAAAACAACAAAATTACAGAGATCAAAGAAGGGGCCTTCAAGAACCTGAAGGACTTGCATGTAAGAATCATTTTATCTTATTATTTGTTCTAAGACCAGACTCTAATGGTATTTTCAAAAGAAACCTACAGTGAGATCAAAACAGGCTGCGGTAATGAAATAGTACATAACTGTGCGCTTATCTGATTCTATTCCTGGCAACGACAGATAAGCAGACCACCATATTAAGTAGCCACTAACAAAACGTCATCACCAATATTTCTACATATAATCCATGTGTCGTCACTATTTACTTAAAACATCTTTATACTTTAATCTTTGTCAGTGTTTCCATGAATGAATACATGTACTGTCACAAATAGAGGGCATTTTGATTATAGAATAAAACACAGAACTACTTAATTCTAGTGTTATTTTATGCTTTTGTTTCTTTTGTTGTGATTTATTCTCTAAGAGAGGTGTGAATGGCCTTGGAAATTCTCTTGGTATCAACAGAATAAGGAATAACCACCATTTTATTCATGTGTGTGTGTGTGTGTGTTTAACTTATGTCTCTTCTACTTATGTTCAATATGATATTCAAGAATGCATTGGAAAGGGAAGATACTTTCAGATGGGTTTCATAAGAACATTTCATAAAGGCCTTGTTCATAAAGCAGCTGGAAAATGAGGCATTGTGAGGCACTCAAATCTGAGGGTAGCAGGAGGTGGGAGAGCTATGGGGCAGAACACTAGAAGGTCTCACTTCATCGTCTACATTACTTAATCTTCTTAGAGTGTGGTCAAGGCACTGGGTTGAGGCAGAGTTCAGCTTCCTCAGACATAGAGTACTAAGTACCCCAAACAAAAAAGCAAGAACATCCTTGTCTTGGGAAATGTGACATGACTGAGTCAAATTGTGTCAAGCTTCCTGAGGCAAACCTTTGAAGTATGACTACAGGTCTGACTACAGAGAGCACTGGAATCTCTACAAAATATATCTTTTATTTTTCAGTTGGATTCCTATGGGAGAAGTATGATACCTTTCAAAATACCAGTGAACATTTAATATAGGCAAGCCAGGCATCAACATCTAAAGTACCTTGTACTATGAAAACCTCAACCTCTATACTCTACTGTGGGGCCATTCTCTGAGTACTAAGTATGATGCTTGACAAAGCCCATTGAGATGGCCTTAAAGAACATTCAGAGATGGATGATCATGGGAGAAAGTAACTGAGTGTCATGTAGGTTGACATAATCAATAGAGATATCAATGCCTACATTGAATGAAAAGTGACATATCTTATTTGAAAGTCACAATGAGAAAGAATGACTACAGTCACTTCTCTCAACAGTGAGACAACACAATTCTTCTGGTGGGGAGAAATTTCAGAGAAGCACATTTGTATTCCATATTAAAATCTAATTTAAAGAGAATTTACAGAAAATAGAACTTCTAGTGATATGGCCCCAACTGTGGTCATAATGGTTCGTAAACATTTTATTTTAATGATGAATGTCATAGTAATATAATTCTGAGGCCTAGGGCACTTATTCATGTTATTTATTATGCTCATTGATGAAATGCATATTAAAATCAGAGATATATAATAAAATACATCTATAAAATGTACCAGCCTGCTGTTACATAGTAGAATAGGGAATGTAGATATAAAAGCAATAATGAAATGCAAAATGGAATAGGCTGGTCTGAAAACATTACAAAGTTAATATAGTCAAAATGAGATTTCGTAGTAAATTTCTTGACAGCTGAGAAGATGGTCGTGATGTATATCCATGGACAGTATACTAGATTTGTACAAGAAATCAACTGTTTTTCTCAATCTATAGATTCTATATGGATGATGCTAACTAATGTATAATGTGAAAGACTTAAAATTAACATTGCAACCATTAAAAAAAAACTCTGTATCAGTCAGATAAGGTAGTAGTATATATGAAAAAGGTAAGGTCAAATTGTCAGTATGTCCCAACATAAACAACATATACGTAAGTTGTGAGTGTTGAGAGAAAAATCTAATGCCAGTGTATATTCAATTAACAGGTAGGGTTTTTTTTTTGTTTTTTTTTTTTGTTTTGGGTTTTTTTTTTTTTTTAAGACTCAAAGGATTAGTGGCGTATTGAAAAGCAAAAATGGAAAGGGGGTTCACTGTGTAAGAGAAAAGGAAAGGCAGTAAAAAAAAATGAGAATAAAATGTCACAAAGACTGAGTGAAAGTTATTGAGTCTGCCTGAATGAGGAAATGGCCTGAGCCCGAGCCAGGTGCTTTTTGGAGTGCTCTGCAGCACTGCTCCTAGGATGCCTGTGAGTCCCACACCCAGCCGGGCTCATGGCTTTCATCAAAGCTTCGTGGCAGAGTTGATGGCAAAATCAGCAATATTTGTCTCTGACTCTCTAAGTCGCTGCTAAAACAATTTTAGAAAAGTGAAACTAAAGAACGAGTACCATTTAAATGAACTGATACAGCTTAAAATATGAACTTACTTTGCCTACATTTTATTCCAAATCTGCCCGTTTTAGGGAAGGAAAGTTACAATTTTAGACATATAAGGGTAATCTGAGCCTGGGTTTGAAAGGTCCTGAGCCTGAATTTGAAAGGTCCTGAGCCTGGGTTTGAAAGGTCCTCATAGAAAGACATCCAGTTTCTGCAAAGCTCTCCTTAAATCGGCCACAGATGACAGGCATTCTCTCTATAAGTAAGTTTCCTTCTGGAAGTTTTGTGAAGCATTCCTCATCTTGGTGAGCCTCTGTTTCTACTTCAAAGTATCCATCGGAAGAAGAGAAGAGTTCATTAGAACCTGTGATCATGCAGGGATGCCAAATGGCTATTTACCTCTCAGTCTTTCATTCTCTATTCCTTCTTTCCTTGTTATTATGCAAAAAGACGTTATAATTTTGGTTAGGAAAACTGTGTTGAGATGACAAGGGAGGAAAGATACAAAAGTTTAGATAGGATTAAAATAGAAAGGTCTAAGCAGGGAGAAGTCCTTTATGCCCTAATTTTTATCTTCATTTACAACTCAGTGGGTTATTTCTTGAATAGCTTTACATAGACCATATGTACATATAGATGCATGTGTATGGACAACTTTTATATAATAATAAAGCCATGTTTCTTATGCTACTTTCAAATTGCGGCATTGTAAACATAGCAAGGAAGGGGTTTTAAAATAAAAGTCAACAAAAGTTTTCAGCCACTGAAAACTAAAAAATTATCTGTGTGGCACTCACAGTATTACAGGTGTGTAGGTTTCCATCCCAGGAGGCCTTAAGTTAATTAATCCTTCTGGCTGTTGTTTTATTATCCTGCTCTATAGATACAGGAACTCAGGCAGAGAGAGATGGGTTTCTATTTCACACAGCACATAAGAGCCAGAACTTGAGTGTAGAAGCTGACCTCCTATACTCAGGAGCATAGCTGTGAGATGGAGTCCAATAAGACTCTTGGAACAATACTTGGGACAGCAGAAGCCCTATATAAAGGTCTTTTGGGAAAAATGTATACAGTATTAAAAGTCATATTTCAACATTCAACGGAGTAAACCAGGCCTTTTAAACTGGAATCCATACATTGAACAATGTCAAAATTAAGGTTCTACAATCTCTAGTATCAACGAATGTGGCAATTTGCCTTTCTGTGCTCTTCTGGCTTAAGACATCACTGATATTTTTCTTTAAAATAACTTTCAATTAAAAATATTCGATAGTTTATTATTATGTTTTTTTTTTACTCTTCTACAACTCCTCCCAGATACTACCCATTTCACTATCCACCCAACTTCATGATCTCTCTCTCTCTCTCTCTCTCTTCCTCCAAAATCAAAACCAATCAGATAATAAAATACATAAATAGAAAGAAAGCAGTCTGACAAACAGTATCAAAATAAAACAAAAGATAGAAAATCCAAATAAAACAAAAGATAGGGAATCTGTTTTGTGGTGGCTGCCAGGCACTCATGGGTATAGAGCCTGTCTGGAATATAATTGTTATACCTAGTGACCCTCCATTGGACAAAAATTATTTTCCCTTTCTTTTGTAGGTATCAATAGCAAATAGCTTCTTAGTCAGAGTGGGAGATTTTCTTCACTCCATTTCTCAGAAATGGTTTTTGTTTTTGTTTGTTTTTTTCTTTTTTTTTTTTGGTCTCGTTTGAATGTGTGCACCCCTTGTGAGTACCATCACAGTCTCTTTCAGTTCATTTGTTTACCAGTTCTGCTGTGTCTAGAAGATGCTGTTCCTTGGAGTCACTCACTGCGTCTGACTCTTGCAATTTTTCCTCCTTTTTAAAACATAGATCCCTGAGTATTGGGGAGGGCTGTGGTTGCCAAAGACATCCCAATTAGGGCTGAATGCTTCAAAATCTCTCAGTCTCTACATATTATTCCGTTGTTGGTATCCCTGTTAATCACCATCTAGTGCAAAGGGACGTTTCTCTGGATAAGGCTTCACAGTGGTTTGGTCTTTGTGTATAACAATATATTATTAAGTCTCATTTATTTCTATTTTATTTTAGCAGAAAAATAGTAGTAGATTTTTGTCTAGGTTCATGACTAGGTTCCCTAGTCTCATGTTCTTGGAGATGTTAATGTAACAGGTGTGGATTCGATCTTATGGAAGGGACCTTAAATACAATTAAAATGTGACTGGCTAATCTCATATCATATATATGACTGTTGCATCAATAGCTCTTTTAGGCAGGTCTTTGTTGTAGGTCATAGGGTTGTAATTGGTGACACTGATGATAGCATTCTCCTCCAATAGCCTGCTAGTCATTAGAGGAAAAGCATCTATTTGGGCACCAGTACTTTTCCTCCATGTTTGATGACATAGTAAGTGGTATCTTCAGGAATAGGGACTTCCCATTGTGGAAGCTGACCAATGACCTTGACAATATTCTCTGATGGATATTTGGTGTGAATGCAGGCCAATTATTCCACATAATTCCTGACACAGAGAGTCTTACTTGGTAACATAATTATTTAGTTGGAACATTCTCTCCGATATTATATGGTGAGTCCATTTAAATTATTTTTTTTACTTGTATGCATTTTGGGATGCTTCTACTATGTTAGATTTCCATACAGCTGTACAAAAAGTCTTTTTTATTATTGATTTACTGGTATATCCCAAGTTCTGACCTCCTCACAGTTACCCCATGTTGAGTCTCTTTTCCCATCAACACTACCCTTAGCCTATAAGAGGGTAGCACCCCCCCCCAGGATAACTCCACGCTCCCCAGACATCATGTCTTTGTAGGATTAGGTACATGTTCCCTCACTGAAGCCAGACAAGGCAGCCCTCTGTTACATATGTGCCTTAGCCTCGGACCAGCTCCTGTGTGATCTTTAGTTGTTGGCTCAGTCTCTGGGAGCTCCCATGGGTCCAGGTCACTTGACACTGTTGGTCTTCCTGTGAGGTCACCATCTCCTTCAGGGCCGTAAGTCCTTCCCCTTCATCTCTAGGGGTCCCTGCCCTCCATCTAATATTTGACAGTGGGCTTCTGCATCTGTCTCAGTCAGCTGCTGGGTAGAGCCTCTCAGAGTGCAGCTAAGCTAGGCTTCTCTGTCTGTAAGTACAAGGTAGCATCACTAATAGTGTCAGGGATTCGTGCCTGCCTGTGGGATAGGTCTCAAGTTGGGCTGGTCATTTGGTCAGTCATTCATTCAGTCTCTGCTGCATCTTTGTCCCTGCATTCCTTTTTAGACAGACCCAGTTTGGGATCAAAATTTTGTAGGTGGGCTGATGTTCCCATTCCTCCATTGGGGATCCTGTCTAACTACTGTCTCATCAGGTTCCATATCCCCACTGTTGGGCACTTTCACATGAAGTACTGGAAAAGTACCACATCCCAGATCTCTAGAACTTGCTAGAGGTTCCTCTCCCCAACCCCCAGCAGCTGCATAATTCCATTTATTCTCCTGGCCCTCTGGAGAGGAAGGTCTTCACCACCTCTCCTGTCTCCACCATACCTGACCCTTCCCACTTTTCCCCTCCCTCTCCCTTTCTCACACAGAGCCCTCCCTCTCTCTGCCTCCCATGATTATTTTCTTCCCCCTTCTAAGTGGGATTGAGGCATCCTTGCTTGTGTTTTTCTTCTTGTTTAAATTCTTAGAGCCTGTGGGTTGTATCATGGGTATTCTGTACTCTTTTTTTTTTTTTTTTTTTTTTTTTGGCTAATATCCACTTATCAGTGAGTACATACCATGCATATCCTTTTGGGTTTGGGTTACCTCTCCCAGGATATTTTCAAATTCTCTTCATTTACCTTCAAATTTTATGCTGTCCTCATTTTTAATAGATACATTTTATTCTATTGTATAAAGGTACCATATTTTCTGTATCCATTCTTCAGTTGAGGAATATGTGGGATGACCCCTGTTTCTGGATATTATGAATAAAACTGCTAAAAACATATTGGAACACATGTCCTTTTGGTATGGTGGAGTATATTTGGGTATATGCCCAGGAGTGGTATAGCTGTGTCTTGAGATAGCTTTTTTGTTTTGTTTTGTTTTTTGTTTTTATTTTGAGACAGGGTTTCTCTGTATAGCCCTGGCTGTCCTGAAACTCACTTTGTAGACCAGGCTGACCTCGAACTCAGAAATCCGCCTGCCTCTGCCTCCTGAGTGCTGGGATTAAAGGCGTGAACCAACACACCCGTCTTGAGGTAGCTTTTTATCTTAGCCATTCTGACAGGTATGTGATAGAATCTCAGTCATTTTGATTTGCATTTCCTTGATAAGTAAAGACTTTGAACATTTCTTTAAGTGGTTCTCAGCCATTCCAGATTCCTTTGTTGAGAATTCTATTTATCTCTGTACCCTATTTTTATTGGGATATTTGTTGTCTTCAATTCTAACTTATAACATCCGTAACAACAACAAAAAACCCAGCCCATATATGTCTTTTGGTATCTTTGTTACCTCAGACATGGTGATTGTTTCTAGTTCCATCTAATTTACTTCCCTGCAAATAATTTAATCTTTTTGATCAGCTTAATAATATTCCTTTGTGCAAGTGTACCATGTTTTCCTTATCTGGTCCTTTGATTATTGGAAGATGAACTTGGTAGCTTGGCTTTTTCAAATTTCTGGCTGGCTGTTATAGAGCAGAAATGAATACAGTTGAGCAAGTATCTGCATAGTAAAATGGAGAGTCCTTTGGGTATATGCCTACAAGTGATAATAGTTGGATCTAGTGGTAGGTCTGTTGCCAGCTTTTTTGAGGGATGATTGTAACAGTTTCCATAGTGGATTTAGTAGTTCACACTCACATCAACAAGTGTCAACTTTTCCCCTTCCCCCACATCTTATCCATCCTGAGATCTCATTTGTTTTATTAATCTTGGACCTTCTGACTTTGAGTAAAATGAAATCTCAAGATTTCATTTGCATTTTCCTGAGGACTAAGAATGCTGAACATTTCTTCAAGTTCTTCTCAACCATTGCATTTCAGCTTTTGAGAACTCTTTCTTTAGTTCTGTTCCCCACTTTTTGTGTGTTTGTTTATTTGAGACAAGATTACTCTCTGTAGCTCTTTCTGTACTGGAACACACTCTGTAGACTAGGCTGGCCTTAGAGATCTGCTTGTATTTGCCTCATAAGTACTGGAATTAAAAGCATGCACCACCATGGCCACTCCATACCCCATTATAATTGGGTTACTTGCTTTTTTTCATGTTCAGTTTTTTTGTTTTTTGTTTTTTGTTTTTTGTTTTTTGTTTTTTGTTTTTTGTTTTTGTTTTTGTTTTTGTTTCCTCGAGACAGGGTTTCTCTGTATAGCCCTGGCTGTCCTAGAACTTACTTTGTAGACCAGGCTGGCCTCAAACTCAGAAATCTGCCTGCCTCTGCCTCCCGAGTGCTGGGATTAAAGGCATGCGCTACCATGCCTGGCCAGTTCTTTTTTCTTTTTCTTTTTTAATTCTTTGTATGTCCTAATTAATGATGCTCTGTCTATTGTATAATTGACAAGATTTTTTTTTCCCCTTTGCAGGTTTCCATTTTCCTGACATGATAGTGTCTTTTGTTGTTCAGAGAGTGTTTAGTTTCATCAGGTACCATTATTGTCAGTCTTAATGCCTGGATAGGACCAATTAGGGTCCTATTCAGAAAGTTTTTTCTTGTGTCTTGTTTTCAAGCCTATTCTCTAATTATTCTCCTATCATATTCAGGGTATCTGATCTTATGTTGGGGCGTTTGACACATTTTGAGGTGAGTTTTATGAAGGATCATGAAAATGGAACTATTCTCATGAGAAGAGAGAGGATTGCTTTGAATCTGTAGATTGCTTTGGGTAGGAGGCCTATTTCACAGCATAAATCTTACTAATCCATGAGCATAAGAGATCTTCTGATATCTTCTCCAATTTCTTTCAAATGTCCTATATATGATATTTTGAAAGGTACTGTTTCCATGATTTCTTTCTTGGTATGTCTGTCATTTCTTCATAGAGAGGCTATTGATCTTTTTTTTTTTTTGAGTTAATGTTAAGTAAGCCCTGCTATTTTACTGAAAGTGTTTATCAGGTGTAGCAGTTTCTTGGTGATGTTTTTATTGTTAAAACCTTATCTTCTGCTCATAAAGGTCCTTCCCTTTCTATTTCAACCCCCTTGATCTTACATTTTGTTGTTATTCTAGCTAAGACTTCAAGTTCTATGTTTCACAGGTATGGAGAGAGTAGATATCTTTGTCTTGTTTCTCACTGTAGTGGAAATGCTTGCATTTCTTTCGATGTATGAAGATGTTGGCTAAGAGCTTATTCTAAATTGACTTTATTTCTTTGACTATAGGTCAATTCTAAAATGATTTTTAATTTTTTTACATTGTAAGTTTATCTACCAGAAGTAGTTCATTTTTATGAACACTTAATAAAAATATATAGTTATCTTTATATTATCTTTCCTAAATTTTGTCATCAGATTTTTGTTTCTCAACCAGTTTCAATAATTAATATCTGAAAGCACAAGACTCAAGTCATTATAGAAACAAACTTAAAATTAACGTTTCAGTAAGCCTGTCAAGGATAGTCTTGGATCAAGTTTTCTTTTTCTTTAAATAATCTGAATCATTGGACACACACACACACACACACACACACACACATACACACAATAATCATTCATGATTATTGGCACACAGCTAGTTTAAAACAGTTAATTAAAACTGAAGTGTCCAAAGTTTTCTCTTCAAGAGTCCAAAGGTAAGCTGGTTTTGCTCCATTATTATCTAAGAAATAATCTTGAGTTTTTAGAGCATTAGTACCAAATTCACAGAACTACTACATTTTCATCATTACAGAAATCATTACAGACCTCTGCACCATGGACTTTTTTGAAATGGTTCCACAGAACTTCAATGTCTCAAAAGAGCCTTCTTTGTCGCATGGCCAATGCCCCAAATAGTTCAACTGTACTCAAAACTTACTCACCACATCTTCCAAATTGGCAAAGCCTGTCTCACAAGTGGGATCATTTTCTGATTATGGGATCTTTCCTTTACTATGCTTACCATTCAGGTTTCAACCTGTGGGTCAAGACCCCTCTAGGATTGAATGACCCCTTCCCAGCGGTCATGTGTCAAATATTCTGCATGTCAGATCTTTACATTACAATTCATAACAGTACCAAAATTAGAGTTACTAAGTAGCAACAAAAAGACTTTTATGGTTGGGGGTCACTCCAACATGACAAACTGTGTTAGAGGATCGCTGCACGAGGTAGGTTGAGGACCACTGCTCTAGAAAGTCAAGAGAAATGTTTCATAGATCTGACAAGCCCTTTCTACACAGAGCACAGCAGGAAAAAAAAAAAACTAGAACAAAGGAGGCCAAAGCATCATGTCTACCTGAAGCCACATATTGTGGGAAGACAGCAGAGTCTCCCTCTCTGTACAGTCACTATCTCCAGTTACGTTCAAATTCTCAGACTCGGGCCCCCTTTTGCCAAACACTGACACTGAGCCTTAGGAAGACAGGATGATGGGGAGATGAGATCACTGGCATTGATGGTATCTAAGAATCTGGTGTCATCCAATGATTTCTTTAGCATCACATAGTTTTTTTTTTTTAAACATTTGAAATATGTTTCTTTAGTTCCTTATTGGATATTTTATTTACTGACATTTCAAAAGTTACGCCCTTTCTTGGTTTCTCCTCCAGAACACTCCCTCCCATCCCCCTCCCCGTGCTTCTATGAGAGTGCTCTCCTATACACCGACCTACTCCCACCTCCACACACACCTCTATGCTGGAGCATTGAGCCTTCACAGGATACCAACAGCTTCTCCTCCCATTGATGCCCTACAAGGCCATCCTCTGCTTCATATGTGGCTAGAGACATCAGTCTTTCCATGTGTACTCTTTGGTTGGTGGTTTAGTCCCTGGGAGCTCTGGGTAGTCTGGTTGGTTGATATTGTTGTGTACACACATATCCACACAAGAGAAGCACATTTCTATATATTTTCCGGTCTTCTGATTGTTTTTCTAAAATTTCCTACCTCTTTGACAAAAGGAATAAATTGGCTACATATATGTCATGTGTATATGTGTGGAAGCCTTCGGATTTCAGATATTATTTTCTGCAATCTCCACAGACCTTGATCCTTGTCAACAACAAGATCAGCAAGATCAGTCCAGAGGCATTCAAACCTCTAGTGAAGTTGGAAAGGCTTTACCTGTCTAAGAACCTACTAAAGGAACTGCCTGTAAAAATGCCCAGAACTCTCCAGGAACTTCGTGTACACGAGAATGAGATCACCAAGCTGCGGAAATCCGACTTCAATGGACTGAACAATGTGCTTGTCATAGGTACAGACTTAATTATTAGCTTGAGGCTCGGGACCAAGGGGACATGATGAAATTTCAAGGAATCCTTAACTGCAGGAAGGGGATGAGTCCAAGTGAGTGCAGTGTGTTAGAGGGCTGTGTGACCATCAGTCTCAGGGCCCAAAGAGAAGAGACAAGGTGCTTGTGTGAGACTATTTCTTCTTTGACCTTGTGATCTAGCATGGAGGGAAGACTGACTATATCTGATCAGATGAGCAGGATATAGCATAGACAGTGCTTCATAAAAGATTTGGGAAAACCTGTTTATAGCAGTTTTATTGTGGTCTGAATGCAACACATTTGTAGATTATTTCCCTTCTAAAAGTAAAAGTTTTGGGTGCTGTCTGTGTGTATGTGTTTGTGTGTGTGTATGTGTGTGTGTGTGTGTGAGAGAGAGAGAGAGAGAGAGAGAGAGAAACACAGAGAAACAGAGAGACAAAGAAATATTATTTAATGTAAATTTATAATTGTTTTGCAAAATGATAGCTTTAAATTCTCTAGCAACATTGAAAATTACCTGAGAAATTTCTAGCATAAAGTATTGTTTATTAACACCTTCTTGGCATTTCTGGAAGAATTATAAATAGTGCCTTGACTGTTTATTTTTATTTTTTATAAATAAATTGATTTGTTTTTTTATACTTGTTATTATTTGTTTGATTAGCTAATTAACTAATCCATACATGGCTTCATTGCATAGAAAGAGATTCAATCTGCCCTTGAATGGTGAACTTCCTGTCAGAAGTTCTCTAGTGTTGAGGTGATGGGCCCATTGTCTATCCTATAGCATCAGGCTGTGTTTCAGTAGGGATAAAGCTTCATTGTATTTTGATGCTTCTCTGAAAGCATCTGGTTTCTCGATCAAGAAGTTATGAAGCTAAAATGTTTGTCTAGAATCCTCACTGAAGCAGGCAGACATCGGACACTCCCTCTTACAGCTTTGCCCCTTTTGTCTTTGTAGAACTGGGCGGCAACCCACTGAAAAACTCTGGGATTGAAAATGGAGCCTTCCAGGGACTGAAGAGTCTCTCATACATTCGCATCTCAGACACCAACATAACTGCGATCCCTCAAGGTGACAGGAAATTCTACAAAAAATGTTTTGAAAAATCAAGCTCCAAATAGCTTTGAGATAGTTTCTAAATAAATGATTGTGGAGGTTTAAATTGGGACACATGTGGCAAACCTTATCCCCAGTGAACTCTCAATTCCTGGCATTGTGTTTCTAGATACTGGTTGACTCTTGGGCCCTGCAGGCACACATAGACTCACTCAAAAATCTGTTCTAAGATGGAACTTAAGATTCAGGCTATTTGTATTCTGCCTTTGTGATTTCCTAAAGAAAAACAAAACTGTTAGAGAAAGTGCATTAGTATTATGTTTAAAAAAAGAATAGGAAAATAATATTCCTGGTAGTATTTCTGAATTTGGGCCAAGTGGGACCTTAGTTTTCCAATCCTGTAGGGAATTCTTGTCACTGCAAAACTTTCCATTCATCAGCATCTCAATAAGGAGATCTAACTGCTTCCTTAAGCTTGGTGATCAGAAAGAATGTAGACCCCAGAATCTTTGATTCAAGTTGTCACTTGAATTTGAGAGTTCAAGGACTCTTAAATTCTTAGGGTTAGGGTCTCAAAAGTAAGTAGCAAAGCATGTGGGTTATAGAGAGGTAGGGAACTAATAATGTCTCCTATTCTCATTTGAAAATGTATTGAAGTTTTAAGCTTAATCAATGTACACTAGAGACATGTGAGTGGGTAGGAGATACTGTTTCTCTGTCAAACAGAGCCAGACCATTTAAGAGTGATCAAATTTGTCAGTTTCAAACCTGCTTTTACTGCCCCATGGAAGTGGAAACCTGTCCTGGTGAACCATAAAAGATGAAAACCACATTTTTAAAAACATACCTTGAATGTCACTTTCCTCCTACCTCAAAGTACAGTCTCACAAAAGTCTCTCCACATTCCTCCCTATCCCCCATCCGGGACCTCCTAAGCACAGGTGCCTTGTTCCAAAACTGGGACTAGATACAAATTCTCCTCTGCATGAAACATTGGTGATTTTTTTACTATGCTTTTAGAAATTAACTCTTAAATGTAATTAGACCATAGAAACCTTTCTTTAAACTCCCACCTCTACAGTCTTTTTATACAGAGGATGTTTTTGGTGCCCAGGGGATAGGCACCAATGATAGATTAATGAATAAGATAGCTAGCTAGGTAAGTACATATTTATTCATACCTTAAAATGTATACTTATTCTGAATATCTAATTTTTGAAATGCAACTAATGCTCTTTTTATATGAAGTAAAGGGAAAAATTAATATATATTCCCATATATTCAATTAACTCTGGATCAAAAATACTTAAAAGGTTTTGTGTGTGTTTCAAATGTATAATTATTTGAGATAATTTAGAAAACAAAGATACATGTACATAGGTTTGATGCAAACATATCATTTATACAAAAAGTTGAACATAGCAGATTTGGGCACCAATTCTTCAGATACAGAGGGGCCTATGCATATATGCACTGAGAAGTGTTTGTCCATGTATGCTATCTACTATCTATGTATACTGTGAGCTATACCTAATATATTCATAACATCTTAAAGTTTTGGAAGTGAAGCAGTTGAAAATTTCCCAGAGCTTGCTGCTGTCATGTGACTTACATTAGTCACAAATTTTGAGTGAATTTGCAATCCCCCAAAATGTCTCACCATGACAAATTTCATCATGTGGTGTCTGTTTTCTTTTACTTTTCATTGTTCTCTCTCTTCTGGGAACTAATTATCATCACACCCGGCTTGCTTTTACTGAGTTCCTCTTAATCACATGAAACTTACCACTACAATTTTTCAAGCACCCGTAAATGCTAGATAATGTGTCAAATATACTTTATGGATTTAAGTGTCCCTATTTAGTAGTACTGTCCCTGTTTTATAAGAAAATCAGGGCTTAGAAAGTTGAACTAAATAGCAGGGACTTGGAGATGCGAATTGCTGCGGCTGAGATTTTGATAAGGTACATCAGAGTTTATAGTATCAACTATTTGACTGAAGTTCTTTTCCTTATGCATAGGTGTCATTCTTTCATTTGTCCTTACTAGGTTGGGAACCTTACGCCTGCACATCACCAGGAGCCTGGTTATATTTTCTCCCGTAACTCATGGAAATCCAAAGCCAGTGTAGCAGAGATTATAATATGGTAGTTTTGAGTTTAACCAGTCCAGGAAGGGATTTAACATAGTCATATAGGTGTTCCTTGACTTTAGATTAAATATTCACATCTGTGATACATGAGTTTAGTCAACTGCAGATGGAATTTTTTAATGTCATGTATATTTGAGCATTACTCTGTGGATTAATAAATAGAAGTAAGGCTTGGACTATTTAGGTAAAATACCTATACCAAGCTGATCTTCTTTATTCTGTTCCCAAAATGACAAGGTAAGACAAACAAACAAACAAACAAAACCCACATCACTAGAGAACAGATTCCTTGGCTACATGTCACTATGGGGAAATGATGGTGAGGATCATTTAACGTTCACTTCCCTGAATTAGTGCAAACTTTTTTTCTTTTCCATAGTCAAAATTCTTCCAGGCCTTTACTTTTGGGAAACTGAGTTCCAGATAAGAGAAGCATTTAGTAGCCAGGAAACAGTAATAGAAGAACTGCATCTTGGTGTTCTAGCAGCACTGCTTTAAACAACAACAACAACAACACTTCATTGAGTTAGAGAAGGACTAGCGGATCTTGAATTTGCTTTATTAAATGAATCCTTGTTGCACTTATATAAGAGAACTTTTAAATTTCTATTTTTGTCAGAAGAAGCCAGTGGGTGAACCATCTTATTACAAACTTTGTTGTATTTTCCCAATATTTATTCATGAGCAAAATTCAATTATTTAATTCTCTCTGGCTTAGAGAATGCTATTCTATACTCTCCTCCCTCAATGAGTACACTCACTGTTTAAAGCTTACAAATTTATAACTTTAAGTCTGTTTCCTTACCAAGAAAGGAAATTGATTTTTTTATTATTTCACACATTGAAACAAATTAGCCTAATTGAGAAAAGTGACATGATTAATGTTGGGTACATACCAGAAAGAGGGCAAGTAGCAACTTATCTATTTGCTTATTTGCTTATTTGCTTATTTATTGTTTATTTATTTTCATAGAACAAGCTATTCAAAAACACAACTTCCCTGAAAAATATGGTAACTTTAAAAGAAACATAGAAAAATTATGTCAATAAATAAAATTATGAACATAATTTGGTGGATGTAGTGAAAATTTTATAGTAATGTTATCTGTTATTTCCCAATTCTGTGTCTTAAATAATTATTAAATAATTATAAATAAATTAAATAAAACCTCCCTTCAGGCACATACTAGATCTGTAGGTATCAATTCACTATTTTCTTGTAGCTGTTGCTGCTCATTAAAGCAGAACTCTGCATTATTTTATTTTATTTTTTTTTTTTTTTTTGGTTTTTCGAGACAGGGTTTCTCTGTGTAGCCCTGGCTGTCCTGGAACTCACTTTGTAGACCAGGCTGGCCTCGAACTCAGAAATCCGCCTGCCTCTGCCTCCCGAGTGCTGGGATTAAAGGCGTGCGCCACCACGCCCGGCTAGAACTCTGCATTATTAACAGCCATATATACACATGGTCCTTTGGAAGGCAAGAAGAAATGAAAAATTCAAATATTGCTTACTATTTACATTACTAAATCTTCAGAAATCACAATCATTAATCAAGTATTGTTGAGAGTTTAGTGGGCCCTTTAAATCTTAAATTATTTGCCCAGGTGTTCTACATATGTCAGGTTATAGAGATCTGGACCCCCTCTCAGGAGGAAACAGTCTGGATTTAATAGGTCAGTGTTAGTTCTAGCTATTGCTGGACAGTCATGGTGCAGAGGCATCAAACGCTCTCACAAAGGCATCCTGTCCACAGGCCAACACCAGCACGATACACTGAGTTCTCATTCTGAATTAATCTTGTAAATAAATTATCTGTGTATATTTATACATGGACTTAACTGATACACTGGTGCATAATCCCTGCACTAGAGTTCCAGTGTCGGCTTCCTCCTTTCATGATTTTACATCATGATTTTGTTTATATAATAACAGCAATGTGAGCTCACTGGCACAGGTGGAGAGAGCAATGAAGGTCAATGTCTGACTTTGGTTCTGCAGTTGCAAGCACAAAAACCCATCACATGATGCTGGCGGTTCTTAACCTTATCAATGTCTCTCTGAGATAAAAACAGTAAAGTATCACATCACTTTAAAGTGTGCATTGTTTTTATAAAAAGAAAGAAGAAAAGAGATGAAGACCAAAATTATTTGAAATGGTATTTAGAAATTCACAGCATGGGTACCCATTGGAGTATAATCTGTATTTATAATGTTTGTTGGCCACTTCAGCATCTTTTTCTGCTTATTCCAGGTCTGCCTACTTCTCTCACTGAAGTGCATCTAGATGGCAACAAGATCACCAAGGTTGACGCACCCAGCCTGAAAGGACTGATTAATTTGTCTAAGTAAGAAATCCATCACTTTCTATCAAAGGATGCCAAGGGAAGGGTGTTATTCAACTTTAGAAACACAATGCTCTATCAATTTTTAAAAACTATCACACTTTATTGTTGTTTTTAAGTAAAACTCCAGCTTATCGGATGAATTCTTGATAAAATCAATGAACTATTATAATTACTGTAGACAACAAAATTTGTCACGTTTTAAATATTTTGTGAATATTGTATGGCTTATAATTCTTTTATATAGGTGCTCAGTTAAAACATGTTTTAGATGTCTATTTAATATATTCTAGTTCAATGTGATAAAAAAGAAACCTAAGAAAGACTGTAAACAGTTTGACCCAAGTTTGAGAATGTATTCAAACAGGAATTATATGGGCACTGAAATATTACTTTGAGAATAGCTGCAACAAAATTATCTAACCCATATTCTCTTAATGGCTTAAAGGAAAATGTCATTTCACATTTACTTCAGTCTCACAAAAGAAAGAAAAAAACTGTGGCCCTGCTTAACTGTATATTTACTTTGTATATCACCATGTGTCTGCTTTCTAACTTGGTTTCAATCTCTCAGTGTTTAAAACTTGATTATTATGTAAGAAAAAGTAGGCCAATAAGGTGATCTTGTTTAGTAGTCTTCAAGGAATACTCTGTCCTTGACGAGCATATAGCTGGATATTCTTAGAGGAAATATTTCTGCCGTAGCGTTATGCAAAGTCAACATGGCCGATGAATGAATACACAAAGCACATCTCTTTATCTTAGAGAAATATCAGTAACCAAGTTAATACACAAGGTACCATTCCCTGAGTCTGTGTGCAATCCCCAATGACACAGGAGATGATGAAGAGAAAATATAAACATTCAGTTGTGATTATAGCTACAAATTGCTCCCCCAGTACCACAAATAATAAGAAAGGTTCCATGTAGAAAAATTTAACCAGAGTCTCTGAAAGAAAAATCTTCACATTAGTATTACATCATACACCACCTAATTTTCATTATTAAATAATTCCCCCTAGCTGCAGGCGAGAGGAGGCAGATGAGTTGCACTACGTGTTACACACATCTGCCATCAGGATCTTATTTTCAGGTTATTATGATGATGATGATTAATAGCAGGAGTATAAGAAGAGAATATTTTAAAGTTCAAAGAATGGCAATATTCATAATATATATGTTTCTTTAGAAAAGAAGTTTGCCGCATATGAAAAGCAGTAAATAGATTGTGGCATTCCAAACTCTCATACCGATGGCATGTGCTTGTTAACAGGAGCTTAAAGTTCTAATAAATTATGGAAAGGGGGGCTGGAGAGATGGCTCAGCGGTTAAGAGCACTGACTGCTCTTCCAGAGGTCCTGAGTTCAATTCCCAGCAACCACATGGTGGCTCACAACCATCTGTAATGGGGTCTGATGCCCTCTTCTGGTGTGTGTAAAGAGAGCAATGGTGGTGTTATATATAAAATAAATAAATAAATAAATCTTTAAAAAAAATTATGGAAAGGGTAATAAAAAGTCAGATTCTTGATGAATATGTTTTAAATTCCGTATAATTGCTGTATCTGTATGGTCAAATTACTAAATAGTTGAGTTTATCAAATATATTTTTTGATAATCAAATCTAGGAAAAAAAAACTTTTCATTAAGCCATCAAACCATTGTGTTTCTTATTATTCAGTGGTTTGTACACAACAAATATATTGGTGTTGAAAATTAAAAAAAAAAATCCAAACCTGTGAAAAGAAAACAAGAACATATTTTTCGTGGCAAAGTTTCAGTTTATTATCAGGGCCACACTCAGATACCACTCATTCCTTTTCTGAAGTAAAATACAAATGATTGTTATACACAGAGATCCAGAAACAAACATGTCCATATAGTCATTTATACATACATAAATGGCATGCACATACATGCGTGTCATCATGTCCTTTATAAGGTGAAGTATTTGGCAATAGTAGACATGGTTTTCAAGTTTTGTCACTGTTTCTTTTAATCCATGGAGGCATATAGAACCTCAAAAACGCTGGGTGATTGAATATATGAATAAATAATTTAAAATAACATTAATCTCGAAAAAGTCATTTGGGGTTCTATAATTTAAAAAAAAAAGTCCAATGCTAAATTGAAAAACAGGACTTGGAATGTCACAGGGTATAGGAGACATAATTCTGAAGTAGAAAAGGAAGGGCCATAAATAATAGATGAGCATCTAAGAGGAAGGGAAAATGTAGCGTTCTCAGCAAAATGTCAAATTAATAATCAATAGTGAAAATAACTGGTGATTCTACCTTTGCCCCTAAATCTGCACCTTTTAAACATTATTTCAAAATAAAGGCAAGACCCCATATAAGGTGCTTTACTTATGTAAGGCCAATATTTAAATTCTAAAGGACTCAAGCCTGGACCTACCTGAAGGGTAGGCAAACTGCTCTGCAATCTCCAGACCACTCTGTTTTATGTGAAGATGCTTGATAGACATTCTGTCTCTTTGTACCTGTTTGATCTCTTTCACTACTCTGTGGCCTCCTGCTCTCTACCCTATGGATTAACATCTCTCTGGTTTGGGTGATTTTAACCCTAGAATGTTTAATGGACAAGTCTTGCCTTCAAGCCAATTTCTTCTGGCTCGGAATCCCATTAATATCACAGAATCCCCATTCATTATGCTTTTGATTTTAAAAATACAAACCATGAGCTCAACCAAATTAAACTTATGTAACACAGAGAAATGAGTCAGATATCTGAGTGGGAGAGAGCAAAACTCACACCATGCTGCTCCAGAGTGCAATTAAAGGGTCACTGGAGAAGTTTTATCTAATACAACACAGATCCCACTACTTGTTCTAGAAAGCAGGTTTATTAATATTTTAGAATGTTATTCCTTAATTTTCTATGAATAATGTGTATGATAATTGGGCAGTTGCTTCAGTTCCAAAATGACTAAAGAGAATTTTATTTCTTTGTGACCTTTACCAAGTAAATCTGCATGTTTATTACATGTAGAAATCAATTTGTGGCTATTTTTTAATATGTTAGATTCTATGTTGAGTCTATGAAAGGACTGGATAACCTACAAGAAAATTGCTATTTCAAAGGAAAGGTATCCAAGTGGCCAAGTCATAACACTACCTTTTATATTTTACAACGTCTTCTCAGGATGCAACAGTAGAGCATTTACTGAGAGTTAAGAATAGGCTTTGGGATGTGGGATGGTGGAGATGTTTGTGTTGGCAAAGTGATTGCTGTGCAGTTATGCCTGAATTCAGATTCCCTATGTAAAAACCTAGGCATGGCAGCACTTACTCTGGAAGAAAGAGACAAGAAAACCCCTAAAGCTTACTGACTGGCTAGTTTTGAGAAATTAATGGGCTCAGGGTTCAGTAAAGATCGTCTCAAAACCTAAAGTGTAAAATCATGAAGGAGTGTATCCAATGTTGACTCAGTCCCCTGAACATATGCACACACAATATATCTACCATACCATGCACACTCAACCAGACCTGCACTTCAACATGTACACACACACACACACACACACACACACACACACACACACCTATGAGCACACACACAGGTGCTCACATGCACACACAGGGAGCAAAGGTTTTGCTTAGTCTCAGAAAGGTTGAAAGAGAAACACTCTGACAGCAACAGTTGATGCAAAACCAATAAATGTGTTATTAGTTGCTCAATTAGGTACTGACTACAAGAAGGGATTCCTGACTACTGTGCACATCAATTTCTGTTCTCCTCTGCAGACTGGGATTGAGCTTCAACAGCATCACTGTTATGGAGAATGGCAGTCTGGCCAACGTTCCTCATCTGAGGGAACTCCACTTGGACAACAACAAACTCCTCAGGGTGCCTGCTGGGCTGGCACAGCATAAGTATATCCAGGTAAAGCAAATCAATTCCTTCTTAGGAGGATTATCTGGAAAGGAATCCTCCCAGTGTGATTCTGGGAGGAAGGGAACTCTGGACAGAAAGTTATTCACTTCATGGCTCTCTCTACTTTAACAACATCCTATGAGCTGGGAGCTTGGAAAGCATTCATGGCCTGAGATCAGAGTAACGGTATGGCTAGGTTCTGGTGAGAGCCTCACCCAAATCCTGAGCTTCTGATATCACCATTTGATGTCACATGGTAAAAAGTGCCTTCCTGTAGGGCAGCAATCCCTTTTGTGACTGGTCACTTTCCATAGGTCCATCCTGCACCCCAGGTTATTGAAAGTTTTAAAACATGAACTTGGGAGGATACAACGCCCAAACCATTGCATAGAAAGGAACTTTAAATATTGTCACATAAACATTCTTTTGCAGAAAACATGTTTAATTTTTTAATTTTTAAAATAAACACACCTTGGATAATTTATAAAACTCACCGCTAAAATAGATATTTCTTATTGATTAGCCTGATCCGAGGTCATCGATCAGTGTAACAAATAAGTAGCTGTTGTAAAAGGCAGTGACCAGTGACGGTATGATCAGTGATGCAAAATAAACAAGGTTTAACTGTAAGCTAAAAGTAGATTCATGGCTGAAAAATCAATGCACTGAGTTAATTTTATTCAAGTTATCAAATAACATAGCTTGATAAAGATAGAAATACTGGAACCAGTAGTCTGTTGGATTGATAGTCTTTGTGTCCATAAATCTACAAATAAAAGTCGTACTTATTAAGTAGTGACAAAAATAATTATGTATAATAACAGAATTCAGTGCTACTTTGAGAAACTAAAATTGAAAAATTGTTTATTCAAGTTACTCCCTTAAGAAAAAAATAAAACCAAAATGAAAACCCAGTATTTTAAATGGGTTTACGCAATTATTTTCAGGGATGTTTTGTGTGTGTTTATGTGTGTGTGCGTTTGTGTGTTAAGATTTTTTTTTTCTATTTTGATTTTTTTTAGTTTTGATCATTTGTTTGAGATAAATCTCACTTTGTAGTTCTGGCTTTCCTGGAGCTCAAATGCACAGAGATCCTCCTGCCCCTACATCCCAAGTTCTGGGATTTAAAGGCATGTGACATTACATTATTAAGACATTCTTTTCATTTAAATAGCTGTTAAGTTCAATCACTGTGTCCCTGAAACAACATTTTGATCCATTTCATAGGTAAAATAATATAATATCCATGTGTTGCTGGTGACACAAGATAGGCTGATCTTTTGTTCTGCTGTCAGTAATGTTAAAAGCAAAGGATCTCCCTTTCTTTGTGGTTTAGTTATGACATAGTTTCCAAGTTCAACTGATAACAAATTTGACATTAACTGAGATTAATTAGCGTTTGACATGAAAGTGATCAAAACACTTCACATGTTTTCTTGTGTGATGATTATTTTCACTGGGAGTGCTTAGCAGTGTTAGTGGATGGATAGAATTTGTTGCTGTTGGTTCTCTAAATGAATGACTTAGAAGACTTGACAAAATTAGTTATCCTTTTGAACTGTTAAGGTTTCCATTGAGTTTAGTTTTGTGTTTTGGTTCCACTCTTACCATTTTTTTACTTGTGTTTTTTCTCATCAGCTTAGCACACGCTACAGAGACCATGGGATTGCTTTACCCCAGGCACATTAAAGAAGGAAACACAGTAGAAAACAACTGTCCATCTTGATGCCACTTCATACAATTTTATTTCATATATTTTGCCTCTAAGCTCCATGTGGTAACACACTTTATCTTGTCAGTCACGGAGGAAGACAATGAAGTGTGAAGCTCTGAAGTCTGTTTTATTTAAGCAAATCTTTTCCATAGTAACACTTATTCGAAAATAATCACACTGCGCTCTGTTTCCCTAATTTTTAGAATCTGCATCCTATTTACATCTTTCCTTCATGATCCTAATGATTTCATATGTATTACTTCTTTTTTGATTATTTTGTAAAACTTATAAACACTTATTTTTATTTTTATTATATACTTTGAATCCTATAAGAATTTTATTCCCAGCACTCGGGAGGCAGAGGCAGGCAGATTTCTGAGTTCAAGGCCAGCCTGGTCTACAAAGTGAGTTCCAGGACAGCCAGGGCTATACAGAGAAACCCTGTCTCAAAAAAAAAAAAAACAAAAAAACAAAAAAACAAAAAACCCCAAAAAAACAAAAACAAAAAAACAAAACAAAAAAAGAATTTTATGCAATTAGACAAACTATTTTGCCTAAATGTATTATAATATATTATATTTGTATGTTGTCCCTCCTCCCTCTAACTTCCTTGTATCCAAGTCTCAACCCAGTCCTCAAACCCTTAAACATCATATGCTCTTTGGGCTCTGACTCTCTCTGTCTCTCTCTCTCTCTTTCTCTCTCTCTCTGTCTTTCTCTCTGTCTCTCTCTGTCTCTCTGTCTCTGTCTCTCTGTCTCTGTCTCTCTGTCTCTCTGTCTCTCCTGTGTGTGTGTGTGTGTGTGTGTGTGTGTGTGTGTGTGAAAAACACAGAGTCCAATTTGTGCTGATATCTACAGGAAGATTTACTGGGAACCATCCACTGTTGGTTGGAGTGAGGTTATATATCCTTATAGAAAACTAGAATCTAAAAGTTGTGGGAGAGAAAAGAATGTAAACAAGATATATTGCCTGAAAAAAAAATGTAAGGTAAATTTAAAAACAGAAAAGTAAGGTTGGCTTTCCATCCGTTGTTAATAGCTATGTTGAAGCATGTGAGGTACCCCCTCCTCCATGTTGAAGACTTCCCTGGCTCCATCCTGAGCAGGCAACCATAGCTGCTGTGACTCACTAGCGCCACAACCCTGTGATGTCCAGAAAACCCTGTTTTACCTCATTCTGCCAAGACCTCTGGTTCTTATAATCTTTCCGCCCCCTCTTCTGTAATGTGTCTTGAGCCTTCTTGGGAGTGGGTGGAGTGCTATGTAGATAGTGTTTATGCCAGAGCACTTCAAATAGTGTGATTCTCTGCACTGCGACCCTTTGTGACTTTCTGTATTTCATTATTTATATTTCTGGATCTCTATATTCATGCCATCTACGGCACAGAGAAGCTTCTCTGACGGAGACTGAGACAACATAAACTTACATATTCATCCTGCCACTACACAGATTTAGAAAGGGTTGTCTTCCCCCAAATTTCTCTCGGAATCATTTTAGTTTGTCTTCTTCACAATGTACTTTTTGGCATGGCCGTTTTTACTGTTTTTGTCTCAGACTTCCTCTGGAATGGAAAAGGATACAATGGGTTTTTGAAAAGCAAAGGAGAAAGTAGGAAGAGCTGGCAGCCATGTGAATAGTTGACGATGAGGCTCCAGAGGCTTAGGCAGGGTTCAGGGAGCAGACGTGAAGGGATCTGCATTATGTGTGCACTTTGAAGATAAGGTGGTAGAACTGGATGGTGTGGAAGTGTCATGTCTCTAGCCTGAACATCTAGAGTGCCTGATGTTCAACATACAGAGACAGGGCATATGGAGGAAGGAAAAGCAAATTTTGAAATGAAGGCCCAAAATTAAATTTGGCTTGAGGAATTGTTATGTCTTCATACTAAAATGCCCAAATTAAAAATAGTACTTATATGAAGAACCTCAACCCCCAAATGGAGAATAATCATTCCACACTACTTCATGTTGCAGGTCGTCTACCTTCATAACAACAACATCTCCGCAGTTGGGCAAAATGACTTCTGCCGAGCTGGACACCCCTCTAGAAAGGCTTCCTACTCGGCCGTGAGTCTTTACGGCAACCCTGTCCGGTACTGGGAAATCTTTCCAAACACCTTCAGATGTGTCTATGTGCGTTCTGCCATTCAACTTGGAAACTACAAGTAACCCTCAGACGGCCTAATTCTTATAATCTGGAAAAACACCCCAATATGTCAATATCATTGCTAAAAAGAAAAAATACTAAAAAAGAAAGAATGCTAGATTCTGGAAATTCAAGCACACTGTGCATGCCTTTTCCACATGACTTATTATGCATTCTGAATATACAGATTGAATCATTGCCTACAATAAAAATATTTTACTTGTAGTATTCAGAATCACTTTTAAAGTTGTCTGTAGTTGTGAACTGAGGTATCAAAGTCTGATGTAATCATGAATGTCAACCACTTAGTAAAGCTTTAAAGGGAACAGAATACAAAGTCTTCTGTAATTCATAGAGCTAAATTAACTCTTTTGACATAAAGTCAAATGCCGAACTCTAGCAATGTATTAATCTCCTTTATTATTGGTGAAGCCTTATTTGAATATGTAAGTTCAATATGGGCTATGTAAAATTTTCACTGTCATATTGAAAAAAATAAAATTTTAAAAATGCATTCAAAAGATATTTTGTAAATGTTTAATTCTAAATATTTTTGAAATTTCTGGACAGTTGACAGTAATAGTATCTATTTTCCAAATCCTTAGCATTACTTCTACTATTTTTATTTACATTTGAGAATGACAATGGATATTATCTACATCCACTATTAGGCTTATAAACTATAAAGCAGATTCTTTCTTATTAGTATAAAGAATTCATATTCTAATTAATTAATATGAAGTCAACTTTAAAACTACTATACATACAATCAGCCTGCTTATCTAGACATTATTTCTGTATTGAATGAAATATTAGGAATAGATGTTTCCATTAGTTAGCCACTGGCTTTTGGGGAAAAAAAATTGAGTTGGATTTCAAGGGCAGCAGAGCTAAGAAGATTTATGACTTGCAATGTGTGTGCCATATTTAGTGAGAAAATATGTGTGAACAGCCTGTTTCTGCTGCAGTGCTGGATGCATTCTGGTCAGCCATCATGAGACAGAGAATTGAACCATGGCTTTAACCAAAAGTGGTGTGCCCATTGTTTGGGATGAGCCTTCAGGTTCAGGTCACACAGAGATATCCCCAGCTTTCTCTGCCTGCTCCTTTAGCACTAACTGCAGTGCATTCTGCTCCTTCCTTTCAACCCCAGGCTGGCTTCTCTTGTGGATGCAAAATATAAACTCCTCCTGCTATTTTCCCTTCTCTGAACAGACAAACATATTATTTCAGAGTGTCGAGAAGAAATTGTGAGTTCTTTCTAACTCTTACAAGTCATTTCCAAATCTTTGTTGTGTGAAGGCTAGGAAAACCAGCTTTCACAGAAGGAAGCTCAGGTCGAAACTTAACAGCTTCCTCATCCAAACAAACAAACAACAAAAACATGATGACTCTCTTTAGTTCTTTCAGACATCTTGAGGGTTATTTTCTCTCTTTCCTTCCTCCACTTCTGTATTCCTATCTCTCCCTGATGACCATGCCCCCTCCAATTTTTCAATTTTTCCCCTCAATTCATTTGTGTCCAGTTAGGCCCTTTCAAGTGCTCCTCCCCATGCTTGCCATGGTCTCCTTTGACTTTCCTGGATTTGAGGGCTTTCTCTTCACTCAACTGATATTTCTGTAGCCCTGTAACACCCATTTAATTTTATGCGGTCCTACTTGTCAATTGTTAGCCTGAATTCCTAGTCAAATGGAGTGCTATCCAGATACTCTTTCCTATTCTTATGTCTTGTAGGGTCCTCCCTTTTTTCTCTCCTTAATGCTCTCCTCTGGAGCCATAATCTAATATAAATCTGAGTACCAGGCTTAAGAAACCCCTTAAAGTTGTTGGTCAGGAGAGAATATGTGAGTCTCCCAAAACAATTCCTTGCCCTCAGATGCCTCTCAGACTTCAAAAGTAGACCCTTAATGTTGAAAACTCCATATATTCAGGCACAAGACTTGGAGGCCCAGAGCTGTATGAGACCTCAATGCCTGCTTCCTGAATACTAACTTTCATAGTCCTACAGGAAACTTTGGAAGCTCCCAGGGGAAGGAAATAATCAAAAGTCCTACCCAGCTGTGCAATCCATTAACAAAACAACAACAACCAGGATTCCAAGATATCCCTGAAAGTACAATGCTTGTATTCATATCTTAGAGGTAACCAACATCTGATTGGAGTTAAGAAACACATCACAGGATGGAATCCAGATGAACACTGGAAACCCAATCAAGTACACATAAGTAAAGGACTTGGGACATCACAGATCTCAGAGGAGAATCCATCACCATCATTAATAAACAAGCAAAATTCCTCACTTCATTCTAAACATTTCTTCTAATACTTACAGAGAAGCTTAGCTCCCAATCCTTACTGGAAAACCTTCTCTTCACAACAGAAAAAGACCAATACAGAAAGTCAGGACTAGTCACAATGCAGAGATCAACTGATTTTGAGATACACAGTACCAGTGGATATAAAATACAATTCCTGCTCCTAATTTTCAGAGAACACTGAAGAAGAGGGGCCAGAAAGAATTTTAAGGCTAGAGACACAGGAAATAGTCTGTGGGATTGTGTCTACTAGAAATAAAAGGGGATTTTATCATTGGTACTTCAACCTAAACAAGAAGTGGAACATAATCATGGAACGACTGGCAGTTAGCAAGAATGATTGGTAGATGACAGCAGTTCATCATGGAGACTGGTTGGGGAGGAGCTATTCAGAACTGAAAGTAACTATAAAAAGGAAACTTGCCTCTTAATAATTCCCCCTGACAGATGATCCTAAAGGAAGATGTTATGATTGGATATAAAATGTCCCCTACTGGCTCATGTAGTAAACACTTACCAGCTAGTAGCTGTTTGGGAAGGTCCAGTGGGGACAGAGAAGAAACCCTTAAGTTTAGGGTCTGGCTCTGTTCCTATGCATTCTGATTCTTAATCTTCCCTGATGTGCACAGGTTGAATCATGCCCCTGCCTCACAACAACCTGGAATTATTTCCCTCCACTATGCTATCCCAGATAAAATGGTCTGAACCTTCAAACTCTGAGCCAGATTACCTTTCTGTGTCAGGCATTTTGTCATAGCTATGAACATAGTAACTGATATGGAAGCCATACTCAACTTCACCGCCATCTGAAGGAGCTACGAAAATATGCATTTGAGTTTCTAATAGATAGATAGCATCATGGTAACCCAACATTTACACTTTCCTTTTTTTTCTGAATATATTTTCTCTGGGATATATATATATATATATATATATATCCCAATATATTCAAGAGAAGGGGATATATATATATATATATATATATATATATACATACATTCAAGAGAATATATATATATTCAAGAGAATTGGGATATATATATATATATATATATATATATATATATATATATATATCCCAATATATTCAAGAGAAGGGGAAAGAGAAGAAGTTTCCTTTTCAAAGCCATATCTGTCACAGGATTTTAAAATTAATTAATTAATTAATTATCATCAAAGAGTTGGGCCTTGAATGACATGCTTTCTATTCTGCTAGAATTGAATGATCTTCTCTATGCTATGGAATGTCTCTTATAATGGGAAAATCTAGGGTTGCTCCATTGCTTAACTGACACATGTGTTGGGACAGAAAGGAGAGAAGAGGATGTTGGATTGGTATCTGCAATCAGATTCTCTAACATATCTTGCCTATAATTATAGCTATTTGCAATTCTATTACTTAAAAGGGGGAGCTGACTCTTTCAGAACTTGATATTTATATACCCACACGATTTTCTTTTCTTTTCTTCAGATAAAGTTCCTCACCATCCCTTCCTAACTCACCATTTGCATTGCTAAGGGGAGCAGATGTTTTTACATTTCATTTTTCAGTTGTTTATAGTGTGGTATGTGTTGTAACTGAGTTAATACAGTGTTTGTACAAGTATTAGAGCCCCAAACATGAGGAAACTGAGATGTTTGCAAGATTGCAGCTATCATTCTCCAGACACATTCCTTGGGCTTTATAGTCTCTATGGACTTGGTTGGAGTCTAAGATTCTGCATACCTGATAAGAACAGAAATGCTGATGCCAGCAGTTGCTGCTGCTGCTAGGCCAGCAGTTCTTGACCTGTGGGTTGCAACCCTTTTGGGTGTTGAATGTTCCTTCCACAGAGGTCCCCTAAGACCATCAGAGATATCAGATATGAACATTATAATGCATAGAGATAGAAAAATTAGTTTTGGGGTAGAAAGAAAACAATATTATGGTTGTTGTTGTTGCACATGGAGAACTGTAATAAATGGTCAAAGCATTAGGACTGTTGAGAGTCACTGCTCTGTTCCTAACATTCCTAGAAGGCAACAGGAAGTGTGTGTGATTCCCATTGGACCATTCCTTTCTACATTCCCTGTTGCAAAACCACAACTGTATGGAGTTTCTAAGGCTTTTGTGACAAGGCAATGTAAGCTACATAGCTTTGAATAATAAATCTATCCTATTATGATTTCAGAGGACAAAGTTCAAAATAAAGTATTCGTTCAGCCATGGCTATAATTGGGATCTAGAATGTTCTCTTTCACTTTGGGATCTAGACTCAGTTTTGCCATAGTGGGAGACACTGGAAGTTTTAAGAGCTGAGGCCTGGTGGAATGCTGTACAATCAGTTCCTTGAAAGGAACTATAGAAACCCATCCAGCTCCTTCTTGTCACCTTCCATGTTTCAATAAGGACACAAATGATGTGTTTAACCATCATGATTTTTCTGGATATTCCCTACCACACCTCTAAGAATACATTTTTCTTTCTCTGTAGACTGATTATATCAGGCATTAAAGCCCCTTGGTGACCCATACTTCTTCCTTCCAGTTCCAGGACTTTTGGGGCACCTCAGTTGTAATCCCTGCCCACCCCCTACCTGTCTTCATATGGGTTTCACTGGGTGACTTTGTCTCTGGCTCACAAAGACCCACGAGTAATATTGTACTCCAAATCACTCTGATACATTCATTCATTCACTCTGAGCTCATAGTAACTTGATTACATCTGCAGACACTACCTTCTAGTGATGTCATATTTACAGGCACTGCTGCTTAATTTTAAATATTTTCAGCAGGATGGACAAACCCACTGTTAGCAAAGATTTTTAGATTTTTATAATAATTATTTTTGTTTATTTTTAGCAACAATGGAATTTGTTTTATACATGGTTTATATAAATGCTGAAAATTACTTGACTCTGGTCTTCTATGGATCCTACACATGTTCTATGCTATTCTGAACCACCTCCTGTCATTGTCAAAGAATCCAGACTTCCCAGAACACAGCTCCCATAATCTTTGAATACATTTTAAAAAAAGATTTATTTATTTATTATATGTAAGTACACTGTAGTTATCTTCAGACACTCCAGAAGAGGGCATCAGATCTTGTTACGGATGGTTGTGAGCCACCATGTGGTTGCTGGGATTTGACCTTTGGAAGAGCAGTCGGTGCTCTTAACTGCTGAGCCATCTCTCTAGCCCCTGAATGCATTTCTTATCTATGACCTTGACCTGGCAATGGATGTTGCTATGCCATCTTCATTACATAAGTCAGTATAACCCAGGTCTCCGTGTTCCACCTAGAAATGTTCTTTTCTCTGAGTCTTCATTACCATCTTTCATTTTTCTTCCTTCTTTTCTCCATATAACTGTGCCAAGAAACTCCTTCCCTCAGTAAAGTTTTACAGCTGCTGCAGACACAGGACATAACTATCTTATCATCGTGTAAACGGAGAAACACCTAATCCCTCAAGAAAAC
Organism: Mus caroli; assembly: GCF_978045245.1. NCBI lineage: Eukaryota > Metazoa > Chordata > Mammalia > Rodentia > Muridae > Mus > Mus caroli. The sequence continues at coordinate 97,068,896 of NW_028227264.1, forward strand.
TGAAAGCATTCTATCCAGATGTTTCTCATCCACCCCCAACTGAAGATATGCCTGCTCCTAGGCTGCCAGGCTGGACACTTGCAAGACCTCTGTATCCTTCAGATGCCATTCTCCACAGTATCTGGATTATGGGATGCTGGGTGGCCACCGCAGTCATTTCAAGATTCCCACACTTATTTACTAAAACACTTTTAGTGCATCTGTTCACATATACAATCCCACCATCTGCCACAAATACATTATACGATGATGATAATTAGTTTCAAGCTACCATGCATAACAGTGGAAAACAAAGTGTAACCAAGGGAGAGAAGATATATTGTTCTTAGAAAATTCACATCCAGTCATCAATATTTTGTAAAGTTAAATAGCCTTCAGTGACATAAAATGCTCTCAAGGAAAAGCTAAAAGCTATATATGCATGACCCAAATAATAAATAACCAGAATATGACTGGGTAAGAAGTCATCTGAGTATATGAATACTCAAATAATGCCACCAGATGATCTCCTCAGACCCTTCAATAGGGGATGTAGGGGCTTAGTTATTGTTCCCAGATCAGTAGCAACAAGCCCAGGGGAACAAATCAATTTTAAACATGCATGAAGCATTATAACTATTCTATCAGACAGGAACAATTATGGGTCAGAGTTTTGACTGTGGGATGACAGTCACATCCCTCACTTGGGCCCTTCAGCTTGTTGACCATTTTGAGTTTTGTGGACTGTATCTTGGGTATTCTGTACTTTTTTGGTTTTGGCTAATATCCACTTAGTGAGTACATATCCTTTTGGGTCTGTGCCAACTCACTCAGGATGACATTTTCTGGTTCTGTCTATTTGCCTGCAAAATTCAGGATGTTCTCATTCCTAATAGCTGAGAAATATTCCATTGTGTAAATGAACCACATCAGAACTGCAGGGATGTAACTCCTTCCATGGGTATTTTGTTCCCCATTCTAAGAAAGAACAAAGTATCCATACTTTGGTCTTCCTTCTTCTTGAGTTTCATGTGTTTTGCAAATTGTGTCTTAGGTAGTCTAAGTTTCTGGGTTAATATTCACTTATCAGTGAGTGCATATCATGTGAGTTCTTTTGTGATTGGGTTACCTCACTCAAGAAGATATCCTCCAGATCCATCCATTTGCCTAAGAATTTCATAAATTCATTGTTTTTAATTGCTGGGTATACTCCATTGTGTAAATGTAACCAAGGAGCTAAAGGGGTCTGTAACCCTATAGGAAGAACAACAATACGAACTAACCAGTACCACCAGAACTGACACACACACACACACACACACACACACACACACACACACACACACACACACATACACACACACACACACACACACACACACACACACACACACACACACACATATATATATATATATATATATATATATATATATATAAACTACAGGAATGGAAATGTAGAGGAGTCTAAGGAAAAGAAAGTCCAGCAGCTGGCCCAAAGTGGGATCCAGCTCAAGAGGAGGCCCCAAGGCCTGGCACTATTACTGTAGCAATGGAGCACTCACAAAAAGGGACTTAGCATAACTGCCCTCTGAAAGACCCAACAAGCAACTGAAAGAGTCAGAGGCAGACATTTGCGCCCAACCAATGGACAGAAGCTGATGAACCCTGTGGTTGAATTAGAAAAGGCTGAAAGGAGCAGAGGAGGACAATCCTGTAGGAGAACCAGCAGTCTCAATTAATCTGGACCCCTGAGATCTCTCAAGCATTGAAACACCAAACAGACAGCATACACCAGCTGATATGGGGCCCCCAACACATTTACAGTAGAGGACTGCTGGGTCTGTGTTCATTCAGAGATGATGTGCCTAACCCTCAAAAAGACTGGGGCCCCAGGGAATTTAGAGATCTGGTGGGGTGAGTGGTGGGTGGTAGGTGCTGGGGACATCCTCATGGAGACAGGGAAGTGGGGAGGAGGTATGGGATGTAGAACAGTAGGAGGGTGGACCTGGAGGGGAGTAAAATCTGGAGTATAAATAATATAAATAAATAAATAAATAAATAAATAAAGCTATTCTATCTACCTGGAATTTTAAAAATGTCTAATATAAAAATGTACTGTTTTAATTTAACAACATCTCTTTCAAACCTGCTATGTTCTTGATGCCATTCCCCCAGATGATATGCTTCGGTGACAAATACCTCTTCCTTATGCAAGGAACAGGCCAGTAGGAGGAGACATTGCAGGGCCTGACATAGGAAACAGAGGGAAGTGAAGTAGAATCGAGTACTAAGAAATCAGAGAAGATGGGCTGGCTGTTTTACATATCCGAGCATGGCTGAAGGACTGTCTTTTCCTTGGAAGTAGTATTTGAGGAAGAGTGTGAATTTGAGGATGAAGGAGGCAAATGGAGACAGTGAGACCCAGTTTAGGAAGGTACATGCCAAGGCTCAGAACTAGGAGAGAAGGAAACTGGACTGCCAGCAAAGCAAGCCAGACAGACAAGACACGAGGTCAGAGAGATCATGTGGTTGCCACTTCTGCAGAGCAGGGTTTCCTTAGCTTCTCCACACATGAGCTCTTTTCACCAGAGATGTTTTGATGGAACTCTTGGTGAAGAGGCAAATAACACAAATATATAAATCTAACATTCAGTGACAATAAGTCAAGAAGAAATGCAAAACAATGCTTTGATATATATATATATATATATATATATATATATGTGTGTGTGTGTGTGTATGTATATGTATATATATTATATATGCATATAATACATATAATTTTACCACTTATTAAAGAGTAAAGTACATTTACATACTAATGAGATGAGTATGTTTAGTTTTATAAGAGTCATGAAATCTTCCTGTGTTTGGTGGCTTACCCAGAGGTTGGAGAGTCAAGAGTTCAACCCCATCTTTGGCTGTATAACTAACCTGAGGCAAATCTGTGGTACATAGAACCTTGTTTCAAAAGAAACGCTTGCCAATTGCTGTGTGTCTGTGTGCATAGGATTATCTAGAGATCTCAGGTAGTTGTGAGCTACTGCCCTGCAGCCACAAGAGCAGCAAGCAGGTTTAAGACCCACGCCATCTCTCTAGCCCCAAGATTCACACTGATTTTGGGCAAGCAGTTAGAGTGGTCTCCAGTGGGGATGACTTGATTAAACTGTGTTTTCTAGAATACTTTAGCTGTACAGACACAGGGTTACAGGGATGGGCAGGGGAAGAATATGCAGGTGGTTGTTTACGTTGCCAAACAAGAAATGATGCTGGCTTTGGCCTGGGTCTACATGGAAAGGATGCTGAAGGAGGTTAGTACAAAGATCTGTTTGGAAGATGAATACAGGTTTGGCTGACCTTTGAGAAAGGGCGTGAGAAAGAGATGAGTCTGTGTTTTGGCCTGAGCAACTGGAAGGATGGAGTCACCGCGGGCAGAGACTGAAAAGAATGAGGAGGTTTTGCTAGGACTGGAAATCGAATGTTTGGTTTGGAATCTATACTTTTAGGGACATGGATTCATGACTTGTGGATCTATCAAACAGAACTTAGATGTTGGAATTTTGCCATAGACATAAATCCTGAAGAAGACAAAACAGAAAGCCTGGTTATTCTTTATCAGTACAGACACAACTTGACATTATCCAAACTGAACCATCACTCCGTACACTTTAGCAGCACATTTTACAGGGCGAGTTCTGGCTGTCTGCAATGTTCCTGCAGTTGCTAAGATAAATAAACAGTATATGCATCCCTCTGGATGCCTGTGCTCTCATCCTGTTAGCATATTCCAAACTGGCCTTGCTGGACCACACCAAGAACGAGAAGCCTCCTGATTAAGGATTTCATTGTTTGTATTAACATCCAGTTGTTTTCTCTTGCGAATTTAAGATTGTGTAAAAGTCTCTGGTCCCTCAAGAGTTCACATCAGCAAAAGCATTGCTCGAACTTCCCTGAAGGCTGCTTGATAACTCAATGATGGTTTCACAGTCACGAATGGACAGTACTAAAAGATAAAATAGCATATTCCTGAAACTGCAGGTGATCTTAGTGGGGTTCAGGCATTAACTGTATAAGCATGTATAACTCTAAAACCATAAAAATGTGTGAATTTCATAGCTGAAGCCATTTCTCATGGGAAACTAAGAGGCACATTTAGACAATTAAGTTACATTAATCATTCGCTTATAAAGAACACATATGATCACTTGATCTGATAAAAAGAATAAGTAAAAAAAAAGTCTTGAAAAAATTTATTTTTCTTTCTCTTTTCATACAGTGTGTAGGTGAGGGGTGAGATGTGAACTCTTTCAATCTGAACATGTTTTTATGAAAGAAAATGGAAAGAGTCTCTGTCTGACAACTTAGTTACTTGTTTTATGAATCTATGTGTTTGGTGAGGAGTTAGAATGTTGCAGAAACTATGCTAGATTTGAAGAAAACAAAATAAAATGTCTTATGTCCTGATTTAAAAGATAAATTCAAAATGTTACTTCTGTATTTTTCTCTCTTCCCTCCCTCCCTCCTTCTTTCTTTTCCTTTCCTTTCCTTTCCTTTCCTTTCCTTTCCTTTCCTTTCCTTTCCTTTCCTTTCCTTTCCTTTCCTTTCCTTTCCTTTCCTTTCCTTTCCTTTCCTTCTTTCCTCCCTCCCTCCCTCCCTCCCTCCCTCCCTCCCTCCCTCCCTCCCTCCCTCCCTCCCTCCCTTCCTTCCTTCCTTCCTTCCTTCCTTCCTTCCTTCCTTCTTTCTCTTTTCAGACAGGGATTTCATCACGTAGCAGAGGCTAATCTTGAACTTATGACCCTCCTACATCAGCTTCCCTAGTGCTTAAATTGCAGGCACGGAGCACCACATCTGGCTACAACAATGTTTTAAAAATTAAGTTAAATAACAATATCTAAGAAAGTCCTAAGAGGAAATTAAAGTAAAAAAAAATATTGCACCATCACTGTAGATTAAATTTCCTGTGGCTGATCCCACTTCAGGACAGTCATCTGGAACACTGTAACAAATGCCAGGCCACCTACAAGTCAAAAGAAAGCTTTCACTTGGAATCAGGAAATGACAAACAAAGGCAGGACTCCAGATGTTTCCGGATGCTGCCTTTGTTTTAAAAACTAAAACTTCTCACAACATCTGGATTGATAGGAATAGCTTTGAAAGTTATTCCTTTCTGGAGTCAGCAGCTCTCATTGGTGAGAGTTTTATTTTGCAAAGATGGATGCTAATAAAGTAGTGGTTTTTCTGAAGAGGAAATTAATGATTTCTCCCGTGAGCATCTGTGAGTCAGCTCAAGCTTGCAGGCTGCTGTGGTTTCCACAGAGCAGACATTTTCTCCAGATGTTAGTGTCTATTTCTTTTTTCGTTTTTTAAGAGAAATGGGCCCTTTACTTGGGATGTACAGCTAGAAACATTCATACAAATACAAGTATCTGTGTTATACATAAAGCATAGTTCTGGTTTGGTTTCATTTACACTGAAAACACCATGACCAAAGGCAGCTTGGGGAAGAAAAGTACTTAATCCATTTTTGTTACCAGTCCTTGGTCATAATCCATCATCAAGTATCTATTTCTACATTTTCTTCACTGGACCTGCCAAAGACCTTGGTCGGACGGCAGTGGTGGCAATGCAGTGAACAGTGTTTTGTGAATTGCTGGTGCTTTTTATTTTATTTCTTCCATTTTTGCACATTTTATATTGTGATGGATGAATCAAAACACAAGAGTGTGCATATCAAGGAGGTGCCATGTGACCTTCCGTTTCATGCACGATGTGTAATTTGTAAATCAAGTTGGTTGAATGTGATGATGCATACCCGCTACTCTAGCCATTAGGAGGAAGCAGCAAAAGGAGACCTGTGAGCTTGAGGCCAGCCTGGTTTGCATGGTGAGGTCTGGTCCACCTGACTTCATAGTGAGACCCTGTCTGAGAAGAATAAAATAAGCAACAACAACAACAAAAGAACAAATCAGTTTAAGCATCACTAACTCCTCAAATATTAGTCATTTCTTCATGGGCAAAGACATCACAATCATTCCAGTTTTATTTTTTTTAAGATCCCATTCATTATCAGTGTCTGAGGTCAGCATGCCTTTAAGAACATCCCAGAGCTTTCTATTTTCATCTCTTGGAGCATCAAGAGATGCTTAGTCTCTCCCCATCCTTTCCCCAGCTCTGGCAGCCCCTTTCTGTTTTCAGCTTCTGTGAGACCAGCTTTATAGATTAAGCCTGTGAGCAGTGGAACCATGAATCTCATGTCCCTCCGTGTCTGGTTTATCTCACCTAGGGCAACAACTGCGTCTTCCAACTGCATTCCTTCACTTGTATACAGTGGAATACTTCATTTTTGTTTGTTTTAGACAGCATCGCAGTGGAACACAGCCTGGCCTGGAGGTTACAGCAATGCCCCTCTGTCAGTCTCACAAATGTTGGAATTGCAGGTATGAATTAACATACCCGAATAGGAAAGCTAATGGCAAATAAAAATAAAAAGAATGAAACTCTCAATTGCAACAATATGGCTGGAACTGGTTCTTTTAACTCTTCAGAACAGCAGGCTGCTCTGGTGTTAGAGAAACTTACAAACTGAGTGCTCTGCATTTTGCATGGTTGTGTTTGGTTTAGACTTGTATATATGCATCTATTCTCATTGCTGTTTCTCAATTGATAATGAATAATACTGTGGTAAGAAAAGCCAATCAGGGCTGAGAGATTCACAAGGGAGTTGATATATTTATGAATGTGGCAATGTGACCAAGTGTAAGCATCTCCTGTTCTCCACAGGGAAAGGAGCCACGGAGCAGGATGTGTTGGTGAAGGAAGCTGATCTTTTCTGGGATCTGTCCTCACTGGCTCCTATTTATCTTTCTCTTCCTTTATTTTCTCTTCTTCTATTTATGCATTCCATCCCACACATGTCACAAAGGCACACTCTTGTAACATAAATGATAAGAAAAATAGAGCCTCCTGCATGGCTCCTGCAGACTCAGGTCTCAGAGTACAGAAAGAGTGGGCAGGCAGTCTAAGTTGCCGGGGTGGAAGCTTGAACTGCGGCTGCCAGACACCATCCGGCCTCTGCCAGAACAATGCAGAGGAGTCATAAGACTAAATTTTGTGCACAAGTTCATTCTTTACGGCTTTTGCATCTGCTTATACAACTCACGTATCCTCAGTTTCACAGCCTTAAGCATAAATTGCAACAAAGGTGCCTATCATGGAAAGTAGAAGCAAGTTAGCAGACACCCTGGGGTTTTTTTGCTTGTTTTGGTTGTTTTTTGGTTTTTTGTTTTTTGTTTTTTTTCCGAGACAGGGTTTCTCTGTGTAGCCCCGGCTGTCCTGGAACTCACACTGTAGACCAGGCTGCCCTTGAACTCAGAAATCTGCCTGCCTCTGCCTCCCAAGTGCTGGGATTAAAGGCGTGCACCACCAAGCCCAGCTAGCAGACACATTGTTAACAAAGAAAGACAGAATGGTCTTTTAAGATCACAAAAATAACCATTATGACTTTTACTAAATATTGATCCAAAAGTCCTCAACAGTACACTAATAAATACCAAGAAGGAAAATGTAAATCTGTATTCCTTAGATGATGACATCAATACGTACATACACACACACACACACACACACACACACACACAAAACCAACAAACCAAACAAACAAAAAAAAACATTACAGTAGCAAAAAACCACTGGAACCTATGAATTTCAACAGAATATATAGCATTTTTTATTTTACTCATCAATTACAAAAAGGAATAAAGAAAAAAAGAAAAAATGAAGAAAGAAAAGATATGTAATTTTAAAGGGAAATTTTTTATTTATCTTAGAATTACCAAATACATTAAAAATATTCAAATTAGCAAACGATATATCAATCAGATACATATTAGATGTAGAGGGACCAAAGCCCTTGTGATAACACATAAGCACCAGGGAAACCTGGAATGTTAGGCTCTCAGGGGTAGTATCCTCAGAGTGATGTATGTATAACCAGTTTGCTGCCCAGGAGGCTGGGAGAGGATAGGTTAATAACTGGCTGACCTCTGTGGTATCTGTCAGGCCAGGCCACACCTGGCTCCTCCAGTCTCTTACAAACAGGACTGGAAGTGGTTAATAGTCTAGGTGACTTCTACACTATCTGTATAACTGAGACCACACTGGATCCGCCCCTAGGCCCTTAAGATAACACATGTAGTCTTTCTATAGAAACCATCTTTATGCAAGTGGTGACATGTATTTGCAAGAGTTTCCACTGAATTATTCCCTACTGTGCACATGGGATTGTGTTATACTAGGAATTTTTTCCAAATTGTACTGTACTTAAATATGCCTAAAACTGCCTAGTGTCATGCTGTTGAAATTTGTCTCAACGTGACACACCAGACTTCCTTCTTCACTCAGTTACTGACACTGATGGCTGTGGTGTTTACAGAGGTGCTCCACAATTGGGTGTTTATAATATAGATTAGGGACATTGAATAACAGAAGTATGAACATGATGTGAGATGTTTGAAGATTTAACAATGTTAAGTTAATTGAATAATGAGTTATTAAAACTTTAAAATATAATTAGAATAAATCTTTATTTAGAAATGAGCAATTCCCAAAGACAGGATGGAAACATACAAAAAAAAAAAGAAAAGGAAGATGAAGAGAAAGAGGAGAAAGAGGAGGAGGAAGAGGAGGAGAAAAGGGAGAAAGAAGAGGAGCAGAGAGAGGAGGAATATGTGGAGATCTCCCAATAAAGACAAAGAAACCCTTTTATAAGAAAGAAAAATTTGAATACCTAACTCATACTTTTCTTCAAAGCTATACTAATATTGCCAAAAGACAAACGTAAAGATTGATTGCCTACAAGAAGAGATTTAAAATTGAGCATAGGATAAGAGAGATGGCTCAGCTGTTCTGAGCATTGATTGTTCTACCAGAGGACCTGAGTTTGTTTCATGGCACTCACATGGTAGTGCACAATCTCTTGTCATTTCACTTCCAAAGGGTCTGAAATCCTCGTCTGGGCTTTCTTGGTGCCTATGCATACAAGAAGTGCACATACATACATATGGGGAAAACATTCATATTCATAAATTAAAAATAAATCTTAAAAACATGAAACAAAACAAAGCACAAACAAAGTGAGATGATTTTCAAGATAAATGAGAAGGAAATACAAATGGATAAGAAAATGCCTTCAACAAGTAGAGCTGGTAGTACCCACCATTAGTGTGCTATTCTCAGTTTGAGAGCTATCTGATGTTCTACATGTAACTGAATTAAACGTCATTGCAATTATAAATAAAAAATTAAAACTAGAAGATTATAGAAGGAAAAGGGGGAGGGGAATCTTTGTGAACTTGAAGTAGGTAAACATGGTTGGCTAACATGCAAAACCATGAACCACAACAGAGAAGGTTGATAATTATGTACTCTCAAAATCAAACCCTTTGCTGTTTGAAAGGTATGTTATACAAAAAATAAGAAGGTGACAGACTGAGCAAAATAATAAAAAAATTATATATTTAACAGAGAACATAGAATCTCTTTGTGAGTATAATGAAGTTCTTTAAAAACGCTGCATGTGATATACAAAATTCTATGAGACCAACAAATAACCTTTAAATTTGAGAATATTATACAATAACCATATGTATCACATGTGTGTGTTATATGTACATAAATACTAAATAAAAACAGAAAATGGACACCCATAGTCATCAGATTTTGTGTACTTATAGACTTGGCTAACATTTCAAAGGTCTCTATTTTTAGGACTGAAAATTAAGTGAAAACAGATCGAACACATATGCTGCTGATGACGAATGAGGACAGTTCTTTCTTTCATTTATGGTGTTATAACAAAATCCTAAGGAAAGCCTATTAGAAAAGAGAGGTGCTATTTGGTCCATAGATCCAGTTAACAGTACATTAGTTTGGGGGAAGTCAAAGTAGGAAAGTGTTTTACTTTATCCTTTTTAAAAAGTATAGATATCTTTTTTTATATCTATAATCAAGAAGAGAGGAAGAACAAATACATGGGATCCTTGTGTATTGACTTGCTTGTATACTGTTTGTGGTTGTTTGAAAATGTTTGTCCTAGGGAGTGGCACTATTAGAAGATATGGCCTTGTTGGAGTAGGTGTGGTCTTGTTGGAGAAAGTATGTCAAGTCACTGTTGGGGTGGGCTTTAAGACCCTCCTCCTAGGTGCTTGCAAGTCTTTTGTTTGTCTTAGGAACAGGTGTAAAACTCTGGGCTTCTTCTCCAGCTCAATGCCTGCATAGAGGCTGCCATGCTCCTACCTTGATGATAATGGACTGAACCTCTGAATCTGTAAGTCAGCCCCAATTAAATGTTACCTTGGTTGTGATGCCTATTAGCCATAACATCTTCTTTGTTGACAGCAAGATTCTAAAAGGAATTAAAGACAGAAACATAAATTTGGTGTCTTTTTACCAGAAGATGCAAGTTTTTAAGAACATCATAAATTATGCTGTTAATGAACAGCCTGTGAGATTCTAGGATGTTTGCCCCAAACCAGGCTTATATTTCTAAAGATGATTGAGAGAGGCTATTGAGAAGCATGTTGTGAAACCAGAGGGAGACATGGAACATAATTTAAGGGTCTATAACAATAACTGGGTTATTCTACCTTCACTATATTTGTTAGCTAGGCAAATAAATGAGAATAACATAAAGTTAATTTCTAGGATAACAAAACCTTTTTGACTCTCTAATGGTGCCTCAATTTACCTTTTTCTTTAGCAATATTTTGCCTGTTTGTTTGTTTTGTTTTGTTTTGTTTTGTTTTGTTTTGTTTTGTTTTGTTTTGTTTTTTGAAGCAGGGTTTCTCTGTATACTCCTGGCTGTCCTGGAACTCACTCTGTAGACCAGGCTGGGCTCAAACTCAGAAATCCATCTGCCTCTGCTTCCCAAGTGCTGGGATTAAAGGCATGTGCCACCACTCCCAGGCTAGCAATATTTTTGGTATCAGAGGACTGTAAGAATTTGAGAATCCAGGAGTTTATTCTGAAGATGTGTCTCATAGTAATGTTAGAAGATACACCCATAAAGTCTCAGCAGTATGACAGTCTAAACATGAGGTGAACAAGCTTGATAGCAATACATGCTAAAGCACATGAAGAAAGCCCAAGAGCCCTAAATGCTATGCAAATAACTATAGGCTACCAAGGAATGGTTATAGTGGGAGAAATAATCTTCCACAGAGAAGAACACATCCCTTGGATATATAACAACAATATGTCATCTCTGAGAACATACATATGAGTAGCACTTTACAGACTGAACAGGCCATATTTAGAAATATATGTGTATAGGTATATGTATGCAACAATAATTAAGACAAAGGAAAACACAAGTTTAAAAAAGAACTAGGAAGGGTATTTGGGGGAATTTAGAGGGAAGAAAGAGAAGAGAGGAATGGTGTAATTAAATTATAAACTCAAAAATAAAAGAAAAATGAAAAAGTTGGATAACAATTGAGAAGATGCCACTTCTTGCTTAGCAATATCAAGTTAAAAACAGAGATGCAAGCCATTACCACATATATGTATAGGGCTTGGTTTTATGGTGTCTGGAAGACACAAAGCTTTGTCTTTTGACTTTTTAAGGTACTAAACTTCACTTGCATGTGTTGGTAAGAAATATAACTAGGCAATGGAATCAAAAATTTCATCTTATCAGAGATGCCTTCAAGAAAGATTCTAATATTCCAAACTATCAAGCTCCATATTGTCTTCTTTTCCCTTTATAGAGGAGTTGGTGTCTAACAAGCTGAAAGAAACCAACCAACCAACCAAATAAACAAACAAAAAACCCACTAACCAAACCAAAACAAAACAAAAAATAAAAACAAAAACATGACCTCTAACCCTCAGTTCCTCCCTCTAGGTACCTGCCTGAAGTCATATTCTGATTTCTCCTAGTGTTGGACTATGAAGAGAGTGTGTAAGCCAAACAGTCCCATTCTCCTAAGATGCAGTTTTTCAGTGTTTTATCATAGAAACAGAAAAGCAAATGAGGATTATAACCTATGGCTAATTGTTGTTGTTAAAAAGAAAGTATTTTAGCCCCCATAGTCTCTAGGTTTCATTTATGTGCTTGTGCTTAGGCATGTACACACATATACACATATAGATTCCCATACACATATTCATACATAGACACACAGACACAGACACAGATGCAGACACACACACACCAAAGAAAACGAAGTTATCCATTTAGAATAGGGGAAGAAATGGGAAGGGCCAGAGAGAGGAAAAGAAAATGTGGGAGTGATGTGATAATATTTAATTAAAAATGGGAAAAATCAAATTAATTAGTAAAACAGGGAAAGTATACCCCAGAAAAAAATAAAGTCATTCTTTATTTAAAATAAAGTCTACACACCTCTATGTGGGATCAAAAAGGGGGCTGGGGAAGAGGGGCGAGGGAGGATAGTCCACATCCAGCCAGATTTCCTCCTATGCTCTGGGTAGGCAGATGTGGGAGGGCTCCTAGACACTTTCCACTCATCCAAAGGTGGGCATCTAAGCTACTGACCCCACTCCACAGGGGGTGGACAAGGGACAGCCTCCAACCAGGGACCCTGGAGCAACACCCTGTAGCCCTGGGTTATGGGAGAGACGGCTTAGGGAGAGAGGTTCCCACACAGGCAAAAGTCTGCGCAGTGGGCCTTGATGAACAGAGACAGTCTATGGTTTTAGAGCTTTATTATAGAAAGGCAGGGAGAAAGGAGAGAAGGTAAAAGAGCTAGAGAGACTGGCCATGGCCATGAGAAAAGAAAGGGGAAAAGGAGAGAGAGAGAGAAGAAAAGCTAGAGAGTAAGAGGAAGGAGAGAGAAGAGAGGAGAGAGGAGAGTAAGGGGAGTAAGAACCAGAGAGCAAGAGAGTGAGGTGGGGCCAAGCAGTCCCTCTTATGGTCTTTACTGTTGCTAGGTAACTGGGAAGGAGTTTAGCCTGAAGATAAGAAGCGTGGGACATTGCTTACATGACTGACTACTAGCCATGCTTCTCTTGTGGGGGCTGAGGGGGCAGTAACTTCTACAGGAGTCAGAGTTCCAGGAGACATGAGTGAACTCCTTCCATCCCATGTAAGTGAATTATCACCACCGGGTCCCAGGTTTCAACATCTTAGCCTCAACGGGAAACCAGGCTGTCTGTGTATAGCCCAATTTCCAACACCTCTGTTCAAATTCCTGGCTGGGAATGGGGAGCTGGGTGTAGCCATCAGCAAGTCCCAGATGCTAGGAAAGCAAGAGGCTCCCAGGACCCAGCTGGGATGAGATTAGCTTAAATACCCAACAAAGGAGGAGAGAACCTATAGAGACCATATACAGAAGTTAAGTAATGTACCCAGTTGGGGGTATGGGGCCACGCACTCATCTCCAAATTTTTAACCCAGAATTTCTCCTGTCTAAAGGAAATATGGAGACAAAGTTTGGAGCAGAGACTGACGGAAAGGCCATCCAAAGACTGTCCCACATGGGGATACATCCCATATACAGACAACAAAAACAGACTATTGCTGGTAAATTCAGTCCATTATCATCAAGATGTCACCACGACAGAGTCTAGGCAGTCATGGCTTAGGAGGAGCTGAGAGTTCAACATCTCTTTGGAAAGCTACTAGGAGAAAACTGGCCTCCAAGCAGCCAGGACCATGTTCTTAAAACCCACACCCACAGTGATACAAAAAAAAAAAACCCCATACCTATTTCAACAAGGCCACACCTACTCCAACAAGGCCACAGCTCCTAACAGTGACATTCATATTCAACCCATCACAGGAGTCATTTTTCTGCTTTCATTTTCTAATTTCCTCACCACTAATTTCTACTAATTTCTTCAGTGTTCAACCAAGTAGTTTTAGTTCCATTACAAATGATAAATTGGATAGGACCACACCATCATTCAATCTTATTTTATTTTATAACATCACATTATTTTCTAAGGATATATTGTTTATTGGCTATTTATCTTTTTCCCAATACATAATCTTTTTAGAGCAGAGATCTTTTCTGATTTGGTAGTTCTATTGGCAATATTATGGTAATTCTAGATAAGCATTCAATGATACTGAATAAGTAAATGAATGAATGTTTAAATAAAAGAATGGCTGAACAGTAAAATTTTTTTGTTTTGTTTTGTTTTGTTTTGTTTTGTTTTGTCAATATACTTACTCTGACAACAACTCAAAATATTTGGAATTTTTACTCCAAACTGTGTGGAACATTTGTCTTTACCTCCATCATGCCATTTTGGAAAAATGGAGTTGTGCAAGTTGGCTTAATGGGATGCCTTGTTACTGAGAGGGAAAGCAATTGGAACACTAGGCAATAAAGAGAGCACAAAGTGACAAATGACACAGCACCAGTGCATGTGGCAGACTCTCCATTACTTCCTGGTAGAAACTTGTACTTTCAGCAACATTACTTCTGTTTTGCTAAGCATGTCCAGAGAATGATCAGAGGAAAGAGAAGGGAAGGATGTAGAAATGAAGAGGAGTGTAAAGAGGAAGAGGGACCAGAGAAAGAACAAGAGAGAAAGAGAGGGAGAGAGAGAGAGAGAGACAGACAGACAGACAGACAGACACAGACACAGACACAGACACAGACACAGACACAGACACAGACACAGACACAGACACAGACACAGACACAGACACAGACACAGACACAGACACAGACACAGACACAGAGAGACAGACAGAGAGGCAGAGATAGAGAACAGCTGAACCAAATTCAAATTAGAAAGTCAAATGCCAAATCTGATTCTCTGGCTTGGTTCTGGTCCCCGAACCACCCCTGCAGTTGTGCTGAAGTATCACATTCATCTCAGCAGCAGAAAGAGGGACAGCCTTGTCCTGTCAGCAGTGAGTGGACTAAGTATGCTGGCAAATTATTTGGTCTTAGGAAAAAGCCTAGTGGGATTTCTGGTGACATGGAGAATGAATAAGTTTAAAAGAAGCTAGAGCAGAGATCTTTTTCAGCATTTCTTGCTTGTGTTCAGCATGGAAGAAATATTTGGAATGCTTTCTTTGGTCATGGGATTTTATATCTGCTTAAAACAGTAAATTTTGAAAGTGAGATAAGGAATCTTGAGCAACCCAGTTATAGTCTTTAAAATAAACACAGGCATTCTCACTTGGGAAACTCTGGCCAGTATGTACCACAGTACTTAACATACTAAACAAAAATGCCATGGAAATTTGAGAGTGTACACTTACAACTTTCCACTACAATGCTCTCATATTTGAATGAGAAAGTATATTTGCATTCCATCAAACTGCTATAATAACTATAGATGTTTAAAAGACATTTTCAGGGATTCATACAAATGCACATATGAATTGGACAGCTAAAACTTTCACTCTCTTTCTAGTTTGACTAGGAATACAGGAACAGAATGAGTTAGTGAAATCACAATTACAAAGAGCCTGTAAGATGAATCCTGAACCTCCATTTGGAAATATTTATTGATCATCCTTAGATGCTTTATTTGGTTTCAGGCTCTGTAAAATCATGATGCTAAAATAATCTTCAGTTCAAGGAAATCATGGCGGTTTTGGTTCCATTTCATTTTATCTGTATCATTATTAAATGTGTACCCTCTAAGGACTCAACCCCTTGGTGCTGAACCGTACTCCTTAGTTCTTTCTAGACATCCCTTTTTCCTTTCCTTTTTAACCCATCTCCATACCTCTGAGTTTCCTGCTGATATGCAGAACAACTCTCTACCAGTGACCCACAGAAACCACACTAGGCTGGGACTCAAGGAGACAACTTTTATTATACTTTCTGACTTCCATTCCAGTATCTTCAGACTTAATATTAGTCCTATTGCAACCTGCCATCAGAATCCCTTCCTCTCAACCCACATCTACTTCCTAGAGTTTTCAACTTGTAGGTTGCAACTCCGTTGGGGGTTGAATAATCCTTTCATGGGGATCACCTAAGACCATCACACAGATCAGATGTTTACATTACCATACATAACAGTAGCAAAACTACAGTTATGAAGTAGCAATAAAAGTTTTTATGTGTAGCCCAGGCTGGCCTTGAACTAGTGATCCTCCTGCCTCTGCCTCCTTCAGCAAATCCTACCGATGTGTGCCACCACATTGCAAACCCATAGGAAGAACAACAATATCAACCAACCAAACCCTCCAGAGCTCCCAGGGACTAAGCCATCAACAAAGGAGCACACATGGCTCCAGATGCATATGTAGCAGAGGATGGCCTTGTCATGCATCCATGGGAGGAGAGGTCCTTGGTCCTATGAAGGCTCGATAGATGCCCCAGGGTAGGAGAATCGAGGGCAGGGAGATGGGAATGGGTGGGTGGGTAGAGGAACACTATCATAGAAGCAGGGGTGGAAGGATGGGATAGGGTGTTTCCAGGAGGGGGGAACAGGGAAAGGGGATAACATTTGAAATGTAATAAAAGAAAATATCCAATAAAAAAAAGAAAAGAAAAAGAAAAAGTTAAAAAGGAGATCTGTGGTAATTAAATAGAATAATGTTATAAAAAATAATTATATTTTCAAGTGATGTTCAGGCTCAATGCAATCCAAATAAAACCTTCAATAATGTTTATTCCCCCCCCAAAAAAAGTTTTTTTTTATGGTTTGGGGGTATCACTAAACTTAAGGAACTATAGGAAGTTTGAGAGCCATTGTACTAGGGACTCTGTCTTTTTGTAGACCCAGACTCTCCCTAACTCTTTTCTGTTACCCTTTAAGCTTTTCTTTCTAGCCCAACTCCATTCCTATGTGACTCAGGCTGACCAGGGACCCCAAGACCACTATACTAGATTGAGCAACACCACTTAAAGAATGGAACACCCACTCAGCAAGGACAAAATCAGATATACACATTAAGAAACATCTCAAACATCAAACTCCATGTATGTATATATTCCCAGGCAAAAACACAGACCTGAAGATATCAAGACAGTATGCTTCCTCCAGAGGCTAGAAACCCCATTGCAATAGGCTCTGAGAAAAATGATTTAGCTGAATCACAAGACAAGGACTTCAAAATAGCAGTTATGAATACATTCAAGGACATTTAAAAGGATATGAATAAGTACCTTAAGATGGTGAAAATACAAAAACATTTGAATGAAATAATGAACAAGGGAAGGCATGTAAAGTAGTATTTGAGTAAAAATCGAATCACTAAAGGGAAACCAGGCTGAAATAAATCAGAAATGATAACTCGGAAAGTCACTTATGTGTTCAACTGTCCCAGGCCTTATGCTAAGTTGTTATGAATTAGTTACTTTTTTTTTTGGTTTTTTTCGAGACAGGGTTTCTCTGTGTAGTCGTGGCTGTCCTGGAACTCACTCTGTAGCCCAGGCTGGCCTCGAACTCAGAAATCCGCCTGCCTCTGCCTCCCGAGTGCTGAGATTAAAGGCGTGCGCCACCACGCCCGGTTTTTAAATGGCATACTTGATGATCTTCATTTATTGAATAATAGAGACAGTTTTGATCATGTTTCAAAAAATTAGTTATCCATTGTATCATTTACACAATTTAAAGTTACTTGGTTAGTAAAAGGCTAGAGCCTGTGATGGGGACTTGAGAAACCAGTGTGTGTGTAGGGGGTCTCAGGAGAGATAAGGAGGAGGAGACAGACAGATAGGAGGAGGCCCCCATGAGAGAAGATGGACCATTAGCACATGGCCAGGAAAAGAGGACCCCGAGGACAGACTGAAGAAGCAGAAATAACCCAGGTAAGACTCAAACAGCAAGGAACAAGGAACTTGTGTCTGGGATGTAAATTAGATTAGCTTAGAACCTGCCCAATCTGGGCTTTCAGCTTGTAAATAAAATACCAGGATATTGTCTGTTATATAGGTTTGCTAGAATAAGTAATTCATTTAAACTTATATAAGAACATGAAAGAAGGACATACGACTTTGCTTTTTGCCTGCTTGCCCTCACCTTTCTAATAAGTCCATTCCTTCACTGGCATTAGAGCCTATTTCTTTCATATACTGAACACCACCCGAGACAGCCAACCTTGTGGACTAAGCAACTTTTGTGTTTTGGATGTTCCATTCATAGCCAGATAATGGTGGATTATCTGGACTGCAGCCTGTAAATCATTGCACTTAATTCTCAGCTCTCACAGCAGTCAGGCCCTCCAGCCTAGACAAGAATCTTATGATCTCTGTTTCTTCAAAACCATGGAATTGGTTTTGGATTATTCTTTCATGCCCCTTCCAGGTGAAACAGCTAAGAGTGAATTTACTTCAGTTTATTCATTATAACAGGTTATTGTTATTTGTTTATCTGCCTCTGTATAAAAAAAAAAAACCCTGCATTTTTGTGGAATGTAGATTGTCGTTGTGATTATAGCCCTCAGTACTAATTATCGGATGCTCTGAATAAAGTTGGCTTTTCCATGATATTTTAGTCCACCTCATTTGTTGGCTCCATTCTCCCAGATGTCACTGCCTCTGGAGTGGTAAACCATTGTGTAATTCTTTTTAAAAAGTAGTAAGAACTTCTAACAAAATTCTCATCACTTGGTGTATATAATGCTTTCATCTAAGACATTAATCGATGACCATGTATGTCCATATATATATTTGAACTGCTGCCCTAGGCTGAGCACTGGATTAGATGATAGAAGCTCCACCCTAAAAGAAATTGCATAAATCATGAGTGGAGGCCTAAGAAGTTTCTTTTTGCAGTGGGCAGAGATTAATAGGAAATTCATAAGTGGCTCTAAGTGACTGCTGAATGCTAAGCCCTAAACCAGACATCTAAGGTCCAGGGACTAACACAGAAGTGACAGCAGAAAGAATATAAGAGTCAGATTAGAGATAGGAGCACTCTGGATGCTTTCTTTTGGATAGGGCAGGGCATTGCAATTAGAGATATAATGGGTGTGGCAACCTGCACATGCACAAAAGTTGTTGAGAAGAAGAGAGGTCAGCAGGAGTGAATGTGGGTAAAAAAGGGCAATGGGTGACATTGAATATGATCTCAATACATTATATATATGTACAAAAGTACTAACAACTAACAAACAATAACCTTGAAGAAAAGGGCTAGGGTCTGGACTAAAATCCAACCAAAGAAACCAAAAGAGAGGTTAATTCTCATGTACATATATTTAAGAAAACCAAGCAGAAAACCTAAACAAAGAAACAAAGTAGGACTTGGGCTGAGGGGCAGCTTGGTGAGAGTGAAGCTTACGTGTCCTCTGTATGGGAAATGATATGATTTGAGCTGAGGGTGGGATGAACTGGACTGTTAAACCAACACAAAGGAGAAAGAGGCAACAGGAGATAAAACTCATGGTGCTGGCATTTGTAGGCAAACACCTCATTTCGGAGGCTTCATCTCATGAGGGTTTAGTTTTCATTTTACTGGAATTTATCAAGTACCAAGTGAAGTAATACACAAAAATGTTTTTTTCTTTTAAAAAATTATTATCAATGTGTTTGTATGTGTGTCCTCATAAATGCAAGCAAAAGCACATGATGCGAGTGGGTATGAGTGCTACTGTGACTGTACAGAATTCAGGGGGAAAACTTTGTGGAGTTGCTTCCCTCCTTCTACACTTACTAAGGTTTCTGAGCTTGAACTCAGGCCTCTGGGATGAGCCATCTGGCCAGGCAAGGAAAGAATGTTCTGTATTATAAATTATCAAGTAAATGTAAACGATCCTTATCATCCTTATCAAGAGTGTCAAACAGGCAAAGTCTTCGCTGCAGCAGGAGTCATTCCAGGAATGAAGGATTAAAATAAGAGCTGTGTGAAGCCCTGCTTAGAAACTGAAGCCTGTTTAGAATGACCACGATGAATCTGGAGCATGGGTGTCACAGCAACATCAAGCCAACTACTTCCTGAAGACATGTGTATTACTGGGCTCATAAGAACTTGGAGTCTCAGTGCCCAGAGTCACATATTTTTCCACATTTTATTATTCATTCACAGGAAGAAAATGTCAGCTGGAACTGAATAAGGGATATATGGAGTTCAAATTATAACCTATTAACCATATTTGAGGAGCATTTACTTTGTCCCCACTAGAGATGTATCTTTTTAAGGATTCTCTAAGAAATGCAGACAACAGAGTTATTCTGCTTAGAGCGGATATAAATACGAACACTATGTAAGTATTGAATAGCAAAGTAGCAAGTTTCTGTGAAAGTAATGGAGCATCTATCTGCTTCTGTGTCTTCTTGTTCTGTTCAGCTGCATTTTTGGAAGAGAGGATGTTTGTCCAACAGTTACATAGTCGCATCATGGCAGAAACTAACACAGGGGATTGAGAGAGTGAGAATGGAAGAAAGTGCCTGAGAAGAATGCAGGGAGGGTGGGCTGAGTGTGGGCTGAGAGACCAGCTGAGAACATGAAAACTTTCAGGGCCAAGAGGGACTTGGGGGAGAATCTTCACTGTTACTGATGATGCTGCACAAGTTTTCTTTTTGACATTCTTTTCTTCATTTGACTTTTCCACACTGGCAAAATAAAATCATGATTCATTTCAAGGTTCCACTTGACTCATGACAATCACAAATACAAGCGGGCTTGCGAGCCCTCCTGCCCTCAGTCTTATTGGCCCATCTACAGTGCAGCACCACTTCTGGGAAGAGCAAGCCTCATACCCACAAGTACATTTCCAGGGTACTTTTAAAATTATTCCAAGACTATTCCCAGAAAGGACATTAACAAGATCCAGATTAAATACTTCATCATTCTACTTTCCTTGGCTTCCAAAGGCATATAATTTTTAACAATTTGGACATATAATTGCTGAAAGATTCTACTAAGGTCTACATCTCAACTCAACTTTCTTACTGGCCATTAAAACATAAAAGTAAAATGCCGAATTCTCAAATAATGGTATGGATTAGGATATTTTTCATCACTTGTGTCTACAATTAGTATTTTTAAAAGGTGAATACATTCAAAGTCATTAATTTAAGAAGGAAAGTTTCCTTTAAAGCCTATATTAATATATTTATGCATAGTTATCATTACTTATACATATGTGTTATTGTATATAAACATGTACATATTTATTTATTGACTCTATATATTATATGTTCAAATATGTATATATTGGAAACAAACTCATATATGCACACATACACACACACACATATATATATGTGTGTGTGTGTATATATATATATATATATATATATATATATATATATATCCACGTATATTGGATATATGTATATTGAGATGAACCTATTCCACAAGGTGCTTTGAAACACTATCCTCAAATATATTCACATTTTAATTCTCAACTGTTGTGATCATGTTACATTCTAAATCATATAGGAATTAAGAGAGTAGCTGGTGGGATTGACCCTAAAATTTGAAGTTGATCCTGGATTATCGGAGCAAACCCAATGCAACCAACCACAGGACCCTTACACAGGGAAGAAAGAACTAGAAGACTCATTGTCAAAGAAAGGTAATGCAAGGTGGGCCTTCTGGCCAACTGTCCTTGAAATCTATGGGCAGGAAGATGAGGAATCAGGTTGGTATCAGGAAGTTGAAAGAGATAAGCCCCATCTTAAAAATCCATATTTGACAGAGTGCTGTTTGACAGATATCTTGATTTTTAGCCCACTCATTATGGTTTTTAAGGGGTTTCCAAGCTAAAAGATAGTAAAGTTCTGTTATCCACAGCAATAAATATGTGCAAATTTCTTACAGAAGCAATAGGAGGCATGGGAGCTCTCCTGGAACGTTCCCTTCCCTCACTCTTGGCAGAACCTCAGCTCAAGCACCAACACAGATGAAAAAGTTTTATGTCAATTGATTTAAACTTGTAACCTCCTACAGTTCAAGGAAGAACTGTAAAGTATCATATAAAGTATGTTATAAATGAAAATGAAAGCTATTTAATGTCTCTGGCTAAACATTCTTTTTTTTTTTTTACGGCATGAAGAAAACTACTCCGACATTGCGGTAATTACAGTTCCTATCACTGTGAAGAGACATTGACTGCACAACTCTTAAGGAAAACATCTAACTGGGGCTAGCTTAGAGTTCAGCGCTTTCGTCTACTATAGTCATGACAACAAGCATGGTGGCATGCAGGCAGATAGGTGTTGGTGAAGTACCCGAGAGTCCTACACCTAGATCCTCAGACAGCAGTAGGAGAGAGTGACACTGGGCCAGGTTTTAGCTTCTGGAAACCCACTCCCAGTGACACACTTTACCTGACAAGGCCACACCTACTCTCACAAGGCCACAAATACTAATCATTTGAAATAATGCCACTTTTTATGTCCCCGTGGCAGCTATTTTCTTTTTTTTTAATTTTTAATATTTTTATTACATATTTTCCTCAATTACATTTCCAATGCTATCCCAAAAGTCCCCCATAGCGCCCCCCCACTTCCCTACCCACCCATTCCCATTCTTTTGGCCCTGGCATTCCCCTATATTGGGGCATATAAAGTTTGCAAGTCCAATGGGCCTCTCTTTCCAGTGATGGCCGACTAGGCCATCTTTCGATACATACGCAGCTAGAGACAAGAGCTCCGGGGTTCTGGTTAATGTTGTTCCAACAATAGGGTTGAAGATCCCTTTAGCTCCTTGGGTACTTTCTCTAGCTTCTCCATTGGGAGCCCTGTGATACATCCAATAGCTGACTGTGAACATCCACTCCTGTGTTTGCTAGGCCCCGGCATTGTCTCACAAGAGACAGCTATATTTGGGTCCTTTCAGCAAAATCTTGCTAGTGTATGCAATGGTGTCAGCATTTAGAAGCTGATTATGGGATGGATCCCTGGATACGGCAGTCTCTAAATGGTCCATCCTTTCATCACAGCTATGAACTTTGTCTCTGTAACTCCTTCCCTTGGTGTTTTGTTCCCAATTCTAAGAAGGGGCACAGTGTCCACACTTTGGTCTTCATTCTTCTTGAGTTTCATGCGTTTAGCAAATTGTATCTTATATCTTGGGTATCCTAAGTTTTGGGCTAATATCCACTTATCAGTGAATACATATTGTGTGAGTTCTTTTGTGATTGTGTTACTTCACTCAAGATGATGCCCTCCAGGTCCATCCATTTGGCTAGGAATTTCATAAATTCATTCTTTTTAATAGCTGAGTAGTACTCCATTGTGTAAATGTACCATAATTTCTGTATCCATTCCTCTGTTGAGGGACATCTGGGTTCTTTCCAGCTTCTGGCTATTATAAATAGGGCTGCTATGAACATAGTGGAGCATGTGTCCTTTTTATCGGTTGGGACATCTTCTGGATATATGCCCAGGAGAGGTATTGCTGGATCCTCCGGTAGTACTATGTCCAATTTTCTGAGGAACCTCCAGACTGATTTCCAGAGTGGTTGTACAAGCTTGCAATCCCACCAACAATGGAGGAGTGTTCCTCTTTCTCCACATCCTCGCCAGCATCTGCTGTCACCTGAATTTTTGATCTTAGCCATTCTGACTGGTGTGAGGTGGAATCTCAGGGTTGTTTTGATTTGCATTTCCCTGATGATTAAGGATGTTGAACATTTTTTCAGGTGCTTCTCTGCCATTCGGTATTTCTCAGGTGAGAATTCTTTGTTCAGTTCTGAGCCCCATTTTTTAATGGGGTCATTTGACTTTCTGGAGTCCACCTGACTAACTAGCTTCCAGGTTCCTGAGCACATGGCTAAAAGATCGTTAAGTATTCTCAAAGGTCCTGAAAATTTAGGAATCTTTACACAGATTATTCGTGGAGAGACAAATAAGGGCCTCATCCTATGTGAGGACATTATGTCTCTTCAACATTACATTTTTTTTCAGCAAAAAATAAAAAACATAAACAAACAAATAAATAATAAATTTGAGCCACTATCTGCAAATAATTACTCATAATACAATGCACTGTAAATTGCTTATCGTGCCAATCAATATAAAAACCTTGGTATTTACAATCTGATTTTCTTAGGAGGAGAATATTTTAATAATGTAAAGTGAAAAGCTATCTCTTACTCAGCCTAAGACTGTCAGAATTAACATAATGGGATTTTCTGCTACACATAGGGGTAAAAATTAACCGGTCAACCAACCAACAAACCACCACCAACAACAACAACAACAAAATGTAATTTCTATTCACCTCCCATTTTTTTTAGTCACTTAGAAACTTTATTAAAAATGTAAATATCTTGGCCAATCACATTCATCCTGAAACTGCAAAGGAAATTTCTGGATATCTACCTTTTTATAAAAGCATATTACCTTTTCTCAAAATCTGAGACAGTGTCAATCTTAACTAAAAAAAAAAATGAAAATATTGCTGCTTTGCAAAAAGAGATGTTTAAATCAGAAAAAAACCATTGCCAAGATTAGTTCAATATATTCACATAATTGTCTTCTTGGAAAGTTCAGGAGGAATTGTATGGACATGGAGGTAATTCTACTGTTGCACAAAGGAAAACCTTAGATTGAGCTGGAACAGGAGAAGTTTGGGTGTACATGCAAAACCATACATGCAAAACCACGTTCTACACAGGGCACAAGGGAGGCTTAGGAACATTAGGGCTTTCAATATTGAAATAGTTATTGTCAAACCATCTTTGTGGCTTATGAATGAGTCAACTGTAACTTGTATTTTAAAACCCCAGAGCTATTTTCTGAAACTCCCTCCAGAAGTGTAGGAGAAACCACATTATTTTGGCGAAGAAGCATACTATCTCAAGTATATTAATGACCTCATAACACAAACATACCCTTGTCAATACAGAACAGGCATCAGGATTGATCGATGCGTATTAAGTTCAGGACCCAAACTATGTATACTGAAACCGTATGAAGTATCCAGTGGAACTACTGGGACAAACCAGTTTTCTCCTGGAAACTATTTGAAGATGAATCAACATTATGTGATTTTTAAAGCATGCTTTGTGGTTTTTGTGATGAAAACACATGGGCAAATTAGCCATGTCTTTAAAACTTGATACTTTTATGAGGGTACTTATTAGACTCTGCAGGAAACATTCATTTGTAAGCAGATTAGAAATGCTTATACATTTTTCATGCAGCACAATGTTGGGTTTTGAACCACCATAGATGTCCTCTGTGGGATTGATTCCTACATTCCAGTGTCCCCATAAACTATCTCTGTATGCATCCAGAAGATGGAAAGCAGTCAGTCTTTACACTGTAGAGCCTTTTATTCTCTCAGGCCTTTATAGAGCTTTCTTTTACATTGGCTGGTTGGAATTTTCTCAGGGCAAACTTTAGCTTATTCCCAAAACTTTCTCAATGTCTTCTCTCCATTATAATAAATCTCTTCCACAGGGCTTAGGCCAACCTGCAGTTCCCCAACTCAGAGGACCACCACTTCCTCAGGGGAATGTTACAAGTTAACCTCTGAGAAGTGGCTACATGTTAACAAAACTGCAAGCTTATTTGCACAGTTCTTGGCTACAGGTTAGGGTATTAGTAGAGGTGTTCCCATAAGGCCTGATGAATGATTGATCAGGTTTTCGTTCAAGGAACACATCAGAATTTCGAAAGATACCCGGAACTCTTTGTATTAGTTATGTTTTCATCTGTAATGAAATACGTGACAGAAACCACTTGCAAGCAGAAAGGCTTACGTGGACTTCTTCTTACCAGATTCTCATGGCAGGAAAGGTCAGAAAGAGTGTGACTCTGACCCTGGCAGTGGGAGGGAGGCAGTTGACCCAGATAGTAAAGCAAGAACCAGAAGAGGGTCTAACTTTCAAAGGCTTATCCCCAGTTACCCACTTTCAACAGCCAGGCCCCAACTAAAGACTACCACCCTCCAGATAGTATCACAATCAAGGATATTGATGTTCCAAACATGAGCCTGCTGGAACATCTCTGATTGAAAACATAACACCCAAGAATTTGTGTTGGTTTTAACTTGGATTGCATGTTCAGAAATAGCAACACTGTGCTGGGAAACTTCAATGGAATTTAATGTGCTTATCACAGGACAATGACTAGTTCTGAAGAAGGGAGTTTACTTCCATGTGTTCTGCAATGTAAGCACATTGCCACTTTGATAGTAGCTTTGTCTTTATGCTATGACCTAGGCAAGAGAATGTATTCTCAGCAGATAAGACCCTTAAAACTTGGACTACCAGCCTCTAGGCCTTTGAGTTATGTAAACACCTTCCCACCAGGAAGCATTCCAAATGAATTATTTTGATACAGTAGTAGAAACTGAAGATACTGAGACTCATAGCTTAGCAACATCTCATTTTAGAGAATTGAATGGTTACTCTCTTGATTGCATGCTTGTTGAGAACTATTCTTCATCTACAAATTACTATAAAATAAAACAATAAATTGAACCATGATAGGGAATCCTCCATATTTTCCTTAGTTGCTTCATTATGTTATTGTGTAACATTTATAACAGTGCGTACTTTCACTAGATTTTTTTATTTTTCAGTATATAAATGCTAATGTAATGATTAAGCACACATCTGTAAACTTGATTGAAATTGTCTGTGGTTTAGCTCAAAATATAGCTTATAGTGTCCTAAGTTCTTTAGAAGACGGAGTCATTTGATACTATAACCGTCCTCAAGATCATTGTCCATATCAAGGAAAGAGCATAAGGGGGGAAAGAGAGACAGAGAGAGACAGAGAGAGAGAGAGGGAGAGACAGAGAGAGAGACAGAGACAGAGAGACAGAGAGAGACAGAGAGAGACAGAGAGAGACAGAGAGAGACAGAGAGAGACACAGACACGGAGAGAGACAGAGAGGGAGAGACAGAGAGGAAGAGACAGAGAGAGAGACACACAGAGAGACATAGAGGAAGAGACAGGGAGACAGTGAGCATCCTCCAAGTCAAGAGACAATGAAGATTGCATTCCAGGGAATCTGCTGTCCCTATGGCTACTGTGTGCTGCCTTCTGTGTCTTTCAAGCATACTGAGGTAACAGCAGCACCAGTTCCTTGTAAGAGCTCCTCTACATACGTCCACAGCTCAGCTCACAAGGAAACTTTGTCACTTTTAAACTGTAGGCTAAACCCAGATTTGGCTTTAGATTCTGGGATTCTGTCTACTTAGTTCATCTAGGCTGATCTTGAGCTTAATCTACATTTTTGGTGGATCTAGAACATATAATCTTCTATCTCAGCTTCCCTAGCAGCCGAGGTAACCAAATCCATGATGTGAATCTATCATTAAATAAGTGTGTTACATACATACATGCACATGCACAGCACACACCCATGCACCCACGCACACGCACACACATACAACAGAGGCAGGCAGGTTTGATTAGCATATATGGCAAATACATGCTCAAAAACCGATGGTATCTTTCAAAACAAGACAAGACAGAACAAAACAGTTTTTGACAAAATTTGAATTTCCTATCAAAATGTGGAATTTTGGACACCAAGGTAGATATGACTGAACTTCATTATTGGACTTGATTTCAATTTTATCTTCCTCTGCTTCTTGGTATAATTAGGTAACAAAATTCACTGTTTATTAAGTTTTCATGTGCATTTGAAAATCATGCTTGGATTTCTGGAGGGGAGCAGTACATTTCATGTCAGGTAAATGTCTGTATGGAGTGGCATTTTCTCCATGAATGTCAGCCAGTGTAATATGCCGCAACAGCTTTAACATGGAAACTGGTATAAGGATGCATTTTCCCAATGAAGAGATATGAACTAACCAGTACCCCCCAGAGCTGTGTCTCTAGTTGCATATGTAGCAGAGGATGGCCTAGTCGGCTATCCATGGGAGGTGAGGCCCTTGGTCTTATGAAGATCATATGCCCCAGTACAGGGGAATGCCAGGGCCAAGAAGCCAGAGTGGGTGTGTTGGGGAGCGGGGGGTGGGGCAGTGGCGGGGGGATGGTATAGGGGGCTTTTTGGGATTTGAAATGTAAATGAAGAAAATGTCTAATAATAGATTTACAAAGATGCAACTGAGTCCTTAATCCTCCATACTTCTAATAATATATTTTTTAAATGTAAATGCAAAGAGTGTTTTATTCTGCAGAAGTCCAGCATGCTGAGTTCTCCCATTCAAGATAGAGAGACCCCAGGTGAGCTATCAGGCCAGATTTAAATCACATTAGGGAACCCTGCAGGTGAGTGGGCTTTGTCTTACTCTTTCTTTTCTTTTCTTTTTTTTACATCCTTTTGTGAAATTTTCTTACTTTATATATATATATATATATTTTTTATTAGGTATTTTCCTCATTTACATTTCCAATGCTATCCCAAAAGTTCCCCATACTCTCCCTCCAACTCCCCTACCCACCCACTCCCACTTTTTGGCCCTGGCGTTCCCCTGTACTGGGGCATATAAAGTTTGCAAGTCCAATGGGCCTCTTTCCAGTGATGGCCGACTAGGCCATCTTTTGATACATATGCAGCTAGAGTCAAGAGCATACACTAGCAAGATTTTGCTGAAAGGACCTAGATATAGCTCTCTCTTGTGAGACTATGTCGGGGCCTAACAAACACAGAAGTGGATGCTCACAGTCAGCTATTGGATGGATCACAGGGCCCCCAATGGAGGAGCTAGAGAAAGTACCCAAGGAGCTAAAGGGGTCTGCAATCCTATAGGTGCAACAACATTACTCTTTCTTTCTTTAAGAACATTTCATTACCCAGGAATGGGGGCTGGCTGGAAACTGCTGACCCATTGTCCTTGCTTCAGGCCAGGTGGTGGGGCAGTTTCTGAGGAGCTGCCTGAAGCTTGGGTTTTTAGGCCTAATCTCATGAACTGCCAATTTGGCATGTCCTAGAGTTAGCCTGTCTCTTCCCCTTCAGTTTTGGGCCATCTTGAATCCTTGAGATGTTTAATAAATTTGTTCCTTAACAAACCTAACTAAAGCATTGATTATGCAAGGACCACAATCAAAGTTAACACCAGTAGGAGCTGTCTTGTATTTTTTTTGTCTTGATTATTTTTAGTGCAGATGTTTTCATAAAAGGCTTTACATGCTAACAGAGAATGGAGCTGTTATTGCTATCTTCATGCATGATTTAACCATGTCTTCATTTTCATCTTGCATGCCTGAATTACACATAAGACGCCTCATATATCTCTTTGGTTTTCGAGCTCTCAGTGACTTTTAAAGAATATAAATGTCCTGTGAACAGGACTGCTGACTTTTGAGAAAAGTGTTTCAAGACAAAGAATGTGTTGAAGTTGGAGTAGCTTTTTTTTTTTTCCAGAATGGGATCAGAATGGCTGAGGGCTAGGAGAAATGAGGAGGAGGAGGGTAGCATCAGGGACTTGGTCAGATACTTCAGCTTGAAGTAACCTAAAATTAAGAAAATTAAAAGCAAATTAAGTTCCATGTGTGAAAGATGACATGTGATATCTATCTTTACTGCCTGGGTTATTGCAACTGGATTGTCTGGCTTTCTCCAGTTTGATAACAATGTAGAGCTGCCAATCTCCCTTGTGGATTAATGTAATAACCAAGCATACATACAAAATAAGTGGCAGAATCCAAGCATAATATAGAAAGAATAAATTCCAGTGCTCCATAGTAGAGTGGTGGGTGACTACATTGCACACACACACACACATACAATATATATTTTTTCATTAGGGATTTTTATAAAGACATAGACTACAGGAGATCAAATAGTGAGCCAAAACCAAAAATAAACAAAAACAAAAAACAAAAAACAAAACCAAAATCAAAACCCAAACCACAAACCATGATAAGGAGGCATGGCTGCTGGTGAGGGCCTTTAATTTCGTCACTTCAGAGGCACAGGCAGGCAGATCTCCGTGATTTCAAGGACAGCCTGATCTACATGAGGAGGCTAGATGGGGTTAATTCTTCTAATAGGTCACATGGTGAGTGTACACCACTGACATTTTGAAATATCATACTGGAGTCCATTCATGTGTGTAATTACTTCCTTTTCAATTGTAAGAAAAAACAATTTTTTAAAATATGAAAAGCGACAAGAATCCTAGTGAGTTCAAGTTGAGCTTGGTCTACATAACAAGTTCCAGGCTACACAGAGTCCCCTACTGAGACCCTCTCTCTCTCAAACAAAGGTAGACAAACAAACCCCTCCCCCAACCCCACTCTGTCTTTTTGTATCACTTGTTGTTACTTGAGAAACTTTGTTTTCAACTGCTATTTTACCAAACTTTTCTAGGACTACCTTTTCAGTTCAACAGCTAGATTTGGACAAGTAGGATCACCTACTAGAATTTTTTTAGAAAAGATTTATTTATTTTATTTATATGAGTACATTGTAGCTGTCTTTGTGATTGTTGGGAATTGAACTCAGGACCTTTGGAAGAGCAGTGTTCTTAACTGCTGAGCCATCTCTCCAGCCCACCTACTAGAAATTTTATGAAAAGGTGGTGCCCTGACAGTGTTGAGCCTAGGGTTTGGGTCCAGGTAAATGCAATAGTTACCACCTTGCCCATAGTACTTGCTGGTCTCCAGGGAACAGGGGCTCTGTTGATCAGGATGCAGAGTGGCCACTGTCACTTCAGTCTGTTAGTAGGTGTTCAGGTGAAACCCATTTAGCCCATATCACACACTGTCACGGTCCTTCCCCTTGCCAGGGTAGAGAGTGAATTCCTTACCTCAGAGTTCTGAAGGGCAGATGCTGCTGTGTCTCTTTGTGATGCTCACGAGACCTCATCCTTCAGCACCATTTCGACTGAAATTTGTCCTACTTAACCTTTCTGCTTTTTCTCAACTGATACTAATATTATTTTCACTTTTGAAAATATGATAAAACTATATTATAAGAATTAGTGGAAAATTTAAAATAATAAAACATGAAAATTCTGAGAATAATATTGTGCTGTGTGTTTATACTATAGAGATTGAGGTTAGGGTCTGGAAGATGGTTTAGCTATTAAGCACTTTTGTTCTTGAAGAGGACTGGGATTCTGCCTCCAGTACCTACAATTAGGCTCTTAATCACCTATAACTGCTGCTTTACAGCATTCAACGTCCTCTTCTGGACTCAATGCTCATCCTCACCCAGAGGCTCAAATACAGTCTTTCTCCTAACAATTTACATACTTGTTTCTTTTATTTAAACAGGACACCTTTCCACAATATTCTTATAAATAATAATAATAATTATTATTAATAGTAATAGTTATAACAATAAATCACACTTAAAAATCTTTCGATTCTGTCAGTTTCATGCAAGGATGAAACCATCTTTTGTCTTTCAAAAGTCCCATTGGCTACTTTCCTCTAAAAATGTTCTTCCCTACATCTCATGTCATATATACATTGTATAAATATGTATTCACATATTTTTAAAACTTGAATTCCATATATGCAATGAATGTAAGGCATTTATTCTAGTGTGAACTTTCCCGGTGAATAAGGTTGTGATTATCGACATGTACTCCCCTCGGGTCTCACTATTAACATTTGAAACACTGGATAGGTGCTCTGGCTTTTGTTTCATTTACATTGTTATGTTGAGATGGGGGGGTCTCATGAATCCCAGGCAGGATTCAATACACTATGTAGTTGAGGATGAACTGAAATTCCTGCTCTTCCTGTCTCTACACTTCAAGCACTGGAATTGCCTACCTCTGTGTGTTATCACATCTAGTTTATCTGATGCTGGAGATTGAACGCATTTCTTTATGAATGCTACGCTGTACCAACTGATCTGTGTCTCAAGCTATCTTTAAAGGAAAATAACTAAATTGTAGAACTTATACTGAAACAGCTTGCTCTAAGAGTTTTATAGAATAGGGAACAAAACACCCATGGAAGGAGTTACAGAGACAAAGTTTAGGGCTAAGATGAAAGGATGGACTATCCAGAGACTACCCCACTCGGGGATCCATCCTATAATCAGCCACCAAATGCAGATACTATAGCCTATGCCAGCAAAATTTTGTTGAAAGGACCCTGATATAGCTGTCTCTTGTGAGACTATGTCAGTGCCTGGCAAATACAGAAGTGGATGCTCACAGTCAGCTATTGGATGGAACACAGGACCCCCAATGGAGGAGCTAGAGAAAGCACCCAAGGAGCTGAAGGGGTCTGCAACCTTATAGGTGGAACTAATCAGTACCCCGGAGCTCTTGATTCTAGCTGCATATGTAGCAGAAGATGGCCTAGTCGGCCATCATTGGGAAGAGAGGCCCCTTGGTCTTGCAAACTTTATATGACCCAGTACAGGGGAACGCCAGGGCCAAGAAGTGGGAGTGGGTGGGTAGGGGAGCAGGGCTGGGGGAGGATATAGGGAACTTTCGGGATAGCATTTGAAATGTAATTAAAAAAAATATCTAATTAAAAAAAAAGAAAGTGAATATTTTTAAATAAAAATATACCCTATGCATACATATATATATATATATGTATGTATATATATAAAATCTTCTCAAGTAATTAAAGCAATAAGGGCTTGAATAAATTACTCATTTGCTACAGTCCATAGCAGAATGTGAGTTGGAACACTCTATCAAGCCAGGCCTTTGGAGAGACCACAACTTTGGGTGCCTTCCACCTTGGAAAAAAAGTCAGGATAGTGTGGTTACAGAATGAAAAAGATTAGTGACTTGTGATATTTTTAGGATATATTTATGTTATCTTTGTTCTGTTTTTTTTTTTTTTGGCTTTAAAGTATAGAATATAATCTTCAAGTAGGGTTTTGAGTGAGTTCCTGAGGAAATCCACAAATGAAAAACAGGTCAGACCTTGCTGCGTGGTTCCAGTTCTGAAGAACATAAGAAAGAGTTTCCTCAACATGACAAGCTAAATAAGATGTTCACACTATCAGTTGTCTCAATGTGTATATGAAGCACTGTTCACAGTACAGAAATGAATGTATCCTTAGGACAATAAGCAAGCGAATCCAAGTGAATCAAATAAGTAATCCAAGAGGGGTGGCCAAAAAAAAAAAAGACTCAGTTCCTTTGAGTGTGCTCATTTGCATTTTCCTGAGATTTTTTGCTCTGTTTGTGATTTATTAGATCTTTACAGGAGCACAAGACTTGGCTGAGCAGATCACAGTTAACTGCCACCACACACGCAGAAGTTCAGAAGTTTGCAGCAGAAACCCTCTCACACTGAACTGCCTCATTTGTAGCAAGCTCAATTCTTAGGGGTTTTATCCAGTAAAGTACTTCTCTCCCTCCCCACCCCCCACCCCGATTCCATAGTGGAAGGGTCTGTTCTGTCCACCTGCACTTCGTTAGAGAGAAGCTTGCTCAGAGGCAACACCACAAGAGCCCACAGTGACATAACTTCATCCAGAGGCTGGCGTGATTGGGCTGGTCCCCCCACGCTCCTCAGCTCTTGTATCACTGAGACTCTGGCAGCCAGTCCCACCCTGACAGAGTTCACAGCATATGTTAGTGGATCCTCGTTCACAGTGCGTCTGTTTAAGAAATTAACGGAAACAGTGTCAAGAGAGTAAGGTAAGTGCTTTTTTTTTTTTTTTTTTTTTTTTTTTACTATACCCCAGGGGATGCTGAGTCTTGGGGACAGTGTTTAATTTTAACAGGAACAGGAAAAAAAAGATCTAGAGGAATTTTGCCAATTTGCTATTCAATGACAGTTTTGAACATTTATTTTCACATTTTACTTATTATACTTTCCATCACTATTGGATTAATTTCACTCTGTATGCCAGACTGATTGGCAAGGGAAATTTAAAATGTTCCAAGGTTACAATGAAAAAAAAAAAGTTAAACTAGACACTCAAAAACGTACAGAAATTAAAATGCTATCTATGCTAATTAGCTACATATTGTTATATTGTTGAAACCTAGTACTGAGACAGAAAAAGGCCACTACCACCAGCAGCAGTCAAGAGGTTTTGCAATAAAATATGTTGTTACAGGTCGCAATAAACATTCTGAGTTATAAAATGTTAGCAGGAGGACTCATATACTTGTGTGGATCGCTTCTCCATGTTTTGCTCATTTTAAAGATCTGTGGTTTTGGATACACACCTTAAGGTACATGTTTTTAAAAGTTTCTGGGAAACAATTTACATTTTTTTGCAGAAAAGCATTTCTTTCATGACCAGAGGTATTTTAAAAAAAATTAGGGGCCAAATGTATGACTTACCCTCACAGAGGAGGCATTGTATGTACACAAGGTTGCTTTGAATTCAGACTGTTAAGTTTTACTTTGCCAAAACTGTGGAATAAATTTTTGTTACTATGCATATTCCATTTAAAAAGTCAAAACTTAAATGAATCAATAGATTCATTTATGTGATTATGCATCCTTAATATGCAGAAACCTCTGAGAAATTCTACTCCTGGTACTGTGTTCTTAGTGCTAGGCAGGGCAAATCTTAAGTAGTCAATTAAAAATTCCCATCAGAATCATGGGCAGGGGCATAATTTATTAGCATTGTGACTGTATCTGATGTTAGAATTCCAAGTGTATCTTTCATAAAATCTTTTGCAATGCTTCTTTTCCTGAAGTCTGTCATGATTCTAAGCTAAAGCAAAGCATATACATTTAAAATGCATGGTCTCCCAGCTTCTACTTCCTCCAAATTACCAGATGGAAATGCTTGCCTCATACTATTTACATAAAATATCATGCAATGAAGGGTGCAATTGAATGTGGATTCTCTTCATGTTGTTTCATGCACAGGAACCCGGGCTTTCCTACAATGCCTTCTGTGATTCCCAACTCTTAAGTTCTAGCCTTCTTTTATGCAAATGGCTAGCTTTTCTCTGAAATTCGCATCATTGTTGAATCTCATCTTAGAAATATGTTATGTGAAAATAACTACCAGGAAATTTTTTTGAACTTACACTCTCAGCACACAGTTTATGACGCCAACATCACTGTTATTTTATTTTTGTTTTGTCTTTTATTCCCTGCCTTCTCCTGCTTCCACTTTCTGAAGGCACTAAAATCTGCATTAGCAAATCATGTTACCTTACAGTTGGCACAAAGAAGATGAACTTATTATTTAAGATGGAGAAGGATTTAGTTTTTAAAGTTGGAGAGGAGGTTATTTTCGTATGATTGGTATCCTTTTTGGTTTGGATGTAAAAGCCAACACTGTCTGATGTTTCCTTGTTGGGTAAACATTTGTTCTTCTAAAATTAATTTACTAAATACTAGCTTCAGATACAGCTTCCAATGGATTTTAAAGCAGGGGATGTCAAGCTGCAAATAATATAAGCATCCATCCAAGAATTCAACCCTGTCTCCCCAGAATCCACAACAATAACAAGGCCCCTAGAAAGGAATGTGCTTATTGCCTCTTCTACCTCACAAGCAGCGAGAGCAGTTTGCCTCAGGGCAAAACCACAGATTGCCCCTGCACCCACTTAGGATCTCTCTAATGAGACATTTTAATGATGTTGATGGCAGAATATACGGAGGAATTTCCAGTTGTCTTCTAAATTTCCTTTCTTCTGGATTAGGGGATATTCTTAAATAGGGTTTCTCACATTATGTGAGATGGGTGCCACCAGGAAATACCCTGACTGATACATCGATTAAGGGAGTATCAGAAGACAGGGACTAAAACATTTGGAAGCCATACCACAAGGAGGCGCATGCATACACACCTGGAACCTGTTTCCACCTAAAGGTGTGAACAACACGCCCCCCCCCCCAACGCCCCCCTCCCCTTCTCGACAGCCTTTTCCTTATGCTTAAATAGAAAGTTTCAAAGGGCAGTGAAGACACTATTTTGGAGGCACTGAAAATGAAATGAAAAAAACGCACTTTGTTAATGAATTTAATGAAAATTGAACTTTTTTCCCCCTTGAAATTATATTATGCTGTAATGATTCGTTTTTCCACTTTATGTAGGTCACAGAGGACTTGCTGAAGATGAATGCATGTGTGTTCTCTCTTGCCTTGGCATTAGTCGGTAGTGTCAGTGGCCAATACTACGATTATGACATCCCTCTCTTCATGTATGGGCAACTATCACCCAACTGTGCACCAGAATGTAACTGCCCCCACAGCTACCCAACTGCAATGTACTGCGATGACCTCAAGTTGAAGAGTGTGCCGATGGTCCCTCCTGGCATCAAGTACCTTTACCTGAGGAATAACCAAATCGACCATATTGATGAGAAGGCCTTTGAGAACGTCACCGACCTGCAGTGGCTCATTCTTGACCACAACCTTCTAGAAAACTCCAAGATCAAAGGAAAGGTTTTCTCTAAGCTGAAACAACTGAAGAAACTGCATATAAACTACAACAACCTGACCGAGTCCGTCGGTCCACTTCCAAAGTCCCTGCAGGACCTACAGCTGGCCAATAATAAAATCAGCAAGCTTAGCTCCTTCGACGGGCTGGTCAACTTGACCTTCATTTATCTTCAACACAACCAGCTCAAAGAGGATGCTGTCTCGGCTTCTCTGAAAGGTCTCAAATCACTAGAGTACCTTGATTTGAGCTTCAATCAGATGAGCAAGCTGCCTGCTGGTCTTCCAACATCTCTTCTAACTCTCTACCTAGACAATAATAAGATTAGCAACATTCCGGACGAGTACTTCAAGCGCTTCACTGGGCTGCAATACCTGCGTTTATCTCACAATGAACTGGCTGATAGTGGGGTCCCTGGAAACTCATTTAATATATCATCCCTGCTCGAGCTGGATCTCTCCTACAATAAGCTTAAGAGTATACCAACAGTTAATGAAAATCTTGAAAATTATTACCTGGAGGTCAATGAACTTGAAAGTAAGTATAAAGATGCTCCCCTGTGTTAGATATATTTAAAGTATACATTAAACTTTACTTATATACTTTAAGTTTGTATCAAACACTTTGAGAGTTAAAATACGTAGGTTTCACAATGTAATGAGAACGAATTAAAAGAACAACAAAATCCAATCATGGAATTCTATTTCAGTCATACACGGAATTGTTCCTAGCCTTTCCTTAGAGCGTCGAGACCACGAGCTATTAAAGCCATAACATTTTTCATTTAATCTATTAGTATTATTTGAGGATAACTGACAGTGATGTCTCTCTTAATATTTGTCAGTTATTGCTTCGTTTGTTCCTTGCGTAGAATTGTGTGCTGTCTTTTACTAAGTGGCAGGATCCAGTAGAGGAAAGGAAGAAAACCTTCAGAGGACATGCATGCAGTAAGCACAGGCTATCAAGCATCCTACCACTTGCCTGACTCAGAGCAAACACATATGGCCCTATTTTCCCTAACATCTGGAGGTTCACTATGTGACCCTATTAACACGGCCAGCACCACCACTCTTTTTCTGACATAGAGTATGTGGTCCTCAGACAAATTCATGAGGAAAGATGTTGACAAAGGTTTTAAGTATCTATTTATTTATAAGATATCCTTATAGAACCCTTAGCCCTTCACTTCACCCACGTCACACATGGTTCTTTTCATGTGCTGATGTATTTTATTTTTATTTATCTCCATGATGGATCTGGACTTGATCTGCTCTTTGAAGGCTTCCATCCTCTTCAGCTTCAGTTCAGAAGATATGAAAACAGGCAGGAAATGACACCATTCAATCCCAACCTTACCATTTAATAGAGTTTAGCACAGAAATGTGTCAGTTCACCAATATGTGAAAATTTCAGGTGGAAAGCATCATTTTACATATAAAGCAGTCATTGTCTATTCAAATTGAACTTGTTTATCTAATGAAAAGTTCCCTTCCCTTGCCAAGATAAAAATATTGCTATCAGAAAAAAATGAAGTGGGACATTGAAATGTTTCTTTAATTTCATGTAGCTCCTGGGTTACACATTTTGATGAAGGAGACTGTGATTGTCTATATAAACACCATTCTTTCAATTTCATTTTGAAATGGATTTTTAAATCCATGAAAGCAGGATTTGGGACAGTTTGACTGTTACAAGTTACAGAGTTCAGACTAGCACAATTCTACTGGCACAACTGTTTATAGTTTAAAGTTTAACATGTGATAGTTCATATTCTTTAATTTTTCCAAGTAATGATTTCATTTATTATTTGCAATTATCTCAGCCTAAATCAGGTTCTCAACATTGAACATTACATGTAAAAATGAACTTAAGGTCATGTAAAGGAGCAACATTTTGTACCTATGGAAAACTGGTTCTCAAACTCTTTTGGATCCCAATCTCTACTGATGTTCAAGTCCTGTATATAGATGCTATAATAGTTCCATATGACCATATGTATGTCATCTCCTGTACATGAAATCTTCTATAGACAAATTATGCTGTTCAGTAAAATTGAGATGCTATCTACAAAGTTATATGTTATTATGTTCAGGGACAAAAGTAATTTTTTACAGTACTTATATATGCAAATTTAAAATTATTTTTAACCCATGGCTCATCACATCTGCAAATGAAGGACCACGCCTCCCCTCCCCGAAAATTACAGGGCTTCAATATAGAACCCCAGACAATCATTCCTATTGAAGACCTATGACTAAGAATTAATTTAAATCAATCTTAATCTTCTTCAGATGAAGTGTATTAAGTATGGGAAAAAAGGTAAAAAGATATCAATTATGGGGGACATTCAGTGTGTTGATATAGTGTAATGTGCTTTGAACAACTGAATAATTTTTGTAACTCACTGAAAGCAATACATTACATCAGACAGAGGGGGCAGTTGAGAGCTCCGAATGCCCAAGCTAAGTACCAGAGACAGCCTGCAAATGAAGACCTAAAGTCCTCTTATTCTTTACATCATACCTTCTCAGAGATGAGTATTATAGGAAGACCAAGAAGTTACACTGAAAATGCTGTTCAAATAAGCATCATAAGAGACTAGAGAGCAAAGTGCTTGAGTTTTATTTGTTATCTCTTACTAGAGTTTGAGAATAAAACAAAATAACAATCTAAGGACAAGACAAGCATAAGGTCAAACTGACCTGTGTGAACATAGATAGTTATAGTAATAATCTTGGTTTCTATTTAAAGACTAGATGAGTTCTTGCATCGTCTCAACCATCAAGTAATACTGGCTACACATTGCATGATTTAGTTTGTGCCTTGTTTGAATCTCTGCCATATTGTGTGGTTGATGGAAAATTCTTTAGTGATCATTTAACCAAGTCTATCATTTTCAGCTAGAAAAAAAAAGGGGTGAGTTTTTCACTGATGAGGACATTCAAACAATTCATATTTTTTTCAGGTCAGACTAAACATTTCATATTAGTTGAGTGCTGTTCTAAACCTTATTATCAAAATTAAATAAATTCTTTTTTTGATAAATTTTATTTGATTCACCCTAGTGTTTACTAAATACTGCGATGCCACTTTAGTAGCCTGAAATATAAGCTCAGTGGTTTTTATTTAAAAAATACAAAAAAAAAAATACACAGTAAAGATGACTTTCTACATGTGATAGACTATCTGCTAACAAATCATTCATGGGGTATTTTTCAAAATGGTAATTTCAATATAGCACAACGGAAGATGACTGGACTTTTCTATTCTTCTATTTGCAGAGTTTGATGTGAAGAGCTTCTGTAAGATCCTGGGACCACTGTCTTACTCCAAGATCAAGCATCTGCGCTTGGATGGCAATCCTCTCACTCAGAGCAGTCTGCCTCCTGACATGTACGAGTGTCTACGTGTAGCAAATGAAATCACTGTTAACTAACATCCTCTCATTCCAATACATTGAAGTATGTTCTGGAGCAGTACTTCATGGTTGGGTATGTGGGGAATGTGTTAAAGTTTTCACAATATCCTTCTCGTTGCTGGTGGTATTACTTTATGGATTTTAATTAACGAAGGAAATGTTTTGTGAGCATTTACCACATTTAAATAAAAGATGAAAAGCAGGCCTATTTCATCATGAGAACAGAAATACAAAACCCGTTAAACTTAAGTCTTTATTTGTAAATTTAATGTTTTCTACAGCTCTATGTTCAGATGGTATGAAGCCTTTTTACTGATTGCATGGAAATCAGCCAAGTTTTTATGGTTCTCAGATTTTACATTAATGATTTCAAAAACATGACACAAATATACATGGATGTTTGTTATCCAAATCCAAATTATCTTGACATGTCAAGTCTGTTATGCAGACATTTATACTCTGCATTTTGAAACCAGTAATTTGCAAGAT
The DNA here is from genome assembly GCF_978045245.1 of Mus caroli. NCBI lineage: Eukaryota > Metazoa > Chordata > Mammalia > Rodentia > Muridae > Mus > Mus caroli. Next base: position 97,108,893 of record NW_028227264.1, read on the forward strand.
ACCAAAGAAAATTAATGAAGTCACATCTACTTAAAGAAATGTAGTTCGCAGTAAGCATTTGCACAGTTACTTAGTGAAACTTTTCTTGAGTCATTTTCCTCTGTCATGTGTATGTTCCTTTTTGATTGTTTGCATGTTACTATTAAGAGTTGATAGCAAAATAAAACAATGAAACTGGCATCTTGGTGTTAATTTTTATGAGAACTGTATGTCTCATAAAACACATAAAAGAGAGCAATCACATTCCAAGAGGGCCCCAGCTTGCCATATCTTACTTGTGTGATCATAGAGCTTCCCATAGTTTGTCTAGTTCTAGCATTGACCTACAATGGGTTACTAAACCCATTTCGTAAGTGCAGTTAGATCTCATACCTTCCTGGATATTACTGGTACACCATTCCTGGTTGTTTTTACTCAATTCTGTATAGTGAGACCCCATTCCAGAAAGAACTGTGGAGAATCCCAGCTGTCCCTGCTGAATGCTGAATGCTGAATTCTTTTTTTTTTTTTTTTTTTTTTTTTGGTTTTTCTAGACAGGGTTTCTCTGTGTAGCCTTGGCTGTCCTAGAACTCACTCTGTAGACCAGGCTGGCCTCAAACTCAGAAATCTGCCTGCCTCTGCCTCCCAAGTGCTGGGATTAAAGACATGTACCACCACTGCCTGGCTCCCTGCTGAATTCTTAAATGAAAACGGTGAGGTATTCTAAGACACATATGATCATAAATATTATGAGAAGTATTTTAAAATAGAAGTCATTATGTCCTTAATCCAACATGTTTGGATTACAGGTATTGATTCTATGTTTCACTAATAACAGTAGTAATTTTATGCTCCATATTATAGGATTCCACAATTTTTCACAATAGGAAATAGCAGGAAATGTCACTACTGCTTGTATCCAGGAAAAATTAAAACTTTGCTGTTGCTTTCTCTCTTTACCTTTGGTAGATTATGAGAATTTATTTTATACTTAGGTATTTTTATTCTTAGAGAATTCTGCACAACGTATCTTGACCATATTCACTCTCAAAACTCCATGTCCTCCCAGAAAATGACCAATACACCAACACACACACACACACACTTACTTCAAATCATTTGCTTTTGACTGTTTTAATTATAAATAGATTATTTTCATATTTTTTTATATTCTGATCACACCCCCTCCTCCAATATGCTCTCAGATTATTCCTAATTCCCCCACCCATACATGCTTTCTTTATCTCTGTCTTTAGAAAAGTATTAGGAAAATTTAAAAGTGACAACACAAGACAAAAGAAAGAGTGCCAGGCAGTGGTGGCGTATGCCTTTAATCCCAGCACTTGGGAGGCAGAGGCAGGAGGATTTCCGAGTTAGAGGCCAACCTGGTCTACAGAGTGAGTTCCAGGACAGCCAGGGCTACACAGAGAAACCCTGTCTCAAAAAAACAAAACAAAAACAAAAACAACAAAAAAGGAAGAGTATGTATAGGCACACACACACACACACGTGTATGTGTATACATATATAGATATATATAATGAAAAGAAAGTAAAAGCACAAGAAGCACATATCAAGCACACATGCAGACACAGGAAGCCCATAAATTACAGAATCAGAAAAAATAATCTGTAAGCAAAAGATCAGTAAGGTTAAAAAAAGCCTAGATAAAACATTGTGAGACAAAACAAATAAAAGCAAAACAAAACAATACAAAACAATAACAACAAAGTCCTCCAGAAATACTGTTAAGTTTGTTTTTTGGTGGAATTGAGCCTGCCCTTACGTGTGGTTTGTTGACCCAGTGAGACTCCATTTGGAAAAAAATTAATTATTTTCCTTTGTGAATGATCACCAATTGGAGATAGTTTCTTGGTTAGGGATGAGAGCTTGTGTCCTCTTCCCCATCTCTGTGTAAAATTTGTTTCTTAGCAAGTGTAGGTAGTCAAAACTACACTCATCTAGTACCCACTGTATGAGCCCAAACCCTAAGGAAGCCTGTCTCTAAAGTCTCCTGATTCCATGGAACCAGGGTAAATGACGTACTTCATGTGTCAGTGTCCTGTAACTCACAACCTGTCTAACGAATCTGGACCACTGAGACTGGAGTGAGAAGAATATGGCATCAGATGACCATGTACCCATTAGTCTCATGTCTTTTCTCTGTAGAGTCAACTTGCTTAAAAAATGGGATTATTCCACTCCTTTCTTGGTATAAACAGTCCTCTCCATTTTGTGGAACAATTTTATGTAGGTTGTCAGTACGAAAAAGCCAGACACAGACAAGTGTTTTTCTTTTCTTTTCTTTTCTTTTCTTTTCTTTTCTTTTCTTTTCTTTTCTTTTCTTTTCTTTTCTTTTCTTTCTTTTCTTTTCTTTTTCTCTTCTCTTCTCTTCTCTTCTCTTCTCTTCTCTTCTCTTCTCTTCTCTTCTCTTCTCTTCCCTTCTCTTCTTTTCTTTTTAATTAGGTATTTTCATTAGGTGTTCTTTTCTTATGGCCCCAGGTAGGATAATGTTTTTTAAAAATAATGTCTAATGTCTACCAGCATAAAGGCCCCAGATACAGAAACTCAGCAAGGTTCATAGCATAGGATTTAGCATCTTAAAACAGCATCTGTGTGATTCTTATTTCTCACCACAGTGACTTAGTGTGGTCCCATGGTCAAGCTAGTGAAGTCTCAAATCATAAAAAGATAGACCATATTTTTTTTCATAGAGAAACGTGGCTGAAAGAAGCCTGATGTTCACAGCATACACAAATGGGAATATAAACCATTTGCATATTTATACACAGTGCACTTCTTAATTTTGAAATTAGAAACTGCCACTGAGGTAAGATGCTTAGTCACTTCGAGGCAACTTTTCTCCTTTGGAACTACCCAGTTTGGGTTCCAGCAAGAAAGATGCCTTCAAGTTCAATTTGACTGAATTTTTAAGAAGACACCAAGGGAAATTGATCAAAAGAGAGATGGATTTGTAGTAACAGTCTTAGCTGACTCAAACAATGACTTTTATTTCACCTTTTTGGGAATGAATTTCCCCACGAATGGAGCAAATTTCTGTCCTTAGGTTGCATTTACTTAAACTCTTAACTGTGGTCCTTTAATTAAATGGAAAGCAGAAAAATGAGAAAAATCCCTCTGTTCTCAGGATGTCCATTTGCAAAGCAAGCCTTTATAACACAGAAGACTATAATGTTCTCTGTTCTCGAGGTTTGTGAATATCCCTAATGCTCTATTAAGTATAAGAAAATACATGAGTAAGAAACCACTAAATGAGCCAGAGGAAAAGCCGATTTCTTAGTTAAAAGTTCATGTGCTGGTAATAGCTAGGTTTTCAGAAATACTGGAGCGTTTAAACGATTGGGTTTACACAGAACTGAATTTCCTTGCTTTTGGTCTTTTAAGTTTGGGGTTCTGTATTTCCAAAGCTATGATTTTTGTCATAATGATGGCCTTAGATTCTTTTCTTTTGGCTGGATTTACCCACCATAGATGCTTAACATTTATTCACAGTAATAAAAAAATGGTCTTTATCTTTAAAGAGTCCAAAAATCAACTTTTGTACAATGACTTAAAATAAGCAAAAATAAGAATGACACTTACATATATTGAAAACATATAAAGTTGAATATGAATGTAATTTAAAGATATCCAGATATTAATTTATTAAATTCTACAATCAATAGATTTTCTTGATATGTGAAAAGAAAACCTAAAGTTTAGGTAACATCAGTAGATGAGTTAAGCATATTAATTCCGTTGTTTAAGTTCAACATTGGTTCCCTCTGTGAAGATCACTGTATAATCTCAGGCCCCCTGTATGACAGGACTTATTTAGATTTCATTTGCCTAAATATTGACTAAATTTGAACACATCTAATATTTACCCCTTGTCTTCAAACTATATCTGGTATTTGGTATAGTTGATGTTCTATCAAAATAATAAATGCCCCCATGATTTGACGACTTCTGTGAGTCCTAAGTCCTCTGGTTTGCATTTTATACAGCATGCTGTGAATTTCCACTACTGTGTCTTCCTTTCAAAACTTGCTCAGATTTCCTCTAAAAGAACGAAGTCAGATCCTGCTTAGTCTGACATCGTCACCTGTAGAGCATTTTCCAGCACAGAAACCTGCTTCATACTTCTCTACTGTTTAAAACTAGCCTATGATATGTCATTGCTTTCTGGATATGACCAGAGCTCTTCAGAGGGTGACACGGACACAGGAATATCAAAGTCCTTTGTGATCTGGTCCTAGTTGCCCTTTCTAGACATCTCTCTCCAGGTTCTATAAGTCCAGTCATGTAGCATATAAAATATGACTAATACCCTTTGTCATAAAAATGAATTTTTTATTACAAGATTGAAATTAATTATCAGGTATTTTCCATTCTATGAAAAGCTCTCTGTGTGCACCTCTGTGGATATGTTTTAATTAATTAATTCAACAAACACTAACCATCTCTGCTACTCTAGTCATACTTCCCTTAGCTTGGGACACTGTCCTGAACCTGCTTAACCAAGTCTTACCCTCCCTAAATTGATCATACCTTTTATGAATAGTTGTTTATTGTTATATTTTATGAAGTTTGTAACAATACAAACAATTTTTTTGTATGTGCACAATAACAATGAATGAAAATTGAGTTCACAAATTTGAAGGAGAGTCGAGAGAGCTTTATGGGGAAAGCATGGGAGGAGAAATGTTATGATTACAATATAGTCTCACAAAGAAAAGAAAATAGAATGGCTTTTACATGTTATTATCAATAAATATTTATAAGGCACATTCCTATTCTCAAGAAGGAAATACCAATATGTAGGGTCAGACACCTTGTAGGTGTTAACACTCATTGTGATTACATCTCTATTTTCAACCTGGCGGGTTATATTCACCAAGCAATCATGATGTTAAGGGGCTTAAATGTGCCTACAAGTCTGTCTATAGATTCCCTGTTTTAAGCCCTGACAAAACAGATCTTGGTAGTGAGTTCTTAAATGTGGCTGTTGACTGGAGTTGGTGTATCTAAATGATGGGGAAGAGCAAACTATCACAGCAGGTCTTGAACTGAGCATCGTCTCAGAAGTCCAACAAGCTCCTTCATTCTCTTTCTTCACCCTTAAACAAATACTTGAAATTATTTTTACTCCTGAGATCATTCATTTCTATCTGTTAAATATGTTTCTCAGGTATAATTGTCAAAATCATATGCATTGACAATCTATAGTATGAACACACATGTGCATATAGAATGAGTCATGAATTAAATAATCAAGCTATGTTTTATTAGACATTTTCTTTATTTACATTTCAAATGTTATCACCTTTCCTGGCTTCCCCTCTGAAAGCTCCCCATCCCATCTTCCCTCTCCCTGCTCACTAACCCACTCACTCCCACTTCCCTGTGCTGGCATTCCCCTACACTGGGGCATCGAGCCTTCACAGGACTAAGGGCCTCTCCTCCCACTAATGCCCAATGAGCCCATTCTCTGCTCTATATACAGCTGAAGCCATGGGTCCTTTCATGTGTAGTCTTTGGTTGGTGGTTTAATCCTATTAACTTTCATTCTTAGGTATTTCTGTTTTGAGAACATTGAGATCTACAATATTAGTAATATTGTACTTATATTAAGTAGTTTTCAACCTTCCTAAAACTGTGATCCTTTAATAAAGTTCTTCATGTTTTAGTGACCCCCAACCATAAAATTTTTTTCAATTTTTTAGATATTTTATTCATTTACATTTCAAATGCTATCTCAAAAGTCCCCTATACCCTCCCCCACCCTGTTCCCCTACCCACCCACTCCCATTTCTTTGCCCTGGTATTCCCCTGTACTGGGGCATATAAAATTTGCAAGACCAAGGGTACTCTCTTCCAAATGATGACCAACTAGGCCATCTTCTGCTTCATATGTAGTTAGAGACACCAGCTCTGGAGGTACAGGTTAATCCATATTGTTGTACCACCTATAGGGTTGCAGACCCCTTCAGCTCCTTGGGTACTTTCTCTTGATCCTCCATTGGGGGCCGTGAATGAGGTAACCCAATCACAAAAGAACTCACTTGATAAGCACTCAGTGATAAGTGGATATTAGCCCAGAAACTTAGAAAACCCAAGATACAATTT